>NC_064648.1:186221072-186946559 GCF_023864345.2 Schistocerca serialis cubense
CATACCGTACATCATAATATCTGGAAACTGTAGGTGTATTTGTTACTATGATGGGCATGGAATATAATTCACGATGAGCTAATAGAAAGTACTTGATATTTATTTATATTAATACTGTAATATTTATTGTATAATAAGATCTCAGGAGATCTAGGTTCAGGAATATATACATGCCATGTAGATTAAAGTTGACCTCATCTGTTCATCGACTTGACTAGTGGGCTGAGGGGGTACGGTGACTGTGTGGGTTTGATTCCTCACACCCATAATCTCCCTGGCCTAAAGCTACTCTCTCCAGTATCCCCAGAAAACAGTGTCTGTGTGTGTGTGTGTGTGTGTGTGTGTGCGTGTGTGTGTGTGTGTGTGTGTGGGAGTGTGTTTTGCTACAAGCTTGTAAGAGGAAATTCATTGCAAAAGCCAGCAAAGCTCTGTAGGATATGTCAGTGTACCTATCGTCGATGCAGCACATCTGCCCTTGGTGAGTCACCTCGTTTGTTAGTAAATAATTGATAATTATCAACCAGAGCATACTGTACATCATAATATCTGGAAACTGTAGGTGTATTTGTTACTAAGAAGGGCATGAAATAAAATTCACGTCGAGCTAATAGAAAGTACTTGATATTTATTTATATTGTTACTGTAATATTTACTTTATAATAAGATCTCACGAGATCTAGGTTCAGGAATATATACATGCCATGTAGATTAAAGTTAACCTCATCTGTTCATCGACTTGACTAATGGGCTGAGGGGTACTGTGACTGTGTGGGTTTGATTCCACACACCCATAATCTCCCTGGCCTAAAGCTACTCTCCCCAGTATCCCCAGAAAACAGTGTCTGTGTGTTTGTGTGTGTGTGTGTGTTTTGCTACAAGCTTGTAAGAGGAAATTCTTTGCAAAAGCCAGCAAAGCTCTGTAGGTGATGTCAGAGTACCTATCGACGATGCAGCACATCTGCCTTTGGTGAGTCACCTCGTTTATTAGTAAATAATTGATAATTTTCAACCAGAGCATACCGTACATCATAATATCTGGAATCTGTAGGTGTATTTGTTACTAAGAAGGGCATTAAATAAAATTCACGATGAGCTAATAGTAAGTACTTGATATTTATTTATATTCTTACTGTAATATTTATTGTATAATAAGATCTCAGGAGATCTAGGTTCAGGAATATATACATGCCATGTAGATTAAAGTTGACCTCATCTGTTCATCGACTTGACTAGTGGGCTGAGGGTGTACGGTGACTGTGTGGGTTTGATTCCACACACCCATAATCTCCCTGGCCTAAAGCTACTCTCCCCAGTATCCCCAGAAAACAGGGTCTGTGTGTGTGTGTGTGTGTGTGTGTGTGTGTGTGTGTGTGTGTGTGTGTGTGTGTGTTTTGCTACAAGCTTGTAAGAGGAAATTCTTTGCAAAAGCCAGCAAAGCTCTGTAGGTTATGTCAGTGTACCTATCGACTATGCAGCACATCTGCCTTTGGTGAGTCACCTCGTTTGTTAGTAAATAGCTGTTAATTATCAACCAGAGCATACATTACATCATAATTTCTGGAAACTGTAGGTGTATTTGTTACTAAGAAGGGCATGAAATAAAATTCACGATGAGGTAATAGTAAGTACTTGATATTTATTTATATTATTACTGTAATATTTATTGTATAATAAGATCTCAGGAGATCTAGGTTCAGGAATATATACATGCCATGTAGATTAAAGTTGACCTCATCTGTTCATCGACTTGACTAGTGGGCTGAGGGTGTACGGTGACTGTGTGGGTTTGATTCCACACACCCATAATCTCCCTGGCCTAAAGCTACTCTCCCCAGTATCCCCAGAAAACAGGGTCTGTGTGTGTGTGTGTGTGTGTGTGTGTGTGTGTGTGTGTGTGTGTGTGTGTGTGTGTTTTGCTACAAGCTTGTAAGAGGAAATTCTTTGCAAAAGCCAGCAAAGCTCTGTAGGTTATGTCAGTGTACCTATCGACTATGCAGCACATCTGCCTTTGGTGAGTCACCTCGTTTGTTAGTAAATAGCTGTTAATTATCAACCAGAGCATACATTACATCATAATTTCTGGAAACTGTAGGTGTACTTGTTACTAAGAAGGGCATGAAATAAAATTCACGATGAGCTAATAGTAAGTACTTGATATTTATTTTTATTATTACTGTAATATTTATTGTATAATAAGATCTCAGGAGATCTAGGTTCAGGAATATATACATGCCATGTAGATTAAAGTTGACCTCATCTGTTCATCGACTTGACTAGTGGGCTGAGGGGGGTACGGTGACTGTGTGGGTTTGATTCCACACACCCATAATCTCCATGGCCTAAAGCTACTCTCCCCAGTATCCCCAGAAAACAGTTTCTGTGTGTGTGTGTGTGTGTGTGTGTGTGTGTGTGTGTGTGTGTGTGTGTGTGTGTGTGTTTTGCTACAAGCTTGTAAGAGGAAATTCTTTGCAAAAGCCAGCAAAGCTCTGTAGGTTATGTCAGTGTACCTATCGACTATGCAGCACATCTGCCTTTGGTGAGTCACCTCGTTTGTTAGTAAATAGCTGTTAATTATCAACCAGAGCATACATTACATCATAATTTCTGGAAACTGTAGGTGTATTTGTTACTAAGAAGGGCATGAAATAAAATTCACGATGAGCTAATAGTAAGTACTTGATATTTATTTATATTTTTACTGTAATATTTATTGTATAATAAGATCTCAGGAGATCTAGGTTCAGGAATATATACATGCCATGTAGATTAAAGTTGACCTCATCTGTTCATCGACTTGACTAGTGGGCTGAGGGGGTACGGTGACTGTGTGGGTTTGATTACACCCACCCATAATCTCCCTGGCCTAAAGCTACTCTCCCCAGTATCCCCAGAAAACAGTGTCTGTGTGTGTGTGTGTGTGTGTGTGTGTGTGTGTGTGTGTGTGTGTGTTTTGCTACAAGCTTGT
This sequence comes from Schistocerca serialis cubense, assembly GCF_023864345.2. Classification (NCBI taxonomy): domain Eukaryota; kingdom Metazoa; phylum Arthropoda; class Insecta; order Orthoptera; family Acrididae; genus Schistocerca; species Schistocerca serialis. Next base: position 186,224,038 of record NC_064648.1, read on the forward strand.
AAGAGGAAATTCTTTGCAAAAGCCAGCAAAGCTCTGTAGGTTATGTTAGTGTACCTATCGACGAGGCAGCACATCTGCCTTTGGTGAGTCACTTCACTGGTTAGTAAATAATTGATAATTATCGACCAGAGCATACTGTACATCACAATATCTGGAAACTGTAGGTGTATTTGTTAATAAGAAGGGCATGAAATAAAATTCTCGATGGGCTAATAGAAAGTACTTGATATTTATTTATATTATTACTGTAATATTTATTGTATATAATAAGATCTCAGGAGATCTAGGGTCAGGAATATATATATGCCATGTAGATTAAAGTTGACCTTATCTGTTCATCGACTTGACTAGTGGGCTGAGGGGGTACGGTGACTGTGTGGGTTTGATTCCACACACCCATAATCTCCCTGGCCTAAAGCTACTCTCCCCAGTATCCCCAGAAAACAGTGTCTCTCTGTGTGTGTGTGTGTGTGTGTGTGTGTGTGTGTGTGTTTTGATACAAGCTTGTAAGAGGAAATTCTTTGCAAAAGCCAGCAAAGCTCTGTAGGTTATGTCAGTGTACCTATCGACGATGCAGCACATCTGCCTTTGGTGAGTCACTTCACTGGTTAGTAAATAATTGATAATTATCAACCAGAGCATACTGTACATCACAATATCTGGAAACTGTAGGTGTATTTGTTAATAAGAAGGGCATGAAATAAAATTCTCGATGAGCTAATAGAAAGTACTTGATATTTATTTATATTATTACTGTAATATTGATTGTATAATAAGATCTCAGGAGATCTAGGGTCAGGAATATATACATGCCATGTAGATTAAAGTTGACCTTATCTGTTCATCGACTTGACTAGTGGGCTGAGGGGGGTATGGTGACTGTGTGGGTTTGATTCCACACACCCATAATCTCCCAGACCTAAAGCTACTCTCCCCAGTATCCCCAGAAAACAGTGTCTCTGTGTGTGTGTGTGTGTGTGTGTGTGTATGTGTGTGTGTGTGTGTGTGTGTGGGTGTGTTTTGCTACAAGCTTGTAAGAGGAAATTCTTTGCAAAAGCCAGCAAAGCTCTGTAGGTTATGTCAGTGTACCTATTGACGATGCAGCACATCTGCCTTTGGTGAGTCACTTCACTGGTTAGTAAATAATTGATAATTATCAACCAGAGCATACTGTACATCACAATATCTGGAAACTGTAGGTGTATTTGTTAATAAGAAGGGCATGAAATAAAATTCTCGATGAGCTAATAGAAAGTACTTGATATTTATTTATATTATTACTGTAATATTTATTGTATAATAAGATCTCAGGAGAACTAGGTTCAGGAATATATACATGCCATGTAGATTAAAGTTGACCTCATCTGTTCATCGACTCGACTAGTGGGCTGAGAGGGGTACAGTGACTGTGTGGGTTTGATTCCACACACCCATAATCTCCCTGGCCTAAAGCTCCTCTCCCCAGTATCCTCAGAAAACAGTGTGTGTGTGTGTGTGTGTGTGTGTGTGTGTGTGTGTGTGTGTGTGTGTGTGTTTTGCTACAAGCTTGTAAGAGGAAATTCTTTGCAAAAGCCAGCAAAGCTCTGTAGGTTATGTCAGTGTACCTATCGACGATGCGGCACATCTTCCTTTGGTGAGTCACTTCACTGGTTAGTAAATAATTGATAATTATCAACCAGAGCATACTGTACATCACAATATCTGGAAACTGTAGGTGTATTTGTTAATAAGAAGGGCAGAAATAAAATTCTCGATGAGCTAATAGAAAGTACTTGATATTTATTTATATTATTACTGTAATATTTATTGTATAATAAGATCTCAGGAGATCTAGGGTCAGGAATATATACATGCCATGTAGATTAAAGTTGACCTTATCTGTTCATCGACTTGACTAGTGGGCTGAGGGGGTACGGTGACTGTGTGGGTTTGATTCCACACACCCATAACCTCCCTGGCCTAAAGCTACTCTCCCCAGTATCCCCAGAAAACAGTGTGTGTGTGTGTGTGTGTGTGTGTGTGTGTGTGTGTGTGTGTGTTTTGCTACAAGCTTGTAAGAGGAAATTCTTTGCAAAAGCCAGCAAAGCTCTGTAGGTTATGTCAGTGTACCTATCGACGATGCAGCTCATCTGCCCTTGGTGAGTCACCTCGTTGGTTAGTAAATAATTGATAATTATCAACCAGAGCATACTGTACATCACAATATTTGGAAACTGTAGGTGTATTTGTTAATAAGAAGGGCATGAAATAAAATTCTCGATGAGCTAATAGAAAGTACTTGATATTTGTTTATATTATTACTGTAATATTTATTGTATAATAAGATCTCAGGAGATCTAGGTTCAGGAATATATACATGCCATTTAGATTAAAGTTGACCTCATCTGTTCATCGACTCGACTAGTGGGCTGAGAGGGGTACGGTGACTGTGTGGGTTTGATTCCACACACCCATAACCTCCCTGGCCTAAAGCTACTCTCCCCAGTAACCCCAGAAAACAGTGTGTGTGTGTGTGTGTGTGTGTGTGTGTGTGTGTGTGTGTGTGTGTGTTTTGCTACAAGCTTGTAAGAGGAAATTCTTTGCAAAAGCCAGCAAAGCTCTGTAGGTTATGTCAGTGTACCTATCGACGATGCAGCTCATCCGCCCTTGGTGAGTCACGACGTTGGTTAGTAAATAATTGATAATTATCAACCAGAGCATACTGTACATCACAATATCTGGAAGCTGTAGGTGTATTTGTTAATAAGAAGGGCATGAAATAAAATTCTCGATGAGCTAATAGAAAGTACTTGATATTTAATTATATTATTACTGTAATATTTATTGTATAATAAGATCTCAGGAGATCTAGGGTCAGGAATATATACATGCCATGTAGATTAAAGTTGACCTTATCTGTTCATCGACTTGACTAGTGGGCTGAGGGGGTACGGTGACTGTGTGGGTTTGATCCCACACACCCATAACCTCCCTGGCCTAAAGCTACTCTCCCCAGTATCCCCAGAAAACAGTGTGTGTGTGTGTGTGTGTGTGTGTGTGTGTGTGTGTGTGTGTGTGTTTTGCTACAAGCTTGTAAGAGGAAATTCTTTGCAAAAGCCAGCAAAGCTCTGTAGGTTATGTCAGTGTACCTATCGACGATGCAGCTCATCTGCCCTTGGTGAGTCACCTCGTTGGTTAGTAAATAATTGATAATTATCAACCAGAGCATACTGTACATCACAATATCTGGAAACTGTAGGTGTATTTGTTAATAAGAAGGGCACGAAATAAAATTCTCGATGAGCTAATAGAAAGTACTTGATATTTATTTATATTATTACTGTAATATTTATTGTATAATAAGATCTCAGGAGACCTAGGTTCAGGAATATATACATGCCATGTAGATTTAAGTTGACCTCATCTGTTCATCGACTTGACTAGTGGGCTGAGGGGGTACGGTGACTGTGTGGGTTTGATTCCACACACCCATAACCTCCCTGGCCTAAAGCTACTCTCCCCAGTAACCCCAGAAAACAGTGTGTGTGTGTGTGTGTGTGTGTGTGTGTGTGTGTGTGTGTGTGTGTGTTTTGCTACAAGCTTGTAAGAGGAAATTCCTTGCAAAAGCCAGCAAAGCTCTGTAGGTTATGTCAGTGTACCTATCGACGATGCAGCTCATCTGCCCTTGGTGAGTCACGACGTTGGTTAGTAAATAATTGATAATTATCAACCAGAGCATACTGTACATCACAATATCTGGAAACTGTAGGTGTATTTGTTAATAAGAAGGGCAGAAATAAAATTCTCGATGAGCTAATAGAAAGTACTTGATATTTATTTATATTATTACTGTAATATTTATTGTATAATAAGATCTCAGGAGATCTAGGGTCAGGAATATATACATGCCATGTAGATTAAAGTTGACCTTATCTGTTCATCGACTTGACTAGTGGGCTGAGGGGGTACGGTGACTGTGTGGGTTTGATTCCACACACCCATAACCTCCCTGGCCTAAAGCTACTCTCCCCAGTAACCCCAGAAAACAGTGTGTGTGTGTGTGTGTGTGTGTGTGTGTGTGTGTGTGTGTGTGTGTGTGTGTGTGTGTGTTTTGCTACAAGCTTGTAAGAGGAAATTCTTTGCAAAAGCCAGCAAAGCTCTGTAGGTTATGTCAGTGTACCTATCGACGATGCAGCTCATCTGCCCTTGGTGAGTCACGACGTTGGTTAGTAAATAATTGATAATTATCAACCAGAGCATACTGTACATCACAATATCTGGAAGCTGTAGGTGTATTTGTTAATAAGAAGGGCATGAAATAAAATTCTCGATGAGCTAATAGAAAGTACTTGATATTTATTTATATTATTACTGTAATATTTATTGTATAATAAGATCTCAGGAGATCTAGGGTCAGGAATATATACATGCCATGTAGATTAAAGTTGACCTTATCTGTTCATCGACTTGACTAGTGGGCTGAGGGGTACGGTGACTGTGTGGGTCTGATTCCACACACCAATAATCTCCCTGGCCTAAAGCTACTCTCCCCAGTATCCCCAGAAAACAGTGTGTGTGTGTGTGTGTGTGTGTGTGTGTGTGTGTGTGTGTTTTGCTACAAGCTTGTAAGAGGAAATTCTTTGCAAAAGCCAGCAAAGCTCTGTAGGTTATGTCAGTGTACCTATCGACGATGCAGCTCATCTGCCCTTGGTGAGTCACCTCGTTGGTTAGTAAATAATTGATAATTATCAACCAGAGCATACTGTACATCACAATATCTGGAAACTGTAGGTGTATTTGTTAATAAGAAGGGCATGAAATAAAATTCTCGATGAGCTAATAGAAAGTACTTGATATTTATTTATATTATTACTGTAATATTTATTGTATAATAAGATCTCAGGAGACCTAGGTTCAGGAATATATACATGCCATGTAGATTTAAGTTGACCTCATCTGTTCATCGACTTGACTAGTGGGCTGAGGGGGTACGGTGACTGTGTGGGTTTGATTCCACACACCCATAACCTAACTGGCCTAAAGCTACTCTCCCCAGTATCAACAGAAAACAGTGTCTCTGTGTGTGTGTGTGTGTGTGTGTGTGTGTGTGTGTGTGTGTGTGTGTGTGTGTGTGTTTTCCTACAAGCTTGTAAGAGGAAATTCTTTGCAAAAGCAAGCAAAGCACTGTAGGTTATGTCAGTGTACCTATCGACGATGCAACACATCTGCCTTTGGTGAGTCACCTCGTTTGTTAGTAAATAATTGATAATTATCAACCAGCGCACACTGTACATCATAATATCTGGAAACTGTAGGTGTATTAGTTACTAAGACGGGCATGAAATAAAATTCACGATGAGCTAATAGAATGTACTTGATATTTATTTATATTATTACTGTAATATTTATTGTATAATAAGATCTCAGGAGATCTAGGTTCAGGAATATATACATGCCATGTAGATTAAAGTTGACCTCATCTGTTCATCGACTCGACTAGTGGGCTGAGAGGGGTACGGTGACTGTGTGGGTTTGATTCCACACACCCATAACCTCCCTGGCCTAAAGCTACTCTCCCCAGTATCCCCAGAAAACAGTGTCTCTGTGTGTGTGTGTGTGTGTGTGTGTGTGTGTGTGTGTGTGTGTGTGTTTTCCTACAAGCTTGTAAGAGGAAATTCTTTGCAAAAGCAAGCAAAGCACTGTAGGTTATGTCAGTGTACCTATCGACGATGCAACACATCTGCCTTTGGTGAGTCACCTCGTTTGTTAGTAAATAATTGATAATTATCAACCAGAGCATACTGTACATCACAATATCTGGAAACTGTAGGTGTATTTGTTAATAAGAAGGGCATTAAATAAAGTTCTTGATGAGCTAATAGAAAGTACTTGAGATTTATTTATATTATTACTGTAATATTTATTGTATAATAAGATCTCAGGAGATCTAGGTTCAGGAATATATACATGCCATGTAGATTTAAGTTGACCTCATCTGTTCATCGACTTGACTAGTGGGCTGAGGGGGTACGGTGACTGTGTGGGTTTGATTCCACACACCCATAACCTCCCTGGCCTAAAGCTACTCTCCCCAGTATCCCCAGAAAACAGTGTCTCTGTGTGTGTGTGTGTGTGTGTGTGTGTGTGTGTGTGTGTGTGTTTTCCTACAGGCTTGTAAGAGGAAATTCTTTGCAAAAGCAAGCAAAGCACTGTAGGTTATGTCAGTGTACCTATCCACGATGCAACACATCTGCCTTTGGTGAGTCACCTCGTTTGTTAGTAAATAATTGATAATTATCAACCAGCGCACACTGTACATCATAATATCTGGAAACTGTAGGTGTATTAGTTACTAAGACGGGCATGAAATAAAATTCACGATGAGCTAATAGAAAGTACTTGATATTTATTTATATTATTACTGTAATATTTATTGTATAATAAGATCTCAGGAGATCTAGGTTCAGGAATATATACATGCCATGTAGATTAAGGTTGACCTCATCTGTTCATCGACTTGACTAGTGGGCTGAGGGTGTACGGTGACTGTGTGGGTTTGATTCCACACACCCATAATCTCCCTGGCCTAAAGCTGCTCTCCCCAGTATCCCCAGAAAACAGTGTCTCTGTGTGTGTGTGTGTGTGTGTGTGTGTGTGTGTGTGTGTGCGTGTGTGTGTATGTGTGTGTGTTTTGCTACAAGCTTGTAAGAGGAAATTCTTTGCAAAAGCCAGCAAAGCTCTGTAGGTTATGTCAGTGTACCTATCGACGATGCAGCACATCTGCCTTTGGTGAGTCACCTCGTTGGTTAGTAAATAATTGATAATTATCAACCAGAGCATACTGTACATCATAATATCTGGAAACTGTAGGTGTATTAGTTACTAAGAAGGGCATGAAATAAAATTCACGATGAGCTAATAGAAAGTACTTGATATTTATTTATATTATTACTGAAATATTTATTGTATAATAAGATCTCAGGAGATCTAGGTTCAGGAATATATACATGCCATGTAGATTAAAGTTGACCTCATCTGTTCATCGACTCGACTAGTGGGCTGAGAGGGGTACGGTGACTGTGTGGGTTTGATTCCACACACCCATAATCTCCCTGGCCTAAAGCTACTCTCCCCAGTATCCCCAGAAAACAGTGTGTGTGTGTGTGTGTGTGTGTGTGTGTGTGTGTGTGTGTGTGTTTTGCTACAAGCTTGTAAGAGGAAATTCAATGCAAAAGCCAGAATAAGCTCTGTAGGTTATGTCAGTGTACCTATCGACGATGCAGCAAATCTGCCTTTGGTGAGTCACCTCGTTGGTTAGTAAATAATTGATAATTATCAACCAGAGCATACTGTACATCATAATATCTGGAAACTGTAGGTGTATTTGTTAATAAGAAGGGCATCAAATAAAATTCTTGATGAGCTAATAGAAAGTACTTGATATTTATTTATATTATTACTCTAATATTTATTGTATAATAAGATCTCAGGAAATCTAGGTTCAGGAATATTTACATGCCATATAGATTAAAGTTGACCTCATCTGTTCATCGACTTGTCTAGTGGGCTGAGGGGGTACGGTGACTGTGTGGGTTTGATTCCACACACCCATAATCTCCCTGGCCTAAAGCTGCTCTCCCCAGTATCCCCAGAAAACAGTGTCTGTGTGTGTGTGTGTGTGTGTGTGTGTGTGTGTGTTTTGCTACAAGCTTGTAAGAGGAAATTTTTCGCAAAAGCCAGCAAAGCTCTGTAGGTTATGTCAGTGTACCTATCGACGATGCAGCACATCTGCCTTTGGTGAGTCACCTCACTGGTTAGTAAATAATTGATAATTATCAACCAGAGCATACTGTACATCACAATATCTGGAAACTGTAGGTGTATTTGTTAATAAGAAGGGCATGAAATAAAATTCTCGATGAGCTAATAGAAAGTACTTGATATTTATTTATATTATTACTGTAATATTTATTGTATAATAAGATCTCAGGAGATCTAGGTTCAGGAATATATACATGCCATGTAGATTAAAGTTGACCTCATCTGTTCATCGACTCGACTAGTGGGCTGAGAGGGGTACAGTGACTGTGTGGGTTTGATTCCACACACCCATAATCTCCCTGGCCTGAAGCTATTCTCCCCAGTATCTTCAGAAAACAGTGTCTGTGTGTGTGTGTGTGTGTGTGTGTGTGTGCTTTGCTACAAGCTTGTAAGAAGAAATTCTTTGCAAAAGCCTGCAAAGCTCTGTAGGTTGTGTCAGTGTACCTATCGACGATGCAACACATCTGCCTTTGGTGAGTCACCTCGTTTGTTAGTAAATAATTGTTAATTATCAACCAGAGCACACTGTACATCATAATATCTGGAAACTGTAGGTGTATTAGTTACTAAGAAGGGCATGAAATAAAATTCACGATGAGCTAATAGAAAGTACTTGATATTTATTTATATTATTACTGTAATATTTATTGTATAATAAGATCTCAGGAGATCTAGGTTCAGGAATATATACATGCCATGTAGATTAAGGTTGACCTCATCTGTTCATCGACTTGACTAGTGGGCTAAGGTTGTACGGTGACTGTGTGGGTTTGATTCCACACACCCATAATCTCCCTGGCCTAAAGCTGCTCTCCCCAGTATCCCCAGAAAACAGTGTCTCTGTGTGTGTGTGTGTGTGTGTGTGTGTGTGTGTGTGTGTGTGTGAGTGTGTGTGTGTGTGTTTTGCTACAAGCTTGTAAGAGGAGGAAATTCTTTGTAAAAGCCAGCAAAGCTCTGTAGGTTATGTCAGTGTACCCATCGACGATGCAGCACATCTGCCTTTGGTGAGTCACCTCGTTGGTTAGTAAATAATTGATAATTATCAACCAGAGCATACTGTACATCACAATATCAGGAAACTGTAGGTGTATTTGTTAATAAGAAGGGCATGAAATAAAATTCTCGATGAGCTAATAGAAAGTACTTGATATTTATTTATATTATTGCTGTAATATTTATTGTATAATAAGATCTCAGGAGATCTAGGTTCAGGAATATATACATGCCATGTAGATTAAAGTTGACCTCATCTGTTCATCGACTCAACTAGTGGGCTGAGAGGGGTACGGTGACTGTGTGGGTTTGATTCCACACACCCATAACCTCCCTGGCCTAAAGCTACTCTCCCCAGTATCCCCAGAAAACAGTGTCTCTGTGTGTGTGTGTGTGTGTGTGTGTGTGTGTGTGTGTGTGTGTGTTTTGCTACAAGCTTGTAAGAGGAAATTCCTTGCAAAAGCCAGCAAAGCTCTGTAGGTTATGTCAGTGTACCTATCGACGATGCAGCACATCTGCCTTTGGTGAGTCACCTCGTTGGTTAGTAAATAATTGTTAATTATCAACCAGAGCATACTGTACATCATAATATCTGGAAACTGTAGGTGTATTTGTTAATAAGAAGGGCATGAAATAAAATTCTTGATGAGCTAATAGAAAGTACTTGATATTTATTTATATTATTACTGTAATATTTATTGTATAATAAGATCTCAGGAGATCTAGGTTCAGGAATATATACATGCCATATAGATTAAAGTTGACCTCATCTGTTCATCGACTTGACTAGTGGGCTGAGGGGGTACGGTGACTGTGTGGGTTTGATTCCACACACCCATAATCTCCCTGGCCTAATGCTACTCTCCCCAGTATCCCCAGAAAACAGTGTGTGCGTGTGTGTGTGTGTGTGTGTGTGTGTGTGTGTGTGTGTGTGTGTGTGTGTGTGTGTTTTGCTACAAGCTTGTAAGAGGAAATTCTTTGCAAAAGCCAGCAAAGCTCTGTAGGTTATGTCAGTGTACCTATCGACTATGCAGCACATCTGCCTTTGGTGAGTCACCTCGTTTGTTAGTAAATAATTGATAATTAGCAACCAGAGCATACTGTATATCATAATATCTGGAAACTGTAGGTGTATTTCCAGAAACATCCCCCAGGCTGTGGCTAAGCCATGTCTCCGCAATATCCTTTCTTTCAGGAGTGCTAGTTCTGCAAGTTCGCAGGAGAGCTTCTGTAAAGTTTGGAAGATAGGAAACGAGGTACTGGCAGAAGTAAAGCTGTGAGTACCGGGCGTGAGTCGTGCTTCGGTAGCTCAGTTGGTAGAGCACTTGCCCGCGAAAGGCAAAGGTCCCGAGTTCGAGTCTCGGTCGGGCACACAGTTTTAATCTGCCAGGAAGTTTTGTAGGTGTATTTGTTACTAATTAGGGCATGAAATAAAATTGACGATGAGCTAATAGAAAGTACTTGATATTTATTTATATTATTACTGTAATATTTATTGTATAATAAGATCTCAGGAGATCTAGGTTCAGGAATATATACATGCCATGTAGTTTAAAGTTGACCTCATCTGTTTATCAACTTGACTAGTGGCCTGAGGGTGTACTGTGACTGTGTGGGTTTGATTCCACACACCCATAATCTCCCTGGCCTAAAGCTACTCTCCCCAGTATCCCCAGAAAACAATGTCTGTGTGTGTGTGTGTGTGTGTGTGTGTGTGTGTGTGTGTGTGTGTGTGTGTGTGTTTTGCTACAAGCTTGTAAGAGGAAATTCTTTGCAAAAGCCAGCAAAGCTCTGTAGGTTATGTCAGTGTACCTATCGACGATACAGCACATCTGCCTTTGGTGAGTCACCTCGTTGGTTAGTAAATAATTGACAATTATCAACCAGAGCATACTGTACATCATAATATCTGGAAACTGTAGGTGTATTTCTTAATAAGAAGGGCATGAAATAAAATTCTCGATGAGCTAATAGAAAGTACTTGATATTTATTTATATGATTACTGAAATAAATATTGTATAATAAGATCTCAGGAGATCTAGGTTCAGGAATATATGCATGCCATGTAGATTAAAGTTGACCTCATCTGTTCATCGACTTGACTAGTGGGCTGAGGGGGTACGGTGACTGTGTGGGTTTGATTCCACACTGCCCTGGCCTAATGCCTCTCTCCCCAGTAACCCCACAAAACAGTGTTTGTCTTTGTGTGTGTGTGTGTGTGTGTGTGTGTGTGTGTGTGTGTGTGTGTGTGTGTGTATGTGTTTTCCTACAAGCTTGTAAGAGGAAATTTTTTGCAAAAGCCAGCAAAGCTCTGTAGGTTATGTCAGTGTACCTATCGACGAAGCAGCACATCTGCCTTTGGTGAGTCCCATCGTTTGTTAGTAAATAATTGATAATTATCAACCAGAGCATACTGTACATCATAATCTCTGAGAACTGTAGGCGTTTTTGTTAATAAAAGGGGCATGAGGTAAAATCACGAAGAGGTAATAGAAAGTACTTGATTTTTATTTATATTTTTACTGTAATAGTAATTGTATAATAAGATCTCAGAAGGTCTAGGTTCAGGAATATTTACATGCCATGTAGATTTAAGTTGACGTCATCCCTTCATTGACTTGACCAGTGGGCTGAGGGGGTCCGGTGACTGAAGGGGTGTGATTCCTCACACCCATAATCTCCCTGGCCTAAAGTTACTCACCCCTGTAACCGCACAAAACAGTGTGTGTGTGTGTGTGTGTGTGTGTGTGTGTGTGTGTGTGTGTGTGTGTTTTCCTACAAGCTTGTAAGAGGAAATTCTTTGCAAAAGCCAGCAGAGCTCTGTAGGTTATGTCAGTGTACCTATCGACGATGCAGCACATCTGCCTTTGGTGAGTCACCTCGTTGGTTAGTAAATAATTTATAATTATCAACCTGAGCATACTGTACATCATAATATCTGGAAACTGTGGGTGAATTTGTTAATAAAAAGGCCATGAAATAAAATTCACTATGAGGTAATAGAAAGTACTTGATATTTATTTATATTATTACTGTAATATTTATTGTATAATAAGATCTCGGGAGATCTAGGTTCAGGAATATATACATGCCATGTAGTTTAAAGTTGACCTCATCTGTTTATCAACTTGACTAGTGGGCTGAGGGTGTACGGTGACTGTGTGGGTTTGATTCCACACACCCATAATCTCCCTGGCCTAAAGCTACTCTCCCCAGTATCCCCAGAAAACAGTGTCTCTGTGTGTGTGTGTGTGTGTGTGTGTGTGTGTGTGTGTGTGTGTGCGTGTGCGTGTGTGTGTGCGTGTGTGTATGTGTGTGTGTGTGTGTGTGTGTGTGTGTGTGTGTGTGTGTTTTCCTACAAGCTTGTAAGAGGAAACTCTTTGGAAAAGCCAGCAAAGCTCTGTAGGTTATGTCAGTGTACCTATCGACGATGCAGCACATCTGCCTTTGGTGAGTCACCTCGTTGGTTAGTAAATAATTTATAATTATCAACCTGAGCATACTGTACATCATAATATCTGGAAACTGTGGGTGAATTTGTTAATAAAAAGGCCATGAAATAAAATTCACTATGAGGTAATAGAAAGTACTTGATATTTATTTATATTATTACTGTAATATTTATTGTATAGTAAGATCTCGGGAGATCTAGGTTCAGGAATATATACATGCCATGTAGTTTAAAGTTGACCTCATCTGTTTATCAACTTGACTAGTGGGCTGGGGGTGTAAGGTGACTGTGTGGGTTTGATTCCACACACCCATAATCTCCCTGGCCTAAAGCTACTCTCCCCAGTATCCCCAGAAAACAGTGTCTGTGTGTGTGTGTGTGTGTGTGTGTGTGTGTGTGTGTGTGTGCGTGTGCGTGTGTGTGTGCGTGTGTGTGTGTGTGTGTGTGTGTTTTCCTACAAGCTTGTAAGAGGAAACTCTTTGGAAAAGCCAGCAAAGCTCTGTAGGTTATGTCAGTGTACCTATCGACGATGCAGCACATCTGCCTTTGGTGAGTCACCTCGTTGGTTAGTAAATAATTTATAATTATCAACCTGAGCATACTGTACATCATAATATCTGGAAACTGTGGGTGAATTTGTTAATAAAAAGGCCATGAAATAAAATTCACTATGAGGTAATAGAAAGTACTTGATATTTATTTATATTATTACTGTAATATTTATTGTATAATAAGATCTCGGGAGATCTAGGTTCAGGAATATATACATGCCATGTAGTTTAAAGTTGACCTCATCTGTTTATCAACTTGACTAGTGGGCTGAGGGGCTACGGTGACTGTGTGGGTTTGATTCCACACACCCATAATCTCCCTGGCCTAAAGCTACTCTCCCCAGTATCCCCAGAAAACAGTGTCTCTGTGTGTGTGTGTGTGTGTGTGTGTGTGTGTGTGTGTGTGTGTGTGTGTGTGTGTGTGTTTTGCTACAAGCTTGTAAGAGGAAATTCTTTGCAAAAGCCAGCAGAGCTCTGTAGGTTATGTCAGTGTACCTATCGACGATGCAGGACATCTGCCTTTGGTGAGTCACCTCGTTGGTTAGTAAATAATTTATAATTATCAACCTGAGCATACTGTACATCATAATATCTGGAAACTGTGGGTGAATTTGTTAATAAAAAGGCCATGAAATAAAATTCACTATGAGGTAATAGAAAGTACTTGATATTTATTTATATTATTACTGTAATATTTATTGTATAATAAGATCTCGGGAGATCTAGGTTCAGGAATATATACATGCCATGTAGTTTAAAGTTGACCTCATCTGTTTATCAACTTGACTAGTGGGCTGAGGGGGTACGGTGACTGTGTGGGTTTGATTCCACACACCCATAATCTCCCTGGCCTAAAGCTACTCTCCCCAGTATCCCCAGAAAACAGTGTCTCTGTGTGTGTGTGTGTGTGTGTGTGTGTGTGTGTGTGTGTGTGTGTGTTTTGCTACAAGCTTGTAAGAGGAAATTCTTTGCAAAAGCCAGCAGAGCTCTGTAGGTTATGTCAGTGTACCTATCGACGATACAGCACATCTGCCTTTGGTGAGTCACCTCGTTGGTTAGTAAATAATTTATAATTATCAACCAGAGCATACTGTACATCATAATATTTGGAAACTGTAGGTGTATTTGTTAATAAGAAGGGCATGAAATAAAATTCTCGATGAGCTAATAGAAAGTACTTGATATTTATTTATATGATTACTGTAATAAATATTGTATTATAAGATCTCAGGAGATCTAGGTTCAGGAATATATACATGCCATGTAGATTAAAATTGACCTCATCTGTTCATTGACTTGACTAGTGGGCTGAGGGGGTGCGGTGACTGTGTGGGTTTGATTCCACACACCCATAACCTCCCTGGCCTAAAGCTACTCTCCCCAGTATCCCCAGAAAACAGGGTCTGTGTGTGTGTGTGTGTGTGTGTGTGTGTGTGTGTGTGTGTGTGTTTTGCTACAAGCTTGTAAGAGGAAATTCTTTGCAAAAGCCAGCAAAGCTCTGTAGGTTATGTCAGTGTGCCTATCGACGATGCAGCACATCTGCCTTTGGTGAGTCACCTCGTTGGTTAGTAAATAATTTATAATTATCAACCTGAGCATACTGTACATCATAATATCTGGAAACTGTGGGTGAATTTGTTAATAAAAAGGCCATGAAATAAAATTCACTATGAGGTAATAGAAAGTACTTGATATTTATTTATATTATTACTGTAATATTTATTGTATAATAAGATCTCGGGAGATCTAGGTTCAGGAATATATACATGCCATGTAGTTTAAAGTTGACCTCATCTGTTTATCAACTTGACTAGTGGGCTGAGGGGGTACGGTGAATGTGTGGGTTTGATTCCACACACCCATAATCTCCCTGGCCTAAAGCTACTCTCCCCAGTATCCCCAGAAAACAGTGTCTCTGTGTGTGTGTGTGTGTGTGTGTGTGTGTGTGTGTGTGTGTGTGTGTGTTTTGCTACAAGCTTGTAAGAGGAAATTCTTTGCAAAAGCCAGCAGAGCTCTGTAGGTTATGTCAGTGTACCTATCGACGATGCAGCACATCTGCCTTTGGTGAGTCACCTCGTTGGTTAGTAAATAATTTATAATTATCAACCTGAGCATACTGTACATCATAATATCTGGAAACTGTGGGTGAATTTGTTAATAAAAAGGCCATGAAATAAAATTCACTATGAGCTAATAGAAAGTACTTGATATTTATTTATATTATTACTGTAATATTTATTGTATAATAAGATCTCGGGAGATCTAGGTTCAGGAATATATACATGCCATGTAGTTTAAAGTTGACCTCATCTGTTTATCAACTTGACTAGTGGGCTGAGGGGGTACGGTGACTGTGTGGGTTTGATTCCACACACCCATAATCTCCCTGGCCTAAAGCTACTCTCCCCAGTATCCCCAGAAAACAGTGTCTCTCTGTGTGTGTGTGTGTGTGTGTGTGTGTGTGTGTGTGTGTGTGTGTGTGTGTGTGTGTGTGTGTGTGTGTGTTTTGCTACAAGCTTGTAAGAGGAAATTCTTGGCAAAAGCCAGCAGAGCTCTGTAGGTTATGTCAGTGTACCTATCGACGATACAGCACATCTGCCTTTGGTGAGTCACCTCGTTGGTTAGTAAATAATTTATAATTATCAACCAGAGCATACTGTACATCATAATATTTGGAAACTGTAGGTGTATTTGTTAATAAGAAGGGCATGAAATAAAATTCTCGATGAGCTAATAGAAAGTACTTGATATTTATTTATATGATTACTGTAATAAATATTGTATTATAAGATCTCAGGAGATCTAGGTTCAGGAATATATACATGCCATGTAGATTAAAATTGACCTCATCTGTTCATTGACTTGACTAGTGGGCTGAGGGGGTGCGGTGACTGTGTGGGTTTGATTCCACACACCCATAACCTCCCTGGCCTAAAGCTACTCTCCCCAGTATCCCCAGAAAACAGGGTCTGTGTGTGTGTGTGTGTGTGTGTGTGTGTGTGTGTGTGTGTGTTTTGCTACAAGCTTGTAAGAGGAAATTCTTTGCAATAGCCAGCAAAGCTCTGTAGGTTATGTCAGTGTGCCTATCGACGATGCAGCACATCTGCCTTTGGTGAGTCACCTCGTTTGTTTGTAAATAATTGATAATTATCAACCAGAGCATACTGTACATCATAATATCTGGAAACTGTAGGTGTATTTCTTACTAAGAAGGGCATGAAATAAAATTGACGATGAGCTAATAGAAAATACTTGATATTTATTTATATTATTACTGTAATATTTATTGTATAATAAGATCTCAGGAGATCTAGGTTCAGGAATATATACATGCCATGTAGTTTAAAGTTGACCTCATCTGTTCATCGACTTGACTAGTGGGCTGAGGGTGTACGGTGACTGTGTGGGTTTGATTCCACACACCCATAATCTCCCTGGCCTAAAGCTACTCTCCCCAGTATCCCCAGAAAACAGTGTGTGTGTGTGTGTGTGTGTGTGTGTGTGTGTGTGTGTGTGTTTTCCTACAAGCTTGTAAGAGGAAATTTTTTGCAAAAGCCAGCAAAGCTCTGTAGGTTATGTCAGTGTACCTATCGACGAAGCAGCACATCTGCCTTTGGTGAGTTCCATCGTTTGTTAGTAAATAATTGATAATTATCAACCAGAGCATACTGTACATCATAATCTCTGAAAACTGTAGGCGTTTTTGTTAATAAGAGGGGCATGAGGTAAAATCACGAAGAGGTAATAGAAAGTACTTGATTTTTATTTATATTTTTACTGTAATAGTAATTGTATAATAAGATCTCAGAAGGTCTAGGTTCAGGAATATTTACATGCCATGTAGATTTAAGTTGACGTCATCCCTTCATTGACTTGACCAGTGGGCTGAGGGGGTCCGGTGACTGAAGGGGTGTGATTCCTCACACCCATAATCTCCCTGGCCTAAAGTTACTCACCCCTGTAACCGCACAAAACAGTGTGTGTGTGTGTGTGTGTGTGTGTGTGTGTGTGTGTGTGTCTGTGTGTCTGTGTGTGTGTGTGTGTGTGTGTGTGTGTGTGTGTGTGTGTGTGTGTGTGTCTGTGTGTGTGTTTTGCTACAAGCATGTAAGATGAAATTCTTTGCAAAAGCCAGCAAAGCTCTGTAGGTTATGTCAGTGTACCTATTGACGATGCAGCACATCTGCCTTTGGTGAGTCACCTCGTTGGTTAGTAAATAATTGATAATTATCAACCAGAGCATACTGTACATCATAATATCTGGAAATTGTAGGTGTATTTGTTAATAAGAAGGGCATGACATAAGATTCTCGATGAGCTAATAGAAAGTACTTGATATTTATCTATATTATTACTGTAATATTTATTGTATAATAAGATCTCAGGAGATCTAAGTTCAGGAATATATACATGCCATGTAGATTAAAGTTGACCTCATCTGTTCATCGACATGACTAGTGGGCTGAGGGTGTACGGTGACTGTGTGGGTTTGATTCCACACACCCATAATCTCCCTGGCCTAAAGCTACTCTCCCCAGTATCCCCAGAAAACAGGGTCTGTGTGTGTGTGTGTGTGTGTGTTTCCCTACAAGCTTGTAAGAGGAAATTCTTTGCAAAGGCCAGCAAAGTTCTGTAGGTTATGTCAGTGTACCTATCGACGATGCAGCACATCTGCCCTTGGTGAGTCACCTTGTTGGTTAGTAAATAATTGATAATTATCAACCAGAGCATACTGCACATCATAATTTCTGGTAACTCTAGGTGTATTTGATAATAAGGAGGGCATGAAATAAAATTCACGATGAGGTAATAGAAAGTACTTGATATTTATTTATATTATTGCTGTAATATTTATTGTATAATAAGATCTTAGGAGATGTAGGTTCAGGAATATATACACGCCATGTAGATTAAGGTTGACCTCATCTGTTCATCGACTTGACTAGTGGGCTGAGGGGGTACGGTGACTGTGTGGGTTTGATTCCACACACCCATAATCTCCCTGGCCTAAAGCTACTCTCCCCAGTATCCCCAGAAAACAGGGTCTGTGTGTGTGTGTGTGTGTGTGTGTGTTTCCCTACAAGCTTGTAAGAGGAAATTCTTTGCAAAGGCCAGCAAAGTTCTGTAGGTTATGTCAGTGTACCTATTGACGATGCAGCACATCTGCCTTTGGTGAGTCACCTCGTTGATTAGTAAATAATTGATAATTATCAACCAGAGCATACTGTATGTCATAATATCTACAAACTGTAGGTGTATTTGTTAATAAGAAGGGAACGAATACAACTCTTGATGAGCTAATGGAATGTACTTGATATTTATATTATTTATATTATGACTGTAATTTATATTGTATAATATGATCTCAGGAGATCTAGGTTCAGGAATGTATACATGCCATGTAGATTAAAGTTGACCTCATCTGTTCATCGACTTGACTAGTGGGCTGAGGGGGTACGGTGACTGTGTGGGTTTGATTCCACACACCCATAATCTCCCTGGCCTAAAGCTACTCTCCCCAGTATCCCCAGAAAACAGGGCCTGTGTGTGTGTGTTTGTGTGTGTTAGTGTGTGTGTGTGTGTTTTCCTACAAGCTTGTAAGAGGAAATTCTTTGTAAAAGCCAGCAAAGCTCTGTAGGTTATGTCAGTGTACCTATCGACGATACAGCACATCTGCCTTTGGTGAGTCACCTCGTTGGTTAGTAAATAATTGATAATTATCAACCAGAGCATACTGTACGTCATAATATCTACAAACTGTAGGTGTATTTGTTAATAAGAAGGGAACGAATACAACTCTTGATGAGCTAATAGAATGTACTTGATATTTATATTATTTATATTATGACTGTAATTTTTATTGTATAATATGATCTCAGGAGATCTAGGTTCAGGAATGTATACATGCCATGTAGATTAAAGTTGACCTCATCTGTTCATCGACTTGACAAGTGGGATGAGGGGGTACGGTGACTGTGTGGGTTTGATTCAACACACCCATAATCTCCCTGGCCTAAAGCTACTCTCCCCAGTATCCCCAGAAAACAGGGCCTGTGTGTGTGTGTTTGTGTGTGTTAGTGTGTGTGTGTGTGTTTTCCTACAAACTTGTAAGAGGAAATTCTTTGTAAAAGCCAGCAAAGCTCTGTAGGTTATGTCAGTGTACCTATCGACGATACAGCACATCTGCCTTTCGTGAGTCACCTCGTTGGTTAGTAAATAATTGATAATTATCAACCAGAGCATACTGTACGTCATAATATCTACAAACTGTAGGTGTATTTGTTAATAAGAAGGGAACGAATACAACTCTTGATGAGCTAATAGAATGTACTTGATATTTATATTATTTATATTATGACTGTAATTTTTATTGTATAATATGATCTCAGGAGATCTAGGTTCAGGAATGTATACATGCCATGTAGATTAAAGTTGACCTCATCTGTTCATCGACTTGACTAGTGGGCTGAGGGGGTACGGTGACTGTGTGGGTTTGATTCCACACACCCATAATCTCCCTGGCATAAAGCTACTCTCCCCAGTATCCCCAGAAAACAGTGTGTGTGTGTGTGTGTGTGTGTGTGTGTGTGTGTGTGTGTGTGTGTGTTTTCCTACAAGCTTGTAAGAGGAAATTCGTTGCAAAGGCCAGCAAAGTTCTGTAGGTTATGTCAGTGTACCTATCGACGATGCAGCACATCTGCCCTTGGTGAGTCACCTTGTTGGTTAGTAAATAATTGATAATTTTCAACCAGAGCATACTGTACATCATTATATCTGGAAATTGTAGGTGTATTTGTTAATAAGAATGGCATGACATAAATTTCTCGATGAGCTAATAGAAAGTACTTGGTATTTATATATATTATTACTGTAATATTTATTGTATAATAAGATCTCAGGAGATCTATGTTCAGGAATGTATACATGCCATGTAGATTAAGGTTGACCTCATCTGTTCATCGACTTGACTAGTGGGTTGAGGGGGTACGGTGACTGTGTGGGTTTGATTCCACACACCCATAATCTCCCTGGCCTAAAGCTACTCTCCCCAGTATTCCCAGAAAACAGGGCCTGTGTGTGTGTGTTTGTGTGTGTTAGTGTGTGTGTGTGTGTTTTCCTACAAGCTTGTAAGAGGAAATTCTTTGTAAAAGCCAGCAAAGCTCTGTAGGTTATGTCAGTGTACCTATCGACGATACAGCACATCTGCCTTTGGAGAGTCACCTCGTTGGTTAGTAAATAACTGATAATTATCAACCAGAGCATACTGTACGTCATAATATCTACAAACTGTAGGTGTATTTGTTAATAAGAAGGGAACGAATACAACTCTTGATGAGCTAATAGAATGTACTTGATATTTTAATTATTTATATTATGACTGTAATTTTTATTGTATAATATGATCTCAGGAGATCTAGGTTCAGGAATGTGTACATGCCATGTAGATTAAAGTTGACCTCATCTGTTCATCGACTTGACTAGTGGGCTGAGGGGGTACGGTGACTGTGTGGGTTTGATTCCACACACCCATAATCTCCCTGGCCTAAAGCTACTCTCCCCAGTATCCCCAGAAAACAGTGTCTGTCTGTGTTTCTGTGTGTGTGTGTGTGTGTGTGTGTGTGTGTGTGTGTGTGTGTGTTTTCCTACAAGCTTGTAAGAGGAAATTCTTTGCAAAAGCCAGCAAAGCTCTGTAGGTTATGTCAGTGTACCTATCGACGATGCAGCACATCTGCCCTTGGTGAGTCACCTTGTTGGTTAGTAAATAATTGATAATTATCAACCAGAGCATACTGCACATCATAATATCTGGTAACTCTAGGTGTATTTGATAATAAGGAGGGCATGAAATAAAATTCACGATGAGGTAATAGAAAGTACTTGATATTTATTTATATTATTGCTGTAATATTTATTGTATAATAAGATCTCAGGAGATCTAGGTTCAGGAATGTATACATGCCATGTAGATTAAAGTTGACCTCATCTGTTCATCGACTTGACTAGTGGGCTGAGGGGGTACGGTGACTGTGTGGGTTTGATTCCACACACCCGTAATCTCCATGGCCTAAAGCTACCCTCCCCAGTATCCCCAGAAAACAGGGCCTGTGTGTGTGTGTGTGTGTGTTAGTGTGTGTGTGTGTGTTTTCCTACAAGCTTGTAAGAGGAAATTCCTTGTAAAAGCCAGCAAAGCTCTGTAGGTTATGTCAGTGTACCTATCGACGATACAGCACATCTGCCTTTGGTGAGTCACCTCGTTGGTTAGTAAATAATTGATAATTATCAACCAGAGCATACTGTACGTCATAATATCTACAAACTGTAGGTGTATTTGTTAATAAGAAGGGAATGAATACAACTCTTGATGAGCTAATAGAATGTACTTGATATTTATATTATTTATATTATGACTGTAATTTTTATTGTATAATATGATCTCAGGAGATCTAGGTTCAGGAATGTATACATGCCATGTAGATTAAAGTTGACCTCATCTGTTCATCGACTTGACTAGTGGGCTGAGGGGGTACGGTGACTGTGTGGGTTTGATTCCACACACCCATAATCTCCCTGGCCTAAAGCTACTCTCCCCAGTATCCCCAGAAAACAGTGTGTGTGTGTGTGTGTGTGTGTGTGTGTGTGTGTGTGTGTGTGTGTGTGTGTGTGTGTTTTCCTACAAGCTTGTAAGAGGAAATTCTTTGCAAAGGCCAGCAAAGTTCTGTAGGTTATGTCAGTGTACCTATCGACGATGCAGCACATCTGCCCTTGGTGAGTCACCTTGTTGGTTAGTAAATAATTGATAATTATCAACCAGAGCATACTGTACATCATTATATCTGGAAATTGTAGGTGTATTTGTTAATAAGAATGGCATGACATAAATTTCTCGATGAGCTAATAGAAAGTACTTGGTATTTATATATATTATTACTGTAATATTTATTGTATAATAAGATCTCAGGAGATCTATGTTCAGGAATGTATACATGCCATGTAGATTAAGGTTGACCTCATCTGTTCATCGACTTGACTAGTGGGTTGAGGGGGTACGGTGACTGTGTGGGTTTGATTCCACACACCCATAATCTCCCTGGCCTAAAGCTACTCTCCCCAGTATCCCCAGAAAACAGGGCCTGTGTGTGTGTGTTTGTGTGTGTTAGTGTGTGTGTGTGTGTTTTCCTACAAGCTTGTAAGAGGAAATTCTTTGTAAAAGCCAGCAAAGCTCTGTAGGTTATGTCAGTGTACCTATCGACGATACAGCACATCTGCCTTTGGTGAGTCACCTCGTTGGTTAGTAAATAATTGATAATTATCAACCAGAGCATACTGTACGTCATAATATCTACAAACTGTAGGTGTATTTGTTAATAAGAAGGGAACGAATACAACTCTTGATGAGCTAATAGAATGTACTTGATGTTTATATTATTTATATTATGACTGTAATTTTTATTGTATAATATGATCTCAGGAGATCTAGGTTCAGGAATGTATACATGCCATGTAGATTAAAGTTGACCTCATCTGTTCATCGACTTGACTAGTGGGCTGAGGGGGTACGGTGACTGTGTGGGTTTGATTCCACACACCCATAATCTCCCTGGCCTAAAGCTACTCTCCCCAGTATCCCCAGAAAACAGTGTGTGTGTGTGTGTGTGTGTGTGTGTGTGTGTGTGTGTGTGTGTTTTCCTACAAGCTTGTAAGAGGAAATTCTTTGCAAAGGCCAGCAAAGTTCTGTAGGTTATGTCAGTGTACCTATCGACGATGCAGCACATCTGCCCTTGGTGAGTCACCTTGTTGGTTAGTAAATAATTGATAATTTTCAACCAGAGCATACTGTACATCATTATATCTGGAAATTGTAGGTGTATTTGTTAATAAGAATGGCAAGACATAAATTTCTCGATGAGCTAATAGAAATAACTTGGTATTTATATATATTATTACTGTAATATTTATTGTATAATAAGATCTCAGGAGATCTATGTTCAGGAATGTATACATGCCATGTAGATTAAGGTTGACCTCATCTGTTCATCGACTTGACTAGTGGGTTGAGGGGGTACGGTGACTGTGTGGGTTTGATTCCACACACCCATAATCTCCCTGGCCTAAAGCTACTCTCCCCAGTATCCCCAGAAAACAGTGTCTGTCTGTGTGTCTGTGTGTGTGTGTGTGTGTGTGTGTGTGTGTGTGTGTGTGTGTGTGTGTGTTTTCCTACAAGCTTGTAAGAGGAAATTCATTGCAAAAGCCAGCAAAGCTCTGTAGGTTATGTCAGTGTACCTATCGACGATGCAGCACATCTGCCCTTGGTGAGTCACCTTGTTGGTTAGTAAATAATTGATAATTATCAACCAGAGCATACTGCACATCATAATTTCTAGTAACCATAGGTGTATTTGATAATAAGGAGGGCATGAAATAAAATTCACGATGAGGTAATAGAAAGTACTTGATATTTATTAATATTATTGCTGTAATATTTATTGTATAATAAGATCTCAGGAGATCTAGGTTCAGGAATGTATACATGCCATGTAGATTAAAGTTGACCTCATCTGTTCATCGACTTGACTAGTGGGCTGAGGGGGTACGGTGACTGTGTGGGTTTGATTCCACACACCCATAATCTCCATGGCCTAAAGCTACCCTCCGAAGTATCCCCAGAAAACAGGGCCTGTGTGTGTGTGTTTGTGTGTGTTAGTGTGTGTGTGTGTGTTTTCCTACAAGCTTGTAAGAGGAAATTCTTTGTAAAAGCCAGCAAAGCTCTGTAGGTTATGTCAGTGTACCTATCGACGATACAGCACATCTGCCTTTGGTGAGTCACCTCGTTGGTTAGTAAATAATTGATAATTATCAACCAGAGCATACTGTACGTCATAATATCTACAAACTGTAGGTGTATTTTTTAATAAGAAGGGAACGAATACAACTCTTGATGAGCTAATAGAATGTACTTGATATTTATATTATTTATATTATGACTGTAATTTTTATTGTATAATATGATCTCAGGAGATCTAGGTTCAGGAATGTATACATGCCATGTAGATTAAAGTTGACCTCATCTGTTCATCGACTTGACTAGTGGGCTGAGGGGGTACGGTGACTGTGTGGGTTTGATTCCACACACCCATAATCTCCCTGGCCTAAAGCTACTCTCCCCAGTATTCCCAGAAAACAGTGTGTGTGTGTGTGTGTGTGTGTGTGTGTGTGTGTGTGTGTGTGTGTGTGTGTGTGTGTTTTCCTACAAGCTTGTAAGAGGAAATTCTTTGCAAAGGCCAGCAAAGTTCTGTAGGTTATGTCAGTGTACCTATCGACGATGCAGCACATCTGCCCTTGGTGAGTCACCTTGTTGGTTAGTAAATAATTGATAATTTTCAACCAGAGCATACTGTACATCATTATATCTGGAAATTGTAGGTGTATTTGTTAATAAGAATGGCATGACATAAATTTCTCGATGAGCTAATAGAAAGTACTTGGTATTTATATATATTATTACTGTAATATTTATTGTATAATAAGATCTCAGGAGATCTATGTTCAGGAATGTATACATGCCATGTAGATTAAGGTTGACCTCATCTGTTCATCGACTTGACTAGTGGGTTGAGGGGGTACGGTGACTGTGTGGGTTTGATTCCACACACCCATAATCTCCCTGGCCTAAAGCTACTCTCCCCAGTATCCCCAGAAAACAATGCCTGTGTGTGTGTGTTTGTGTGTGTTAGTGTGTGTGTGTGTGTTTTCCTACAAGCTTGTAAGAGGAAATTCTTTGTAAAAGCCAGCAAAGGTCTGTAGGTTATGTCAGTGTACCTATCGACGATACAGCACATCTGCCTTTGGTGAGTCACCTCGTTGGTTAGTAAATAATTGATAATTATCAACCAGAGCATACTGTACGTCATAATATCTACAAACTGTAGGTGTATTTGTTAATAAGAAGGGAACGAATACAACTCTTGATGAGCTAATAGAATGTACTTGATGTTTATATTATTTATATTATGACTGTAATTTTTATTGTACAATATGATCTCAGGAGATCTAGGTTCAGGAATGTATACATGCCATGTAGATTAAAGTTGACCTCATCTGTTCATCGACTTGACTAGTGGGCTGAGGGGGTACGGTGACTGTGTGGGTTTGATTCCACACACCCATAATCTCCCTGGCCTAAAGCTACTCTCCCCAGTATCCCCAGAAAACAGTGTGTGTGTGTGTGTGTGTGTGTGTGTGTGTGTGTGTGTGTGTTTTCCTACAAGCTTGTAAGAGGAAATTCTTTGCAAAGGCCAGCAAAGTTCTGTAGGTTATGTCAGTGTACCTATCGACGATGCAGCACATCTGCCCTTGGTGAGTCACCTTGTTGGTTAGTAAATAATTGATAATTTTCAACCAGAGCATACTGTACATCATTATATCTGGAAATTGTAGGTGTATTTGTTAATAAGAATGGCAAGACATAAATTTCTCGATGAGCTAATAGAAATAACTTGGTATTTATATATATTATTACTGTAATATTTATTGTATAATAAGATCTCAGGAGATCTATGTTCAGGAATGTATACATGCCATGTAGATTAAGGTTGACCTCATCTGTTCATCGACTTGACTAGTGGGTTGAGGGGGTACGGTGACTGTGTGGGTTTGATTCCACACACCCATAATCTCCCTGGCCTAAAGCTACTCTCCCCAGTATCCCCAGAAAACAGGGCCTGTGTGTGTGTGTTTGTGTGTGTTAGTGTGTGTGTGTGTGTTTTCCTACAAGCTTGTAAGAGGAAATTCTTTGTAAAAGCCAGCAAAGCTCTGTAGGTTATGTCAGTGTACCTATCGCCGATACAGCACATCTGCCTTTGGTGAGTCACCTCGTTGGTTAGTAAATAATTGATAATTATCAACCAGAGCATACTGTACGTCATAATATCTACAAACTGTAGGTGTATTTGTTAATAAGAAGGGAACGAATACAACTCTTGATGAGCTAATAGAATGTACTTAATATTTATATTATTTATATTATGACTGTAATTTTTATTGTATAATATGATCTCAGGAGATCTAGGTTCAGGAATGTATACATGCCATGTAGATTAAAGTTGACCTCATCTGTTCATCGACTTGACTAGTGGGCTGAGGGGGTACGGTGACTGTGTGGGTTTGATTCCACACACCCATAATCTCCCTGGCCTAAAGCTAATCTCCCCAGTATCCCCAGAAAACAGTGTCTGTCTGTGTGTCTGTGTGTGTGTGTGTGTGTGTGTGTGTGTGTGTGTGTGTGTTTTCCTACAAGCTTGTAAGAGGAAATTCTTTGCAAAAGCCAGCAAAGCTCTGTAGGTTATGTCAGTGTACCTATCGACGATGCAGCACATCTGCCCTTGGTGAGTCACCTTGTTGGTTAGTAAATAATTGATAATTATCAACCAGAGCATACTGTACATCATTATATCTGGAAATTGTAGGTGTATTTGTTAATAAGAAGGGCATGAAATAAAATTCACGAGGAGGTAATAGAAAGTACTTGATATTTATATATATTATTACTGTAATATTTATTGTATAATAAGATCTCAGGAGATCTAGGTTCAGGAATGTATACATGCCATGTAGATTAAAGTTGACCTCATCTGTTCATCGACTTGACTAGTGGGCTGAGGGGGTACGGTGACTGTGTGGGTTTGATTCCACACACCCATAATCTCCCTGGCCTAAAGCTACTCTCCCCAGTATCCCCAGAAAACAGTGTCTGTCTGTGTGTCTGTGTGTGTGTGTGTGTGTGTGTGTGTGTGTGTGTGTGTGTGTGAGTGTGTGTGTGTGTGTGTGTTTTCCTACAAGCTTGTAAGAGGAAATTCTTTGCAAAAGCCAGCAAAGCTCTGTAGGTTATGTCAGTGTACCTATCGACGATGCAGCACATCTGCCCTTGGTGAGTCACCTTGTTGGTTAGTAAATAATTGATAATTATCAACCAGAGCATACTGTACATCATTATATCTGGAAATTGTAGGTGTATTTGTTAATAAGAAGGGCATGAAATAAAATTCACGAGGAGGTAATAGAAAGTACTTGATATTTATATATATTATTACTGTAATATTTATTGTATAATAAGATCTCAGGAGATCTAGGTTCAGGAATGTATACATGCCATGTAGATTAAAGTTGACCTCATCTGTTCATCGACTTGACTAGTGGGCTGAGGGGGTACGGTGACTGTGTGGGTTTGATTCCACACACCCATAATCTCCCTGGCCTAAAGCTACTCTCCCCAGTATCCCCAGAAAACAGTGTCTGTCTGTGTGTCTGTGTGTGTGTGTGTGTGTGTGTGTGTGTGTTTTCCTACAAGCTTGTAAGAGGAAATTCTTTGCAAAAGCCAGCAAAGCTCTGTAGGTTATGTCAGTGTACCTATCGACGATGCAGCACATCTGCCCTTGGTGAGTCACCTTGTTGGTTAGTAAAAAATTGATAATTATCAACCAGAGCATACTGTACATCATTATATCTGGAAATTGTAGGTGTATTTGTTAATAAGAAGGGCATGAAATAAAATTCACGAGGAGGTAATAGAAAGTACTTGATATTCATATATATTATTACTGTAATATTTATTGTATAATAAGATCTCAGGAGATCTAGGTTCAGGAATGTATACATGCCATGTAGATTAAAGTTGACCTCATCTGTTCATCGACTTGACTAGTGGGCTGAGAGGGTACGGTGACTGTGTGGGTTTGATTCCACACACCCATAATCTCCCTGGCCTAAAGCTACTCTTCCCAGTATCCCCAGAAAACAGGGTCTGTGTGTGTGTGTGTGTGTGTGTGTGTGTGTGTGTGTGTGTGTGTGTGTGTGTTTTCCTACAAGCTTGTAAGAGGAAATTCTTTGCAAAAGCCAGCAAAGCTCTGTAGGTTATGTCAGTGTAACTATCGACAATGCAGCACATCTGCCCTTGGTGAGTCACCTTGTTGGTTAGTAAATAATTGATAATTATCAACCAGAGCATACTGTACATCATTATATTTGGAAATTGTAGGTGTATTTGTTAATAAGAAGGGCATGAAATAAAATTCACGAGGAGGTAATAGAAAGTACTTGATATTTATATATATTATTACTGTAATATTTATTGTATAATAAATTCTCAGGAGACCTAGGTTCAGGAATGTATACATGCAATGTAGATTAAAGTTGACCTCATCTGTTCATCGACTTGACTAGTGGGCTGAGGGGGTACGGTGACTGTGTTGGTTTGATTCCACACACCCATAATCTCCCTGGCCTAAAGCTACTCTCCCCAGCATCCCCAGAAAACAGTGTCTGTCTGTGTGTCTGTGTGTGTGTGTGTGTGTGTGTGTGTGTGTGTGTGTTTTCCTACAAGCTTGTAAGAGGACATTCTTTGCAAAAGCCATCAAAGCTCTGTAGGTTATGTCAGTGTACCTATCGACGATACAGCACATCTGCCCTTGGTGAGTCACCTTGTTGGTTAGTAAATAATTGATAATTATCAACCAGAGCATACTGTACATCATTATATCTGGAAATTGTAGGTGTATTTGTTAATAAGAAGGGCATGAAATAAAATTCACGAGGAGGTAATAGAAAGTACTTGATATTTATATATATTATTACTGTAATATTTATTGTATAATAAGATCTCAGGAGATCTAGGTTCAGGAATGTATACATGCCATGTAGATTAAAGTTGACCTCATCTGTTCATCGACTTGACTAGTGGGCTGAGGGGGTACGGTGACTGTGTGGGTTTGATTCCACACACCCATAATCTCCCTGGCCTAAAGCTACTCTCCCCAGTATCCCCAGAAAACAGTGTCTGTCTGTGTGTCTGTGTGTGTGTGTGTGTGTGTGTGTGTGTGTGTGTGTGTGTGTGTATGTGTTTTCCTACAAGCTTGTAAGAGGAAATTCTTTGCAAAAGCCAGCAAAGCTCTGTAGGTTATGTCAGTGT
The DNA here is from genome assembly GCF_023864345.2 of Schistocerca serialis cubense. Taxonomy (NCBI): domain Eukaryota; kingdom Metazoa; phylum Arthropoda; class Insecta; order Orthoptera; family Acrididae; genus Schistocerca; species Schistocerca serialis. The sequence continues at coordinate 186,252,792 of NC_064648.1, forward strand.
ACCTATCGACGATACAGCACATCTGCCCTTGGTGAGTCACCTTGTTGGTTAGTAAATAATTGATAATTATCAACCAGAGCATACTGTACATCATTATATCTGGAAATTGTAGGTGTATTTGTTAATAAGAAGGGCATGAAATGAAATTCACGAGGAGGTAATAGAAAGTACTTGATATTTATATATATTATTACTGTAATATTTATTGTATAAGAAGATCTCAGGAGATCTAGGTTCAGGAATGTATACATGCCATGTAGATTAAAGTTGACCTCATCTGTTCATCGACTTGACTAGTGGGCTGAGGGGGTACGGTTACTGTGTGGGTTTGATTCCACACACCCATAATCTCCCTGGCCTAAAGCTACTCTCCCCAGTATCCCCAGAAAACGGGGTCTGTGTGTGTGTGTGTGTGTGTGTGTGTGTGTGTGTGTGTGTGTGTGTTTTCCTACAAGTTTGTAAGAGGAAATTCTTTGCAAAAGCCAGCAAAGCTCTGTAGGTTATGTCAGTGTACCTATCGACGATGCAGCACATCTGCCCTTGGTGAGTCACCTTGTTGGTTAGTAAATAATTGATAATTATCAACCAGAGCATACTGTACATCATTATATCTGGAAATCGTAGGTGTATTTGTTAATAAGAAGGGCATGAAATAAAATTCACGAGGAGGTAATAGAAAGTACTTGATATTTATATATATTATTACTGTAATATTTATTGTATAATAAGATCTCAGGAGATCTAGGTTCAGGAATGTATACATGCCATGTAGATTAAAGTTGACCTCATCTGTTCATCGACTTGACTAGTGGGCTGAGGGGGTACGGTGACTGTGTGGGTTTGATTCCACACACCCATAATCTCCCTGGCCTAAAGCTACTCTCGCCAGTATCCCCAGAAAACAGGGTCTGTGTGTGTGTGTGTGTGTGTGTGTGTGTGTGTGTGTGTGTGTTTTCCTACAAGCTTGTAAGAGGAAATTCTTTGCAAAAGCCAGCAAAGCTCTGTAGGTTATGTCAGTGTACCTATCGACGATGCAGCACATCTGCCCTTGGTGAGTCACCTTGTTGGTTAGTAAATAATTGATAATTATCAACCAGAGCATACTGTACATCATTATATCTGGAAATTGTAGGTGTATTTGTTAATAAGAAGGGCATGAAATAAAATTCACGAGGAGGTAATAGAAAGTACTTGATATTTATATATATTATTACTGTAATATTTATTGTATAATAAGATCTCAGGAGATCTAGGTTCAGGAATGTATACATGCCATGTAGATTAAAGTTGACCTCATCTGTTCATCGACTTGACTAGTGGGCTGAGGGGGTACGGTGACTGTGTGGGTTTGATTCCACACACCCATAATCTCCCTGGCCTAAAGCTACTCTCCCCAGTATCCCCAGAAAACAGGGTCTGTGTGTGTGTGTGTGTGTGTGTGTGTGTGTGTGTGTGTGTGTGTGTTTTCCTACAAGCTTGTAAGAGGAAATTCTTTGCAAAAGCCAGCAAAGCTCTGTAGGTTATGTCAGTGTACCTATCGACAATGCAGCACATCTGCCCTTGGTGAGTCACCTTGTTGGTTAGTAAATAATTGATAATTATCAACCAGAGCATACTGTACATCATTATATCTGGAAATTGTAGGTGTATTTGTTAATAAGAAGGGCATGAAATAAAATTCACGAGGAGGTAATAGAAAGTACTTGATATTTATATATATTATTACTGTAATATTTATTGTATAATAAGATCTCAGGAGATCTAGGTTCAGGAATGTATACATGCCATGTAGATTAAAGTTGACCTCATCTGTTCATCGACTTGACTAGTGGGCTGAGGGGGTACGGTGACTGTGTGGGTTTGATTCCACACACCCATAATCTCCCTGGCCTAAAGCTACTCTTCCCAGTATCCCCAGAAAACAGGGTCTGTGTGTGTGTGTGTGTGTGTGTGTGTGTGTGTGTGTGTGTGTGTGTTTTCCTACAAGCTTGTAAGGGGAAATTCTTTGCAAAAGCCAGCAAAGCTCTGTAGGTTATGTCAGTGTACCTATCGACGATGCAGCACATCTGCCCTTGGTGAGTCACCTTGTTGGTTAGTAAATAATTGATAATTATCAACCAGAGCATACTGTACATCATTATATCTGGAAATTGTAGGTATATTTGTTAATAAGAAGGGCATGAAATAAAATTCACGAGGAGGTAATAGAAAGTACTTGATATTTATATATATTATTACTGTAATATTTATTGTATAATAAGATCTCAGGAGATCTAGGTTCAGGAATGTATACATGCCATGTAGATTAAAGTTGACCTCATCTGTTCATCGACTTGACTAGTGGGCTGAGGGGGTACGGTGACTGTGTGGGTTTGATTCCACACACCCATAATCTCCCTGGCCTAAAGCTACTCTCCCCAGTATCCCCAGAAAACAGGGTCTGTGTGTGTGTGTGTGTGTGTGTGTGTGTGTGTGTGTGTGTGTGTGTGTGTGTGTGTGTGTGTGTGTGTTTTCCTACAAGCTTGTAAGAGGAAATTCTTTGCAAAAGCCAGCAAAGCTCTGTAGGTTATGTCAGTGTACCTATCGACGATGCAGCACATCTGCCCTTGGTGAGTCACCTTGTTGGTTAGTAAATAATTGATAATTATCAACCAGAGCATACTGTACATCATTATATCTGGAAATTGTAGGTGTATTTGTTAATAAGAAGGGCATGAAATAAAATTCACGAGGAGGTAATAGAAAGTACTTGATATTTATATATATTATTACTGCAATATTTATTGTATAATAAGATCTCAGGAGATCTAGGTTCAGGAATGTATACATGCCATGTAGATTAAAGTTGACCTCATCTGTTCATCGACTTGACTAGTGGGCTGAGGGGGTACGGTGACTGTGTGGGTTTGATTCCACACACCCATAATCTCCCTGGCCTAAAGCTACTCTCCCCAGTATCCCCAGAAAACAGGGTCTGTGTGTGTGTGTGTGTGTGTGTGTGTGTGTGTGTGTGTGTGTGTGTGTGTGTGTGTTTTCCTACAAGCTTGTAAGAGGAAATTCTTTGCAAAAGCCAGCAAAGCTCTGTAGGTTATGTCAGTGTACCTATCGACGATGCAGCACATATGCCCTTGGTGAGTCACCTTGTTGGTTAGTAAATAATTGATAATTATCAACCAGAGCATACTGTACATCATTATATCTGGAAATTGTAGGTGTATTTGTTAATAAGAAGGGCATGAAATAAAATTCACGAGGAGGTAATAGAAAGTACTTGATATTTATATATATTATTACTGTAATATTTATTGTATAATAAGATCTCAGGAGATCTAGGTTCAGGAATGTATACATGCCATGTAGATTAAAGTTGACCTCATCTGTTCATCGACTTGACTAGTGGGCTGAGGGGGTACGGTGACTGTGTGGGTTTGATTCCAGACACCCATAATCTCCCTGGCCTAAAGCTACTCTCCCCAGTATCCCCAGAAAACAGGGTCTGTGTGTGTGTGTGTGTGTGTGTGTGTGTGTGTATGTGTTTTGCTACAAGCTTGTAAGAGGAAATTCTTTGCAAAAGCCAGCAAAGCTCTGTAGGTTATGTCAGTGTACCTATCGACGATGCAGCACATCTGCCTTTGGTGAGTCACCTTGTTGGTTAGTAAATAATTGATAATTATCAACCAGAGCATACTGTACATCATTATATCTGGAAATTGTAGGTGTATTTGTTAATAAGAAGGGCATGAAATAAAATTCACGAGGAGGTAATAGAAAGTACTTGATATTTATATATATTATTACTGTAATATTTATTGTATAATAAGATCTCAGGAGACCTAGGTTCAGGAATGTATACGTGCCATGTAGATTAAAGTTGACCTCATCTGTTCATCGACTTGACTAGTGGGCTGAGGGGGTACGGTGACTGTGTGGGTTTGTTTCCACACACCCATAATCTCCCTGGCCTAAAGCTACTCTCCCCAGTATCCCCAGAAAACAGTGTCTGTGTGTGTGTGTGTGTGTGTGTGTGTGTGTGTGTGTATGTGTTTTGCTACAAGCTTGTAAGAGGAAATTCTTTGCAAAAGCCAGCAAAGCTCTGTAGGTTATGTCAGTGTACCTATCGACGATGCAGCACATCTGCCCTTGGTGAGTCACCTTGTTGGTTAGTAAATAATTGATAATTATCAACCAGAGCATACTGTACATCATTATATCTGGAAATTGTAGGTGTATTTGTTAATAAGAAGGGCATGAAATAAAATTCACGAGGAGGTAATAGAAAGTACTTGATATTTATATATATTATTACTGTAATATTTATTGTATAATAAGATCTCAGGAGATCTAGGTTCAGCAATGTATACATGCCATGTAGATTAAAGTTGACCTCATCTGTTCATCGACTTGACTAGTGGGCTGAGGGGGTACGGTGACTGTGTGGGTTTAATTCCACACACCCATAATCTCCCTGGCCTAAAGCTACTCTCCCCAGTATCCCCAGAAAACAGTGTCTGTGTGTGTGTGTGTGTGTGTGTGTGTGTGTGTGTGTGTGTATGTGTTTTGCTACAAGCTTGTAAGAGGAAATTCTTTGCAAAAGCCAGCAAAGCTCTGTAGGTTATGGTAGTGTACCTATCGACGATGCAGCACATCTGCCCTTGGTGAGTCACCTTGTTGGTTAGTAAATAATTGATAATTATCAACCAGAGCATACTGTACATCATTATATCTGGAAATTGTAGGTGTATTTGTTAATAAGAAGGGCATGAAATAAAATTCACGAGGAGGTAATAGAAAGTACTTGATATTTATATATATTATTACTGTAATATTTATTGTATAATAAGATCTCAGGAGATCTAGGTTCAGGAATGTATACATGCCATGTAGATTAAAGTTGACCTCATCTGTTCATCGACTTGACTAGTGGGCTGAGGGGGTACGGTGACTGTGTGGGTTTGTTTCCACACACCCATAATCTCCCTGGCCTAAAGCTACTCTCCCCAGTATCCCCAGAAAACAGTGTCTGTGTGTGTGTGTGTGTGTGTGTGTGTGTGTGTGTGTGTGTGTGTGTGTTTTCCTACAAGCTTGTAAGAGGAAATTCTTTGCAAAAGCCAGCAAAGCTCTGTAGGTTATGTCAGTGTACCTATCGACGATGCAGCACATCTGCCCTTGGTGAGTCACCTTGTTGGTTAGTAAATAATTGATAATTATCAACCAGAGCATACTGTACATCATTATATCTGGAAATTGTAGGTGTATTTGTTAATAAGAAGGGCATGAAATAAAATTCACGAGGAGGTAATAGAAAGTACTTGATATTTATATATATTATTACTGTAATATTTATTGTATAATAAGATCTCAGGAGATCTAGGTTCAGGAATGTATACATGCCATGTAGATTAAAGTTGACCTCATCTGTTCATCGACTTGACTAGTGGGCTGAGGGGGTACGGTGACTGTGTGGGTTTGATTCCACACACCCATAATCTCCCTGGCCTAAAGCTACTCTCCCCAGTATCCCCAGAAAACGGGGTCTGTGTGTGTGTGTGTGTGTGTGTGTGTGTGTGTGTGTGTGTGTGTGTGTGTGTGTGTGTGTGTGTGTGTTTTCCTACAAGTTTGTAAGAGGAAATTCTTTGCAAAAGCCAGCAAAGCTCTGTAGGTTATGTCAGTGTACCTATCGACGATGCAGCACATCTGCCCTTGGTGAGTCACCTTGTTGGTTAGTAAATAATTGATAATTATCAACCAGAGCATACTGTACATCATTATATCTGGAAATCGTAGGTGTATTTGTTAATAAGAAGGGCATGAAATAAAATTCACGAGGAGGTAATAGAAAGTACTTGATATTTATATATATTATTACTGTAATATTTATTGTATAATAAGATCTCAGGAGATCTAGGTTCAGGAATGTATACATGCCATGTAGATTAAAGTTGACCTCATCTGTTCATCGACTTGACTAGTGGGCTGAGGGGGTACGGTGACTGTGTGGGTTTGATTCCACACACCCATAATCTCCCTGGCCTAAAGCTACTCTCCCCAGTATCCCCAGAAAACAGGGTCTGTGTGTGTGTGTGTGTGTGTGTGTGTGTGTGTTTTCCTACAAGCTTGTAAGAGGAAATTCTTTGCAAAAGCCAGCAAAGCTCTGTAGGTTATGTCAGTGTACCTATCGACGATGCAGCACATCTGCCCTTGGTGAGTCACCTTGTTGGTTAGTAAATAATTGATAATTATCAACCAGAGCATACTGTACATCATTATATCTGGAAATTGTAGGTGTATTTGTTAATAAGAAGGGCATGAAATAAAATTCACGAGGAGGTAATAGAAAGTACTTGATATTTATATATATTATTACTGTAATATTTATTGTATAATAAGATCTCAGGAGATCTAGGTTCAGGAATGTATACATGCCATGTAGATTAAAGTTGACCTCATCTGTTCATCGACTTGACTAGTGGGCTGAGGGGGTACGGTGACTGTGTGGGTTTGATTCCACACACCCATAATCTCCCTGGCCTAAAGCTACTCTCCCCAGTATCCCCAGAAAACAGGGTCTGTGTGTGTGTGTGTGTGTGTGTGTGTGTGTGTGTGTGTGTGTGTGTGTGTGTGTGTGTTTTCCTACAAGCTTGTAAGAGGAAATTCTTTGCAAAAGCCAGCAAAGCTCTGTAGGTTATGTCAGTGTACCTATCGACGATGCAGCACTGCTGCCCTTGGTGAGTCACCTTGTTGGTTAGTAAATAATTGATAATTATCAACCAGAGCATACTGTACATCATTATATCTGGAAATTGTAGGTGTATTTGTTAATAAGAAGGGCATGAAATAAAATTCACGAGGAGGTAATAGAAAGTACTTGATATTTATATATATTATTACTGTAATATTTATTGTATAATAAGATCTCAGGAGATCTAGGTTCAGGAATGTATACATGCCATGTAGATTAAAGTTGACCTCATCTGTTCATCGACTTGACTAGTGGGCTGAGGGGGTACGGTGACTGTGTGGGTTTGATTCCAGACACCCATAATCTCCCTGGCCTAAAGCTACTCTCCCCAGTATCCCCAGAAAACAGGGTCTGTGTGTGTGTGTGTGTGTGTGTGTGTGTGTGTGTATGTGTTTTGCTACAAGCTTGTAAGAGGAAATTCTTTGCAAAAGCCAGCAAAGCTCTGTAGGTTATGTCAGTGTACCTATCGACGATGCAGCACATCTGCCTTTGGTGAGTCACCTTGTTGGTTAGTAAATAATTGATAATTATCAACCAGAGCATACTGTACATCATTATATCTGGAAATTGTAGGTGTATTTGTTAATAAGAAGGGCATGAAATAAAATTCACGAGGAGGTAATAGAAAGTACTTGATATTTATATATATTATTACTGTAATATTTATTGTATAATAAGATCTCAGGAGACCTAGGTTCAGGAATGTATACATGCCATGTAGATTAAAGTTGACCTCATCTGTTCATCGACTTGACTAGTGGGCTGAGGGGGTACGGTGACTGTGTGGGTTTGTTTCCACACACCCATAATCTCCCTGGCCTAAAGCTACTCTCCCCAGTATCCCCAGAAAACAGTGTCTGTGTGTGTGTGTGTGTGTGTGTGTGTGTGTGTGTGTATGTGTTTTGCTACAAGCTTGTAAGAGGAAATTCTTTGCAAAAGCCAGCAAAGCTCTGTAGGTTATGTCAGTGTACCTATCGACGATGCAGCACATCTGCCCTTGGTGAGTCACCTTGTTGGTTAGTAAATAATTGATAATTATCAACCAGAGCATACTGTACATCATTATATCTGGAAATTGTAGGTGTATTTGTTAATAAGAAGGGCATGAAATAAAATTCACGAGGAGGTAATAGAAAGTACTTGATATTTATATATATTATTACTGTAATATTTATTGTATAATAAGATCTCAGGAGATCTAGGTTCAGCAATGTATACATGCCATGTAGATTAAAGTTGACCTCATCTGTTCATCGACTTGACTAGTGGGCTGAGGGGGTACGGTCACTGTGTGGGTTTAATTCCACACACCCATAATCTGACTGGCCTAAAGCTACTCTCCCCAGTATCCCCAGAAAACAGTGTCTGTGTGTGTGTGTGTGTGTGTGTGTGTGTGTGTGTGTGTGTGTATGTGTTTTGCTACGAGCTTGTAAGAGGAAATTCTTTGCAAAAGCCAGCAAAGCTCTGTAGGTTATGGTAGTGTACCTATCGACGATGCAGCACATCTGCCCTTGGTGAGTCACCTTGTTGGTTAGTAAATAATTGATAATTATCAACCAGAGCATACTGTACATCATTATATCTGGAAATTGTAGGTGTATTTGTTAATAAGAAGGGCATGAAATAAAATTCACGAGGAGGTAATAGAAAGTACTTGATATTTATATATATTATTACTGTAATATTTATTGTATAATAAGATCTCAGGAGATCTTGGTTCAGGAATGTATACATGCCATGTAGATTAAAGTTGACCTCATCTGTTCATCGACTTGACTAGTGGGCTGAGGGGGTACGGTGACTGTGTGGGTTTGTTTCCACACACCCATAATCTCCCTGGCCTAAAGCTACTCTCCCCAGTATCCCCAGAAAAAAGTGTCTGTGTGTGTGTGTGTGTGTGTGTGTGTGTGTGTGTGTATGTGTTTTGCTACAAGCTTGTAAGAGGAAATTCTTTGCAAAAGCCAGCAAAGCTCTGTAGGTTATGTCAGTGTACCTATCGACGATGCAGCACATCTGCCCTTGGTGAGTCACCTTGTTGGTTAGTAAATAATTGATAATTATCAACCAGAGCATACTGTACATCATTATATCTGGAAATTGTAGGTGTATTTGTTAATAAGAAGGGCATGAAATAAAATTCACGAGGAGGTAATAGAAAGTACTTGATATTTATATATATTATTACTGTAATATTTATTGTATAATAAGATCTCAGGAGATCTAGGTTCAGGAATGTATACATGCCATGTAGATTAAAGTTGACCTCATCTGTTCATCGACTTGACTAGTGGGCTGAGGGGGTACGGTGACTGTGTGGGTTTAATTCCACACACCCATAATCTCCCTGGCCTAAAGCTACTCTCCCCAGTATCCCCAGAAAACAGTGTCTGTGTGTGTGTGTGTGTGTGTGTGTGTGTGTGTGTGTGTGTGTGTGTATGTGTTTTGCTACAAGCTTGTAAGAGGAAATTCTTTGCAAAAGCCAGCAAAGCTCTGTAGGTTATGTCAGTGTACCTATCGACGATGCAGCACATCTGCCCTTGGTGAGTCACCTTGTTGGTTAGTAAATAATTGATAATTATCAACCAGAGCATACTGTACATCATTATATCTGGAAATTGTAGGTGTATTTGTTAATAAGAAGGGCATGAAATAAAATTCACGAGGAGGTAATAGAAAGTACTTGATATTTATATATATTATTACTGTAATATTTATTGTATAATAAGATCTCAGGAGATCTAGGTTCAGGAATGTATACATGCCATGTAGATTAAAGTTGACCTCATCTGTTCATCGACTTGACTAGTGGGCTGAGGGGGTACGGTGACTGTGTGGGTTTGATTCCACACACCCATAATCTCCCTGGCCTAAAGCTACTCTCCCCAGTATCCCCAGAAAACAGGGTCTGTGTGTGTGTGTGTGTGTGTGTGTGTGTGTGTGTGTGTGTGTGTGTGTGTGTTTTCCTACAAGCTTGTAAGAGGAAATTCTTTGCAAAAGCCAGCAAAGCTCTGTAGGTTATTTCAGTGTACCTATCGACGATGCAGCACATCTGCCCTTGGTGAGTCACCTTGTTGGTTAGTAAATAATTGATAATTATCAACCAGAGCATACTGTACATCATTATATCTGGAAATTGTAGGTGTATTTGTTAATAAGAAGGGCATGAAATAAAATTCACGAGGAGGTAATAGAAAGTACTTGATATTTATATATATTATTACTGTAATATTTATTGTATAATAAGATCTCAGGAGATCTAGGTTCAGGAATGTATACATGCCATGTAGATTAAAGTTGACCTCATCTGTTCATCGACTTGACTAGTGGGCTGAGGGGGTACGGTGACTGTGTGGGTTTGATTCCACACACCCATAATCTCCCTGGCCTAAAGCTACTCTCCCCAGTATCCCCAGAAAACAGGGTCTGTGTGTGTGTGTGTGTGTGTTTGTGTGTGTGTGTGTGTGTGTGTGTGTGTGTGTGTTTTCCTACAAGCTTGTAAGAGGAAATTCTTTGCAAAAGCCAGCAAAGCTCTGTAGGTTATGTCAGTGTACCTATCGACGATGCAGCACATCTGCCCTTGGTGAGTCACCTTGTTGGTTAGTAAATAATTGATAATTATCAACCAGAGCATACTGTACATCATTATATCTGGAAATTGTAGGTGTATTTGTTAATAAGAAGGGCATGAAATAAAATTCACGAGGAGGTAATAGAAAGTACTTGATATTTATATATATTATTACTGTAATATTTATTGTATAATAAGATCTCAGGAGATCTAGGTTCAGGAATGTATACATGCCATGTAGATTAAAGTTGACCTCATCTGTTCATCGACTTGACTAGTGGGCTGAGGGGGTACGGTGACTGTGTGGGTTTGATTCCACACACCCATAATCTCCCTGGCCTAAAGCTACTCTCCCCAGTATCCCCAGAAAACAGGGTCTGTGTGTGTGTGTGTGTGTGTGTGTGTGTGTGTGTGTGTGTGTGTGTGAGTTTTCCTACAAGCTTGTAAGAGGAAATTGTTTGCAAAAGCCAGCAAAGCTCTGTAGGTTATGTCAGTGTACCTATCGACGATGCAGCACATCTGCCCTTGGTGAGTCACCTTGTTGGTTAGTAAATAATTGATAATTATCAACCAGAGCATACTGTACATCATTATATCTGGAAATTGCAGGTGTATTTGTTAATAAGAAGGGCATGAAATAAAATTCACGAGGAGGTAATAGAAAGTACTTGATTATTATATATATTATTACTGTAATATTTATTGTATAATAAGAACTCAGGAGATCTAGGTTCAGGAATGTATACATGCCATGTAGATTAAAGTTGACCTCATCTGTTCATCGACTTGACTAGTGGGCTGAGGGGGTACGGTGACTGTGTGGGTTTAATTCCACACACCCATAATCTCCCTGGCCTAAAGCTACTCTCCCCAGTATCCCCAGAAAACAGTGTGTGTGTGTGTGTGTGTGTGTATGTGTGTGTGTGTGTGTGTGTGTGTGTGTGTGTGTGTGTTTTCCTACAAGCTTGTAAGAGGAAATTCTTTGTAAAAGCCAGCAAATCTCTGTAGGTTATGTCAGTGTACCTATCGACGATGCAGTACATCTACCTTTGGTGAGTCACCTCGTTGGTTAGTAAATAATTGATAATTATCAACCAGAGCATACTGTACATCATTATATCTGGAAATTGTAGGTGTATTTGTTAATAAGAAGGGCATGAAATAAAATTCACGAGGAGGTAATAGAAAGTACTTGATATTTATATATATTATTACTGTAATATTTATTGTATAATAAGATCTCAGGAGATCTAGGTTCAGGAATGTATACATGCCATGTAGATTAAAGTTGACCTCATCTGTTCATCGACTTGACTAGTGGGCTGAGGGGGTACGGTGACTGTGTGGGTTTGATTCCACACACCCATAATCTCCCTGGCCTAAAGCTACTCTCCCCAGTATCCCCAGAAAACAGGGTCTGTGTGTGTGTGTGTGTGTGTGTGTGTGTGTGTGTGTGTGTGTGTTTTCCTACAAGCTTGTAAGAGGAAATTCTTTGCAAAAGCCAGCAAAGCCCTGTAGGTTATGTCAGTGTACCTATCGACGATGCAGCACATCTGCCCTTGGTGAGTCACCTTGTTGGTTAGTAAATAATTGATAATTATCAACCAGAGCATACTGTACATCATTATATCTGGAAATTGTAGGTGTATTTGTTAATAAGAAGGGCATGAAATAAAATTCACGAGGAGGTAATAGAAAGTACTTGATATTTATATATATTATTACTGTAATATTTATTGTATAATAAGATCTCAGGAGATCTAGGTTCAGGAATGTATACATGCCATGTAGATTAAAGTTGACCTCATCTGTTCATCGACTTGACTAGTGGGCTGAGGGGGTACGGTGACTGTGTGGGTTTGATTCCACACACCCATAATCTCCCTGGCCTAAAGCTACTCTCCCCAGTATCCCCAGAAAACAGGGTCTGTGTGTGTGTGTGTGTGTGTGTGTGTGTGTGTGTGTGTGTGTGTGTTTTCCTACAAGCTTGTAAGAGGAAATTCTTTGCAAAAGCCAGCAAAGCTCTGTAGGTTATGTCAGTGTACCTATCGACGATGCAGCACATCTGCCCTTGGTGAGTCACCTTGTTGGTTAGTAAATAATTGATAATTATCAACCAGAGCATACTGTACATCATTATATCTGGAAATTGTAGGTGTATTTGTTAATAAGAAGGGCATGAAATAAAATTCACGAGGAGGTAATAGAAAGTACTTTATATTTATATATATTATTACTGTAATATTTATTGTATAATAAGATCTCAGGAGATCTAGGTTCAGGAATGTATACATGCCATGTAGATTAAAGTTGACCTCATCTGTTCATCGACTTGACTAGTGGGCTGAGGGGGTACGGTGACTGTGTGGGTTTGATTCCACACACCCATAATCTCCCTGGCCTAAAGCTACTCTCCCCAGTATCCCCAGAAAACAGGGTCTGTGTGTGTGTGTGTGTGTGTGTGTGTGTTAGTGTGTGTGTGTGTGTGTGTGTTTTCCTACAAGCTTGTAAGAGGAAATTCTTTGCAAAAGCCAGCAAAGCTCTGTAGGTTATGTCAGTGTACCTATCGACGATGCAGCACATCTGCCCTTGGTGAGTCACCTTGTTGGTTAGTAAATAATTGATAATTATCAACCAGAGCATACTGTACATCATTATATCTGGAAATTGTAGGTGTATTTGTTAATAAGAAGGGCATGAAATAAAATTCACAAGGAGGTAATAGAAAGTACTTGATATTTATATATATTATTACTGTAATATTTATTGTATAATAAGATCTCAGGAGATCTAGGTTCAGGAATGTATACATGCCATGTAGATTAAAGTTGACCTCATCTGTTCATCGACTTGACTAGTGGGCTGAGGGGGTACGGTGACTGTGTGGGTTTGATTACACACACCCATAATCTCCCTGGCCTAAAGCTACTCTCCCCAGTATCCCCAGAAAACAGGGTCTGTGTGTGTGTGTGTGTGTGTGTTAGTGTGTGTGTGTGTGTGTGTGTTTTCCTACAAGCTTGTAAGAGGAAATTCTTTGCAAAAGCCAGCAAAGCTCTGTAGGTTATGTCAGTGTACCTATCGACGATGCAGCACATCTGCCCTTGGTGAGTCACCTTGTTGGTTAGTAAATAATTGATAATTATCAACCAGAGCATACTGTACATCATTATATCTGGAAATTGTAGGTGTATTTGTTAATAAGAAGGGCATGAAATAAAATTTACAAGGAGGTAATAGAAAGTACTTGATATTTATATATATTATTACTGTAATATTTATTGTATAATAAGATCTCAGGAGATCTAGGTTCAGGAATGTATACATGCCATGTAGATTAAAGTTGACCTCATCTGTTCATCGACTTGACTAGTGGGCTGAGGGGGTACGGTGACTGTGTGGGTTTAATTCCACACACCCATAATCTCCCTGGCCTAAAGCTACTCTCCCCAGTATCCCCAGAAAACAGTGTGTGTGTGTGTGTGTGTGTGTATGTGTGTGTGTGTGTGTGTGTGTGTGTGTGTTTTCCTACAAGCTTGTAAGAGGAAATTCTTTGTAAAAGCCAGCAAAGCTCTGTAGGTTATGTCAGTGTACCTATCGACGATGCAGTACATCTGCCTTTGGTGAGTCACCTCGTTGGTTAGTAAATAATTGATAATTATCAACCAGAGCATACTGTACATCATTATATCTGGAAATTGTAGGTGTATTTGTTAATAAGAAGGGCATGAAATAAAATTCACGAGGAGGTAATAGAAAGTACTTGATATTTATATATATTATTAGTGTAATATTTATTGTATAATAAGATCTCAGGAGATCTAGGTTCAGGAATGTATACATGCCATGTAGATTAAAGTTGACCTCATCTGTTCATCGACTTGACTAGTGGGCTGAGGGGGTACGGTGACTGTGTGGGTTTGATTCCACACACCCATAATCTCCCTGGCCTAAAGCTACTCTCCCCAGTATCCCCAGAAAACAGTGTGTGTGTGTGTGTGTGTGTGTGTGTGTGTGTGTGTGTATGTGTGTGTGTGTGTGTGTGTGTGTGTGTGTGTGTGTGTGTGTTTTCCTACAAGCTTGTAAGAGGAAATTCTTTGTAAAAGCCAGCAAAGCTCTGTAGGTTATGTCAGTGTACCTATCGACGATGCAGTACATCTGCCTTTGGTGAGTCACCTCGTTGGTTAGTAAATAATTGATAATTATCAACCAGAGCATACTGTACATCATTATATCTGGAAATTGTAGGTGTATTTGTTAATAAGAAGGGCATGAAATAAAATTCACGAGGAGGTAATAGAAAGTACTTGATATTTATATATATTATTACTGTAATATTTATTGTATAATAAGATCTCAGGAGATCTAGGTTCAGGAATGTATACATGCCATGTAGATTAAAGTTGACCTCATCTGTTCATCGACTTGACTAGTGGGCTGAGGGGGTACGGTGACTGTGTGTGTTTGATTCCACACACCCATAATCTCCCTGGCCTAAAGCTACTCTCCCCAGTATCCCCAGAAAACAGTGTGTGTGTGTGTGTGTGTGTGTGTGTGTGTGTGTGTATGTGTGTGTGTGTGTGTGTGTGTGTGTGTGTGTGTGTGTTTTCCTACAAGCTTGTAAGAGGAAATTCTTTGTAAAAGCCAGCAAAGCTCTGTAGGTTATGTCAGTGTACCTATCGACGATGCAGTACATCTGCCTTTGGTGAGTCACCTCGTTGGTTAGTAAATAATTGATAATTATCAACCAGAGCATACTGTACATCATTATATCTGGAAATTGTAGGTGTATTTGTTAATAAGAAGGGCATGAAATAAAATTCACGAGGAGATAATAGAAAGTACTTGATATTTATATATATTATTACTGTAATATTTATTGTATAATAAGATCTCAGGAGATCTAGGTTCAGGAATGTATACATGCCATGTAGATTAAAGTTGACCTCATCTGTTCATCGACTTGACTAGTGGGCTGAGGGGGTACGGTGACTGTGTGGGTTTAATTCCACACACCCATAATCTCCCTGGCCTAAAGCTACTCTCCCCAGTATCGCCAGAAAACAGTGTCTGTGTGTGTGTGTGTGTGTGTGTGTGTGTGTGTGTGTGTGTATGTGTTTTGCTACAAGCTTGTAAGAGGAAATTCTTTGCAAAAGCCAGCAAAGCTCTGTAGGTTATGTCAGTGTACCTATCGACGATGCAGCACATCTGCCTTTGGTGAGTCACCTTGTTGGTTAGTAAATAATTGATAATTATCAACCAGAGCATACTGTACATCATTATATCTGGAAATTGTAGGTGTATTTGTTAATAAGAAGGGCATGAAATAAAATTCACGAGGAGGTAATAGAAAGTACTTGATATTTATATATATTATTACTGTAATATTTATTGTATAATAAGATCTCAGGAGATCTAGGTTCAGGAATGTATACATGCCATGTAGATTAAAGTTGACCTCATCTGTTCATCGATTTGACTAGTGGGCTGAGGGGGTACGGTGACTGTGTGGGTTTAATTCCACACACCCATAATCTCCCTGGCCTAAAGCTACTCTCCCCAGTATCCCCAGAAAACAGTGTGTGTGTGTGTGTGTGTGTGTGTGTGTGTGTGTGTGTGTGTGTATGTGTGTGTGTGTGTGTGTGTGTGTGTGTGTGTGTGTGTGGTTTCCTACAAGCTTGTAAGAGGAAATTCTTTGTAAAAGCCAGCAAAGCTCTGTAGGTTATGTCACTGTACCTATCGACGATGCAGTACATCTGCCTTTGGTGAGTCACCTCGTTGGTTAGTAAATAATTGATAATTATCAACCAGAGCATACTGTACATCATTATATCTGGAAATTGTAGGTGTATTTGTTAATAAGAAGGGCATGAAATAAAATTCACGAGGAGGTAATAGAAAGTACTTGATATTTATATATATTATTACTGTAATATTTATTGTATAATAAGATCTCAGGAGATCTAGGTTCAGGAATGTATACATGCCATGTAGATTAAAGTTGACCTCATCTGTTCATCGACTTGACTAGTGGGCTGAGGGGGTACGGTGACTGTGTGGGTTTAATTCCACACACCCATAATCTCCCTGGCCTAAAGCTACTCTCCCCAGTATCCCCAGAAAACAGTGTGTGTGTGTGTGTGTGTGTGTGTGTGTGTATGTGTGTGTGTGTGTGTGTGTGTGTGTGTGTGTTTTCCTACAAGCTTGTAAGAGGAAATTCTTTGTAAAAGCCAGCAAAGCTCTGTAGCTTATGTCAGTGTACCTATCGACGATGCAGTACATCTGCCTTTGGTGAGTCACCTCGTTGGTTTGTAAATAATTGATAATTATCAACCAGAGCATACTGTACGTCATAATATCTACAAACTGTAGGTGTATTTGTTAATAAGAAGGGAACGAATACAACTCTTGATGAGCTAATATAACGTACTTCATATTTATATTATTTATATTATGACTGTAATTTTTATTGTATAATATGATCTCAGGAGATCTAGGTTCAGGAATGTATACATGCCATGTAGATTAAAGTTGACCTCATCTGTTCATCGACTTGACTAGTGGGCTGAGGGTGTACGGTGACTGTGTGGGTTTGATTCCACACACCCATAATCTCCCTGGCCTAGAGCTACTCTCCCCAGTATCCCCAGAAAACAGTGTGTCTGTGCGTGTGTGTGTGTGTGTGTGTGTTAGTGTGTGTGTGTGTGTGTGTGTGTGCGTTTTCCTACAAGCTTGTAAGAGGAAATTCTTTGCAAAAGCCAGCAAAGCTCTGTAGGTTGTGTCAGTGTACCTATCGACGATGCAGCACATCTGCCCTTGGTGAGTCACCTTGTTGGTTAGTAAATAATTGATAATTATCAACCAGAGCATACTGTACATCATTATATCTGGAAATTGTAGGTGTATTTGTTAATAAGAAGGGCATGAAATAAAATTCACGAGGAGGTAATAGAAAGTACTTGATATTTATATATATTATTACTGTAATATTTATTGTATAATAAGATCTCAGGAGATCTAGGTTCAGGAATGTATACATGCCATGTAGATTAAAGTTGACCTCATCTGTTCATCGACTTGACTAGTGGGCTGAGGGGGTACGGTGACTGTGTGGGTTTGATTCCACACACCCATAATCTCCCTGGCCTTAAGCTACTCTCCCCAGTATCCCCAGAAAACAGGGTCTGTGTGTGTGTGTGTGTGTGTGTGTGTTAGTGTGTGTGTGTGTGTGTGTGTTTTCCTACAAGCTTGTAAGAGGAAATTCTTTGCAAAAGCCAGCAAAGCTCTGTAGGTTATGTCAGTGTACCTATCGACGATGCAGCACATCTGCCCTTGGTGAGTCACCTTGTTGGTTAGTAAATAATTGATAATTATCAACCAGAGCATACTGTACATCATTATATCTGGAAATTGTAGGTGTATTTGTTAATAAGAAGGGCATGAAATAAAATTCACGAGGAGGTAATAGAAAGTACTTGATATTTATATATATTATTACTGTAATATTTATTGTATAATATGATCTCAGGAGATCTAGGTTCAGGAATGTATACATGCCATGTAGATTAAAGTTGACCTCATCTGCTCACCGACTTGACTAGTGGGCTGAGGGGGTACGGTGACTGTGTGGGTTTGATTCCACACACCCATAATCTCCCTTACCTAAAGCTACTCTCCCCAGTATCCCCAGAAAACAGGGTCTGTGTGTGTGTGTGTGTGTGTGTGTGTGTGTGTGTGTGTGTGTGTGTGTGTGTGTTTTCCTACAAGCTTGTAAGAGGAAATTCTTTGCAAAAGCCAGCAAAGCTCTGTAGGTTATGTCAGTGTACCTATCGACGATGCAGCACATCTGCCCTTGGTGAGTCACCTTGTTGGTTAGTAAATAATTGATAATTATCAACGAGAGCATACTGTACATCATTATATCTGGAAATTGTAGGTGTATTTGTTAATAAGAAGGGCATGAAATAAAATTCACGAGGAGGTAATAGAAAGTACTTGATATTTATATATATTATTACTGTAATATTTATTGTATAATATGATCTCAGGAGATCTAGGTTCAGGAATGTATACATGCCATGTAGATTAAAGTTGACCTCATCTGCTCACCGACTTGACTAGTGGGCTGAGGGGGTACGGTGACTGTGTGGGTTTGATTCCACACACCCATAATCTCCCTGGCCTAAAGCTACTCTCCCCAGTATCCCCAGAAAACAGGGTCTGTGTGTGTGTGTGTGTGTGTGTGTTAGTGTGTGTGTGTGTGTGTGTGCGTTTTCCTACAAGCTTGTAAGAGGAAATTCTTTGCAAAAGCCAGCAAAGCTCTGTAGGTTATGTCAGTGTACCTATCGACGATGCAGCACATCTGCCCTTGGTGAGTCACCTTGTTGGTTAGTAAATAATTGATAATTATCAACCAGAGCATACTGTACATCATTATATCTGGAAATTGTAGGTGTATTTGTTAATAAGAAGGGCATGAAATAAAATTCACGAGGAGGTAATAGAAAGTACTTGATATTTATATATATTATTACTGTAATATTTATTGTATAATATGATCTCAGGAGATCTAGGTTCAGGAATGTATACATGCCATGTAGATTAAAGTTGACCTCATCTGCTCACCGACTTGACTAGTGGGCTGAGGGGGTACGGTGACTGTGTGGGTTTGATTCCACACACCCATAATCTCCCTGGCCTAAAGCTACTCTCCCCAGTATCCCCAGAAAACAGGGTCTGTGTGTGTGTGTGTGTGTGTGTGTGTGTGTGTGTGTGTGTGTGTGTGTGTGTGTTTTCCTACAAGCTTGTAAGAGGAAATTCTTTGCAAAAGCCAGCAAAGCTCTGTAGGTTATGTCAGTGTACCTATCGACGATGCAGCACATCTGCCCTTGGTGAGTCACCTTGTTGGTTAGTAAATAATTGATAATTATCAACCAGAGCATACTGTACATCATTATATCTGGAAATTGTAGGTGTATTTGTTAATAAGAAGGGCATGAAATAAAATTCACGAGGAGGTAATAGAAAGTACTTGATATTTATATATATTATTACTGTGATATTTATTGTATAATAAGATCTCAGGAGATCTAGGTTCAGGAATGTATACATGCCATGTAGATTAAAGTTGACCTCATCTGTTCATCGACTTGACTAGTGGGCTGAGGGGGTACGGTGACTGTGTGGGTTTGATTCCACACACCCATAATCTCCCTGGCCTAAAGCTACTCTCCCCAGTATCCCCAGAAAACAGGGTCTGTGTGTGTGTGTGTGTGTGTGTGTGTGTTAGTGTGTGTGTGTGTGTGTGTGTTTTCCTACAAGCTTGTAAGAGGAAATTCTTTGCAAAAGCCAGCAAAGCTCTGTAGGTTATGTCAGTGTACCTATCGACGATGCAGCACATCTGCCCTTGGTGAGTCACCTTGTTGGTTAGTAAATAATTGATAATTATCAACCAGAGCATACTGTACATCATTATATCTGGAAATTGTAGGTGTATTTGTTAATAAGAAGGGCATGAAATAAAATTCACGAGGAGGTAATAGAAAGTACTTGATATTTATATATATTATTCTGTAATATTTATTGTATAATAAGATCTCAGGAGATCTAGGTTCAGGAATGTATACATGCCATGTAGATTAAAGTTGACCTCATCTGTTCATCGACTTGACTAGTGGGCTGAGGGGGTACGGTGACTGTGTGGGTTGGATTCCACACACCCATAATCTCCCTGGCCTAAAGCTACTCTCCCCAGTATCCCCAGAAAACAGGGTCTGTGTGTGTGTGTGTTAGTGTGTGTGTGTGTGTGTGTGTTTTCCTACAAGCTTGTAAGAGGAAATTCTTTGCAAATGCCAGCAAAGCTCTGTAGGTTATGTCAGTGTACCTATCGACGATGCAGCACATCTGCCCTTGGTGAGTCACCTTGTTGGTTAGTAAATAATTGATAATTATCAACCAGAGCATACTGTACATCATTATATCTGGAAATTGTAGGTGTATTTGTTAATAAGAAGGGCATGAAATAAAATTCACGAGGAGGTAATAGAAAGTACTTGAAATTTATATATATTATTACTGTAATATTTATTGTATAATAAGATCTCAGGAGATCTAGGTTCAGGAATGTATACATGCCATGTAGATTAAAGTTGACCTCATCTGTTCATCGACTTGACTAGTGGGCTGAGGGGGTACGGTGACTGTGTGGGTTTGATTCCACACACCCATAATCTCCCTGTCCTAAAGCTACTCTCCCCAGTATCCCCAGAAAACAGGGTCTGTGTGTGTGTGTGTGTGTGTGTGTGTGTTAGTGTGTGTGTGTGTGTGTGTGTTTTCCTACAAGCTTGTAAGAGGAAATTCTTTGCAAAAGCCAGCAAAGCTCTGTAGGTTATGTCAGTGTACCTATCGACGATGCAGCACATCTGCCCTTGGTGAGTCACCTTGTTGGTTAGTAAATAATTGATAATTATCAAGCAAAGCATACTGTACATCATTATATCTGGAAATTGTAGGTGTATTTGTTAATAAGAAGGGCATGAAATAAAATTCACAAGGAGGTAATAGAAAGTACTTGATATTTATATATATTATTACTGTAATATTTATTGTATAATAAGATCTCAGGAGATCTAGGTTCAGGAATGTATACATGCCATGTAGATTAAAGTTGACCTCATCTGTTCATCGACTTGACTAGTGGGCTGAGGGGGTACGGTGACTGTGTGGGTTTGATTCCACACACCCATAATCTCCCTGGCCTAAAGCTACTCTCCCCAGTATCCCCAGAAAACAGGGTCTGTGTGTGTGTGTGTGTGTGTGTGTGTGTTAGTGTGTGTGTGTGTGTGTGTGTGTGTGTGTTTTCCTACAAGCTTGTAAGAGGAAATTCTTTGCAAAAGCCAGCAAAGCTCTGTAGGTTATGTCAGTGTACCTATCGACGATGCAGCACATCTGCCCTTGGTGAGTCACCTTGTTGGTTAGTAAATAATTGATAATTATCAACCAGAGCATACTGTACATCATTATATCTGGAAATTGTAGGTGTATTTGTTAATAAGAAGGGCATGAAATAAAATTCACAAGGAGGTAATAGAAAGTACTTGATATTTATATATATTATTACTGTAATATTTATTGTATAATAAGATCTCAGGAGATCAAGTTTCAGGAATATATACATGCCATGTAGATTAAAGTTGACCTCATCTGTTCATCGACTTGACTAGTGGGCTGAGGGGGTACGGTGACTGTGTGGGTTTGATTCCACACACCCATAATCTCCCTGGCCTAAAGCTACTCTCCCCAGTATCCCCAGAAAACAGGGTCTGTGTGTGTGTGTGTGTGTGTGTGTTAGTGTGTGTGTGTGTGTGTGTGTGTTTTCCTACAAGCTTGTAAGAGGAAATTCTTTGCAAAAGCCAGCAAAGCTCTGTAGGTTATGTCAGTGTACCTATCGACGATGCAGCACATCTTCCCTTGGTGAGTCACCTTGTTGGTTAGTAAATAATTGATAATTATCAACCAGAGCATACTGTACATCATTATATCTGGAAATTGTAGGTGTATTTGTTAATAAGAAGGGCATGAAATAAAATTCACGAGGAGGTAATAGAAAGTACTTGATATTTATATATATTATTACTGTAATATTTATTGTATAATAAGATCTCAGGAGATCTAGGTTCAGGAATGTATACATGCCATGTAGATTAAAGTTGACCTCATCTGTTCATCGACTTGACTAGTGGGCTGAGGGGGTACGGTGACTGTGTGGGTTTGATTCCACACACCCATAATCTCCCTGGCCTAAAGCTACTCTCCCCAGTATCCCCAGAAAACAGGGTCTGTGTGTGTGTGTGTTAGTGTGTGTGTGTGTGTGTGTGTGTGTTTTCCTACAAGCTTGTAAGAGGAAATTCTTTGCAAATGCCAGCAAAGCTCTGTAGGTTATGTCAGTGTACCTATCGACGATGCAGCACATCTGCCCTTGGTGAGTCACCTTGTTGGTTAGTAAATAATTGATAATTATCAACCAGAGCATACTGTACATCATTATATCTGGAAATTGTAGGTGTATTTGTTAATAAGAAGGGCATGAAATAAAATTCACGAGGAGGTAATAGAAAGTACTTGAAATTTATATATATTATTACTGTAATATTTATTGTATAATAAGATCTCAGGAGATCTAGGTTCAGGAATGTATACATGCCATGTAGATTAAAGTTGACCTCATCTGTTCATCGACTTGACTAGTGGGCTGAGGGGGTATGGTGACTGTGTGGGTTTGATTCCACACACCCATAATCTCCCTGGCCTAAAGCTACTCTCCCCAGTATCCCCAGAAAACAGGGTCTGTGTGTGTGTGTGTGTGTGTGTGTGTGTGTGTTAGTGTGTGTGTGTGTGTGTGTGTGTTTTCCTACAAGCTTGTAAGAGGAAATTCTTTGCAAAAGCCAGCAAAGCTCTGTAGGTTATGTCAGTGTGCCTATCGACGATGCAGCACATCTGCCCTTGGTGAGTCACCTTGTTGGTTAGTAAATAATTGATAATTATCAACCAGAGCATACTGTACATCATTATATCTGGAAATTGTAGGTGTATTTGTTAATAAGAAGGGCATGAAATAAAATTCACAAGGAGGTAATAGAAAGTACTTGATATTTATATATATTATTACTGTAATATTTATTGTATAATAAGATCTCAGGAGATCTAGGTTCAGGAATGTATACATGCCATGTAGATTAAAGTTGACCTCATCTGTTCATCGACTTGACTAGTGGGCTGAGGGGGTACGGTGACTGTGTGGGTTTGATTCCACACACCCATAATCTCCCTGGCCTAAAGCTACTCTCCCCAGTATCCCCAGAAAACAGGGTCTGTGTGTGTGTGTGTGTGTGTGTGTTAGTGTGTGTGTGTGTGTGTGTGTGTGTTTTCCTACAAGCTTGTAAGAGGAAATTCTTTGCAAAAGCCAGCAAAGCTCTGTAGGTTATGTCAGTGTACCTATCGACGATGCAGCACATCTGCCCTTGGTGAGTCACCTTGTTGGTTAGTAAATAATTGATAATTATCAACCAGAGCATACTGTACATCATTATATCTGGAAATTGTAGGTGTATTTGTTAATAAGAAGGGCATGAAATAAAATTCACGAGGAGGTAATAGAAAGTACTTGATATTTATATATATTATTACTGTAATATTTATTGTATAATAAGATCTCAGGAGATCTAGGTTCAGGAATATATACATGCCATGTAGATTAAAGTTGACCTCATCTGTTCATTGACTTGACTAGTGGGCTGAGGGGGTACAGTGACTGTGTGGGTTTGATTCCACACACCCATAATCTCCCTGGCCTAAAGCTACTCTCCCCAGTATCCCCAGAAAACAGGGTCTGTGTGTGTGTGTGTGTGTGTGTGTGTTAGTGTGTGTGTGTGTGTGTGTGAGTTTTCCTACAAGCTTGTAAGAGGAAATTGTTTGCAAAAGCCAGCAAAGCTCTGTAGGTTATGTCAGTGTACCTATCGACGATGCAGCACATCTGCCCTTGGTGAGTCACCTTGTTGGTTAGTAAATAATTGATAATTATCAACCAGAGCATACTGTACATCATTATATCTGGAAATTGTAGGTGTATTTGTTAATAAGAAGGGCATGAAATAAAATTCACAAGGAGGTACTAGAAAGTACATGATATTTATATATATTATTACTGTAATATTTATTGTATAATAAGATCTCAGGAGATCTAGGTTCAGGAATATATACATGCCATGTAGATTAAAGTTGACCTCATCTGTTCATCGACTTGACTAGTGGGCTGAGGGGGTACGGTGACTGTGTGGGTTTGATTCCACACACCCATAATCTCCCTGGCCTAAAGCTACTCTCCCCAGTATCCCCAGAAAACAGGGTCTGTGTGTGTGTGTGTGTGTGTGTGTGTGTGTGTGTGTGTGTTTTCCTACAAGCTTGTAAGAGGAAATTCTTTGCAAAAGCCAGCAAAGCTCTGTAGGTTATGTCAGTGTACCTATCGACGATGCAGCACATCTGCCCTTGGTGAGTCACCTTGTTGGTTAGTAAATAATTGATAATTATCAACCAGAGCATACTGTACATCATTATATCTGGAAATTGTAGGTGTATTTGTTAATAAGAAGGGCATGAAATAAAATTCACGAGGAGGTAATAGAAAGTACTTGATATTTATATATATTATTACTGTAATATTTATTGTATAATAAGATCTCAGGAGATCTAGGTTCAGGAATGTATACATGCCATGTAGATTAAAGTTGACCTCATCTGTTCATCGACTTGACTAGTGGGCTGAGGGGGTACGGTGACTGTGTGGGTTTGATTCCACACACCCATAATCTCCCTGGCCTAAAGCTACTCTCCCCAGTATCCCCAGAAAACAGGGTCTGTGTGTGTGTGTGTGTGTGTGTGTGTGTGTGTGTGTGTGTGTGTTTTCCTACAAGCTTGTAAGAGGAAATTCTTTGCAAAAGCCAGCAAAGCTCTGTAGGTTATGTCAGTGTACCTATCGACGATGCAGCACATCTGCCCTTGGTGAGTCACCTTGTTGGTTAGTAAATAATTGATAATTATCAACCAGAGCATACTGTACATCATTATATCTGGAAATTGTAGGTGTATTTGTTAATAAGAAGGGCATGAAATAAAATTCACGAGGAGGTAATAGAAAGTACTTGATATTTATATATATTATTACTGTAATATTTATTGTATAATAAGATCTCAGGAGATCTAGGTTCAGGAATGTATACATGCCATGTAGATTAAAGTTGACCTCATCTGTTCATCGACTTGACTAGTGGGCTGAGGGGGTACGGTGACTGTGTGGGTTTGATTCCACACACCCATAATCTCCCTGGCCTAAAGCTACTCTCCCCAGTATCCCCAGAAAACAGGGTCTGTGTGTGTGTGTGTGTGTGTGTGTGTTAGTGTGTGTGTGTGTGTGTGTGTGTTTTCCTACAAGCTTGTAAGAGGAAATTGTTTGCAAAAGCCAGCAAAGCTCTGTAGGTTATGTCAGTGTACCTATCGACGATGCAGCACATCTGCCCTTGGTGAGTCACCTTGTTGGTTAGTAAATAATTGATAATTATCAACCAGAGCATACTGTACATCATTATATCTGGAAATTGTAGGTGTATTTGTTAATAAGAAGGGCATGAAATAAAATTCACGAGGAGGTAATAGAAAGTACTTGATATTTATATATATTATTACTGTAATATTTATTGTATAATAAGATCTCAGGAGATCTAGGTTCAGGAATGTATACATGCCATGTAGATTAAAGTTGACCTCATCTGTTCATCGACTTGACTAGTGGGCTGAGGGGGTACGGTGACTGTGTGGGTTTGATTCCACACACCCATAATCTCCCTGGCCTAAAGCTACTCTCCCCAGTATCCCCAGAAAACAGGGTCTGTGTGTGTGTGTGTGTGTGTGTGTGTGTGTGTGTGTGTGTGTGTGTGTGTGTGTGTGTGTGTGTTTTCCTACAAGCTTGTAAGAGGAAATTCTTTGCAAAAGCCAGCAAAGCTCTGTAGGTTATGTCAGTGTACCTATCGACGATGCAGCACATCTGCCCTTGGTGAGTCACCTTGTTGGTTAGTAAATAATTGATAATTATCAACCAGAGCATACTGTACATCATTATATCTGGAAATTGTAGGTGTATTTGTTAATAAGAAGGGCATGAAATAAAATTCACGAGGAGGTAATAGAAAGTACTTGATATTTATATATATTATTACTGTAATATTTATTGTATAACAAGATCTCAGGAGATCTAGGTTCAGGAATGTATACATGCCATGTAGATTAAAGTTGACCTCATCTGTTCATCGACTTGACTAGTGGGCTGAGGGGGTACGGTGACTGTGTGGGTTTGATTCCACACACCCATAATCTCCGTGGCCTAAAGCTACTCTCCCCAGTATCCCCAGAAAACAGGGTCTGTGTGTGTGTGTGTGTGTGTGTGTGTTAGTGTGTGTGTGTGTGTGTGTGTGTGTTTTCCTACAAGCTTGTAAGAGGAAATTCTTTGCAAAAGCCAGCAAAGCTCTGTAGGTTATGTCAGTGTACCTATCGACGATGCAGCACATCTGCCCTTGGTGAGTCACCTTGTTGGTTAGTAAATAATTGATAATTATCAACCAGAGCATACTGTACATCATTATATCTGGAAATTGTAGGTGTATTTGTTAATAAGAAGGGCATGAAATAAAATTCACGAGGAGGTAATAGAAAGTACTTGATATTTATATATATTATTACTGTAATATTTATTGTATAATAAGATCTCAGGAGATCTAGGTTCAGGAATGTATACATGCCATGTAGATTAAAGTTGACCTCATCTGTTCATCGACTTGACTAGTGGGCTGAGGGGGTACGGTGACTGTGTGGGTTTGATTCCACACACCCATAATCTCCCTGGCATAAAGCTACTCTCCCCAGTATCCCCAGAAAACAGGGTCTGTGTGTGTGTGTGTGTGTGTTAGTGTGTGTGTGTGTGTGTGTGTTTTCCTACAAGCTTGTAAGAGGAAATTCTTTGCAAAAGCCAGCAAAGCTCTGTAGGTTATGTCAGTGTACCTATCGACGATGCAGCACATCTGCCCTTGGTGAGTCACCTTGTTGGTTAGTAAATAATTGATAATTATCAACCAGAGCATACTGTACATCATTATATCTGGAAATTGTAGGTATATTTGTTAATAAGAAGGGCATGAAATAAAATTCACGAGGAGGTAATAGAAAGTACTTGATATTTATATATATTATTACTGTAATATTTATTGTATAATATGATCTCAGGAGATCTAGGTTCAGGAATGTATACATGCCATGTAGATTAAAGTTGACCTCATCTGCTCACCGACTTGACTAGTGGGCTGAGGGGGTACGGTGACTGTGTGGGTTTGATTCCACACACCCATAATCTCCCTGGCCTAAAGCTACTCTCCCCAGTATCCCCAGAAAACAGGGTCTGTGTGTGTGTGTGTGTGTGTGTGTGTGTGTGTGTGTGTGTGTGTGTGTGTGTTTTCCTACAAGCTTGTAAGAGGAAATTCTTTGCAAAAGCCAGCAAAGCTCTGTAGGTTAAGTCAGTGTACCTATCGACGATGCAGCACATCTGCCCTTGGTGAGTCACCTTGTTGGTTAGTAAATAATTGATAATTATCAACCAGAGCATACTGTACATCATTATATCTGGAAATTGTAGGTGTATTTGGTAATAAGAAGGGCATGAAATAAAATTCACGAGGAGGTAATAGAAAGTACTTGATATTTATATATATTATTACTGTAATATTTATTGTATAATATGATCTCAGGAGATCTAGGTTCAGGAATGTATACATGCCATGTAGATTAAAGTTGAACTCATCTGTTCATCGACTTGACTAGTGGGCTGAGGGGGTACGGTGACTGTGTGGGTTTGATTCCACACACCCATAATCTCCCTGGCCTAAAGCTACTCTCCCCAGTATCCCCAGAAAACAGGGTCTGTGTGTGTGTGTGTGTTAGTGTGTGTGTGTGTGTGTGTGTGTTTTCCTACAAGCTTGTAAGAGGAAATTGTTTGCAAAAGCCAGCAAAGCTCTGTAGGTTATGTCAGTGTACCTATCGACGATGCAGCACATCTGCCCTTGGTGAGTCACCTTGTTGGTTAGTAAATAATTGATAATTATCAACCAGAGCATACTGTACATCATTATATCTGGAAATTGTAGGTGTATTTGTTAATAAGAAGGGCATGAAATAAAATTCACGAGGAGGTAATAGAAAGTACTTGATATTTATATATATTATTACTGTAATATTTATTGTATAATAAGATCTCAGGAGATCTAGGTTCAGGAATGTATACATGCCATGTAGATTAAAGTTGACCTCATCTGTTCATCGACTTGACTAGTGGGCTGAGGGGGTACGGTGACTGTGTGGGTTTGATTCCACACACCCATAATCTCCCTGGCCTAAAGCTACTCTCCCCAGTATCCCCAGAAAACAGGGTCTGTGTGTGTGTGTGTGTGTGTGTGTGTGTGTGTGTGTGTGTGTGTGTGTGTGTGTGTGTGTGTGTGTGTGTTTTCCTACAAGCTTGTAAGAGGAAATTCTTTGCAAAAGCCAGCAAAGCTCTGTAGGTTATGTCAGTGTACCTATCGACGATGCAGCACATCTGCCCTTGGTGAGTCACCTTGTTGGTTAGTAAATAATTGATAATTATCAACCAGAGCATACTGTACATCATTATATCTGGAAATTGTAGGTGTATTTGTTAATAAGAAGGGCATGAAATAAAATTCACGAGGAGGTAATAGAAAGTACTTGATATTTATATATATTATTACTGTAATATTTATTGTATAATAAGATCTCAGGAGATCTAGGTTCAGGAATGTATACATGCCATGTAGATTAAAGTTGACCTCATCTGTTCATCGACTTGACTAGTGGGCTGAGGGGGTACGGTGACTGTGTGGGTTTGATTCCACACACCCATAATCTCCCTGGCCTAAAGCTACTCTCCCCAGTATCCCCAGAAAACAGGGTCTGTGTGTGTGTGTGTGTGTGTGTGTGTTAGTGTGTGTGTGTGTGTGTGTGTGTGTTTTCCTACAAGCTTGTAAGAGGAAATTGTTTGCAAAAGCCAGCAAAGCTCTGTAGGTTATGTCAGTGTACCTATCGACGATGCAGCACATCTGCCCTTGGTGAGTCACCTTGTTGGTTAGTAAATAATTGATAATTATCAACCAGAGCATACTGTACATCATTATATCTGGAAATTGTAGGTGTATTTGTTAATAAGAAGGGCATGAAATAAAATTCACGAGGAGGTAATAGAAAGTACTTGATATTTATATATATTATTACTGTAATATTTATTGTATAATAAGATCTCAGGAGATCTAGGTTCAGGAATGTATACATGCCATGTAGATTAAAGTTGACCTCATCTGTTCATCGACTTGACTAGTGGGCTGAGGGGGTACGGTGACTGTGTGGGTTTGATTCCACACACCCATAATCTCCCTGGCCTAAAGCTACTCTCCCCAGTATCCCCAGAAAACAGGGTCTGTGTGTGTGTGTGTGTGTGTGTGTGTGTGTGTGTGTGTGTGTGTGTGTGTGTGTGTGTGTGTGTGTGTGTTTTCCTACAAGCTTGTAAGAGGAAATTCTTTGCAAAAGCCAGCAAAGCTCTGTAGGTTATGTCAGTGTACCTATCGACGATGCAGCACATCTGCCCTTGGTGAGTCACCTTGTTGGTTAGTAAATAATTGATAATTATCAACCAGAGCATACTGTACATCATTATATCTGGAAATTGTAGGTGTATTTGTTAATAAGAAGGGCATGAAATAAAATTCACGAGGAGGTAATAGAAAGTACTTGATATTTATATATATTATTACTGTAATATTTATTGTATAACAAGATCTCAGGAGATCTAGGTTCAGGAATGTATACATGCCATGTAGATTAAAGTTGACCTCATCTGTTCATCGACTTGACTAGTGGGCTGAGGGGGTACGGTGACTGTGTGGGTTTGATTCCACACACCCATAATCTCCGTGGCCTAAAGCTACTCTCCCCAGTATCCCCAGAAAACAGGGTCTGTGTGTGTGTGTGTGTGTGTGTGTGTTAGTGTGTGTGTGTGTGTGTGTGTGTGTTTTCCTACAAGCTTGTAAGAGGAAATTGTTTGCAAAAGCCAGCAAAGCTCTGTAGGTTATGTCAGTGTACCTATCGACGATGCAGCACATCTGCCCTTGGTGAGTCACCTTGTTGGTTAGTAAATAATTGATAATTATCAACCAGAGCATACTGTACATCATTATATCTGGAAATTGTAGGTGTATTTGTTAATAAGAAGGGCATGAAATAAAATTCACGAGGAGGTAATAGAAAGTACTTGATATTTATATATATTATTACTGTAATATTTATTGTATAATAAGATCTCAGGAGATCTAGGTTCAGGAATGTATACATGCCATGTAGATTAAAGTTGACCTCATCTGTTCATCGACTTGACTAGTGGGCTGAGGGGGTACGGTGACTGTGTGGGTTTGATTCCACACACCCATAATCTCCCTGGCATAAAGCTACTCTCCCCAGTATCCCCAGAAAACAGGGTCTGTGTGTGTGTGTGTGTGTGTTAGTGTGTGTGTGTGTGTGTGTGTTTTCCTACAAGCTTGTAAGAGGAAATTCTTTGCAAAAGCCAGCAAAGCTCTGTAGGTTATGTCAGTGTACCTATCGACGATGCAGCACATCTGCCCTTGGTGAGTCACCTTGTTGGTTAGTAAATAATTGATAATTATCAACCAGAGCATACTGTACATCATTATATCTGGAAATTGTAGGTATATTTGTTAATAAGAAGGGCATGAAATAAAATTCACGAGGAGGTAATAGAAAGTACTTGATATTTATATATATTATTACTGTAATATTTATTGTATAATATGATCTCAGGAGATCTAGGTTCAGGAATGTATACATGCCATGTAGATTAAAGTTGACCTCATCTGCTCACCGACTTGACTAGTGGGCTGAGGGGGTACGGTGACTGTGTGGGTTTGATTCCACACACCCATAATCTCCCTGGCCTAAAGCTACTCTCCCCAGTATCCCCAGAAAACAGGGTCTGTGTGTGTGTGTGTGTGTGTGTGTGTGTGTGTGTGTGTGTGTGTGTGTTTTCCTACAAGCTTGTAAGAGGAAATTCTTTGCAAAAGCCAGCAAAGCTCTGTAGGTTAAGTCAGTGTACCTATCGACGATGCAGCACATCTGCCCTTGGTGAGTCACCTTGTTGGTTAGTAAATAATTGATAATTATCAACCAGAGCATACTGTACATCATTATATCTGGAAATTGTAGGTGTATTTGGTAATAAGAAGGGCATGAAATAAAATTCACGAGGAGGTAATAGAAAGTACTTGATATTTATATATATTATTACTGTAATATTTATTGTATAATATGATCTCAGGAGATCTAGGTTCAGGAATGTATACATGCCATGTAGATTAAAGTTGACCTCATCTGTTCATCGACTTGACTAGTGGGCTGAGGGGGTACGGTGACTGTGTGGGTTTGATTCCACACACCCATAATCTCCCTGGCCTAAAGCTACTCTCCCCAGTATCCCCAGAAAACAGGGTCTGTGTGTGTGTGTGTGTGTTAGTGTGTGTGTGTGTGTGTGTGTGTTTTCCTACAAGCTTGTAAGAGGAAATTGTTTGCAAAAGCCAGCAAAGCTCTGTAGGTTATGTCAGTGTACCTATCGACGATGCAGCACATCTGCCCTTGGTGAGTCACCTTGTTGGTTAGTAAATAATTGATAATTATCAACCAGAGCATACTGTACATCATTATATCTGGAAATTGTAGGTGTATTTGTTAATAAGAAGGGCATGAAATAAAATTCACGAGGAGGTAATAGAAAGTACTTGATATTTATATATATTATTACTGTAATATTTATTGTATAATAAGATCTCAGGAGATCTAGGTTCAGGAATGTACACATGCCATGTAGATTAAAGTTGACCTCATCTGTTCATCGACTTGACTAGTGGGCTGAGGGGGTACGGTGACTGTGTGGGTTTGATTCCACACACCCATAATCTCCCTGGCCTAAAGCTACTCTCCCCAGTATCCCCAGAAAACAGGGTCTGTGTGTGTGTGTGTGTGTGTGTGTGTGTGTGTGTGTGTGTGTGTGTGTGTGTGTTTTCCTACAAGCTTGTAAGAGGAAATTCTTTGCAAAAGCCAGCAAAGCTCTGTAGGTTATGTCAGTGTACCTATCGACGATGCAGCACATCTGCCCTTGGTGAGTCACCTTGTTGGTTAGTAAATAATTGATAATTATCAACCAGAGCATACTGTACATCATTATATCTGGAAATTGTAGGTGTATTTGTTAATAAGAAGGGCATGAAATAAAATTCACGAGGAGGTAATAGAAAGTACTTGATATTTATATATATTATTACTGTAATATTTATTGTATAATAAGATCTCAGGAGATCTAGGTTCAGGAATGTATACATGCCATGTAGATTAAAGTTGACCTCATCTGTTCATCGACTTGACTAGTGGGCTGAGGGGGTACGGTGACTGTGTGGGTTTGATTCCACACACCCATAATCTCCCTGGCCTAAAGCTACTCTCCCCAGTATCCCCAGAAAACAGGGTCTGTGTGTGTGTGTGTGTGTGTGTGTGTTAGTGTGTGTGTGTGTGTGTGTGTGTTTTCCTACAAGCTTGTAAGAGGAAATTGTTTGCAAAAGCCTGCAAAGCTCTGTAGGTTATGTCAGTGTACCTATCGACGATGCAGCACATCTGCCCTTGGTGAGTCACCTTGTTGGTTAGTAAATAATTGATAATTATCAACCAGAGTATACTGTACATCATTATATCTGGAAATTGTGGGTGTATTTGTTAATAAGAAGGGCATGAAATAAAATTCACGAGGAGGTAATAGAAAGTACTTGATATTTATATATATTATTACTGTAATATTTATTGTATAATAAGATCTCAGGAGATCTAGGTTCAGGAATGTATACATGCCATGTAGATTAAAGTTGACCTCATCTGTTCATCGACTTGACTAGTGGGCTGAGGGGGTACGGTGACTGTGTGGGTTTGATTCCACACACCCATAATCTCCCTGGCCTAAAGCTACTCTCCCCAGTATCCCCAGAAAACAGGGTCTGTGTGTGTGTGTGTGTGTGTGTGTGTGTGTTAGTGTGTGTGTGTGTGTGTGTGTGTTTTCCTACAAGCTTGTAAGAGGAAATTGTTTGCAAAAGCCAGCAAAGCTCTGTAGGTTATGTCAGTGTACCTATCGACGATGCAGCACATCTGCCCTTGGTGAGTCACCTTGTTGGTTAGTAAATAATTGATAATTATCAACCAGAGCATACTGTACATCATTATATCTGGAAATTGTAGGTGTATTTGTTAATAAGAAGGGCATGAAATAAAATTCACGAGGAGGTAATAGAAAGTACTTGATATTTATATATATTATTACTGTAATATTTATTGTATAATAAGATCTCAGGAGATCTAGGTTCAGGAATGTATACATGCCATGTAGATTAAAGTTGACCTCATCTGCTCACCGACTTGACTAGTGGGCTGAGGGGGTACGGTGACTGTGTGGGTTTGATTCCACACACCCATAATCTCCCTGGCCTAAAGCTACTCTCCCCAGTATCCCCAGAAAACAGGGTCTGTGTGTGTGTGTGTGTGTGTGTGTGTGTTTTCCTACAAGCTTGTAAGAGGAAATTCTTTGCAAAAGCCAGCAAAGCTCTGTAGGTTATGTCAGTGTACCTATCGACGATGCAGCACATCTGCCCTTGGTGAGTCACCTTGTTGGTTAGTAAATAATTGATAATTATCAACCAGAGCATACTGTACATCATTATATCTGGAAATTGTAGGTGTATTTGTTAATAAGAAGGGCATGAAATAAAATTCACGAGGAGGTAATAGAAAGTACTTGATATTTATATATATTATTACTGTAATATTTATTGTATAATATGATCTCAGGAGATCTAGGTTCAGGAATGTATACATGCCATGTAGATTAAAGTTGACCTCATCTGCTCACCGACTTGACTAGTGGGCTGAGGGGGTACGGTGACTGTGTGGGTTTGATTCCAAACACCCATAATCTCCCTGGCCTAAAGCTACTCTCCCCAGTATCCCCAGAAAACAGGGTCTGTGTGTGTGTGTGTGTGTGTGTGTGTGTTAGTGTGTGTGTGTGTGTGTGTGTGTGTGTTTTCCTACAAGCTTGTAAGAGGAAATTCTTTGCAAAAGCCAGCAAAGCTCTGTAGGTTATGTCAGTGTACCTATTGACGATGCAGCACATCTGCCCTTGGTGAGTCACCTTGTTGGTTAGTAAATAATTGATAATTATCAACCAGAGCATACTGTACATCATTATATCTGGAAATTGTAGGTGTATTTGTTAATAAAAAGGGCATGAAATAAAATTCACGAGGAGGTAATAGAAAGTACTTGATATTTATATATATTATTACTGTAATATTTATTGTATAATATGATCTCAGGAGATCTAGGTTCAGGAATGTATACATGCCATGTAGATTAAAGTTGACCTCATCTGTTCACCGACTTGACTAGTGGGCTGAGGGGGTACGGTGACTGTGTGGGTTTGATTCCACACACCCATAATCTCCCTGGCCTAAAGCTACTCTCCCCAGTATCCCCAGAAAACAGGGTCTGTGTGTGTGTGTGTGTGTGTGTGTGTGTGTGTGTGTGTGTGTGTGTGTGTGTGTGTGTTTTCCTACAAGCTTGTAAGAGGAAATTCTTTGCAAAAGCCAGCAAAGCTCTGTAGGTTATGCCAGTGTACCTATCGACGATGCAGCACATCTGCCCTTGGTGAGTCACCTTGTTGGTTAGTAAATAATTGATAATTATCAACCAGAGCATACTGTACATCATTATATCTGGAAATTGTAGGTGTATTTGTTAATAAGAAGGGCATGAAATAAAATTCACGAGGAGGTAATAGAAAGTACTTGATATTTATATATATTATTACTGTAATATTTATTGTATAATATGATCTCAGGAGATCTAGGTTCAGGAATGTATACATGCCATGTAGATTAAAGTTGACCTCATCTGCTCACCGACTTGACTAGTGGGCTGAGGGGGTACGGTGACTGTGTGGGTTTGATTCCACACACCCATAATCTCCCTGGCCTAAAGCTACTCTCCCCAGTATCCCCAGAAAACAGGGTCTGTGTGTGTGTGTGTGTGTGTGTGTGTGTTAGTGTGTGTGTGTGTGTGTGTGTGTGTGTTTTCCTACAAGCTTGTAAGAGGAAATTCTTTGCAAAAGCCAGCAAAGCTCTGTAGGTTATGTCAGTGTACCTATTGACGATGCAGCACATCTGCCCTTGGTGAGTCACCTTGTTGGTTAGTAAATAATTGATAATTATCAACCAGAGCATACTGTACATCATTATATCTGGAAATTGTAGGTGTATTTGTTAATAAAAAGGGCATGAAATAAAATTCACGAGGAGGTAATAGAAAGTACTTGATATTTATATATATTATTACTGTAATATTTATTGTATAATATGATCTCAGGAGATCTAGGTTCAGGAATGTATACATGCCATGTAGATTAAAGTTGACCTCATCTGTTCACCGACTTGACTAGTGGGCTGAGGGGGTACGGTGACTGTGTGGGTTTGATTCCACACACCCATAATCTCCCTGGCCTAAAGCTACTCTCCCCAGTATCCCCAGAAAACAGGGTCTGTGTGTGTGTGTGTGTGTGTGTGTGTGTGTGTGTGTGTGTGTGTGTGTGTTTTCCTACAAGCTTGTAAGAGGAAATTCTTTGCAAAAGCCAGCAAAGCTCTGTAGGTTATGCCAGTGTACCTATCGACGATGCAGCACATCTGCCCTTGGTGAGTCACCTTGTTGGTTAGTAAATAATTGATAATTATCAACCAGAGCATACTGTACATCATTATATCTGGAAATTGTAGGTGTATTTGTTAATAAAAAGGGCATGAAATAAAATTCACGAGGAGGTAATAGAAAGTACTTGATATTTATATATATTATTACTGTAATATTTATTGTATAATATGATCTCAGGAGATCTAGGTTCAGGAATGTATACATGCCATGTAGATTAAAGTTGACCTCATCTGTTCACCGACTTGACTAGTGGGCTGAGGGGGTACGGTGACTGTGTGGGTTTGATTCCACACACCCATAATCTCCCTGGCCTAAAGCTACTCTCCCCAGTATCCCCAGAAAACAGGGTCTGTGTGTGTGTGTGTGTGTGTGTGTGTGTTAGTGTGTGTGTGTGTGTGTGTGTGTGTGTTTTCCTACAAGCTTGTAAGAGGAAATTCTTTGCAAAAGCCAGCAAAGCTCTGTAGGTTATGTCAGTGTACCTATTGACGATGCAGCACATCTGCCCTTGGTGAGTCACCTTGTTGGTTAGTAAATAATTGATAATTATCAACCAGAGCATACTGTACATCATTATATCTGGAAATTGTAGGTGTATTTGTTAATAAAAAGGGCATGAAATAAAATTCACGAGGAGGTAATAGAAAGTACTTGATATTTATATATATTATTACTGTAATATTTATTGTATAATATGATCTCAGGAGATCTAGGTTCAGGAATGTATACATGCCATGTAGATTAAAGTTGACCTCATCTGTTCACCGACTTGACTAGTGGGCTGAGGGGGTACGGTGACTGTGTGGGTTTGATTCCACACACCCATAATCTCCCTGGCCTAAAGCTACTCTCCCCAGTATCCCCAGAAAACAGGGTCTGTGTGTGTGTGTGTGTGTGTGTGTGTGTGTGTGTGTGTGTGTGTGTGTGTGTGTGTGTGTTTTCCTACAAGCTTGTAAGAGGAAATTCTTTGCAAAAGCCAGCAAAGCTCTGTAGGTTATGCCAGTGTACCTATCGACGATGCAGCACATCTGCCCTTGGTGAGTCACCTTGTTGGTTAGTAAATAATTGATAATTATCAACCAGAGCATACTGTACATCATTATATCTGGAAATTGTAGGTGTATTTGTTAATAAAAAGGGCATGAAATAAAATTCACGAGGAGGTAATAGAAAGTACTTGATATTTATATATATTATTACTGTAATATTTATTGTATAATAAGATCTCAGGAGATCTAGGTTCAGGAATGTATACATGCCATGTAGATTAAAGTTGACCTCATCTGTTCATCGACTTGACTAGTGGGCTGAGGGGGTACGGTGACTGTGTGGGTTTGATTCCACACACCCATAATCTCCCTGGCCTAAAGCTACTCTCCCCAGTATCCCCAGAAAACAGGGTCTGTGTGTGTGTGTGTGTGTGTGTGTGTGTTAGTGTGTGTGTGTGTGTGTGTGTGTTTTCCTACAAGCTTGTAAGAGGAAATTGTTTGCAAAAGCCAGCAAAGCTCTGTAGGTTATGTCAGTGTACCTATCGACGATGCAGCACATCTGCCCTTGGTGAGTCACCTTGTTGGTTAGTAAATAATTGATAATTATCAACCAGAGCATACTGTACATCATTATATCTGGAAATTGTAGGTGTATTTGTTAATAAGAAGGGCATGAAATAAAATTCACGAGGAGGTAATAGAAAGTACTTGATATTTATATATATTATTACTGTAATATTTATTGTATAATAAGATCTCAGGAGATCTAGGTTCAGGAATGTATACATGCCATGTAGATTAAAGTTGACCTCATCTGTTCATCGACTTGACTAGTGGGCTGAGGGGGTACGGTGACTGTGTGGGTTTGATTCCACACACCCATAATCTCCCTGGCCTAAAGCTACTCTCCCCAGTATCCCCAGAAAACAGGGTCTGTGTGTGTGTGTGTGTGTGTGTGTGTGTGTGTTAGTGTGTGTGTGTGTGTGTTTTCCTACAAGCTTGTAAGAGGAAATTCTTTGCAAATGCCAGCAAAGCTCTGTAGGTTATGTCAGTGTACCTATCGACGATGCAGCACATCTGCCCTTGGTGAGTCACCTTGTTGGTTAGTAAATAATTGATAATTATCAACCAGAGCATACTGTACATCATTATATCTGGAAATTGTAGGTGTATTTGTTAATAAGAAGGGCATGAAATAAAATTCACGAGGAGGTAATAGAAAGTACTTGATATTTATATATATTATTACTGTAATATTTATTGTATAATAAGATCTCAGGAGATCTAGGTTCAGGAATGTATACATGCCATGTAGATTAAAGTTGACCTCATCTGTTCATCGACTTGACTAGTGGGCTGAGGGGGTACGGTGACTGTGTGGGTTTGATTCCACACACCCATAATCTCCCTGGCCTAAAGCTACTCTCCCCAGTATCCCCAGAAAACAGGGTCTGTGTGTGTGTGTGTGTGTGTGTGTGTTAGTGTGTGTGTGTGTGTTTTCCTACAAGCTTGTAAGAGGAAATTCTTTGCAAAAGCCAGCAAAGCTCTGTAGGTTATGTCAGTGTACCTATCGACGATGCAGCACATCTGCCCTTGGTGAGTCACCTTGTTGGTTAGTAAATAATTGATAATTATCAACCAGAGCATACTGTACATCATTATATCTGGAAATTGTAGGTGTATTTGTTAATAAGAAGGGCATGAAATAAAATTCACAAGGAGGTAATAGAAAGTACTTGATATTTATATATATTATTACTGTAATATTTATTGTATAATAAGATCTCAGGAGATCTAGGTTCAGGAATGTATACATGCCATGTAGATTAAAGTTGACCTCATCTGTTCATCGACTTGACTAGTGGGCTGAGGGGGTACGGTGACTGTGTGGGTTTGATTCCACACACCCATAATCTCCCTGGCCTAAAGCTACTCTCCCCAGTATCCCCAGAAAACAGGGTCTGTGTGTGTGTGTGTGTGTGTGTGTGTTAGTGTGTGTGTGTGTGTGTGTGTGTTTTCCTACAAGCTTGTAAGAGGAAATTCTTTGCAAAAGCCAGCAAAGCTCTGTAGGTTATGTCAGTGTACCTATCGACGATGCAGCACATCTGCCCTTGGTGAGTCACCTTGTTGGTTAGTAAATAATTGATAATTATCAACCAGAGCATACTGTACATCATTATATCTGGAAATTGTAGGTGTATTTGTTAATAAGAAGGGCATGAAATAAAATTCACAAGGAGGTAATAGAAAGTACTTGATATTTATATATATTATTACTGTAATATTTATTGTATAATAAGATCTCAGGAGATCTAGGTTCAGGAATGTATACATGCCATGTAGATTAAAGTTGACCTCATCTGTTCATCGACTTGACTAGTGGGCTGAGGGGGTACGGTGACTGTGTGGGTTTGATTCCACACACCCATAATCTCCCTGGCCTAAAGCTACTCTCCCCAGTATCCCCAGAAAACAGGGTCTGTGTGTGTGTGTGTGTGTGTGTGTGTGTGTTAGTGTGTGTGTGTGTGTGTGTGTTTTCCTACAAGCTTGTAAGAGGAAATTCTTTGCAAATGCCAGCAAAGCTCTGTAGGTTATGTCAGTGTACCTATCGACGATGCAGCACATCTGCCCTTGGTGAGTCACCTTGTTGGTTAGTAAATAATTGATAATTATCAACCAGAGCATACTGTACATCATTATATCTGGAAATTGTAGGTGTATTTGTTAATAAGAAGGGCATGAAATAAAATTCACGAGGAGGTAATAGAAAGTACTTAATATTTATATATATTATTACTGTAATATTTATTGTATAATAAGATCTCAGGAGATCTAGGTTCAGGAATGTATACATGCCATGTAGATTAAAGTTGACCTCATCTGTTCATCGACTTGACTAGTGGGCTGAGGGGGTACGGTGACTGTGTGGGTTTGATTCCACACACCCATAATCTCCCTGGCCTAAAGCTACTCTCCCCAGTATCCCCAGAAAACAGGGTCTGTGTGTGTGTGTGTGTGTGTGTGTGTGTGTTAGTGTGTGTGTGTGTGTGTGTGTTTTCCTACAAGCTTGTAAGAGGAAATTCTTTGCAAAAGCCAGCAAAGCTCTGTAGGTTATGTCAGTGTACCTATCGACGATGCAGCACATCTGCCCTTGGTGAGTCACCTTGTTGGTTAGTAAATAATTGATAATTATCAACCAGAGCATACTGTACATCATTATATCTGGAAATTGTAGGTGTATTTGTTAATAAGAAGGGCATGAAATAAAATTCACAAGGAGGTAATAGAAAGTACTTGATATTTATATATATTATTACTGTAATATTTATTGTATAATAAGATCTCAGGAGATCTAGGTTCAGGAATGTATACATGCCATGTAGATTAAAGTTGACCTCATCTGTTCATCGACTTGACTAGTGGGCTGAGGGGGTACGGTGACTGTGTGGGTTTGATTCCACACACCCATAATCTCCCTGGCCTAAAGCTACTCTCCCCAGTATCCCCAGAAAACAGGGTCTGTGTGTGTGTGTGTGTGTGTGTGTGTTAGTGTGTGTGTGTGTGTGTGTGTTTTCCTACAAGCTTGTAAGAGGAAATTCTTTGCAAAAGCCAGCAAAGCTCTGTAGGTTATGTCAGTGTACCTATCGACGATGCAGCACATCTGCCCTTGGTGAGTCACCTTGTTGGTTAGTAAATAATTGATAATTATCAACCAGAGCATACTGTACATCATTATATCTGGAAATTGTAGGTGTATTTGTTAATAAGAAGGGCATGAAATAAAATTTACAAGGAGGTAATAGAAAGTACTTGATATTTATATATATTATTACTGTAATATTTATTGTATAATAAGATCTCAGGAGATCTAGGTTCAGGAATATATACATGCCATGTAGATTAAAGTTGACCTCATCTGTTCATCGACTTGACTAGTGGGCTGAGGGGGTACGGTGACTGTGTGGGTTTGATTCCACACACCCATAATCTCCCTGGCCTAAAGCTACTCTCCCCAGTATCCCCAGAAAACAGGGTCTGTGTGTGTGTGTGTGTGTGTGTGTGTTAGTGTGTGTGTGTGTGTGTGTGTTTTCCTACAAGCTTGTAAGAGGAAATTCTTTGCAAAAGCCAGCAAAGCTCTGTAGGTTATGTCAGTGTACCTATCGACGATGCAGCACATCTGCCCTTGGTGAGTCACCTTGTTGGTTAGTAAATAATTGATAATTATCAACCAGAGCATACTGTACATCATTATATCTGGAAATTGTAGGTGTATTTGTTAATAAGAAGGGCATGAAATAAAATTCACAAGGAGGTACTAGAAAGTACTTGATATTTATATATATTATTACTGTAATATTTATTGTATAATAAGATCTCAGGAGATCTAGGTTCAGGAATATATACATGCCATGTAGATTAAAGTTGACCTCATCTGTTCATCGACTTGACTAGTGGGCTGAGGGGGTACGGTGACTGTGTGGGTTTGATTCCACACACCCATAATCTCCCTGGCCTAAAGCTACTCTCCCCAGTATCCCCAGAAAACAGGGTCTGTGTGTGTGTGTGTGTGTGTGTGTGTGTGTGTGTGTGTGTGTGTGTGTTTTCCTACAAGCTTGTAAGAGGAAATTCTTTGCAAAAGCCAGCAAAGCTCTGTAGGTTATGTCAGTGTACCTATCGACGATGCAGCACATCTGCCCTTGGTGAGTCACCTTGTTGGTTAGTAAATAATTGATAATTATCAACCAGAGCATACTGTACATCATTATATCTGGAAATTGTAGGTGTATTTGTTAATAAGAAGGGCATGAAATAAAATTCACGAGGAGGTAATAGAAAGTACTTGATATTTATATATATTATTACTGTAATATTTATTGTATAATAAGATCTCAGGAGATCTAGGTTCAGGAATGTATACATGCCATGTAGATTAAAGTTGACCTCATCTGTTCATCGACTTGACTAGTGGGCTGAGGGGGTACGGTGACTGTGTGGGTTTGATTCCACGCACCCATAATCTCCCTGGCCTAAAGCTACTCTCCCCAGTATCCCCAGAAAACAGGGTCTGTGTGTGTGTGTGTGTGTGTGTGTTAGTGTGTGTGTGTGTGTGTGTGTGTGTTTTCCTACAAGCTTGTAAGAGGAAATTGTTTGCAAAAGCCAGCAAAGCTCTGTAGGTTATGTCAGTGTACCTATCGACGATGCAGCACATCTGCCCTTGGTGAGTCACCTTGTTGGTTAGTAAATAATTGATAATTATCAACCAGAGCATACTGTACATCATTATATCTGGAAATTGTAGGTGTATTTGTTAATAAGAAGGGCATGAAATAAAATTCACGAGGAGGTA
Source organism: Schistocerca serialis cubense (assembly GCF_023864345.2). Taxonomy (NCBI): domain Eukaryota; kingdom Metazoa; phylum Arthropoda; class Insecta; order Orthoptera; family Acrididae; genus Schistocerca; species Schistocerca serialis. The sequence goes on from NC_064648.1 coordinate 186,294,893, forward strand.
ATAGAAAGTACTTGATATTTATATATATTATTACAGTAATATTTATTGTATAATAAGATCTCAGGAGATCTAGGTTCAGGAATGTATACATGCCATGTAGATTAAGGTTGACCTCATCTGTTCATCGACTTGACTAGTGGGCTGAGGGGGTACGGTGACTGTGTGGGTTTGATTCCAAACACCCATAATCTCCCTGGCCTAAAGCTACTCTCCCCAGTATCCCCAGAAAACAGGGTCTGTGTGTGTGTGTGTGTGTGTGTGTGTGTTTTAGTGTGTGTGTGTGTGTGTGTGTGTGTGTGTTTTCCTACAAGCTTGTAAGAGGAAATTGTTTGCAAAAGCCAGCAAAGCTCTGTAGGTTATGTCAGTGTACCTATCGACGATGCAGCACATCTGCCCTTGGTGAGTCACCTTGTTGGTTAGTAAATAATTGATAATTATCAACCAGAGCATACTGTACATCATTATATCTGGAAATTGTAGGTGTATTTGTTAATAAGAAGGGCATGAAATAAAATTCACGAGGAGGTAATAGAAAGTACTTGATATTTATATATATTATTACTGTAATATTTATTGTATAATAAGATCTCAGGAGATCTAGGTTCAGGAATGTATACATGCCATGTAGATTAAAGTTGACCTCATCTGTTCATCGACTTGACTAGTGGGCTGAGGGGGTACGGTGACTGTGTGGGTTTGATTCCACACACCCATAATCTCCCTGGCCTAAAGCTACTCTCCCCAGTATCCCCAGAAAACAGGGTCTGTGTGTGTGTGTGTGTGTGTGTGTGTTAGTGTGTGTGTGTGTGTGTGTGTGTTTTCCTACAAGCTTGTAAGAGGAAATTGTTTGCAAAAGCCAGCAAAGCTCTGTAGGTTATGTCAGTGTACCTATCGACGATGCAGCACATCTGCCCTTGGTGAGTCACCTTGTTGGTTAGTAAATAATTGATAATTATCAACCAGAGCATACTGTACATCATTATATCTGGAAATTGTAGGTGTATTTGTTAATAAGAAGGGCATGAAATAAAATTCACGAGAAGGTAATAGAAAGTACTTGATATTTATATATATATTTACTGTAATATTTATTGTATAATAAGATCTCAGGAGATCTAGGTTCAGGAATGTATACATGCCATGTAGATTAAAGTTGACCTCATCTGTTCATCGACTTGACTAGTGGGCTGAGGGGGTACGGTGACTGTGTGGGTTTGATTCCACACACCCATAATCTCCCTGGCCTAAAGCTACTCTCCCCAGTATCCCCAGAAAACAGGGTCTGTGTGTGTGTGTGTGTGTGTGTGTGTGTGTATGTGTGTGTGTGTGTGTGTGTGTGTTTTCCTACAAGCTTGTAAGAGGAAATTCTTTGCAAAAGCCAGTAAAGCTCTGTAGGTTATGTCAGTGTACCTATCGACGATGCAGCACATCTGCCCTTGGTGAGTCACCTTGTTAATTAGTAAATAATTGATAATTATCAACCAGAGCATACTGTACATCATTATATCTGGAAATTGTAGGTGTATTTGTTAATAAGAAGGGCATGAAATAAAATTCACGAGGAGGTAATAGAAAGTACTTGATATTTATATATATTATTACTGTAATATTTATTGTATAATAAGATCTCAGGAGATCTAGGTTCAGGAATGTATACATGCCATGTAGATTAAAGTTGACCTCATCTGTTCATCGACTTGACTAGTGGGCTGAGGGGGTACGGTGACTGTGTGGGTTTGATTCCACACACCCATAATCTCCCTGGCCTAAAGCTACTCTCCCTAGTATCCCCAGAAAACAGGGTCTGTGTGTGTGTGTGTGTGTGTGTGTGTTAGTGTGTGTGTGTGTGTGTGTGTGTGTTTTCCTACAAGCTTGTAAGAGGAAATTGTTTGCAAAAGCCAGCAAAGCTCTGTAGGTTATGTCAGTGTACCTATCGACGATGCAGCACATCTGCCCTTGGTGAGTCACCTTGTTGGTTAGTAAATAATTGATAATTATCAACCAGAGCATACTGTACATCATTATATCTGGAAATTGTAGGTGTATTTGTTAATAAGAAGGGCTTGAAATAAAATTCACGAGGAGGTAATAGAAAGTACTTGATATTTATATATATTATTACTGTAATATTTATTGTATAATAAGATCTCAGGAGATCTAGGTTCAGGAATGTATACATGCCATGTAGATTAAAGTTGACCTCATCTGTTCATCGACTTGACTAGTGGGCTGAGGGGGTACGGTGACTGTGTGGGTTTGATTCTACACACCCATAATCTCCTTGGCCTAAAGCTACTCTCCCCAGTATCCCCAGAAAACAGGGTCTGTGTGTGTGTGTGTGTGTGTGTGTGTGTTAGTGTGTGTGTGTGTGTGTGTGTGTTTTCCTACAAGCTTGTAAGAGGAAATTGTTTGCAAAAGCCAGCAAAGCTCTGTAGGTTATGTCAGTGTACCTATCGACGATGCAGCACATCTGCCCTTGGTGAGTCACCTTGTTGGTTAGTAAATAATTGATAATTATCAACCAGAGCATACTGTACATCGTTATATCTGGAAATTGTAGGTGTATTTGTTAATAAGAAGGGCATGAAATAAAATTCACGAGGAGGTAATAGAAAGTACTTGATATTTATATATATTATTACTGTGATATTTATTGTATAATAAGATCTCAGGAGATCTAGGTTCAGGAATGTATACATGCCATGTAGATTAAAGTTGACCTCATCTGTTCATCGACTTGACTAGTGGGCTGAGGGGGTACGGTGACTGTGTGGGTTTGATTCTACACACCCATAATCTCCTTGGCCTAAAGCTACTCTCCCCAGTATCCCCAGAAAACAGGGTCTGTGTGTGTGTGTGTGTGTGTGTGTGTGTTAGTGTGTGTGTGTGTGTGTGTGTGTTTTCCTACAAGCTTGTAAGAGGAAATTGTTTGCAAAAGCCAGCAAAGCTCTGTAGGTTATGTCAGTGTACCTATCGACGATGCAGCACATCTGCCCTTGGTGAGTCACCTTGTTGGTTAGTAAATAATTGATAATTATCAACCAGAGCATACTGTACATCGTTATATCTGGAAATTGTAGGTGTATTTGTTAATAAGAAGGGCATGAAATAAAATTCACGAGGAGGTAATAGAAAGTACTTGATATTTATATATATTATTACTGTAATATTTATTGTATAATAAGATCTCAGGAGATCTAGGTTCAGGAATGTATACATGCCATGTAGATTAAAGTTGACCTCATCTGTTCATCGACTTGACTAGTGGGCTGAGGGGGTACGGTGACTGTGTGGGTTTGATTCCACACACCCATAATCTCCCTGGCCTAAAGCTACTCTCCCCAGTATCCCCAGAAAACAGGGTCTGTGTGTGTGTGTGTGTGTGTGTGTGTGTGTTAGTGTGTGTGTGTGTGTGTGTGTTTTCCTACAAGCTTGTAAGAGGAAATTCTTTGCAAAAGCCAGCAAAGCTCTGTAGGTTATGTCAGTGTACCTATCGACGATGCAGCACATCTGCCCTTGGTGAGTCACCTTGTTGGTTAGTAAATAATTGATAATTATCAACCAGAGCATACTGTACATCATTATATCTGGAAATTGTAGGTGTATTTGTTAATAAGAAGGGCATGAAATAAAATTCACAAGGAGGTAATAGAAAGTACTTGATATTTATATATATTATTACTGTAATATTTATTGTATAATAAGATCTCAGGAGATCTAGGTTCAGGAATGTATACATGCCATGTAGATTAAAGTTGACCTCATCTGTTCATCGACTTGACTAGTGGGCTGAGGGGGTACGGTGACTGTGTGGGTTTGATTCCACACACCCATAATCTCCCTGGCCTAAAGCTACTCTCCCCAGTATCCCCAGAAAACAGGGTCTGTGTGTGTGTGTGTGTGTGTGTGTGTTAGTGTGTGTGTGTGTGTGTGTGTTTTCCTACAAGCTTGTAAGAGGAAATTCTTTGCAAAAGCCAGCAAAGCTCTGTAGGTTATGTCAGTGTACCTATCGACGATGCAGCACATCTGCCCTTGGTGAGTCACCTTGTTGGTTAGTAAATAATTGATAATTATCAACCAGAGCATACTGTACATCATTATATCTGGAAATTGTAGGTGTATTTGTTAATAAGAAGGGCATGAAATAAAATTTACAAGGAGGTAATAGAAAGTACTTGATATTTATATATATTATTACTGTAATATTTATTGTATAATAAGATCTCAGGAGATCTAGGTTCAGGAATATATACATGCCATGTAGATTAAAGTTGACCTCATCTGTTCATCGACTTGACTAGTGGGCTGAGGGGGTACGGTGACTGTGTGGGTTTGATTCCACACACCCATAATCTCCCTGGCCTAAAGCTACTCTCCCCAGTATCCCCAGAAAACAGGGTCTGTGTGTGTGTGTGTGTGTGTGTGTGTTAGTGTGTGTGTGTGTGTGTGTGTTTTCCTACAAGCTTGTAAGAGGAAATTCTTTGCAAAAGCCAGCAAAGCTCTGTAGGTTATGTCAGTGTACCTATCGACGATGCAGCACATCTGCCCTTGGTGAGTCACCTTGTTGGTTAGTAAATAATTGATAATTATCAACCAGAGCATACTGTACATCATTATATCTGGAAATTGTAGGTGTATTTGTTAATAAGAAGGGCATGAAATAAAATTCACAAGGAGGTACTAGAAAGTACTTGATATTTATATATATTATTACTGTAATATTTATTGTATAATAAGATCTCAGGAGATCTAGGTTCAGGAATATATACATGCCATGTAGATTAAAGTTGACCTCATCTGTTCATCGACTTGACTAGTGGGCTGAGGGGGTACGGTGACTGTGTGGGTTTGATTCCACACACCCATAATCTCCCTGGCCTAAAGCTACTCTCCCCAGTATCCCCAGAAAACAGGGTCTGTGTGTGTGTGTGTGTGTGTGTGTGTGTGTGTGTGTGTGTGTGTGTGTTTTCCTACAAGCTTGTAAGAGGAAATTCTTTGCAAAAGCCAGCAAAGCTCTGTAGGTTATGTCAGTGTACCTATCGACGATGCAGCACATCTGCCCTTGGTGAGTCACCTTGTTGGTTAGTAAATAATTGATAATTATCAACCAGAGCATACTGTACATCATTATATCTGGAAATTGTAGGTGTATTTGTTAATAAGAAGGGCATGAAATAAAATTCACGAGGAGGTAATAGAAAGTACTTGATATTTATATATATTATTACTGTAATATTTATTGTATAATAAGATCTCAGGAGATCTAGGTTCAGGAATGTATACATGCCATGTAGATTAAAGTTGACCTCATCTGTTCATCGACTTGACTAGTGGGCTGAGGGGGTACGGTGACTGTGTGGGTTTGATTCCACGCACCCATAATCTCCCTGGCCTAAAGCTACTCTCCCCAGTATCCCCAGAAAACAGGGTCTGTGTGTGTGTGTGTGTGTGTGTGTTAGTGTGTGTGTGTGTGTGTGTGTGTGTTTTCCTACAAGCTTGTAAGAGGAAATTGTTTGCAAAAGCCAGCAAAGCTCTGTAGGTTATGTCAGTGTACCTATCGACGATGCAGCACATCTGCCCTTGGTGAGTCACCTTGTTGGTTAGTAAATAATTGATAATTATCAACCAGAGCATACTGTACATCATTATATCTGGAAATTGTAGGTGTATTTGTTAATAAGAAGGGCATGAAATAAAATTCACGAGGAGGTAATAGAAAGTACTTGATATTTATATATATTATTACAGTAATATTTATTGTATAATAAGATCTCAGGAGATCTAGGTTCAGGAATGTATACATGCCATGTAGATTAAGGTTGACCTCATCTGTTCATCGACTTGACTAGTGGGCTGAGGGGGTACGGTGACTGTGTGGGTTTGATTCCAAACACCCATAATCTCCCTGGCCTAAAGCTACTCTCCCCAGTATCCCCAGAAAACAGGGTCTGTGTGTGTGTGTGTGTGTGTGTGTGTGTTTTAGTGTGTGTGTGTGTGTGTGTGTGTGTGTGTTTTCCTACAAGCTTGTAAGAGGAAATTGTTTGCAAAAGCCAGCAAAGCTCTGTAGGTTATGTCAGTGTACCTATCGACGATGCAGCACATCTGCCCTTGGTGAGTCACCTTGTTGGTTAGTAAATAATTGATAATTATCAACCAGAGCATACTGTACATCATTATATCTGGAAATTGTAGGTGTATTTGTTAATAAGAAGGGCATGAAATAAAATTCACGAGGAGGTAATAGAAAGTACTTGATATTTATATATATTATTACTGTAATATTTATTGTATAATAAGATCTCAGGAGATCTAGGTTCAGGAATGTATACATGCCATGTAGATTAAAGTTGACCTCATCTGTTCATCGACTTGACTAGTGGGCTGAGGGGGTACGGTGACTGTGTGGGTTTGATTCCACACACCCATAATCTCCCTGGCCTAAAGCTACTCTCCCCAGTATCCCCAGAAAACAGGGTCTGTGTGTGTGTGTGTGTGTGTGTGTGTTAGTGTGTGTGTGTGTGTGTGTGTGTTTTCCTACAAGCTTGTAAGAGGAAATTGTTTGCAAAAGCCAGCAAAGCTCTGTAGGTTATGTCAGTGTACCTATCGACGATGCAGCACATCTGCCCTTGGTGAGTCACCTTGTTGGTTAGTAAATAATTGATAATTATCAACCAGAGCATACTGTACATCATTATATCTGGAAATTGTAGGTGTATTTGTTAATAAGAAGGGCATGAAATAAAATTCACGAGAAGGTAATAGAAAGTACTTGATATTTATATATATATTTACTGTAATATTTATTGTATAATAAGATCTCAGGAGATCTAGGTTCAGGAATGTATACATGCCATGTAGATTAAAGTTGACCTCATCTGTTCATCGACTTGACTAGTGGGCTGAGGGGGTACGGTGACTGTGTGGGTTTGATTCCACACACCCATAATCTCCCTGGCCTAAAGCTACTCTCCCCAGTATCCCCAGAAAACAGGGTCTGTGTGTGTGTGTGTGTGTGTGTGTGTGTGTATGTGTGTGTGTGTGTGTGTGTGTGTTTTCCTACAAGCTTGTAAGAGGAAATTCTTTGCAAAAGCCAGTAAAGCTCTGTAGGTTATGTCAGTGTACCTATCGACGATGCAGCACATCTGCCCTTGGTGAGTCACCTTGTTAATTAGTAAATAATTGATAATTATCAACCAGAGCATACTGTACATCATTATATCTGGAAATTGTAGGTGTATTTGTTAATAAGAAGGGCATGAAATAAAATTCACGAGGAGGTAATAGAAAGTACTTGATATTTATATATATTATTACTGTAATATTTATTGTATAATAAGATCTCAGGAGATCTAGGTTCAGGAATGTATACATGCCATGTAGATTAAAGTTGACCTCATCTGTTCATCGACTTGACTAGTGGGCTGAGGGGGTACGGTGACTGTGTGGGTTTGATTCCACACACCCATAATCTCCCTGGCCTAAAGCTACTCTCCCTAGTATCCCCAGAAAACAGGGTCTGTGTGTGTGTGTGTGTGTGTGTGTGTTAGTGTGTGTGTGTGTGTGTGTGTGTGTTTTCCTACAAGCTTGTAAGAGGAAATTGTTTGCAAAAGCCAGCAAAGCTCTGTAGGTTATGTCAGTGTACCTATCGACGATGCAGCACATCTGCCCTTGGTGAGTCACCTTGTTGGTTAGTAAATAATTGATAATTATCAACCAGAGCATACTGTACATCATTATATCTGGAAATTGTAGGTGTATTTGTTAATAAGAAGGGCTTGAAATAAAATTCACGAGGAGGTAATAGAAAGTACTTGATATTTATATATATTATTACTGTAATATTTATTGTATAATAAGATCTCAGGAGATCTAGGTTCAGGAATGTATACATGCCATGTAGATTAAAGTTGACCTCATCTGTTCATCGACTTGACTAGTGGGCTGAGGGGGTACGGTGACTGTGTGGGTTTGATTCTACACACCCATAATCTCCTTGGCCTAAAGCTACTCTCCCCAGTATCCCCAGAAAACAGGGTCTGTGTGTGTGTGTGTGTGTGTGTGTGTGTTAGTGTGTGTGTGTGTGTGTGTGTGTTTTCCTACAAGCTTGTAAGAGGAAATTGTTTGCAAAAGCCAGCAAAGCTCTGTAGGTTATGTCAGTGTACCTATCGACGATGCAGCACATCTGCCCTTGGTGAGTCACCTTGTTGGTTAGTAAATAATTGATAATTATCAACCAGAGCATACTGTACATCGTTATATCTGGAAATTGTAGGTGTATTTGTTAATAAGAAGGGCATGAAATAAAATTCACGAGGAGGTAATAGAAAGTACTTGATATTTATATATATTATTACTGTGATATTTATTGTATAATAAGATCTCAGGAGATCTAGGTTCAGGAATGTATACATGCCATGTAGATTAAAGTTGACCTCATCTGTTCATCGACTTGACTAGTGGGCTGAGGGGGTACGGTGACTGTGTGGGTTTGATTCTACACACCCATAATCTCCTTGGCCTAAAGCTACTCTCCCCAGTATCCCCAGAAAACAGGGTCTGTGTGTGTGTGTGTGTGTGTGTGTGTGTTAGTGTGTGTGTGTGTGTGTGTGTGTTTTCCTACAAGCTTGTAAGAGGAAATTGTTTGCAAAAGCCAGCAAAGCTCTGTAGGTTATGTCAGTGTACCTATCGACGATGCAGCACATCTGCCCTTGGTGAGTCACCTTGTTGGTTAGTAAATAATTGATAATTATCAACCAGAGCATACTGTACATCGTTATATCTGGAAATTGTAGGTGTATTTGTTAATAAGAAGGGCATGAAATAAAATTCACGAGGAGGTAATAGAAAGTACTTGATATTTATATATATTATTACTGTAATATTTATTGTATAATAAGATCTCAGGAGATCTAGGTTCAGGAATGTATACATGCCATGTAGATTAAAGTTGACCTCATCTGTTCATCGACTTGACTAGTGGGCTGAGGGGGTACGGTGACTGTGTGGGTTTGATTCTACACACCCATAATCTCCTTGGCCTAAAGCTACTCTCCCCAGTATCCCCAGAAAACAGGGTCTGTGTGTGTGTGTGTGTGTGTGTGTGTGTTAGTGTGTGTGTGTGTGTGTGTGTGTTTTCCTACAAGCTTGTAAGAGGAAATTGTTTGCAAAAGCCAGCAAAGCTCTGTAGGTTATGTCAGTGTACCTATCGACGATGCAGCACATCTGCCCTTGGTGAGTCACCTTGTTGGTTAGTAAATAATTGATAATTATCAACCAGAGCATACTGTACATCGTTATATCTGGAAATTGTAGGTGTATTTGTTAATAAGAAGGGCATGAAATAAAATTCACGAGGAGGTAATAGAAAGTACTTGATATTTATATATATTATTACTGTAATATTTATTGTATAATAAGATCTCAGGAGATCTAGGTTCAGGAATGTATACATGCCATGTAGATTAAAGTTGACCTCATCTGTTCATCGACTTGACTAGTGGGCTGAGGGGGTACGGTGACTGTGTGGGTTTGATTCTACACACCCATAATCTCCTTGGCCTAAAGCTACTCTCCCCAGTATCCCCAGAAAACAGGGTCTGTGTGTGTGTGTGTGTGTGTGTGTGTGTGTTAGTGTGTGTGTGTGTGTGTGTGTGTTTTCCTACAAGCTTGTAAGAGGAAATTGTTTGCAAAAGCCAGCAAAGCTCTGTAGGTTATGTCAGTGTACCTATCGACGATGCAGCACATCTGCCCTTGGTGAGTCACCTTGTTGGTTAGTAAATAATTGATAATTATCAACCAGAGCATACTGTACATCGTTATATCTGGAAATTGTAGGTGTATTTGTTAATAAGAAGGGCATGAAATAAAATTCACGAGGAGGTAATAGAAAGTACTTGATATTTATATATATTATTACTGTAATATTTATTGTATAATAAGATCTCAGGAGATCTAGGTTCAGGAATGTATACATGCCATGTAGATTAAAGTTGACCTCATCTGTTCATCGACTTGACTAGTGGGCTGAGGGGGTACGGTGACTGTGTGGGTTTGATTCTACACACCCATAATCTCCTTGGCCTAAAGCTACTCTCCCCAGTATCCCCAGAAAACAGGGTCTGTGTGTGTGTGTGTGTGTGTGTGTGTGTTAGTGTGTGTGTGTGTGTGTGTGTGTGTGTTTTCCTACAAGCTTGTAAGAGGAAATTGTTTGCAAAAGCCAGCAAAGCTCTGTAGGTTATGTCAGTGTACCTATCGACGATGCAGCACATCTGCCCTTGGTGAGTCACCTTGTTGGTTAGTAAATAATTGATAATTATCAACCAGAGCATACTGTACATCGTTATATCTGGAAATTGTAGGTGTATTTGTTAATAAGAAGGGCATGAAATAAAATTCACGAGGAGGTAATAGAAAGTACTTGATATTTATATATATTATTACTGTAATATTTATTGTATAATAAGATCTCAGGAGATCTAGGTTCAGGAATGTATACATGCCATGTAGATTAAAGTTGACCTCATCTGTTCATCGACTTGACTAGTGGGCTGAGGGGGTACGGTGACTGTGTGGGTTTGATTCCACACACCCATAATCTCCCTGGCCTAAAGCTACTCTCCCCAGTATCCCCAGAAAACAGGGTCTGTGTGTGTGTGTGTGTGTGTGTGTGTGTTAGTGTGTGTGTGTGTGTGTGTGTGTGTGTTTTCCTACAAGCTTGTAAGAGGAAATTAATTGCAAAAGCCAGCAAAGCTCTGTAGGTTATGTCAGTGTACCTATCGACGATGCAGCACATCTGCCCTTGGTGAGTCACCTTGTTGGTTAGTAAATAATTGATAATTATCAACCAGAGCATACTGTACATCATTATATCTGGAAATTGTAGGTGTATTTGTTAATAAGAAGGGCATGAAATAAAATTCACGAGGAGGTAATAGAAAGTACTTGATATTTATATATATTATTACTGTAATATTTATTGTATAAAAAGATCTCAGGAGATCTAGGTTCAGGAATGTATACATGCAATGTAGATTAAAGTTGACCTCATCTGCTCACCGACTTGACTAGTGGGCTGAGGGGGTACGGTGACTGTGTGGGTTTGATTCCACACACCCATAATCTCCCTGGCCTAAAGCTACTCTCCCCAGTATCCCCAGAAAACAGTGTGTCTGTGTGTGTGTGTGTGTGTGTGTGTGTGTTAGTGTGTGTGTGTGTGTGTTTTCCTACAAGCTTGTAAGAGGAAATTCTTTGCAAAAGCCAGCAAAGCTCTGTAGGTTATGTCAGTGTACCTGTTGACGATGCAGCACATCTGCCCTTGGTGAGTCACCTTGTTGGTTAGTAAATAATTGATAATTATCAACCAGAGCATACTGTACATCGTTATATCTGGAAATTGTAGGTGTATTTGTTAATAAGAAGGGCATGAAATAAAATTCACGAGGAGGTAATAGAAAGTACTTGATATTTATATATATTATTACTGTAATATTTATTGTATAATAAGATCTCAGGAGATCTAGGTTCAGGAATGTATACATGCCATGTAGATTAAAGTTGACCTCATCTGTTCATCGACTTGACTAGTGGGCTGAGGGGGTACGGTGACTGTGTGGGTTTGATTCTACACACCCATAATCTCCTTGGCCTAAAGCTACTCTCCCCAGTATCCCCAGAAAACAGGGTCTGTGTGTGTGTGTGTGTGTGTGTGTGTGTTAGTGTGTGTGTGTGTGTGTGTGTGTTTTCCTACAAGCTTGTAAGAGGAAATTGTTTGCAAAAGCCAGCAAAGCTCTGTAGGTTATGTCAGTGTACCTATCGACGATGCAGCACATCTGCCCTTGGTGAGTCACCTTGTTGGTTAGTAAATAATTGATAATTATCAACCAGAGCATACTGTACATCGTTATATCTGGAAATTGTAGGTGTATTTGTTAATAAGAAGGGCATGAAATAAAATTCATGAGGAGGTAATAGAAAGTACTTGATATTTATATATATTATTACTGTAATATTTATTGTATAATAAGATCTCAGGAGATCTAGGTTCAGGAATGTATACATGCCATGTAGATTAAAGTTGACCTCATCTGTTCATCGACTTGACTAGTGGGCTGAGGGGGTACGGTGACTGTGTGGGTTTGATTCCACACACCCATAATCTCCCTGGCCTAAAGCTACTCTCCCCAGTATCCCCAGAAAACAGGGTCTGTGTGTGTGTGTGTGTGTGTGTGTGTGTTAGTGTGTGTGTGTGTGTGTGTGTGTGTGTTTTCCTACAAGCTTGTAAGAGGAAATTGTTTGCAAAAGCCAGCAAAGCTCTGTAGGTTATGTCAGTGTACCTATCGACGATGCAGCACATCTGCCCTTGGTGAGTCACCTTGTTGGTTAGTAAATAATTGATAATTATCAACCAGAGCATACTGTACATCATTATATCTGGAAATTGTAGGTGTATTTGTTAATAAGAAGGGCATGAAATAAAATTCACGAGGAGGTAATAGAAAGTACTTGATATTTATATATATTATTACTGTAATATTTATTGTATAAAAAGATCTCAGGAGATCTAGGTTCAGGAATGTATACATGCAATGTAGATTAAAGTTGACCTCATCTGCTCACCGACTTGACTAGTGGGCTGAGGGGGTACGGTGACTGTGTGGGTTTGATTCCACACACCCATAATCTCCCTGGCCTAAAGCTACTCTCCCCAGTATCCCCAGAAAACAGTGTGTCTGTGTGTGTGTGTGTGTGTGTGTGTGTGTGTGTGTGTGTGTGTGTGTGTGTGTGTTTTCCTACAAGTTTGTAAGAGGAAATTCTTTGCAAAAGCCAGCAAAGCTCTGTAGGTTATGTCAGTGTACCTGTTGACGATGCAGCACATCTGCCCTTGGTGAGTCACCTTGTTGGTTAGTAAATAATTGATAATTATCAACCAGAGCATACTGTACATCATAATATCAGGTAACTGTAGGCGTATTTGATAATAAGAAGGGCATGAAATAAAATTCACGATGAGGTAATAGAAAGTACTTGATATTTATTTATATTATTACTGTACAATTTATTGTATAATAAGATCTCAGGAGATCTAGGTTCAGGAATGTATACATGCCATGTAGAATAAAGTTGACCTCATCTGTTCAACGACTTGACTAGTGGGCTGAGGGGGTACGGTGACTGTGTGGGTTTGATTCCACACACCCATAATCTCCCTGGCCTAAAGCTACTCTCCCCAGTATCCCCAGAAAACAGTGTGTCTGTGTGTGTGTGTGTGTGTGTGTGTGTGTGTGTGTGTGTGTGTGTGTGTTTTCCTACAAGCTTGTAAGAGGAAATTCTTTGCAAAAGCCAGCAAAGCTCTGTAGGTTATGTCAGTGTACCTATTGACGATGCAGCACATCTGCCCTTGGTGAGTCACCTTGTTGGTTAGTAAATAATTGATAATTATCAACCAGAGCATACTGTACATCATAATATCAGGTAACTGTAGGCGTATTTGATAATAAGAAGGGCATGAAATAAAATTCACGATGAGGTAATAGAAAGTACTTGATATTTATATATATTATTACTGTAATATTTATTGTATAATAAGATCTCAGGAGATCTAGGTTCAGGAATGTATACATGCAATGTAGATTAAAGTTGACCTCATCTGCTCACCGACTTGACTAGTGGGCTGAGGGGGTACGGTGACTGTGTGGGTTTGATTCCACACACCCATAATCTCCCTGGCCTAAAGCTACTCTCCCCAGTATCCCCAGAAAACAGTGTGTCTGTGTGTGTGTGTGTGTGTGTGTGTGTGTGTGTGTGTGTGTGTGTGTTTTCCTACAAGCTTGTAAGAGGAAATTCTTTGCAAAAGCCAGCAAAGCTCTGTAGGTTATGTCAGTGTACCTATTGACGATGCAGCACATCTGCCCTTGGTGAGTCACCTTGTTGGTTAGTAAATAATTGATAATTATCAACCAGAGCATACTGTACATCATAATATCAGGTAACTGTAGGCGTATTTGATAATAAGAAGGGCATGAAATAAAATTCACGATGAAGTAATAGAAAGTACTTGATATTTATTTATATTATTACTGTAATATTTATTGTATAATAAGATCTCAGGAGATCTAGGTTCAGGAATGTATACATGCCATGTAGAATAAAGTTGACCTCATCTGCTCACCGACTTGACTAGTGGGCTGAGGGGGTACGGTGACTGTGTGGGTTTGATTCCACACACCCATAATCTCCCTGGCCTAAAGCTACTCTCCCCAGTATCCCCAGAAAACAGTGTGTCTGTGTGTGTGTGTGTGTGTGTGTGTGTGTGTGTGTGTGTGTGTGTTTTCCTTCAAGCTTGTAAGAGGAAATTCTTTGCAAAAGCCAGCAAAGCTCTGTAGGTTATGTCAGTGTACCTATTGACGATGCAGCACATCTGCCCTTGGTGAGTCACCTTGTTGGTTAGTAAATAATTGATAATTATCAACCAGAGCATACTGTACATCATAATATCAGGTAACTGTAGGCGTATTTGATAACACGAAGGGCATGAAATAAAATTCACGATGAGGTAATAGAAAGTACTTGATATTTATTTATATTATTACTGTAATATTTATTGTATAATAAGATCTCAGGAGATCTAGGTTCAGGAATGTACACATGCCATGTAGAATAAAGTTGACCTCATCTGTTCATCGACTTGACTAGTGGGCTGAGGGGGTACGGTGACTGTGTGGGTTTGATTCCACACACCCATAATCTCCCTGGCCTAAAGCTACTCTCCCCAGTATCCCCAGAAAACAGTGTGTCTGTGTGTGTGTGTGTGTGTGTGTGTGTGTGTGTGTGTGTGTGTGTTTTCCTACAAGCTTGTAAGAGGAAATTCTTTGCAAAAGCCAGCAAAGCTCTGTAGGTTATGTCAGTGTACCTATTGACGATGCAGCACATCTGCCCTTGGTGAGTCACCTTGTTGGTTAGTAAATAATTGATAATTATCAACCAGAGCATACTGTACATCATAATATCAGGTAACTGTAGGCGTATTTGATAATAAGAAGGGCATGAAATAAAATTCACGATGAAGTAATAGAAAGTACTTGATATTTATTTATATTATTACTGTAATATTTATTGTATAATAAGATCTCAGGAGATCTAGGTTCAGGAATGTATACATGCCATGTAGAATAAAGTTGACCTCATCTGCTCACCGACTTGACTAGTGGGCTGAGGGGGTACGGTGACTGTGTGGGTTTGATTCCACACACCCATAATCTCCCTGGCCTAAAGCTACTCTCCCCAGTATCCCCAGAAAACAGTGTGTCTGTGTGTGTGTGTGTGTGTGTGTGTGTGTGTGTGTGTGTGTGTGTGTGTTTTCCTTCAAGCTTGTAAGAGGAAATTCTTTGCAAAAGCCAGCAAAGCTCTGTAGGTTATGTCAGTGTACCTATTGACGATGCAGCACATCTGCCCTTGGTGAGTCACCTTGTTGGTTAGTAAATAATTGATAATTATCAACCAGAGCATACTGTACATCATAATATCAGGTAACTGTAGGCGTATTTGATAATACGAAGGGCATGAAATAAAATTCACGATGAGGTAATAGAAAGTACTTGATATTTATTAATATTATTACTGTAATATTTATTGTATAATAAGATCTCAGGAGATCTAGGTTCAGGAATGTACACATGCCATGTAGAATAAAGTTGACCTCATCTGTTCATCGACTTGACTAGTGGGCTGAGGGGGTACGGTGACTCTGTGGGTTTGATTCCACACACCCATAACCTCCCTGGCCTAAAGCTACTCTCCCCAGTATCCCCAGAAAACAGGGTCTGTGTGTGTGTGTGTGTGTGTGTGTTAGTGTGTGTGTGTGTGTGTGTGTGTGTGTTTTCCTACAAGCTTGTAAGAGGAAATTCTTTGTAAAAGCCAGCAAAGCTCTGTAGGTTATGTCAGTGTACCTATCGACGATGCAGTACATCTGCCCTTGGTGAGTCACCTTGTTGGTTTGTAAATAATTGATAATTATCAACCAGCGGATACTGCATATCATAGTATCTGGTAACTGTAGGTGTATTTGATAATAAGAAGGGCATGAAATAAAATTCACGATGAGGTAATAGAAAGTACTTGATATTTATTTATATTATTACTGTAATTTTTATTGTATAATAAGATCTCAGGAGATCTAGGTTCAGGAATGTATACATGCAATGTAGATTAAAGTTGACCTCATCTGCTCACCGACTTGACTAGTGGGCTGAGGGGGTACGGTGACTGTGTGGGTTTGATTCCACACACCCATAATCTCCCTGGCCTAAAGCTACTCTCCCCAGTATCCCCAGAAAACAGTGTTTCTGTGTGTGTGTGTGTGTGTGTGTGTGTGTGTTTGTGTGTGTGTGTGTGTGTGTCTGTTTTCCTACAGGCTTGTAAGAGGAAATTCTTTGCAAAAGCCTGCAAAGCTCTGTAGGTTATGTCAGTGTACCTATTGACGATGCAGCACATCTGCCCTTGGTGAGTCACCTTGTTGGTTAGTAAATAATTGATAATTATCAACCAGAGCATACTGTACATCATAATATCAGGTAACTGTAGGTGTATTTGATAATAAGAAGGGCATGAAATAAAATTCACGATGAGGTAATAGAAAGTACTTGATATTTATTTATATTATTACTGTAATATTTATTGTATAATAAGATCTCAGGAGATCTAGGTTCAGGAATGTATACATGCCATGTAGAATAAAGTTGACCTCATCTGTTCATCGACTTGACTAGTGGGCTGAGGGGGTACGGTGACTGTGTGGGTTTGATTCCACACACCCATAATCTCCATGGCCTAAAGCTACTCTCCCCAGTATCCCCAGAAAACAGTGTCTGTGTGTGTGTGTGTGTGTGTGTGTGTGTGTGTGTGTGTGTGTGTGTGTGCGTGTGTGTGTGTGTTTTCCTACAAGCTTATAAGAGGAAATTCTTTGTAAAAGCCAGCAAAGCTCTGTAGGTTATGTCAGTGTACCTATCGACGATGCAGTACATCTGCCTTTGGTGAGTCACCTCGTTGGTTTGTAAATAATTGATAATTATCAACCAGAGCATACTGTACATCATAATATCTACAAACTGTAGGTGTATTTGTTAATAAGAAGGGAATGAAATAAAACTCTTGATGAGCTAATAGAATGTACTTGATATTTATTTATATTATTACTGTAATTTTTATTGTATAATGAGATCTCAGGAGATCTAGGTTCAGGAATATATGCATGCCATGTAGATTAAAGTTGACCTCATCTGTTCATCGACTTGACTAGTGGGCTGAGGGGGTACGGTGACTGTGTGGGTTTGATTCCACACACCCATAATCTCCCTGGCCTAAAGCTACTCTCCCCAGTATCCCCAGAAAACAGTGTGTCTGTGTGTGTGTGTGTGTGTGTGTGTGTGTGTGTGTGTGTGTGTGTGTGTTTTCCTACAAGCTTGTAAGAGGAAATTCTTTGCAAAAGCCAGCAAAGCTCTGTAGGTTATGTCAGTGTACCTATCGACAATGCAGCACATCTGCCCTTCGTGAGTCACCTTGTTGGTTAGTAAATAATTGATAATTATCAGCCAGAGCCTACTGTACATCATAATATCTGGAAATTGTAGGTGTATTTGTTAATAAGAAGGGCATGAAATAAATTCACGAGGAGGTAATAGAAAGTACTTGATATTTATATATATTATTACTGTAATATTTATTGTATAATAAGATCTCAGGAGATCTAGGTTCAGGAATGTATACATGCCATGTAGATTAAAGTTGACCTCATCTGTTCATCGACTTGACTAGTGGGCTGAGGGGGTACGGTGACTGTGTGGGTTTGATTCCACACACCCATAATCTCCCTGGCCTAAAGCTACTCTCCCCAGTATCCCCAGAAAACAGTGTCTGTGTGTGTGTGTGTGTGTGTGTGTGTGTGTGTGTGTGTGTGTGTGTGTGTGTCGACGATGCAGCACATCTGCCCTTCGTGAGTCACCTTGTTGGTTAGTAAATAATTGATAATTATCAGCCAGAGCATACTGTACATCATAATATCTGGAAATTGTCGGTGTATTTGTTAATAAGAAGGGCATGAAATAAAATTCACGAGGAGGTAACAGAAAGTACTTGATATTTATATATATTATTACTGTAATATTTATTGTATAATAAGATCTCAGGAGATCTAGGTTCAGGAATGTATACATGCCATGTAGATTAAAGTTGACCTCATCTGTTCATTGTGTGTGTGTGTGTGTGTGTGTGTGTGTGTGTGTGTGTGTGTGTGTGTGTGTGTGTGTGTGTACCTATCGACGATGCGACGATGCAGCACATCTGCCTTTGGTGAGTCACCTCGTTTGTTAGTAAATAATTGATAATTATCTACCAGAGCATACTGTACATCATAATATCTGGAAACTGTAGGAGTATTTGTTAATAAGAAGGGCATGAAGTAAAATTTACGATGAGCTAATAGATAGTACTTGATATTTATATATATTATTACTCTAATATTTATTGTATGAGGGCGGTTCAGAAAGTAACCTCCGATTGGTCACAGTGCGGGTTGTGGGGGGAGTAGCGACGCCATCTGTGCTTTCACGCACTCAACAGGTCAGTCGGCATCCTGCCGTGGTCGAGTTAACGTCGTACCTTCACTAGTTTAGTTTTTGTGGCAGTTTGAAATGTGTGCTGCAATAGAAAACCCCGCCAAATGTTAAGTGCGTGCTGTCATAAGGTTTTTTACAGCCAAAGGATGTTTTGCAGCAGCTATTCATCGTGAGCTTTGTGCCGTGTACGGACCAATAGTTATGAGTGGAGGAGTTGTCCGTGAATGGGTGCGTTTATTTAAAAGTGGACGAGAAAACGTTCATGATGAAGAGAGGAGTGGTAGACCATCATTGGTGACTGACGAACTTGTTCAGACAGTTGATGCAAAAGTTCGTGAAAATCGACGTTTCTCAATGTCGGAGTTGTCTACTGGTTTTCCACAGATTTCTAAGACTCTCTTGTATGAGATAGTGACAGCAAGATTGGGTTACCGTAAGTTCTGTGCACGATGGGTGCCCAAAATTCTTACCGACCACGACAAAACTCAAAGAATGGCCTCTGCATTAGACTTTCTGTCACGTTATGAGGATGAAGGAGAACCATTGTTAAACAGAACCATGACCGGTGACGAAACCTGGATTAAGTACGTGAACCCTGAGACAAAAGAACAATCAAAGATGTGGGCACATTCAAATTCGCCTACCAAACCAAGAAAAGCCTCGCAAAATTTTTCTGTCAGAAAACTGTTGGCAACGGTGTTTTGGGATGCTAAAGGGGTGTTGTTGATTGAATTCATGGAATGTGGTACGACCATTAATCAAGACGTGTACTGTGAAACAATAAAAAAGTTATGACGGGCTATACAGAACAAACGCCGTGGTTTGCTGACTTCCGGTATCGTTTTTTTGCACGATAACGCCCGTCCTCACTCTGCTCGCAGAACAACGGCCCTTCTTGAGTCCTTCAAGTGGGACGTTATCAACCATCCACCTTACAGCCCAGACCTGGCGCCAAGTGATTATCACCTCTTCATGCATTTGAAGAAATGGATCGGGTCACAGCGGTTTGATGACGACGAAGAACTCAAAGATGCGGTCACAGGCTGGCTCCAGGCACAAGCGGGTGATTTTTATGCAGAAGGAATTTCAAAGCTTGTGAAGAGATACGATAAGTGCCTCAATCGCTATGGAGACTATGTAGAAAAATAGTGCAAAAATGTAGTTGTAAGATGTATATATTAAAATATTTTTATTTAACTTGGTGTATTTTTTTAAATCAACCAGAGTTTACTTTCTGAACGGCCCTCGTATAATAACATCTCAGGAGATCTAGGTTCAGGAATATTTACATGCCATGTAGATTAAAGTTGACCTCATCTGTTCATCGACTTGACTAGTGGGCTGAGGGGGTATGGTGACTGTGTGGGTTTGATTCCACACACCCATAATCTCCCTGGCCTAAAGCTACTCTCCCCAGTATCCCCAGAAAACAGTGTCTGTGTCTGTGTGTGTGTGTGTGTGTGTGTGTGTGTGTGTGTGTGTGTGTGTTTTCCTACAAGCTTGTAAGAGGAAATTCTTTGCAAAAGCCAGCAAAGCTCTGTAGGTTATGTCAGTGTACCTATCGACGATGCAGCACATCTGCCTTTGGTGAGTCACCTCGTTTGTTAGTAAATAATTGATAATTATCAACCAGAGCATACTGTACATCATAATATCTGGAAACTGTAGGTGAATTTGTTAATAAGAAGGGCATGAAATAAAATTCACGATGAGTTAATAGAAAGTACTTGATATTTATTTATATTATTACTGTAATGTTTATAGTATAATAAGATCTCAGGAGATCTAGGTTCAGGAATATTTACATGCCATGTAGATTAAAGTCGATCTCATCTGTTCATCGACTTGACTAGTGGGCTGAGTGTAAGATGAAATTCTTTGCAAAAGCCAGCAAAGCTCTGTAGGTTATTTCAGTGTTCCTATCGACAATGCAGCACAACTGCCTTTGGTGAGTCACCTCGTTTGTTAGTAAAGAATTGATAATTATCAACCAGAGCATACTGTACATCATAATATCTGGAAACTGTAGGTGTATTTGTTAATAAGAAGGGCATGAAATAAAATTGACGATGAGCTAACAGAAAGTACTATATATTTATTTATATTTTTACTGTAATAGTAATTGTATAATAAGATCTCAGGAGATCTAGGTTCAAGAATATTTACATGCCATGTAGATTAAAGTTGACCTCATCTGTTCATCGACTTGACTAGTGGGCTGAGGGTGCACGGTGACTGATGGTGAGTTTTTCCACGCTCACATAATCTCCCTGGCCTACAGTTACTCTACCCAGTAACCCCACAAAACAGAGAGAGAGAGAGAGAGAGAGAGAGAGAGAGAGTGTGTGTGTGTGTGTGTGTGTGTGTGTGTGTGTGTGTGTGTGTGTGTGTGTGTGATAACTGATAATTATCAGCCAGAGCATACTGTACATCATAATATCCGGAAACTGTAGGTGTATTTGTTAATAAGAAGGGCATGAAATAAAATGCACGATGAGCTAATAGAAAGTACTTTATATTAATTTATATTTTTACTGTAATAGTAATTGTATAATAAGATATCAAGAGATCTAGGTTCAGGAATATTTACATATCATGTAGATTTAACTTGACGTTATCTGTTCATCGACTTGACTAGTCGGCTGAGGGGGCACAGTGACAGGAGGTGTGATTCTACACACCCATAATCTCCCTGGCCTAAAGTTAGTCACCCCAGTAACCCCACATAACTGTGTGTGTGTGTGTGTGTGTGTGTTTTCCTACAAGCTTGTAGGAGGAAATTCTTTGCAAAAGCCAGCAAAGCTCTGTAGGTTATGTCAGTGTACCTATCGACGATGCAGCACATCTGCCTTTGGTGAGTCACCTCGTTTGATAGTAAATTATTGATAATTATCAACCAGAGCATACTGTACATCACAATCTCTGGAAACTGTAGGTGTATTTGTTAATAAGGATGTAATCTCCCCACGGAAAATTACCCTCTACCACACATTAATTAATAATGGTCAACCAAATCATCCACATGTATTTACGTTTGAAAAGTATCTGATCAGATTTTCTAGTAATATATGCGCCGACAGCTCGTCAACGCCAAGGTATTTTTCTAGTACGTTTATTCTTTGGAACAACAGAGGTACAGAAATGTATGCTCCATGGTTATTATAGAGAGAGAGAGGAACAGCTTCGGAAGTATCGGTTGGAAGATTGTCGGATTGCTAAAGGAGATTTATTTACTGTTCTTCACGCTAAAGCGAGCTAGGAAAGTTTGTGCCACTAGCGTGATAGATAAAGAGAAAGAAAAACCTGTAAAAGAAAATTACATGAGACTTGGAACCAACAGAAAGCGGAACATGTACGGAAATGCATTCAATATACAATTTTCCTCAGAAATAAGGTTTGTGACCATTTTATTCTAGAGTGAATGACGAATGAGTTCTCTGTCTGAACCATTGATGATTGTCTGGGCCCTGTAATTAATTGGGAAGTTTCAGCTGTGACGAAGAGATCCTGCAATCTCTGAGTTTTTTGAAATCGTCCAAAAAGGCTTCGTCCACATCTGAAATTTTAGATCTGTCGTAAACTGAACAAATTGTTCAAACGATCGATTTTCCAAACTGAATGCAGCGCTTAATAATAATAACAAATGTAAAGATCTTTTCTAGCAAGCCAGCCGCTGAATATTAAGACGAAGGGCTCCACCAGAGATTCTACTAGGCTGATTTCACGTAAATAATACATTTAAACTGTACACAGATAAAGGACAGAGAGAGAGAGAGAGAGAGAGAGAGAGAGAGAGAGTGAGAGAATCCTCCATTAGCATAATTGTTTCTCTGTCTTTTCACGGATCAGCCTAACTAGAAATCACGAAGCCCTGACTTTATTGTACCGATTTATGTGTGAGAGGGAAAGAGCGATAAAGGCGACAGATACACTTCTGTACAGACAAAACATTACACCAAGTTAGCGGCAAGCTGCATTCACATAGACTTTCATCATTTACAAACGCAGAGTAGAATTCATTACAATGGCCAATCCGTGACAGGACACGTTTTTGGACGTTGTTAAAATAATTTTGTTCTCTGTTTCATGTGAACTACGACCAGACAACTTAACTTGGAAAAGAGAAGAAATACTCGCAGGCAAATTAAGTGGATCTACAAATAAAAGCAGCACGCTGGGCGGAGAAAAAAGGCTAGATCTATAATTTTTTATTAAAGCTTGCTAGTATTGAGGAAGTAGACGTAGATTTGAACATTTACTAATTGTGTTCATGCCAGACGTAGTTTGATTGACCTGCCCTAGTTGCATTTACCTGTATAAGTACTATAAGAAAGTAGCCACAGAAGTATTCTTGTGTGAAGGGAGATATATACATATTGACTGTAGAACATTTATATGGTTTTAACTAGGGCAATGTTTAAGATGAGTCAAGCAGAGCAGAGCAACACGCAACAGCCTTCAGCTGTGAGCACGGATAATAGTGATGTAGTAAGAAGTGTTGTAGAACCAATCGCTACAGATAGTGCAATAGAACGCCCGGTAGACACGGCTGGAGATGTAACAGCAAGTATGCAACATGGATTAGATCCATTAGTAATTATCATGAGACAGATGCAGATGATAACCGAGAGCATGAATAATATGAAAACCGACATTAATGCGAAGTTAGCCTCAGTTACCGAGGGGCAAAATGATTTGAATGCGAAATTAGCCTCAGTTACTGAGGGGCAGGAAAATCTGAAAGCTGAGATTAAGCAGCAGTTACATGACAGTTTTTCCGAATTAGAGCAGCGGATAGAGGCGTAGACAAAGGAACTTAAAGATCAGGCCGAAGAGACGGAACGAAAATTAACTGCACAAATAGAATTGGTTAAAGCTCAATGTGAGGAATCTACTCAACGCGTACGTGTAGAAATGGAGTAGTATGTGGCTATTAAGATAGATACCGTACGGGAACAGGTGGAAATGGTTCCGCAATTAGTACAAAAGCAAGATGCCATGTTACGTGCAATTGCGCAACTTCCTGAATTGGCACGTATGCAGACGAACCTAAAGGAAAGTGTTGAACATCTGACCGAACGTCAAGACGTTATAGACCACCAAATTAATGTATTAACGGGTAAATTATCCGAAATCACATTAGAAAACAAAAGGCTAATGTGTGAAAACGTTGAGCAAAATGTTAAAGCAGCATTCCAGAGTCTATGCGGCAAACAGGAAGAGAATTTGTTTGCGAAAGGACTTGAGGAAGTGCGACAGCAGTTAGGTGCTGATTTCGAGCATTGGAAACAAACGATAGAAGAGTCGATACGCGTTTCACAACAAGGCTCAGAACAAATGAATACCGGCCAGCAGCAGAAGTTGGCAGCGTCTGTAGAGCCAGTTGCTGCACATTCGCACACGATACCGACTTGTGTGAGTAACTCGAATATTAAATTGCCACGAGCTAGTTGTTCGCG
Organism: Schistocerca serialis cubense; assembly: GCF_023864345.2. NCBI lineage: Eukaryota > Metazoa > Arthropoda > Insecta > Orthoptera > Acrididae > Schistocerca > Schistocerca serialis. The sequence goes on from NC_064648.1 coordinate 186,318,960, forward strand.
TGAAGTTTTATCTGACGGAGATTACGAAAGCCTTTGCCATGCCGAAGAAAAAATGATAAAGCATCGGCAATTCCAGATTTTTAACACTGACAAAAGGGGGGTCCATCCGATTGTTTTTATCCGAAGTTTTAGAGGAGTGCTACCCAGAAATTGGTCGGAGTGGCAGAAAATCAGTTTCGTGACTGGTTATATACAAGGTTCGGGGGCGATCTGGGCCTCGGACATGACTTCTGTTTGCTCGACATATGACGATTTTGAGAAAGCGTTTTTAGCAAAATTCTGGTCAGAAGGGGTACAGGAACGCCTAAGGCAGGAGGTGCTCTACCCAGAGCCTTTCTCTTTTTCAAAAGGAAGCCTTAGGAAGTATTTTGAAAAATATATAAACAAAACTAGATATTGGGACAGACCTATGCCTTTGCCAGACATAATAAACATACTTAAGGCAAGATTACCAACTAACATCCGGAATCAATTAATTTACGGGAACGATAAAGACTTGGAGTCGTTCCTCACGACGTTAGATCATATAGACATTATAGAAGAGAGCAACCAGAAAGCCCGTAACAACAGATTCCAATATAGGGAGATAGAACCTCCGCCAAATGGTAGGCAAGGGAACGCACAGAGATCGATAAATAGTGGGGAAACCCCTCAAAATCTCAATAATAATACCGGCAATAGTCTTGCGAGGGGCTATCCAAGGAACAACAGGAATGGGAAACGATACAATCCCGTATGGGGGAACGAAAGGAATTTCAGACCGCAAGCCTGGAACAATAACAGTAATAGAAAGAGGAATCAACCGGGGGGAATAGATTCAAATAACCAACATCAGTGGGGACGGACATCTACGAATCAACCGGTAATTACCGAAGTGACGGACGATGTCAACCACCAGGCGAATCAAAATCCAACAAACTTGTAAGGACCCACTCGTGCCCCGGAGGAGCGGTCAACAATTGGTTGAGGGGCAACAGGATATGTGTACCCATGCTAACGTATAATGATGGACGATTACTGGCAGATGAATTGACCGAGGACTTAGAACTCCAAGATGAGGATAAGGAACAGGTGGCAGTAGCCGAAGTGCAAGTCATTTTGGAAACTGTACCTCTAGTGGCGGTTTTGGACACAGCTGCAACCACGAATGTTATTTCGGAGGCTCTATTCAACAAGATCAGAAATATAAGACGAGTACCAATTTTTCCAGTTCAAAATTGCAGAACAATAGGCGCCGTTGGGGCTAGATCGGCTAATGTAAAAGTGCAGTCACTACTTAGTGTAGAAGTCGGAAATGTAGCAATATTAAGCACATTCCTTGTTGTAAAAAATTTGGTGGTAGACTGCATTATAGGAGTCGACAGCCTACGTCAATACGGATGCAGAATATACACTCCTGGAAATTGAAATAAGAACACCGTGAATTCATTGTCCCAGGAAGGGGAAACTTTATTGACACATTCCTGGGGTCAGATACATCACATGATCACACTGACAGAACCACAGGCACATAGACACAGGCAACAGAGCATGCACAATGTCGGCACTAGTACAGTGTATATCCACCTTTCGCAGCAATGCAGGCTGCTATTCTCCCATGGAGACGATCGTAGAGATGCTGGATGTAGTCCTGTGGAACGGCTTGCCATGCCATTTCCACCTGGCGCCTCAGTTGGACCAGCGTTCGTGCTGGAAGTGCAGACCGCGTGAGACGACGCTTCATCCAGTCCCAAACATGCTCAAGGGGGGACAGATCCGGAGATCTTGCAGGCCAGGGTAGTTGACTTACACCTTCTAGAGCACGTTGGGTGGCACGGGATACATGCGGACGTGCATTGTCCTGTTGCAACAGCAAGTTCCCTTGCCGGTCTAGGAATGGTAGAACGATGGGTTCGATGACGGTTTGGATGTACCGTGCACTATTCAGTGTCCCCTCGACGATCACCAGTGGTGTACGGCCAGTGTAGGAGATCGCTCCCCACACCATGTTGCCGGGTGTTGGCCCTGTGTGCCTCGGTCGTATGCAGTCCTGATTGTGGCGCTCACCTGCACGGCGCCAAACACGCATACGACCATCATTGGCACCAAGAAAGAAGCGACTCTCATCGCTGAAGACGACACGTCTCCATTCGTCCCTCCATTCACGCCTGTCGCGACACCACTGGAGGCGGGCTGCACGATGTTGGGGCGTGAGCGGAAGACGGCCTAACGGTGTGCGGGACCGTAGCCCAGCTTCATGGAGACGGTTGCGAATGGTCCTCGCCGATACCCCAGGAGCAACAGTATCCATAATTTGCTGGGAAGTGGCGGTGTGGTCCCCTACGGCACTGCGTAGGATCCTACGGTCTTGGCGTGCATCCGTGCGTCGCTGCGGTCCGGTCCCAGGTCGACGGGCACGTGCACCTTCCGCCGACCACTGGCGACAACATCGATGTACTGTGGAGACCTCACGCCCCACGTGTTGAGCAATTCGGCGGTACGTCCACCCGGCCTCCCGCATGCCCACTATACGCCCTCGCTCAAAGTGCGTCAACTGCACATACGGTTCACGTCCACGCTGTCGCGACATGCTACCAGTGTTAAAGACTGCGATGGAGCTCCGTATGCCACGGCAAACTGGCTGACACTGACGGCGGCGGTGCACAAATGCTGCGCAGCTAGCGCCATTCGACGGCCAACACCGCGGTTCCTGGTGTGTCCGCTGTGCCGTACGTGTGATCATTGCTTGTACAGCCCTCTCGCAGTGTCCGGAGCAAGTATGGTGGATCTGACACACCGGTGTCAATGTGTTCTTTTTTCCATTTCCAGGAGTGTATTTTAAAACAGGAAAAATTTGGTTAAATGTAAATAAACAAGAAATTGAGTTGGACTTGTTGAAAAAGGAAAGCCTTACCAGAAAATATAATAGTGGGATCAGTGTGCAAGTAATCAGGACTGCACAAAATTCTAAACAGCACGTGAATAATGAGTTCCAAGTCAAAGGAGACTTCGGTCAATTAGTGTATGAGAAGTTAAAGGAATCCGACTGCATTATTGAAGAGCAGAAGAAGCAGCTCAAAGAATTATTATTAGTGTATGAAAACGTGTTTGACGAAAGGCCAGGAGTTATTAAGGGATACATATGCCATCTCTACATTAAGCCACACGAAACGTATTGTAGAACTTTCTATCCTGTTCCCTGGAGGTTAAAGGCTGAAGTTCAAAAAGAAATAGATCGCATGTTGAAATGGGGTTTGATCGAACCCTCTACAAGCCCATACTGCTCCCCATGGTTGGTCGTGCCAAAAGCAAATGGAACTGTGAGACTGGTACTCGACGCCAGGGAAATAAATAAAATCATAATTCCAGTGAGAACACATCCGGAAAACATAGACGAACTGATACAACGGTTCCAGGATGTCCAATATTTGACGAGCATCGATTTGCGGAGTTCGTATTGGCAGGTCAAGCTGGATGAGTTATCAAGGAAATATACAGCTTTCATTTATGCCGGAAGAAGTTACCAATTTACTGTAGTTCCTTTCGGACTCAACATTAGTGCTGGAATCTTTATAGCAGCTCTAGATTATGCTCTAGGCCCAGAACTAAGAAGCAGGATAACAGTATTTGTTGATGATATGCTTATTGCATCGAAGACCTGGGAGGAGCATATTACCTTACTGAGTCGGGTGTTGGACATGTTCAAAACCATGGGAATAACTGCTAACCTACAGAAATCCCATTTTGCACTAAACAGAATCAAGTTCCTGGGGCATATAGTTGACGCAAAGGGAATTTTACCGACCAAGGAGAAGCTAATTGCGATTAGTAAGTTTCCAACACCGAGAAATAGGAGGCAATTAAAAGGGTTTATGGGTCTTGCCTCATTTTTTAGAAGATTTATAACAAATCAGCCCATGAATGCAGCAGCTCTAAATAGTTTGCTGAAGAAGGATGTGCCCTGGCTCTGGACATTAGAGTGTCAAGAAGCATTTGAAGAGATAAAGAAGCAATTAGTAAATGCACCGCTTTTGTACCATCCGGACATGCAAGAGGAATTCTACTTGTCAACAGATTCGTCAAATGTGGGTCTTGGAGTGTGCCTTTTCCAAGTACGCAAGATAAATGGACAGCTTACCTTTTGTCCTGTTGCGTTTGCTAGTCGTGTTTTGTCCAACTGTGAACGAACGTACACGACGACAGAATTAGAGGCTCTTGCGGTCGTCTGGGGATTTAAAAAATTTCATTACTGTTTATATGGGTCGAAGACTATCGTATATTGCGATCACCAATCATTAACGTTTTTACAAACGTGTAAACTGTTACACCCCAGGCTGGCTAGATGGACGCTCGCTCTGCAACAATACCAGTTTAAGATCGTACATGTCTCAGGGCAGCAAAACATTATTGCTGACGCTCTATCAAGGTCACCGCAGGGTTTAACAAAAGAGATTGAAGTAAATAATTCCTCAGAATTCCCTGTATTGCTGCTGCAGGAAAATCCATTTAAGACGTACTACGTCAATTTGTGTGTGCATATGGCCCAGTTACAGAGAAAGGATGCTCAATGGGGAAGTGTCATTCAAAGGTTACAACAGCAACCTTCGGATCAGATGGCAAACTATTACAAGCTGGTAAATGGCGTATTATTTTTCCGCTGTGGAAGGCCAAACAAAGTCCGTTGGTGTGTTTGTATACCTGAGGCACAAATAGAGAAACTTGTATGGTTCACTCATTTAACCTGGGGACATTTCGGTGTGACAAAATGTGCAGACAAAATAAGTGGGTACTGTTATTTTCCCAACATAAAGCGCAGAGTGCATGAGGTCTTAAAGAGATGCATAATATGTCAAAAAACAAAGCCGGATTCAAAAGGGACTAAGCACCCATTATGCTCAATATTAGTACAAGAACCAAAAGAATTAATTTCATGCGATCTGTGTGGACTGTTACCTACTTCAAGAGGTGGTGTTAAATATGTGTTGGCATTTCTCGATGTGTGTACTAAATACGTAAAGCTATACCCGATAAAGGCGGCTACAGCCAAAGTAATTGTATTAAGATTGATAAGGGATTATCTTCCACATGTTGGTACACCTAAGGCGATCATAACAGACAATGCTAAAATATTCATGGGACTCGGATGGAAGCAGACTTTGTCTCAAGTCGGTGTGAAACATATACTAACATCATTTTACCACCCACAAGGCAATTTGGTTGAGAGGATTTTTAGAGAATTCAATCGATTTATGAGGACATATTGCCATAATAAGCAAACTGCATGGGCAAATTATGTGGAAGAGTTTGAGCAGATATACAATAACATGCCCCACTCCTCAACTGGATATACACCTTGTGAATTGATGTTCGGAGCAAAAGAGGAGAATTTCTGGACTGACCATATCCCCAAAACTCAGGAAACTGAGATGCCTTGGGAAGAAAAAATAAGACAAGCTATCATAAATATGACGAAAAAGGCTGATCAAAGAAAACAACGATATGACAAATTAATCAAAAGGGTACAGACATACCATGTCGGAGAGAAGGTACTAGTTAAACGATATACCAAATCATCTGTAATAAAGAAAAGTATAAAGAAATGGGAGTTACTATATACTGGACCATACATTATCCTACAAATTCCGAATCCGGGGGCTTATCTGTTAGCATACCCGGGATCGAACAAAATAAAAGGGTTATTTTCTCATAACGACTTAAAAAAGTATAATGAAGATTAGAAGATAGGGAGGAATGGTGTTCCGAGTGACAGAAATGAACGCTCGTAAAAAACATAACAATAAACTGTGTGTGTAGTGATAGAAACCTTTAAATTGAAATAGTTAATCAGTGACATAGAGTATAGAAATAGTGACTAACTATTATTATCGAGTGTTGTAAAGAAGATAGTGGAGATAGGCTTCACCTGTGGTTTGGGTGAACATAGAACTTTAGCATTGCTAATGTCATCAAGAATGATTAAGGATCTAACTGACCTTCAAGAAGAATGAAATGTATCCCGCAAATGACGCGGAATAATCAAAAGAGGTTCCGAGTGAATATTCATATATAATCTCATGTGAACGCTTACATGTGTAAACGTGTGAAGGGATGTGTTGTGGTAGTGAACCCTGAGTGATGGTTAACGCCGGAAAGATAATTTCCTGCGCAAAACAGTTGACGTCGGCGCGAGAATTAAAATCGATATAGACGATACAGATATGCTTTGTAAGAGACTCGCACCAAACGCGAGGATAAACTGATTCATGTTGAACTCTAAAAGGAATAGGTGTTATAATTAGAAGTTAAGAGTTTTTAATTTATTAATGAATGATTAAAGAAAGTAATATTCATAGATTCAGTAGTAATTTAATGGTTCGTGTTCATTTGGGAATTTTGTGTGAAAAATCCATTTCCATATATGAGCATGGATGAACACCGTATGAATCAGAGAGTAATTGAAAGAAGCGAATCCGCATTCCTCAATGCTAATAACTTTTACATTTCAGCACTCAAGCAAAGAAATATATGTATTTAGAATAAAAAGTTTTGAGTATAGCTAAATTATATGACTTATCAAGGAAATATGGATGATGTCTTGGTATAAAATGAACTACACTTTCCATTATTCGATGATTTGAATCCAAAATCTATAGTAAGTTACATGAATCCTTTAAATTATGAAGAACAAATCAGTGATAGAAAATGTGTTAGAACTTTTGGACTTATAAGCACAAGTGGGGAGGCAAAGTCAAAAGGAGTATTCAAAAGGGAGTAAATTGGATGATCCTTTTGGCAACATCATTAGTTAATGATTGAATTCCTTAAAGTACGTCGTAACAAAAAGGATCCATGAAGCCATAAGGATTTTGCTTTCAAAAAGGAGAATCTTGGACGGTGCAACCTAATCAGTTCGCTTACAGGAAGAGTTTTCCTTTTGGTCATTGCTAATTCTTTTGGAATGAATGTTGCATGTGAATTCGAGTATCCCTGTTCCTTCTACTCTTCCCATTGTGGGCCGCGTAGAAGATCAACTACAGAGGGGGCCGCGTAGAAGACCGACTACAAATGTGGACGTCGGGGACATGCAAGACCCGGAGGAGTTTAGCACCGCAAGATATTGTACGAGGAGCAAGATTGTAAAACGAGAATTCACATTATTTATTGTAAAACGTATTTTTTGCTAGAGGCACAAACCACTCTTCTCCAAATCGTGATACAAATTGATCCCTGTCTTTCCTTTAGAGATCTATTTCAAGATTATATATTTTTTTCTTCTATAGGCTTTCCTATCTTCTATGTACTGTAGGCTGGGGGTCTAGGCTTAAGAGGTTTTCCAAGGTTTCCCTGCTTAAGAAAGTTCCCGAATGGGTAGACCCTGACATCAGTTCATGAAAGATCATCTTCCTTGGTTGTGCACAGCAAATATAACACCTAGATGCACGTAAAAGCAATACAGCTGCGGTACCGGTCTCTTCATTTCTTCTGTCTTCAACATTTCTTTTCTTCGTCTGTCTCAAATATAATATTCCTTTTCAGTCGGAGGACTGACAACCATCACTTCTGGGTTATCCACGCTAATAGATAGCTCGTGAAGTGTGTTCGGTGAATCAAAATTGAGCTCACAAACTTCGCTCGCTGCGAGGGGCATTGTAATCTCCCCACGGAAAATTACCCTCTACCACGCAATAATTAATAATGGTCAACCGAATCATCCACATGTATTTACGTATGAAAAGTATCTGATCAGATTTTCTAGTAATATATGCGCCGACAGCTCGTCGAACCCAAGGTATTTTTCTAGTACGTTTATTCTTTGGAACAACAGAGGTACAGAAATGTATGCTCCATGGTTATTATAGAGAGAGAGAGGAACAGCTTCGGAAGTATCGATTGGAATATTGTCAGATTGCTAAAGGAGATTTATTTACTCTTCTTCGCGCTAAAGCGAGCTAGGAAAGTTTGTGCCGCTAGCGTGATAGATAAAGAGAAAGAAAAACCTGTAAAAGAAAATTACATGAGACTTGGAACCAACAGAAAGCGGAACATGTACGGAAATGCATTCAATATACAATTTTCCTCAGAAATAAGGTTTGTGACCATTTTATTCTAGAGTGAATGACGAATGAGTTCTCTGTCTGAACCATTGATGATTGTCTGGGCCCTGTAATTAATTGGGAAGTTTCAGCTGTGACGAAGAGAGCCTGCAATCTCTGAGTTTTTTGAAATCGTCCAAAAAGGCTTCGTCCACATCTTAAATTTTAGATCTGTCGTAAACTGAACGAATTGTTCAAACGATCGATTTTCCCAACTGAATGCAGCGCTTAATAATAATAACAAATGTAAAGATCTTTTCTAGCAAGCCAGCCGCTGAATATTAAGACGAAGAGCTCCACCAGAGATTCTACTAGGCTGACTTCACGTAAATAATATATTTAAACTGTACACAGGTAAAGGACAGAGAGAGAGAGAGAGAGAGAGAGAGAGAGAGAGAGAGAGAGAAAGAGAGAGAGAGAAAGAGAGAGAGAGAGAGAGAGAGAGAGAGTGAGAGAATCCTCCATTAGCATAATAGTTTCTCTGTCTATTCACGGATCAGACTAACTAGAAAACACGAAGCCCTGACTTTATTGTAGCGATTTATGTGTGAGAGGGAAAGAGCGATAAAGGCGACAGATACACTTCTGTACAGACAAAACATTACGCCAACTTCATCGACTTGACCAGTGGGCTGAGGGGGTAAAGTGACAGGAGGTGTGATTCCACACACCCATAATCTCCCTGGCCTAAAGTTACTCACCCCAGTAGGCCCACAAAACGGTGTGTGTGTGTGTGTGTGTGTGTGTGTGTGTGTGTGTGTGTGTGTGTGTGTGTGTGTGTCCTACGAGCTTGTATCAGGAAATTCTTTGCAAATGCCAGCAAAGCTCTGTAGGTTATGTCAGTGTTCCTATTGACGATGCAGCACATCTGCCTTTGGTGAGTCACCTCGTTTGATAGTAAGTAATTGATAATTATCAACCAGAGCATACTGTACATCATAATCTCTGAAATCTGTAGGTGTATTTGTCAATAAAAAAGGCATGAAATAAAATTCACGATCAGCTAATAGAAAGTACTTTATATTTATTTATATTTTTACAGTAATAGTAATTGGATAATAAGATCTCAGGAGATCTAGGTTGAGGAATATTTTCATATCATGTAGATTTAAGTTGGCGTCATCTGTTCATTGACTTGACTAGTGGGCTGAGGGGGTACAGTGACTGATGATGTGTGATTCCACACACTCATAATCTCGCTGGCCTAAAGTTACTCACCCCAGTAACCCCACAAAACTCTGTGTGTGTGTGTGTGTGTGTGTTTTCCTACAAGCTTGTAAGAGGAAATTCTTTGCAAAAGCCAGCAAAGCTCTGTAGGTTATGTCAGTGTTACTATCGACGATGCAGCACATCTGCCTTTGGTGAGTCACCGCGTTTGATAGTAAGTATTAATAATTATCAACCACAGTATACTGTACATCATAATCTCTGAAAACTGTAGGTGTATTTATCAATAAGATGGGCATGAAATAAAATTCACGACGAGCTAACAGAAAGTACTTTATATTTATTTATATTTTTACTGTAATAGTAATTGGATAATAAGATCTCAGGAGATTTAGGTTGAGGAATATTTTCATATCATGTAGATTTAAGTTGACGTCATTTGTTCATCGACTTGACTAGTGGGCTGCGGGGGTACAGTGACTGATGAGGTGTGATTCCACACACCCATAACCTCCCTGGCCTACAGTTACTCACCCAAGTAACCCCACAATACTGTGTGTGTGAGTGTGTGTTTTCCTACAAGCTTGTAAGAGGAAATTCTTTGCAAAAGCCAGCAAAGCTCTGTAGGTTATGTCAGCGTTCCTATCGACGATGCAGCACATCTGCCTTTGGTGAGTCACCTCGTTTGATAGTAAATAATTGATAATTATCAACCAGAGCATACTGTACATCATAATCTCTGAAAACTGTAGGTGTATTTGTTAATAAGAAGGGCATGAAATAAAGTTCATGATGAGCTAATAGAAAGTACTTTATATTTATTTATATATTTACTGTAATAGTACTTGTATAATATGATCTCAGGAGATCTAGGTTCAGGAATATAGATTTAAGTTGACGTCATCATTTCATCGACTTGACTAGTGGGCTGAGAGGGTACCTTGACTGATGAGGTGTGATTCCACACTCCCATAATCTCCCTGGCCTAAAGTTACTCACCCCAGTATCCCCACAAAACTGTGTGTGTGTGTGTGTGTGTGTGTGTGTGCTTTCCTACAAGCTTGTAAGAGGAAATTCTTTGCAAATGCCAGCAAAGTTCTGTAGGTTATGTCAGTTTTCCTATCGCCGATGCAGCACATCTGCCTTTGGTGAGTCACCTCGTTTGATAGTAAGTAATTGATAATTATCAACCAGAGCATACTGTACATCATAATCTCAGAAAACTGTAGGTGTATTTGTCAATAAGAAAGGCATGAAATAAAATTCACGATGAGCTAATAGAAAGTCCTTTATATTTATTTATATTTTTCAGTATTAGTAATTGGATAATAAGATCTCAGGAGATCTAGGTTGAGGAATATTTTCATATCATGTACATTAAAGTTGGTGTCATCTGTTCATCGATTTGACTAGTGGGCTGAGAGGGTACGGTGACTGATGAGGTGTGATCCCACACACCAGTAACCTACCTGGCCTAAAGTTACTCACCCCAGTAACCCCACAAAACTGTGTGTGTGTGTGTGTTTTCCTACAAGCTTGTAAGAGGAAATTCTTTGCAAAAGCCAGCAAAGCTCTGTAGGTTATGTCAGTGTTCCTATCGATGATGCAGCACATCTACCTTGGGTGAGTCACCTCCTTTGATAGTAAATAATTGACAATTATAAGCCAGAGCATACTGTACATCATAATCTCTGAAAACTGTAGGTGTATTTGTTAATAAGAAGTGCATGAAATAAAATTCATGATGAGCTAATAGAAAGTACTTTATTTTTATTTATATTTTTACTGTAATAGTACTTGTATAATATGATCTCAAGAGATCTAGGTTCAGGAATATAGATTTAAGTTGACGTCGTCTGTTCATCGACTTGACTAGTGGGCCGAGGGGGTACGGTGACTGATGAGGTGTGATTCCACACACCCATAATCTCCCTGGCCTAAAGTTACTCACCCCAGTAACCCCACAAAACTGTGTGTGTGTGTGTGTTTTCCTACAGGCTTGTAAGAAGAAATTCTTTGCAAAAGCCAGCAAAGACCTGTAGGTTATGTCAGTGTTCCTATCGATGGTGCAGCACATCTGCCTTTGGAGAGTCACCTTGTTTGATAGTAAGTAATTGATAATTATAAACCAGAGCATACTGTACATCATAATCTCTGAAAACTGTAGGTGTATTTGTTAATAAGAAGGGCATGAAATAAAATTCATGATGAGCTAATAGAAAGGACTTTATATTTATTTATATTTTTACTGTAATAGTACTTGTATAATATGATCTCAGGAGATCTAGGTTCAGGAATATAGATTTGGGATGATGTCATCTGTTCATCGACTTGACTAGTGGGCTGACGGGGTACGGTGACTGATGAGGTGTGATTCCACACACCCATAATCTCCCTGGCCCAAAGTTACTCACCCCAGTGACCCCACAAAACTGTGTGTGTGTGTGTGTGTGTGTGTGTTTTCCTACAGGCTTGTAAGAAGAAATTCATTGCAAAAGCCAGCAAAGACCTGTAGGTTATGTCAGTGTTCCTATCGTCGATGCAGCACATCTGCCTTTGGAGAGTCACCTAGTTTAATAGTAAATAATTGATAATTATAAACCAGAGCATACTGTACATCATAATCTCTGAAAACTATAGGTGTATTAGTTAATAAGAAGGGCATGAAATAAAATTCATGATGAGCTAATAGAAAGTACTTTATATTTATTTATATTTTTACTGTAATAGCACTTGTATAATATGGTCTCAGGAGATCTAGGTTCAGGAATATAGATTTAAGTTGACGTCATCTGTTCATGGACTTGACTAGTGAGCTGAGCGGGTATGGTGACTGATTAGGTGTGATTCCACACACCCATAATCTTTCTGGCCTAAAGTTACACACCCCAGTGACCCCACAAAACTGTGTGTGTGTGTGTGTTTTCCTACAGGCTTGTAAGAAGAAATTCTTTGCAAAAGCCAGCAAAGACCTGTAGGTTATGTCAGTGTTCCTATCGATGGTGCAGCACATCTGCCTTTGGAGAGTCACCTTGTTTGATAGTAAGTAATTGATAATTATAAACCAGAGCATACTGTACATCATAATCTCTGAAAACTGTAGGTGTATTTGTTAATAAGAAGGGCATGAAATAAAATTCATGATGAGCTAATAGAAAGGACTTTATATTTATTTATATTTTTACTGTAATAGTACTTGTATAATATGATCTCAGGAGATCTAGGTTCAGGAATATAGATTTGGGATGATGTCATCTGTTCATCGACTTGACTAGTGGGCTGACGGGGTACGGTGACTGATGAGGTGTGATTCCACACACCCATAATCTCCCTGGCCCAAAGTTACTCACCCCAGTGACCCCACAAAACTGTGTGTGTGTGTGTGTTTTCCTACAGGCTTGTAAGAAGAAATTCTTTGCAAAAGCCAGCAAAGACCTGTAGGGTATGTCAGTGTTCCTATCGATGATGCAGCACATCTGCCTTTGGAGAGTCACCTTGTTTGATAGTAAGTAATTGATAATTATAAACCAGAGCATACTGTACTTCAGAATCTCTGAAAACTGTAGGTGTATTTGTTAATAAGAAGGGCATGAAATAAAATTCATGATCAGCTAATAGAAAGTACTTTATATTTATTGATATTTTTACTGTAATAGTACTTGTATGATATGATCTCAGGAGATCTAGGTTCAGGAATATAGATTTAAGTTGACGTCGTATGTTCATCGACTTGACTAGTGGGCTGAGGGGGTACGGTGACTGATGAGGTGTGATTCCACACACCCATAATCTCCCTGGCCTAAAGTTACTCACCCCAGTGACCCCACAAAACTGTGTGTGTGTGTGTGTTTTCCTACAGACTTGTAAGAAGAAATTCTTTGCAAAAGCCAGCAAAGACCTGTAGGTTATGTCAGTGTTCCTATCGATGATGCAGCACATCTGCCTTTGGTGAGTCGCCTCGTTTGATAGTAAATAATTGATAAATATAAACCAGAGCATACTGTACACCATAATCTCTGAAAACTGTAGGTGTATTTGTTAATAAGATGGGCATGAAATAAAATTCATGATGAGCTAATAGAAAGGACTTTATATTTATTTATATTTTTACTGTAATAGTAATTGTATAATATGATCACAGGAGATCTAGGTTCAGGAATATAGATTTGGGTTGATGTCATCTGTTCATCGACTTGACTAGTGGGCTGAGGGGGTACGGTGACTGATGAGGTGTGATTCCACACACCCATAATCTCCCTGGCCTAAAGTTACTCACCCCAGTAACCCCACAAAACTGTGTGTGTGTGTGTGTGTGTGTGTGTGTGTGTGTGTGTGTGTGTGTGTGTGTGTTTTCCTACAAGCTCGTAAGAGGAAATTCCTTGCAAAAGCCAGCAAAGCTCTGTAGGTTATGTCAGTGTTCCTATCGACGATGCAGAACATCTGCCATTGGTGAGTCACCTAGTTTAATAGTAAATAATTGATAATTATAAACCAGAGCATACTGTACATCATAATCTCTGAAAACTATAGGTGTATTAGTTAATAAGAAGGGCATGAAATAAAATTCATGATGAGCTAATAGAAAGTACTTTATATTTATTTATATTTTTACTGTAATAGCACTTGTATAATATGGTCTCAGGAGATCTAGGTCCAGGAATATAGATTTAAGTTGACGTCATCTGTTCATGGACTTGACTAGTGGGCTGAGTGGGTATGGTGACTGATTAGGTGTGATTCCACACACCCATAATCTCCCTGGCCTAACGTTACTCACCCCAGTAACCCCATAAAACTGTGTGTTTGTGTGTGTGTTTTCCTACAAGCTTGTTAGAGGAAATTCTTTGCAAACGTCAGCAAACCTCTGTAGGTTATGTCAGTGTTCCTATTGATGATGCAGCACATCTGCCTTTGGTGAGTCACCTCGTTTGATAGTAAATAATTGATAAATATAAACCAGAGCATACTGTACACCATAATCTCTGAAAACTGTAGGTGTATTTGTTAATAAGAAGGGCATGAAATAAAATTCATGATGAGCTAATAGAAAGGACTTTATATTTATTTATATTTTTACTGTAATAGTAATTGTATAATATGATCACAGGAGATCTAGGTTCAGGAATATAGATTTGGGTTGATGTCATCTGTTCATCGACTTGACTAGTGGGCTGAGGGGGTACGGTGACTGATGAGGTGTGATTCCACACTCCCATAATCTCCCTGGCCTATAGTTACTCACCCCAGTAACCCCACAAAACTGTGTGTGTGTGTGTGTGTGTGTGTGTTTTCCTACAAGCATGTAAGAGGAAATTCTTTGCAAAAGCCAGCAAAGCTCTGTAGGTTATGTCTGTGTTCCTATAAACGATGCAGCACATCTGCCTTTGGTGAGTCACCTCGTTTGATAGTAAGTAATTGATAATTATCATCCAGAGCGTACTGTACATCATAATCTGTGAGAACTGTAGGTCCATTTGTCAATAAAAAGGGCATGAAATAAAATTTATGATGAGCTAATAGAAGGTACTTTATATTTATTTATTAATTTACTGTAATAGTACTTGTATAATATGATCTCAGGAGATCTAGGTTCAGGAATATAGATTTAAGTTGACGTCATCTGTTCATCGACTTGACTAGAGGACTGAGGGGGTACGGTGACTGATGAGGTGTGATTCCACAGACCCATAATCTCCCTGGCCTATAGTTACTCACCCCAGTAACCCCACAAAACTGTGTGTGTGTGTGTGTTTTCCTACAAGCTTGTAAGAGGAAATTCTTTGCAAAAGCCAGCAAAGCTCTGTAGGTTATGTCAGTGTTCCTATCGATGATGCAGCACATCTGCCTTTGGTGAGTCAAATCGTTTGATAGTAAGTAATTGATAATTATCAACCAGAGCATACTGTACATCATAATCTCTGAAAACTGTAGGTGTATTTGTTAATAAGAAGGGCATGAAATAATATTCATGATGAGCTAATAGAAAGTACTTTTTATTTATTGATATATTTACTGTAATAGTGCTTGTATAATATGATCTCAGGAGATCTAGGTTCAGGAATATAGATTTAAGTTGACGTCATCTGTTCATCGACTTGACTAGTGGGCTGAGGGGGTACGGTGACTTATGAGGTGTGATTCCACACACCCATAATCTCCCTGGCCTAAAGTTACTCATCCCGGTAACCCCACAAAACTGTGTATGTGTGTGTGTGTTTTCCTACAAGTTTGTAAGAGTAAATTCTTTGCAAAAGCCGGCAGAGCTCTGTAGGTTATGTATGTAATCCTATCGACGATGCAGCACATCTGCATTTGGTGAGTCACCTCGTTTGATAGTAAGTGATTGGTAATTATCAACCAGAGCATACTGTACATCATAATCTCTGAAAACTGTAGGTGTATTTGTTAATAAGAAGGGCATGAAATAATATTCATGATGAGCTAATAGAAAGTACTTTTTATTTATTTATATATTTACTGTAATAGTACTTGTATAATATGATCTCAGGAGATCTAGGTTCAGGAATATAGATTTAATTTGACGTCATCTGTTCATCGAATTGACTAGTGGGCTGAGGGGGTACGGTGACTGATGAGGTGTGATTCCACACACCCATAATCTCCCTGGACCAAAGTTACTCACCCCGGTAACCCCAAAAAACTGAGTGTGTGTGTGTGTTTTCCTACAAGCTTGTAAAAGGAAATTCTTTGCAAAAGCCAGCAAAGCTCTGTAGGTTATGTCAATGTTCCTATCGACGATGCAGCACATCTGCCTTTGGTGAGTCACCTCGTTTGATAGTAAGTAATTGATAATTATCAACCAGAGCATACCGTACATCATAATCTCTGAAAACTGTAGGTGTATTTGTCAATAAGAAAGGCATGAAATAAAATTCACGACGAGCTAATAGAAAGTACTTTATATTTATTTATATTTTTTCAGTAATAGTAATTGGATAATAAGATCTCAGGGGATCTAGGTTGAGGAATATTTTCATATCATGTAGATTTAAATTGACGTCAAATGTTCAATGACTTGACTAGTGGGCTGTGGGGGTACGGTGACTGATGAGGTGTGATTCCACACACCCATAATCTCCCTGGCCTAAAGTTACTCACCCCAGTAACCCCACAAAACTGTGTGTGTGTGTGTGTGTCTTCCTACAAGCTTGTAAGAGGAAATTCTTTGCAAAAGCCAGCAAAGCTCTGTCGGTTATGTCAGTGTTCCTGTCGACGATGCAGCACATCTGCCTTTGGTGAGTCACCTCGTTTGATAGTAAGTAATTGATAATTATCAACCAGAGCATACTGTACATCATAATCTCTGAAAACTGTAGGTGTATTTGTTAATAAGAAGGGCATGAAATAAAATTCATGATGAGCTAATAGAAAGTACTTTATATTTATTTATATATTTACTGTAATAGTACTTGTATAATATGATCTCAGCAGATCTAGGTTCAGGAATATAGATTTAAGTTGACGTCATCTGTTCATCGACTTGACTAGTGGGCTGAGGGTGTACGGTGACTGATGAGGTGTGATTCCACACACCCATAATCTCCCTGGCCTAAAGTTACTCACCCCAGTAACCCCACAAAACTGTGTGTGTGTGTGTGTGTGTGTGTGTGTGTGTGTGTTTTCCTACAAGCTTGTAAGAGGAAATTCTTTGCAAAAGCCAGCAAAGCTCTGTAGGTTATGTCAGTGTTCCTATCGACGATGCAGCACATCTGCCTTTGGTGAGTCACCTCATTTGATAGTAAGTAATTGATAATTATCAACCAGAGCATACCGTACATCATAATCTCAGAAAACTGTAGGTGTATTTGTTAATAAGAAGGGCATGAAATATAATTCATGATGAGCTAATAGAAAGTACTTTATATTTATTTATATATATACTGTAATACTACTTGTATAATATGATCTCAGGAGATCTAGGTTCAGGAATATAGATGTAAGTTGACGTCATCTGTTCATCGACTTGACTAGTGGGCTGAGGGGTATGGTGACTGATGAGGTGTGATTCCACACACCCATAATCTCCCTGGCCTAAAGTTATACACCCCAGTAACCCCACAAAACTGTGTGTGTGTGTGTGTGTGCGTTTTCCTACAAGCTTGCAAGAGTAAATTCTTTGCAAAAGCCAGCAAAGCTCTGTAGGTTATGTCAGTGTTCCTACCGACGATGGAGCACATCTGCCTTTGGTGAGTCACCTCGTTTGATAGTAAGTAATTGATAATTATCAACCAGAGCATACTGTACATCATAATCTGTGAAAACTGTAGGTGTATTTGTTTATAAGAAGGGCATGAAATAAAATTCATGATGAGCTAATAGAAAGTACTTTATATTTATTTATATATATACTGTAATAGTTCTTGTATAATATGATCTCAGGAGACCTAGGTTCAGGAATATAGATTTAAGTTGACGTCATCTGTTCATCGACTTGACTAGTGGGCTGTGGGGGTATGGTGACTGATGAGGTGTGATTCCACACACCCTTAATCTCCCTGGCCTAAAGTTACTCACCCCAGTAACCCCACAAAACTGTGTGTGTGTGTGTGTGTGTTTTCCCACAAGCTTGTAAGAGGAAATTCTTTGCAAAAGCCAGCAAAGCTCTGTAGGTTATGTCGGTGCTCCTATCGACGATGCAGCACATCTGCCTTTGGTGAGTCACCTCGTTTGATAGTAAGTAATTGATAATTATCAACCAGAGCACACTGTACATCATAATCTCTGAAAACTGTAGGTGTATTTGTTAAAAAGAAGGGCATGAAATATAATTCATGATGAGCTAATACGAAGTACTTTATATTTATTTATATATTTACTGTAATAGTACTTGTATAATATGATCTCAGGAGATCTAGGTTCAGGAATATAGATTTAAGTTGACGTCATCTGTTCATCGACTTGACTAGTGGGCTGTGGGGGTATGGTGACTGATGAGGTGTGATTCCACACACCCATAATCTCCCTGGCCTAAAGTTACTCACCCCGGTAACCCCACAAAACTGTGTGTGTGTGTGTGTGTGTTTTCCTACAAGCTTGTAAGAGGAAAGTCTTTGCAAATGCCAGCAAAGCTCTGTAGGTTATGTCAGTGTTCCTATCGACGATGCAGCACATCTGCCTTTGATGAGTCACCTCGTTTGATAGTAAGTAATTGATAATTATCAACCACAGCATACTGTACATCATAATCTCTGAAAACTGTAGGTGCATTTGTTAATAGGAAGGGCATGAAATAAAATGCATGATGAGCTAATAGAAAGTACTTTTTATTTATTTGTATATTTACTGTAATAGTACTTGTATAATATGTTCTCAGGAGATCTAGGTTCAGGAATATAGATTTAAGTTGACGTCATCTGTTCATTGACTTGACTAGTGGGCTGAGGGGGTACGGTGACTGATGAGGTGTGATTCCACACACCCATAATCTCCCTGGCCTAAAGTTACTCACCCCAGTAACCCCACAAATCCGTGTGTGTGTGTGTGTGTGTTTTCCCACAAGCTTGTAAGAGGAAATTCTTTGCAAAAGCCAGCAAAGCTCTGTAGGTTATGTCAGTGTTCCTATCAACGATGCAGCACATCTGCCTTTGGTGAGTCACCTCGATTGATAGTAAGTAATTGATAATTATCAACCAAAGCATAGTGTACATCATAATCTCTGAAAACTGTAGGTGTATTTGTTAAAACGAAGGGCATGAAATAAGATGTTTGATGAACTAATAGAAAGTACTTTATATTTATTTATAAATTTACTGTAATAGTACTTGTATAATATGTTCTCAGGAGATCTAGGTTCAGGAATATAGATTTAAGTTGACGTCATCTGTTCATTGACTTGACTAGTGGGCTGAGGGGGTACGGTGACTGATGAGGTGTGATTCCACACACCCATAATCTCCCTGGCCTAAAGTTACTCACCCCAGTATCCCCACAAAACTGTGTGTGTGTGTGTGTGTTTTCCTACAAGCTTGTAAGAGGAAACTCTTTGCAAAAGCCAGCAAAGCTCTGTAGGTTATGTCAGTGTTCCAATCGATGATGCAGCACATCTGCCTTTGGTGAGTCACCTTGTTTGATAGTAAGTAATTGATAATTATCAACCAGAGCATACTGTACATCATAATCTCTGAAAACTGTATGTGTATTTGTTAATAAGAAGGACATGAAATAAAATTCATGATGAGCTAATAGAAAGTACTTTATATTTATTTATATATTTACTGTAATAGTACTTGTATAATATGATCTCAGGAGATCTAGGTTCAGGAATATAGATTTAAGTTGACGTCATCTGTTCATCGACTTGACTAGTGGGCTGAGAGGGTACGGTGACTGATGAGGTGTGATTCCACTCACACATAATCTCCCTGGCCTAAAGTTACTCACCCCAGTAACCCCACAAAACTGTTTGTGTGTGTGTGTGTTCTCCTACAAGCTTGTAAGAGGAAACTCTTTGCAAGCCTCTGGTGAGTCACCTCGTTTGATAGTAAGTAATTGATAATTATCAACCAGAGCATACTGTACATCATAATCTCTGAAAACTGTAGGTGTATTTGTTAATAAGAAGGGCATGAAATATAATTCATGATGAGCTAATAGAAAGTACTTTATATTGATTTATATATATACTGTAACAGTACTTGTATAATATGATCTCAGGAGATCTAGGTCCAGGAATATAGATTTAAGTTGACGTCATCTGTTCATCGACTTGACTAGTGGGCTGAGGGGGTACGGTGACTGATGAGGTGTGATTCCACACACCCATAATCTCCCTGGCCTAAAGTTACTCACCCCAGTAACCCCACAAAACTGTGTGTGTGTGTGTGTTTTCCTACAAGCTTGTAAGAGGAAATTCTTTGCAAATGCCAGCAAAACTCTGTAGGTTATGTCAGTGTTCCTATCGACGATGCAGCACATCTGCCATTTGTGAGTCACTTCGATTGATAGTAAGTAATTGATAATTATCATCCAGAGCGTACTGTACATCATAATCTCTGAAAACTGTAGGTGCATTTGTTAATAAGAAGGGCATGAAATAAAATGCATGATGAGCTAATAGAAAGTACTTTATATTTATTTGTATATTTACTGTAATAGTACTTGTATAATATGATCTCAGGAGATCTAGGTTCAGGAATATAGATTTAAGTTGACGTCATCTGTTCATCGACTTGACTAGTGGGCTGAGGGGGTATGGTGACTGATGACGTGAGATTCCACACAACTATAATCTCCCTGGCCAGAAGTTACGCACCCCAGTAACCCCACAAAACTGTGTGTGTGTGTGTGTGTGTTTTCCTACAAGCTTGTAAGAGGAAATTCTTTGCAAATGCAAGCAAGGCTCTGTAGGTTATGTCAGTGTTCCTATCGACGATGCAGCACATCTGCCTTTGGTGAGTCACCTCGTTTGATAGTAAGTAACTGATAATTATCAACCAGAGCATACTGTACATCATTATCTCTGAAAACTGTAGGTGCATTTGTTAATAAGAAGGGCACGAAATAAAATGCATGATGAGCTAATAGAAAGTACTTTATATTTATTTATATATTTACTGTAATAGTACTTGTATAATATGATCTCAGGAGATCTAGTTTCAGGAATATAGATTTAAGTTGACGTCATCTGTTCATCGACTTGACTAGTGGGCTGAGGGGTATGGTGACTGATGAGGTGTGATTCCACACACCCATAATCTCCCTGGCCAGAAGTTACGCACCCCAGTAACCCCACAAAACTGTGTGTGTGTGTGTGTGTTTTCCTACAAGCTTGTAAGAGGAAATTCTTTGCAAATGCCAGCAAAGCTCTGTAGGTTAAGTCAGTGTTCCTATCGACGATGCAGCACATCTGCCTTTGGTGAGTCACCTCGTTTGATAGTAAGTAACTGATAATTATCAACCAGAGCATACTGTACATCATTATCTCTGAAAACTGTAGGTGCATTTGTTAACAAGAAGGGCACGAAATAAAATGCATGATGAGCTAATAGAAAGTACTTTATATTTATTTATATATTTACTGTAATAGTACTTGTATAATATGATCTCAGGAGATCTAGGTTCAGGAATATAGATTTAAGTTGACGTCATCTGTTCATCGACTTGACTAGTGGGCTGAGGGGGTATGGTGACTGATGAGGTGTGATTCGACACACCCATAATCTCCCTGGCCTAAAGTTACTCACCCCGGTAACCCCACAAAACTGTGTGTGTGTGTGTGTTTTCCTACAAGCTTGTAAGAGGAAATTCTTTGCAAAAGTCAGCAAAGCTCTCTAGGTTATGTCAGTGTTCCTATCGACGATGCAGCACATCTGCCTTTGGTGAGTCACCTCGTTTGATAGTAAGTATTTGATAATTATCAACCAGAGCATACTGTACATCATAATCTCTGAAAACTGTAGGTGCATTTGTTAATAAGAAGGGCACGAAATAAAATGCATGATGAGCTAATAGAAAGTACTTTATATTTTTTTATATATTTACTTTAATAGTACTTGTATAATATGATCTCAGGAGATCTAGGTTCAGGAATATAGATTTAAGTTGACGTCATCTGTTCATCGACTTGACTAGTGAGCTGAGGGGGTACGGTGACTGATGAGGTGTGATTCCACACACCCATAATCTCCCTGGCCTAAAGTTACTCACCCCGGTAACCCCACAAAGCTGTGTGTGTGTGTGTGTGTGTGTTTGTGGTATCCTATAAGCTTGTAAGAGGAAATTCTTTGCAAATGCCAGCAAAGCTCTGTAGGTTATGTCAGTGTTCCTATCGACGATGCAGCGCATCTGCGTTTGGTGAGTCACCTCGTTTGACAGTAAGTAATTGATAATTATCAACCAGAGCATACTGTACATCATAATCTCTGAAAACTGTAGGTGTATTTGTTAATAAGAAGGGCATGAAATAAAATGCATGATGAGCTAATAGAAAGTACTTTATATTTATTTATATATTTACTGTAATAGTACTTGTATAATATGATCTCAGGAGATCTAGGTTCAGGAATACAGATTTAAGTTGACGTCATCTGTTCATCGACTTGACTAGTGGGCTGAGGGGGTATGGTGACTGATGAGGTGGGATTCCACACACCCATAATCTCCCTGGCCTAAAGTTACTCACCCCGGTAACCCCACAAAACTATGTGTGTGTGTGTGTGTGTGTTTTCCTACAAGCTTGTAAGACTAAATTCTTTGCAAAAGCCAGCAAAGCTCTGTAGGTTATGTATGTGTTCCTATCGACGATGCAGCACATCTGCCTTTAATGAGACACCTCGTTTGATATTAAGTAATTGATAATTATCAACCAGAGCATACTGTACATCATAATCTCTGAAAACTGTAGGTGCATTTGTTAATAAGAAGGGCACGAAATAAAATGCATGATGAGCTAATACAAAGTACTTTATATTTATTTATATATTTACTGTAATAGTACTTGTATAATATGATCTCAGGAGATCTAGGTTCAGGAATATAGATTTAAGTTGACATCATCTGTTCATCGACTTGACTAGGGGGCTGAGGGGGTACGGCGACTGATGAGGTGTGATTCCACACACCCATAATCTCCCTGGCCTAAAGTTACTCACCCCGGTAACCCCACAAAACTGTGTGTGTGTGTGTGTGTGTGGTATCCTATAAGCTTGTAAGAGGAAATTCTTTGCAAATGCCAGCAAAGCTCTGTAGGTTATGTCAGTGTTCCCATCGACGATGCAGCGCATCTGCGTTTGGTGAGTCACCTCGTTTGATAGTAAGTAATTGATAATTGTCAACCAGAGCATACTGTACATCATAATCTCTGAAAACTGTAGGTGTATTTGTTAATAAGAAGGGCATGAAATAAAATGCATGATGAGCTAATAGAAAGTACTTTATATTTATTTATATATTTACTATAATAGTACTTGTATAATATGATCTCAGGAGATCTAGGTTCAGGAATATAGATTTAAGTTGACGTCATCTGTTCATCGACTTGACTAGTGGGCTTAGGGGGTATGGTGACTGATGAGGTGGGATTCGACACACCCATAATCTCCCTGGCCTAAAGTTACTCACCCCGGTAACCTCACAAAACTATGTGTGTGTGTGTGTGTGTGTGTTTTCCTACAAGCTTGTAAGACGAAATTCTTTGCAAAAGCCAGCAAAGCTCTGTAGGTTATGTATGTGTTCCTATCGACGATGCAGCACATCTGCCTTTGGTGAGACACTTCGTTTGATATTAAGTAATTGATAATTATCAACCAGAGCATACTGTACATCATAATCTCTGAAAACTGTAGGTGCATTTGTTAATAAGAAGGGCACGAAATAAAATGCATGATGAGCTAATAGAAAGTACTTTATATTTATTTATATATTTACTGTAATAGTACTTGTATAATATGATCTCAGGAGATCTAGGTTCAGGAATATAGATTTAAGTTGACGTCATCTGTTCATCGACTTGACTAGTGGGCTGAGGGCTTACGGTGACTGATGTGGTGTGATTCCACACACCCATAATCTCTCTGGCCTAAAGTTACTCATCCCGGTTAACCCACAAAACTGTGTGTGTGTGTTTTCCTACAAGCTTGTAAGAGGAAATTCTTTGCAAAAGCCAGCAAAGCTCTGTAGGTTATGTATGTGTTCCTATCGACGATGCAGCACATCTGCCTTTGGTGAGTCACCTTGGTTGATAGTAAATAATTGATAATTATCAACCAGAGCATACTGTACATCATAATCTCTGAAAACTGTAGGTGCATTTGTTAATAAGAAGGGCATGAATTAACATGCATGATGAGCTAATAGAAAGGACTTTATATTTATTTATATATTTACTGTAATAGTACTTGTATAATATGATCTCAGGAGATCTAGTTTCAGGAATATAGATTTAAGTTGACGTCATCTGTTCATCGACTTGACTAGTGGGCTGAGGGGGTACGGTGACTGATGAGGTGTGATTCCACACACCCATAATCTCCCTGGCCTAAAGTTACTCACTCCAGTAACCCCACAAAACTGTGTGTGTGTGTGTGTGTTCCTACAAGCTTGTAAGAGGAAATTCTTTGCAAAAGCCGGCAAAGCTCTTTAGGTTATGTCAGTGTTCCAATCGACGATGCAGCACATCTGCCTTTGGTGAGTCACCTTGTTTGATAGTAAGTAATTGATAATTATCAGCCAGAGCATACTGTACATCATAATCTCTGAAAACTGTAGGTGCATTTGTTAATAAGAGGGGCATGAAATAACATGCATGATGAGCTAATAGAATGTACTTTATATTTATTTATATATTTACTGTAATAGTACTTGTATAATATGATCTCAGGAGATCTAGTTTCAGGAATATAGATTTAAGTTGACGTCATCTGTTCATCGACTTGACTAGTGGGCTGAGGGGGTACGGCGACTGATGAGGTGTGATTCCACACACCCATAATCTCCCTGGCCTAAAGTTACTCACCCCAGTAACCCCACAAAACTGTGTGTGTGTGTGTGTGTTCCTACAAGCTTGTAAGAGGAAATTCTTTGCAAAAGCCAGCAAAGCTCTTTAGGTTATGTCAGTATTCCTATCGACGATGCAGCACATCTGCCTTTGGTGAGTCACCTTGTTTGATAGTAAGTAATTGATAATTATCAGCCAGAGCATACTGTACATCATAATCTCTGAAAACTGTAGGTGCATTTGTTAATAAGAAGGGCATGAAATAACATGCATGATGAGCTAATAGAATGTACTTTATATTTATTTATATATTTACTGTAATAGTACTTGTATAATAAGATCTCAGGAGATCTAGTTTCAGGAATATAGATTTAAGTTGACGTCATCTGTTCATCAACTTGACTAGTGGGCTGAGGGGGTACGGCGACTGATGAGGTGTGATTCCACACACCCATAATCTCCCTGGCCTAAAGTTACTCACCCCAGTAACCCCACAAAACTGTGTGTGTGTGTGTGTGTTCCTACAAGCTTGTAAGAGGAAATTCTTTGCAAAAGCCAGCAAAGCTCTTTAGGTTATGTCAGTGTTCCTATCGACGATGCAGCACATCTGCCTTTGGTGAGTCACCTTGTTTGATAGTAAGTAATTGATAATTATCAGCCAGAGCATACTGTACATCATAATCTCTGATAACTGTAGGTGCATTTGTTAATAAGAAGGGCATGAAATAACATGCATGATGAGCTAATAGAATGTACTTTATATTTATTTATATATTTACTGTAATAGTACTTGTATAATAAGATCTCAGGAGATCTAGTTTCAGGAATATAGATTTAAGTTGACGTCATCTGTTCATCAACTTGACTAGTGGGCTGAGGGGGCACGGTGACTGATGAGGTGTGATTCCACACACCCATAATCTCCCTGGCCTAAAGTTACTCACCCCGGTAACCCCACAAAAGTGTGTGTGTGTGTGTGTGTGTGTGTGTGTGTGTGTGTGTGTGTGTGTTTTCCTACAAGCTTGTAAGAGGAAATTCTTTGCAAAAGCCAGCAAAGCTCTGTAGGTTATGTCAGTGTTCCTATCGACGATGCAGCACATCTGCCTTTGGTGAGTCACCTCGTTTGATAGTAAATAATTGATAATTATCAACCAGAGCATACTGTATATCATAATCTCTGAAAACTGTAGGTGCATTTGTTAATAAGAAGGGCATGAAATAAAATGCATGATGAGCTAATAGAAAGTACTTTATATTTATTTATATATTTACTGTAATAGTACTTGTATATTATGATCTCAGGAGATCTAGGTTCGGGAATATAGTTTTAAGTTGACGTCATCTGTTCATCGACTTGACTAGTGGGCTGAGGGGGTACGGTGACTGATGAGGTGTGATTCCACACACCCATAATCTCCCTGGCCTAAAGTTACTCACCCCAGTAACCCTACAAAACTGTGTGTGTGTGTGTGTGTGTGTGTGTGTGTGTTTTCCTACAAGCTTGTAAGAGGAAATTCTTTGCAAAAGCCAGCAAAGCTCTGTAGGATATGTCAGTGTTCCTATCGACGATGCAGCACATCTGCCTTTGGTGAGTCACCTCGTTTGATAGTAAATAATTGATAATTATCAACCAGAGCATACTGTATATCATAATCTCTGAAAACTGTAGGTGTATTTGTTAATAAGAAGGGCATGAAATAAGATTCATGATGACTAATAGAAAGTACTTTATATTTATTTATATTTTTACTGTAATAGTACTTGTATAAAATGATCTCAGGAGATCTAGGTTCAGGAATATAGATTTAAGTTGACGTCATCTGTTCATCGACTTGACTAGTGGGCTGAGGGGGTACGGTGACTGAGAAGGTGTGATTCCACACACCCATAATCTCCCTGGCCTAAAGTTACTCTCTACAGTAAAACTACAAAATAGTTTGTGTGTTTGTGTGTGTGTGTGTGTTTTCCTACAAGCTTGTAAAAGGAATATCTTTGCAAAAGCCGGCAAAGATCGGTAGTTTATGTGAGTGTACCTATTGACGATGCAGCACATCTGCCTTTGGTGAGTCACCTCATTTATTGGTAAATAATTGATAATTATCAACCAGAGCATACTGTACATCAAAATCTCTGAAAACTGTACGTGTATTTCTCAATAAGATGGTCATGAAATAAAATTCACAACGAGCTAATAGAAAGTAGTAGATATTTATGTATATTTCTTCTGCAGTATTAATTGTATAGTAAGATCTTAGGAGATCTTGGTTCTGGTATATTTACTTGCCATGGAGATTTAAGTTGACGTCATGTGTTCATCGACTTGACTAGTGGGCTGTGGGGGTACGGTGACTGAGAAGGTGTGATTCCACACACCCATAATCTCCCTGGCCTAAAGTTACTCATCCCGGTAACCCCACAAAACTGTTTGTGTGTGTGTGTTTTCCTACAAGCTTGTAAGAGGAAATTCTTTGCAAAAGCCAGCAAAGCTCTGTAGGTTATGTCAGTGTTCCTATCGACGATGCAGCACATCTGTGTTTGGTGAGTCACCTCGTTTGTTGGTAAAAATTGATAATTATCAACCATAGCATACTGTACATCATAATCTCTGAAAGCTGTAGATGTATTTCTTAATAAGAGGGGCATTAAATAAGATTCATGATGAGCTAATAGAAATTAGTTGATATTTATGTATATTTTTTCTGCAATAGTAATTGTATAGTAAGATCTTAGGAGATCTTGGTTCAGGAATATTTACTTGCCATGTAGATTTAAGTTGACGTCGTGTGTTCGTCGACTTGACTAGTGGGCTGAGGGGGTACGGTGACTGAGAAGGTGTGATTCCACACGCCCATAATCTCCCTGGCCTAAAGTTACTCTCCCCAGTAAAACCACAAAATAGTTAGTGTGTGTGTGTTTTCCTACAAACTTGTACGAGGAAACTCTTTGCAAAAGCCAGCAAAGCTCGGTAGTTTATGTCAGTGTACCTATCGACGATGCAGCACATCTGCAGTTGGTGAGTCATCTCATTTGTTAGTAAATAATTGATAATTATCAATCAGAGCATACTGTACATCATAATCTCTGAAAACTGTAGATGTATTACTTAATAAGGCAGGCATGAAATATAATTCTCGATGTGCTAGTAGTAAGTAGTTGATATTTATGTATATTTTTTCTGCATTAGTAATTGCATAGTAAGATCTTAGTAGATCTTGGTTCAGGAATATTTACGAACTCAGTTCAATAAGTAATGCAACACTTTTTTTTTCTGAAACAGGGGTTGTTTTATTCATCATGGAAATACACCAGGTTATTCCCCAATTTTTTAGCTACACAACACTATTTTTCAACGTAATCTCCATTCAATGCTACGGCCTTACGCCACCTTGTAATGAGGGCCTGTATGCTTGCACGGTACGATTCCACTGGTCGATGTCGGAGCCAACGTTGTACTGCATCAATAACTTCTTCATCATCTGCGTAGTGCCTCCCACGGAGTGCGTTCTTCATTGGGCCAAACATATGGAAATCCGACGGTGCGAGATCGGGGCTGTAGGGTGCATGAGGAAGAACAGTCCACTGAAGTTTTGTGAGCTCCTCTCGTGTGCGAAGACTTGTGTGAGGTCTTGCGTTGTCATGAAGAAGGAGAAGTTCATTCAGATTTTTGTGCTTACGAACACGCTGAAGTCGTTTCTTCAATTTCTGAAGAGTAGCACAATACACTTCAGAGTTGATCGTTTGACCATGGGGAAGGACATCGAACAGAATAACCCCTTCAGCATCCCAGAAGACTGTAACCATGACTTTACCGGCTGAGGGTATGGCTTTAAACTTTTTCTCGGTAGGGGAGTGGGTGTGGCGCCACTCCATTGATTGCCGTTTTGTTTCAGGTTCGAAGTGATGAACCCATGTTTCATCGCCTGTAACAATCTTTGACAAGAAATTGTCACCCTCAGCCACATGACGAGCAAGCAATTCCGCACAGATGGTTCTCCTTTGCTCTTTATGGTGTTCGGTTAGACAACGAGGGACCCAGCGGGAACCAACCTTTGAATATCCCAACTGGTGAACAATTGTGACAGTACTACCAACAGAGATGTCAAGTTGAGCACTGAGTTGTTTGATGGTGATCCGTCGATCATCTCGAACGAGTGTGTTCGCACGCTTCGCCATTGCAGGAGTCACAGCTGTGCACGGCCGGCCCGCACGCGGGAGATCAGACAGTCTTACTTGACCTTGCGGCGATGATGACACACGCTTTGCCCAACGACTCACCGTGCTTTTGTCCACTGCCAGATCACCGTAGACATTCTGCAAGCGCCTATGAATATCTGAGATGCCCTGGTTTTCCGCCAAAAGAAACTCGATCACTGCCCGTTGTTTGCAACGCACATCCGTTACAGACGCGATTTTAACAGCTCCCTACAGCGCTGCCACCTGTCGGAAGTCAATGAAACTATACGAGGCGAAGCGGGAATGTTTGAAAATAATCCACAAGAAATTTCCGGTTTTTTCAACCAAAATTGGCCGAGAAAAAAAATGTGTTGCATTACTTATTGAACTGCCCTCGTACTTGCCATGTAGATTTAAGTTGATGTCATGTGTTCATCGACTTGAGCAGTGGGCTGAGTGGGTACGGTGACTGATGAGGTGTGATTCCACACACCCATAATCTCCCTGGCCTAAAGTTTCTCACCCCAGTAACCCCACAAAACAGTGTGTGTGTGTGTGTGTGTGTGTGTGTGTGTGTGTGTGTGTGTGTGTGTGTGTGTGTATATTCCTACAAGCTTGTAACAGGGAACTGTTTGCAAAAGCCAGCTAAGCTCAGTAGTTTATGTCAGTGTACCTATGGACGATGTAGCACATCTGCGTTTGGTGAGTCACCTCGTTTGTTAGTAAATTGTTGATAATTATCAACCAGAGCATTCTGTACTTCATAATCTCTGAAAACTGTCAGGTGTATTTCTTAATAAGAGTTGCATAAAATAAAATTGACAATGAGCTAATAGAAAGTAGTTGATATTTTTATTTTTTCTGCAGTTGTAATTGTATAATGAGATCTCAAGAGATCTATGTTCAGGAATATTTTCTTGCCATGAAGATTTAAGTTGACATCTGTTCATCAACTTGACTTGTCGTTTGAGAGGGTGCGGTGACTGAGGAGGGGAACATCTACAGAAACACATCAGTGACCTTCTGCCTTCGAGCTTTGTAACCAGGTGTAAACAATGGTTCAGTAATATTGTTGTTTGAGTTGTATTTACACAATACTCATAGCACACAGCAATGTATACAAAGCTTGTCTTTGATTTTCCTAGTGCATTAAGATTGTGCGCTGGATCACATATCAGCCCAAAATCTTACCTAGCAATATTCTTGCAATCAATGTGAATGAGACATGTCTCTCCATCTTAAACTTTCAGTCTGCCCCTAAGTTGTGTGTCTGGCTGCGCCGCGAAGCTTGAATGGAAGGTGGCTGTATTTAAATAGCAAATTCAGGACACAGTTTCGCTCCATCAGAACTTCCAAACTAACAAATGCTCCATAGCATTTGGAAGATTAACTCTATTTGTGAGGCTCTGACACATAACAGCACAAATTTGTTTTGTAGTTTACACAGAGTATTATCTGCTAGGTCAGGATTGAGTTTCAGAATAATTTATTAATAAATAGTTGTACATGAATAACAAATAACTGTACGTACAATAACATCGAGATGCTATATAATAATTACACAGAGATCACAACTCATTTGAAGATTTGGCAGGCTTTGATAATAAATATAATAGAATAAAATAATATCTCGACTAGGACTGACTAGAATTCAATAGTGATTCTCGGTTGTGGCCACGTGTTTCAAAAAATGTTAAATTGTGGTATTAGCTGCATGAGTGTAGGCCTACTCAATTTACCACAATGTGGACATATATGACAACATAAAGGCAGGAAAAGATGTAATGGCAAAGGCTGAAGGAAGTTTAATGGTAAGAAAGGAGACTTTTGGGCCATTTCTGCAGGACATAAGGGCAAAGATTCACTTTTTTACAATTTGGCAAATTTTCACCTACATTATTAGAAATTTCTTTTTTCCCCCACTCTTGGAAAACAAGACAGTCTCCATGATGACTAAGATCCATCAGTGTCTTTCTTCACTTTACGTAGTTCCCTTTATACAACGTTGAAACACATAACAAAATTTAGATCCGATACGTTCATTGCCTGCCACTGCTTGTTTTTCTTGAAACTCTTTTTAATCTCACGCCTCAAAAATGTAAATATATTTTTATAATATTCAAAGCTGTAATTGAGAGAGTGTTTCCACCAGCTCATGGACTGGGCGAGGACACGTCCCTTGCTGAGCTAAAGGCAAGGCCGACTGGCACTTTCTCCACATTATGTTTTGACTTTTGAAATGACCTTCAAGGGCAAAGCACCTAAAGTAAACAACATAATCGTTCAGTTGAAGTGAGCATGAAGAAAGTATGTTGCAGTACATCTTATGCACTTGGGAATAGGAATGGACATGTGTACGTATCTACATATTTTTATGTATTTAATTATATTGTGTAAAGAAATCGAATGTTAAGCTGAAATGTTCCACACCATTATGTATTTGTGACCTGTGGAACAAGTATTAATGTATGTATGTATCTATATATTTGTACAGGCATGAATGTATATTTGAATATGTATGAGATATACAGTTTAGAAGACTACTGCAAATATATTATTTTCGTCACTTGTGTACTCGTCCCGTTAGATTTAACAATTAGTATTGAAAGTTAACCCTGATTCATAATATGGCTTCACAATGCGCTGAACTGTACTAGATGTAAAGGTTCTCTGTGCTTTTCTTACTCACATAAATTACGATAATAATTTATTTCAGACTTGTATACTTCTCTTTTTCCGTTCTTATTTCCTTTCGCTACTTTTAGTTCTTGTCAGTATAATTTGGGGCCAAGTAATTAATCACGTGCACTGTGTTTGTAATTTTATCGTGTGCTACATTCATTTGTTTACTAATATGATCCGTTGCTTTCAAAGATTGCCTCTATGTGGCGTCTCTGACGTCGTTGCCCAAAGCCGCCGAGTGGAATCGGACACTAGAATTGTCCCAGACTTCAATTTTTTGTCTGGAGTACTAGTTTTTATTGTAATAAATTTTTTATGATTTTGTTTTCTGTTTCTTTTCATAATATTGTTGCACACTTGTAAAAGTTTGCACCGGCCGCCACTGTTTCTTTCTTATTTACGTGGTTAAACGTGTTGCTAGGCAGCAGCAGCCATAACGACATGTAGCTCGTGTAGGAAAGTATGCGAGAGAAGCACCTGATGGTAATAAGGGTGCAGCACAACCTGCCCTTGAACAGACAAGTAAAATAAACTAAACACCGTCCGTACAGACCGTGAAGGCCCAACGGCACCGATCGGCCGCCGTGTCATCCTCACAGACAGGCGTCAATGGATGGGGATACGGAGGGGCACACGGTCACCTGTTGTCAGTTTTCGTGACCGGAGCCGCTACTTGACCGTCAAGTAGCTCCTCAATTACCCGCACGAGGGCTGAGTGCACCCCGCTTGCCAACAGCGTTCGGCAGAGCGGATGGTCACCCATCCAAGTGTTAGCCCAGCCCGATAGCGCTTAACATCGGTGATCTGACCAGTATTACCACTGCGATAAGGTTGCTGGCTTGGACAAATGCATGAATATGACCGTATTGAAAGTAGTTTACAGTTAAGAAATACACGGGGAAAGTCTCAATACTAATAAAAAGGACATACAGAAAGGTTACTGACAATCATTCTTCCCATGCGGCGTTCGCGAACGGAAGAGCAAAGAGTGCGAAATAATAGCGGCAATAAAAGTACCCTCCATCATACACTATAATGTGGTACATGGAATATGGATGTAGATGTGGAAACTCTTTGTGTCAGCCACTCTAGGGACCGCTCAGTAACAAGCTAGTGGAGACAACGAATTCTGAACACGCCAGATCACGCAGCAAAACATCCTAGGTAATTTGTCGGTACGTGTGACTAGAGATTTCAGTGTTTGTAGACGATGCTTCTCTCTCTTCACTGGCTGCTAGCCATTCACTGCCACAATAAGACCTTTGTAATATTTCTCCTTTGGTACATCCCTTCCATTACACAGAGAGCTGAACAATTTATGATGACGGTATACCGAAACAGCATGCGCACTGTCCCTCACAGGGCTAACGTGAGCTGAATCCACGGCCGTGAACGACACTGCCGATGGCGTGTGCACTCGACCACTTCTTTCAGTCTCTGCAGTGATCTCCCAGCCTGTTGTGACATAACAAGTCCGCACTGCACAGCGACGCGAGGATTCACTCCGTAATTCAGTCAGAGGATGTGTGAAACCGCGACCTGAAAAGAGAGAGTAAAAAAGGCCATGAGGTTATGTTCATCGATTTGTTTAACAATCGGGTGTGTGCACATAAAAAACTAACAAACAACGGTAGTATAACATTGATGGAACACTTCGTCAGTACGTGGTAGAGCACAGATAATGTACACTACTGGCCATTAAAATTGCTACACCATGAAGAAATGCAGATGATAAACGGGTATTCTTTGGACAAATATATTATACTAGAACTGACATGTGGTTACATTTTCACGTAATTTGAGTGCATAGATCCTGAGAAATCAGTACCCAGAACAACCACCTCTGGCCGTAATAACGGCCTTGATACGCCTGGGCATTGAGTCAAACAGAACTTGGATGAAACTTCCTGGCAGATTAAAACTGTGTGCCCGACTGAGACTCGAACTCGGGACCTTTGCCTTCCACGGGCAAGTCCTCTACCAACTGAGCTACCGAAGCACGACTCACGCCCGGTACTCACAGCTTTACTTCTGCCGGTATCTCGTCTCCTACCTTCCAAACTTTACAGAAGCTCTCCTGCGAACCTTGCAGAACTAGCACTCCTGAAACAAAGCATATAGCGGAGACATGGCTTAGCCACAGCCTGGGGGATGTTTCCAGAATGAGATTCTCTAAAGTTTGGAAGGTAGGAGACGAGATACTGGCAGAAGTAAAGCTGTGAGTACCGGGCGTGAGTCGTGCTTCGGTAGCTCAGTTGGTAAGTTGGTAGAGCACTTGCCCGTGAAAGGCAAAGGTCCCGAGTTACGAGTCTCAGTCGGGCACACAGTTTTAATCTGCCAGGAAGTTTCATATCAGCACACACTCCGCTGCAGAGTGAAAATCTCATTCTGAGAGCTTGGATGGCGTGTACAGGTACAGCTGCCCATGCAGCTTCAACACGATAACACAGTTCATCAAGAATAGTTACTGGCGTATTGTGACGAGCCAGTTGCTCGGCCACCATTGACCAGACGTTTTCAGTTGGTGAGAGATCTGGAGAATGTGCTTGCTAGGGCAGCAGTCGAACATTTTCTGTATCCAGAAAGGCCCGTACAGGACCTGCAACATGCGGTCGTGCATTATCCTGTTGAAATGTAGGGTTTTGCAGGGATCGAATGAAGGGTAGAGCCACGGGTCGTAACACTTCTGAAATGTAACGTCCACTGTTCAAAGACCGTCAACGCGAACAAGAGCTGCCGAGACGTGTAACCAATGGCACCCCATTCCATCACGGCAGGTGATACGCCAGTACGGCGATGACGAATACACGCTTCCAATGTGCGTTCACCGCGATGTCACCAAACACGGATGCGACCATCGTGATGCTGTAAACAGAACCTGGATTCATCCGAAAAAATAACGTTTTCCATTCGTGCACCCAGGTTCGTCGCCGAGTACACCATAGCAGGCGCTCCTGTTTGTGATGCAGCGTCAAGATGGTTGTAGTCTTGCAAATGTCGGCATCTATTGACTCAGGGATCGAGACATGGCTGCACGATCCGTTACAGCCGTGCGGATAAGATGCCTGTCATCTCGACTGCTAGTGATACGAGGCCGTCGGGATCCAGCGCGGCGTTCCGTATGCCCTCCTGAACCCACCGATTCAATATTCTGCTAACAGTCATTGAATCTCGACCAACGCGAGCAGCAATGTCACGATACAATAATCCGAAACCGCGATAGGCTACAACCCGACCTTTATCAAAGTCGGAAACGTGATGGCAGGCATTTCTCCTCCTCACACGAGGCATCACAACAACGTTTCACCATGCAACGCCGGTCAACTGCTGTTTGTGTATGAGAAATCGGTTGGAAACTTTCGTCATGTCAGCACGTTGTAGGTGTCGCCACCGGCGCTAACCTTGTGTGAATGCTCTGAAAAGCTAATCGTTTGCCTATCACAGCATCTTCTTCCTGTCGGTTAAATTTTGCGTCTGTGGCACGTCATCTTCGTGGAGTAGCAATTTTAATGGCCAGTAGTGTATAAGCAATGTCGCACAATAGCACACACCTCAAAAAAAGTTTTGCAACTCCCCGGTTCCCATAACTCCTGCATACAGACGTTAACTGTGGATATTGTATCACAGACACAGTCGCTTTCACTGTACAGAGATGTCACTAAACCCACCCAAAGATGGAAATAACAGCGCATGAGCACCGCCTATTAGACCAAGGGAGTCCTACAGCCGATCAGTTCCAGCCATTCCACAAGGAAGGATATGCACGGCTCGTGTTGTCTGCAGTTCAACCGTGCCTAGACCGTCAATACCGCAGTTCGATCTCGTCCGCATTGTTACTCTGCGCCAGGAAGGGCTCTCAACAAGGGAAGTGTCCAGGTGTCTCGGAGTGAACTAAAGCGATGTTGTTCGGACATAGAGGAGATACAGAGAGACAGGAACTGTCGATGACATGCCTCGCTCAGGCCGCCCAAGGGCTACTACTGCAGTGGATGACCGCTGCCTACGGATTTTGGCTCGCAGGAACCCTGACAGCAACGCCACCATGTTGAACAATGCTTTTCGTACAGCGACAGGACGTCGTGTTACGACTCAATCTGTGCGCAATAGGCTGCATGATGCGCAGCTTCACTCCGGACATCCACGGCGAGGTCCACCTTTGCAACCACGAGACCGTGCAGCGCGGTACAGATGCGGCCAACAACATGCCGAATGGACCGCTCAGGATTGGCATCACGTTCTCTTCACCGACGAGTGTCGGATATGCCTTCAACGAAACAATCGTCGGAGACGTGTTTGGAGGCAAGTCGGTCAGGCTGAAAGCGTTAGACACACTGTGCAGCAACTTGGTGGTTCCGTGATGTTTTGGGGTGGCATTATGTGGGGCCAGGGAACGCTGCTGGTGGTCACGGAAGGCGCTGTAATGTCTGCACGACACTTGGAGGCCATCCTCCGACCGATAGTGCAACCGTATTGGCAGAACATTGGCGAGGCAGTCGTCTTCATGGACGACAATTCGCGCCCCAATCGTGCATATCCTGTGAATGGCTCTGAGCACTATGGGACTTAACATCTGAGGTCATCAGTCCCCTAGATTTAGAACTACTTAAACCTAAGGACATCACACACATGCATGCCTGAGGCAGGGTTCGAACCTGAGACCGTAGCAGCAGCGCGGTTCCGGTCTGAAGTGCCTAGAACTGCTCGGCCACTCTGGCCGAGGACCCAGTCCATTCCATGTAAGCACAGCCCACACCATTATGGAGCCACCACTAACTTGTACAATGCCTTGTTCACAATTTGGGTCTGCACCACACTGGAAGCCTAGCATCAGCTCTTAGAACTGAAATCTGGATTCATCTGACCACGCAACGGTTTTGCTGTTGTTTAGGGTCCAACCGATACGGACACGAGCCGAGAAGACCCACTGCAGACGATGCCGTGCTGTTAGCCCCCCTTCTTGCAGCGGTGTACCGTAGGTCTCTAGAAGAGCGTAGCGTTCCAAAGGGTTGGAAAAGGGCACAGGTCATCCCCGTTTTCAAGAAGGGACGTCGAACAGATGTGGAGAACTATAGACCTATATCTCTAACGTCGATCAGTTGTAGAATTTTGGAACACATATTATGTTCGAGTATAACGAATTTTCTGGAGACTAGAAATCTACTCTGTAGGAATCAGCACGGGTTTCGAAAAAGACGGTCGTGTGAAACCCAGCTCGCGCTATTCGTCCACGAGACTCAGAGGGCCGTAGACACGGGTTCACAGGTAGATGCCGTGTTTCTCGACTTCCGCAAGGCGTTCGATACAGTTCCCCACTGTCGTTTAATGAACAAAGTAAGAGCATATGGACTATCAGATCAGTTGTGTGATTGGATTGAAGAGTTCATAGATAACAGAACGCAGCATGTCATTCTCCCGAAGTAAGAGTGATTTCAGGTGTGCCGCAGGGGAGTCTCGTAGGACCGTTGCTGTTCACAATATACACAAATGACCTTGTGGATAACATCGGAAGTTCACTGAGGCCTTTTGCGGATGATGGTGTGGTATATCGAGAGGTTGTAACAGTGGAAAATTGTACTGAAATGCAGGAGGATCTGCAGCGAATTGACGCATGGTGCAGGGAATGGCAATTGAATCTCAATGTAGACAAGTATAATGTGTTGCGAATACATAGAAAGACAGGTCGTTTAGCTACAATATAGCAGGTCAGAAACTGGAAGCAGTTTTAATTCCATAAATTATCTGGGAGTAGGCATTAGGAGTGATTTAAAATGGAATGACCATATAAAGTTGATCGTCGGTAAAGCAGATGCCAGACTGAGATTCATTGCAAGAATCCTAAGGAAATGCAATCCGAAAACAAAGGAAGTAGGTTACAGTACGCTTGTTCGCCCACTGCTTGAATACTGCTCAGCAGTGTGGGATCCGTACCAGATAGGGTTGATAGAAGAGATAGAGAAGATCCAACGGAGAGCAGCGCGCTTCGTTACAGGATCATTTAGTAATCGCGAAAGTGTTACGGAGATGATAGATAAACTCCAGTGGAAGACTCTGCAGGAGAGACGCTCAGTAGCTCGGTACGGGCTTTTGTTGAAGTTTCGAGAACACACCTTCACCGAGGAGTCAAGCAGTATATTGCTCCCTCCTACGTATATCTCGCGAAGAGACCGTGAGGATAAAATCAGAGAGATTAGAGCCCACACAGAGGCATACGGACATTTCTTGTTTCCACGAACAATAGGAGACTGGAATGGAAGGGAGAACCGATAGAGGTACTCAAGGTACCCTCCGCCACGCACCGTCAGGTGGCTTGCGGAGTATGGATGTAGATGTAGATGTAGCAAAGGCACTCGCGTCGGTCGTCCGCTGCCACAGCCTATTAGAGTCAAATTTCGTCGAAGTATACTAACGGATACGTCTGTCGTACGTCCCGCATTGATTTCTGTAGTTTTTTCACGCAGTGTTGCTAGTCTGTTAGCACCGCCAGCTCTACGCAAATGCCGCTGCTCTCGGCCGTTAAGTGAAGGCCTTCGGCCACTGCGTTGTCCGTGGTGAGGGGTAACGCCTCAAATTTGGTATTCTCGGCACACTTTTGACTCTGTGGGTCTCCGAATACTGAATTCCCTAACGATTTGCGAAATGGAATGTCCGATACGTCTAGCTCCAACTACGGTTCCGCATTCAAAGTCTGTCATGCGGCCGTAATCACATCGGTAAGCTTCGCACGCCAATCACGTGAATGACATCTCCGCCAGTGCACTATCCTCTTATACGTTGTGTACGCTACACTATCTGCGTATGCCCATATCTCTATCCCATTGTAATGCCACTTCTTCGGACGAGAAATAAAAATCAAAAATTAGCTCACAATACCCAAAAGATTCCCCCCCCCCCCCCCTCCCCAAGTCCCAAATTCCCAGAAAAGTGAATAAGCGAACGAAGCTCCATTTATCACTATTATTAGGACAATAACAAGTAATTAAATCAGGAATTTAAGACTTGAAAATTTAACAATCTACGAAAGAAACATTAAATTTCAGTAAAATTAAAATCAAAATCATACTAAATGGCAAAATTAGCATAAACTAACATTCGCAAAGTAGAACCAATGATCCCAAAGAATACTCCGTGTAAGTACTCTTTGGGAATCGCGAGTAATGACTAAGTATAATTCAATGCATTGTCACTACGTTACGAGAGTTAGCCCAAGCAGGTCATATATTTGAATGTTCGTACATGTAGGCGCGCTTAGATTGTTTTTGAGATTGAATAACTGCGATCTATTATGACGCAGTAATACGATCTTCTGACTTCAAATATCACGGCATTGGAATTCGAACGGAGGACTTTTACCTACTAGAATAAAGTGAACTTTTAACTAGATAACTGAACTAAACATTACTTAGACAGTGATTTAGGCAACGAACACTGATAGACAATTTTCATTCATAATAGCCAGTGGTTTATGGAACTTCAGTGATAGGTCCGAAGCATATAATTTAAATCCCCCCAACGCCTGGGAAAGTTTTCTTGTCAAGGCTCGGTTAGGAAGTGACTATGACCGTGCGGTTCTAGGCGCTACAGTCTGGAACCGCGTGACCGCTACGGTCGCAGGTTCGAATCCTGCCTCGGGCATGGATGTGTGTGTTGTCCTTAGGTTAGTTAGGTTTAAGTAGTTCTGAGTTCTAGGGGACTGATGACCTTAGAAGTTAAGTCCCATAGTGCTCAGAGCCATTTGAGCCATTTGAGGAAGTGACTGATATTGTGCAATAAAACACCCTCTCGTGCCAAGTCGTTCATCTGTGATTTAAAATTCTATCAAATTATTGACATGAAACTCCCGAGTAATAATTACGCGCAGCGATAATATTTGACTGTAGCGCTCGGCGCTTGTGTAGAACCTTTGACTCTAGTAACAAGCCCACTGTTACGATTTCTTACATACTTGAAATTACGACCAGCTTGTAGGGAATTTGTTGTGGATGTGACTGTATTGGTTTTATCATTAATATTTCATCATTAATCAGTTAAACATCGATTACGAACGATTAATTTCGATTTTTGGCGAAGTAAATATCTCACGCACGTCGACATTTCGGTTCAGCACTGTTATTTTGCGTAACGTCGTCTTCGTAACTTGGTAACGATCTCAACACTCTACCGACTGTCGCCGAGTTTTAGCCGAGGCCAAGTACAAATCAAACCAAATCATCAAGAGGAGCCGTTATACCATGACTTTTGTCTCTTCAGTTCACATACAGGTTTTGATGAGTGACTTTCCGAGTATCAAAATATGTGGCATAAATGGTTGCATCTTTTGATGGCATTGACTTTCGAGCTTTAATTTCCCACACCACCAAGGCGTTAAAGACATTAGTGTGTGTCATAAGCTCCAGCTTAATACCTCTACGCACTGCTGAGCAAAAGAGGACTTTACAGCAGCGCAAGAAAGCGATCCTGTATGTGTTTCTTGGTTATGTTGTTGAAGTCAAATTTAGCAGTTATGTCGTACCGTATCGAGGAGATGAAGAATCTGACAGTCTGCTACACCTATACTGGATATTTAGTTTTCTGTCATCTTAAATAGCTGAAACTGCGGTGATAAAGAGGTTGTAGTCTCCGAAATTGTCGTAAATATCCTGTAACCTATTTCGAGGTTTCGATAAGCGTCTCGTAACCGATACTTTGAAGAAATAAATAAATAAAATAAATAAATCAACTTCAGAGTGAGCAGATGCGAATCTCCGTCAGAAATTTGAAAGCAGTTATTTCGTTAACTAGCTCAGATGCAGCGATATTTGTGTTATATTTGGCACCCAAATCTGCCACATATTTTCCAAAATAATATACAAAGCTCTCATTGGAAGCTTTCCTGACGGGAAATTCAAGTGAGATCAGGTGGTGTTATATTTGGGCCCTGTTTCCCATTTCACTTACTACTCTATCGAATACTTTGAAGCGCCGTGTTTTATTTATTTATTTATTTATTGTTCCGTGGGACCAAATTAAGGAGAAGTCTCCATGGTCATGGAACGAGTCAATACATGAAATTGTAACACGATAGTAGAAACAGATAAAATGAAATACAAGAAACGTATTCAGGCGACAATTTGTAAGTTTAAATAAAGAAAATCAACAATGCAACACTGGAATTTGCTTAATTTTTCAGCTTTTCTAGGAGCTCCTCGACAGAATAGGAGTGAGCCATGAGGAAACTCTTCAGTTTAGGCTTAAAAGAGTTTGGGCTACTGCTAAGATTTTTGAGTTCTTGTGGTAGCTTATTGAAAATGGATGCAGCAGAATAGTGCACTCCTTTCTGCACAAGAGTCAAGGAAGTGCATTCTACATCTACATCTACATCTATACTCCGCGAGCCACCTTACGGTGTGTGGCGGAGGGTACTTATTGTACCACTATCTGATCCCCCCTTCCCTGTTCCATTCACGAATTGTGCGTGGAAAGAACGACTGCTTGTAAGTCTCCGTATTTGCTCTAATTTCTCGGATCTTTTCGTTGTGATCATTACGCGAGATATATGTGGGCGGTAGTAATATGTTGCCCATCTCTTCCCGGAATGTGCTCTCTCGTAATTTCGATAATAAACCTCTCCGTATTGCGTAACGCCTTTCTTGAAGTGTCCGCCACTGGAGCTTGTTCAGCATCTCCGTAACGCTCTCGCGCTGACTAAATGTCCCTATGACGAATCGCGCTGCTTTTCGCTGGATCATGTCTATCTCTTCTATTAATCCAACCTGGTAAGGGTCCCATACTGATGAGCAATACTCAAGAATCGGACGAACAAGCGTTTTGTAAGCTACTTCTTTCGTCGATGAGTCACATTTTCTTAGAATTCTTCCTATGAATCTCAACCTGGCGCCTGCTTTTCCCACTATTTGTTTTATGTGATCATTCCACTTCAGATCGCTCCGGATAGTAACTCCTAAGTATTTTACGGTCGTTACCGCTTCCAATGATTTACCACCTATGGCATAATCGTACTGGAATGGATTTCTGCCCCTATGTATGCGCATTATATTACATTTATCTACGTTTAGGGAAAGCTGCCAGCTGTCGCACCATGCATTAATCCTCTGCAGGTCCTCCTGGAGTACGTACGAGTCTTCTGATGTTGCTACTTTCTTGTAGACAACCGTGTCATCTGCAAATAGCCTCACGGAGCTACCGATGTTGTCAACTAAGTCATTTATGTATATTGTAAACAATAAAGGTCCTATCACGCTTCCCTGCGGTACTCCCGAAATTACCTCTACATCTGCAGATTTTGAACCGTTAAGAATGACATGTTGTGTTCTTTCTTCTAGGAAATCCTGAATCCAGTCACAAACCTGGTCCGATATTCCGTAAGCTCGTATTTTTTTCACTAAACGTAAGTGCGGAACCGTATCAAATGCCTTCCTGAAGTCCAGGAATACGGCATCAATCTGCTCGCCAGTGTCTACGGCACTGTGAATTTCTTGGGCAAATAGGGCGAGCTGAGTTTCACATGATCTCTGTTTGCGGAATCCATGTTGGTTATGATGAAGGAGATTTGTATTATCTAAGAACGTCATAATACGAGAACACAAAACATGTTCCATTATTCTACAACAGATTGACGTAAGCGAAATAGGCCTATAATTATTCGCATCTGATTTATGACCTTTCTTGAAAATGGGAACGACCTGCGCTTTCTTCCAGTCGCTAGGTACTTTACGTTCTTCCAGCGATCTACGATAAATTGCTGATAGAAAGGGGGCAAGTTCTTTAGCATAATCACTGTAGAATCTTAAGGGTATCTCGTCTGGTCCGGATGCTTTTCCGCTACTAAGTGATAGCAGTTGTTTTTCAATTCCGATATCGTTTATTTCAATATTTTCCATTTTGGCGTCCGTGCGACGGCTGAAGTCAGGGACCGTGTTACGATTTTCCGCAGTGAAACAGTTTCGGAACACTGAATTCAGTATTTCTGCCTTTCTTCGGTCGTCCTCTGTTTCGGTGCCATCGTGGTCAACGAGTGACTGAATAGGGGATTTAGATCCGCTTACCGATTTTACATATGACCAAAACTTTTTAGGGTTCTTGTTTAGATTGTTTGCCAATGTTTTATGTTCGAATTCGTTGAATGCTTCTCTCATTGCTCTCTTTACGCTCTTTTTCGCTTCGTTCAGCTTTTCCTTATCAGCTATGATTCGACTACTCTTAAACCTATGATGAAGCTTTCTTTGTTTCCGTAGTACCTTTCGTACATGATTGTTATACCACGGTGGATCTTTCCCCTCGCTTTGGACCTTAGTCGGTACGAACTTATCTAAGGCGTACTGGACGATGTTTCTGAATTTTTTCCATTTATGTTCCACATCCTCTTCCTCAGAAATGAACGTTTGATGGTGGTCACTCAGATATTCTGCGATTTGTGCCCTATCACTCTTGTTAAGCAAATATATTTTCCTTCCTTTCTTGGCATTTCTTATTACACTTGTAGTCATTGATGCAACCACTGACTTATGATCACTGATACCCTCTTCTACATTCACGGAGTCGAAAAGTTCCGGTCTATTTGTTGCTATGAGGTCTAAAACGTTAGCTTCACGAGTTGGTTCTCTAACTATCTGCTCGAAGTAATTCTCGGACAAGGCAGTCAGGATAATGTCACAAGAGTCTCTGTCC
Source organism: Schistocerca serialis cubense (assembly GCF_023864345.2). Lineage (NCBI taxonomy): Eukaryota > Metazoa > Arthropoda > Insecta > Orthoptera > Acrididae > Schistocerca > Schistocerca serialis. The sequence continues at coordinate 186,362,172 of NC_064648.1, forward strand.
CTGGCTCCAGTTCTGATTGTGTGACTATCCCATTCTATACCTGGTAGATTGAAGTCTCCCCCTATTACAATAGTATGATCACGAAACTTCTTCACGACGTTCTGCAGGTTCTCTCTGAGGCGCTCAACTACTACGGTTGCTGATGCAGGTGGTCTATAGAAGCATCCGACTATCATATCTGACCCACCTTTGATACTTAACTTAACCCAGATTATTTCACATTCGCATTCGCTAATAACTTCACTGGATATTATTGAATTCTTTACTGCTATAAATACTCCTCCACCATTGGCGTTTATCCTATCCTTGCGGTATATATTCCATTCTGTGTCTAGGATTTCGTTACTGTTCACTTCGGGTTTTAACCAACTTTCCGTTCCTAATACTATATGCGCACTATTTCCTTCAATAAGAGATACTAATTCAGGAACCTTGCCCTGGATACTCCTGCAGTTTACCAATATTACGTTAACTTTTCCTGTTTTTGGTCTCCGAGGACGGACATTCTTTATAAACGATGATAATGTCCTCTCTGGTAAGCCGTCAGGTATTTTATCGTTTCGCCCAAGGGGGGGTCCCTCTAACCTAAAAAACCCCCGTGTGCACGCCACACGTACTCTGCTACCCTAGTAGCTGCTTCCGGTGTGTAGTGCACGCCTGACCTGTCTAGGGGGGCCCTACAGTTCTCCACCCAATAACGGAGGTCGATGAATTTGCAACCATTATAGTCGCAGAGTCGTCTGAGCCTCTGGTTTAGACCCTCCACACGGCTCCAAACCAGAGGACCGCGATCGACTCTGGGCACTATGCTGCAGATATTAAGCTCAGCTTGCACTCCGCGTGCGATGCTGGTTGTCTTCACCAAATCAGCCAGCCGCCGGAAGGAACCAAGGATGGCCTCAGAACCCAAGCGGCAGGCGTCATTCGTTCCGACATGTGCTACTATCTGCAGCCGGTCACACCCAGTGCGTTCAATAGCTGCCGGAAGGGCCTCCTCCACATTACGGACGAGACCCCCCGGCAAGCACACCGAGTGCACACTGGCATTCTTCCCCGACCTACCCGCTATTTTCCTGAGGGGCTCCATAACCCGCCTAACGTTGGAGCTCCCTATAACTGATAGGCCCGCCCTCTGTGACTGTCGGGACCTTGCCGGAGAATCGGCCACTGGCCCAACAGGCGAGGCACCCTGTGGTGGCTCGGAAACGATGTCATCACCACTAGGAAGCACCCCGTACCTGTTGGAAAGGGGTAAGGCAGCTGCCACGCGGCCAGATCCCACCTTCGCCTTTCGGCCAGGCACGCGCGAGCCCACCACTGTCCGCCATTCACCCTGGAGTGATGGCTGACCGGTAAGATGCTCACTGCCGGAAGACGCAGTGACATCAGGGGTTCCATGTGATTCCAAGGCCACCGAAGTAGGCATAGGTCTCACCACAGTTGCCCCAACGCCACTACGAGCCGACGCCTGCGCCTCAGATTTGATTTCTGCCTAGTATTAACTGAGTGAAAGCTGCTAACTCTTGGGAATAAGCTAATATTCCTAACAACAAACGACATTAAAGAAAATATATACTGTGAGGGCAATGTCAGAATGTAGCTTAAACAGTATCACTCAAGTCGTCAGTTGGCAGAAATCGGCAAAAGTCGCAATGCTTCAGGTAAACAGCATATTTTTACAAATGAAATGACACAATTTCAGAGACTCTACGGGTCTCATACAGATACGATTTTATGTATACAGACTGAAGCGACGAATGAAAATTGTACAAGGGCCGGGAATCGAACCCGGGCCTCCTGCTTAGTGAGAAGGTGTGTTGCTCACTTTTTTCTTTTTTTTTTTTCTTTTTAGATCGCATATTGTTCGTTGAATTTATTCTGGGCAGACGCCCGGCGACACCCGTTCAGGTTCTGTGTTGATCCGTTCACTCAGTTTTTTATTACACAGGGTAGCTAAGCCTCTGACCGAGCACGCTGAGCTACCGTGCCGGCGCAGAAATCGGCAAAAGTCGCAATGCTGACATGCTGGCCACTCTAGTCGAACGATGTCGTTATCCTGAAGGAAGTCATTCACAAGATACGGCTCATATGGTTGCACTATCGGTCGGAGGATAGCATTCACGTATCGTACGCCCGCATCTCGTGGTCGTGCGGTAGCGTTATCGCTTCCCACGCCCGGGTTCCCGGGTTCGATTCCCGGCGGGGTCAGGGATTTTCTCTGCCTCGTGATGGCTGGGTGTTGTGTGATCTCCTTAGGTTAGTTAGATTTAAGTAGTTCTAAGTTCTAGGGGACTGATGACCATAGATGTTAAGTCCCATAGTGCTCAGAGCCATTTGAACGTATCGTACAGCCGTTACGGCACCTTCCATGGCCACCAGCGGGGTACGTCTGCCCCACATAATGCCATTCCAAAACAGCAGGGAACCTCCACCTTGCTGCACTCGCTCGACGTTGTGTCAAAACACGTCTCCGACACTTGTCTGGTTGAAGGCATATGTGATACTCATCGATGAAGAGCACGTGATGCCAATCCTGAGCAGTCCATCCGGCATGTTGTTGGGCCCATCTGTACCGCGCAGCACGGTGTCGTGGTTGCAAAGATGGATGTCGCCATGGACTTTGGGAGTGAAGTTGCTCATCATGCATCCTATTGCGCACAGTTTGAGTCTTAACACGACGTCCTGTGGCTGCACGAAAAGCATTATTCAACACGGTGGCGTTGCAGTCAGGGTTCCTCCGAGCCATAATCCGTAGGTAGCGGTCATCCACTGCAGTAGTAGCCCTCGGGCGGCCTGAGCGAGGCATGTCATCGACAGTTCCTGTCTCTCTGTATCTCCTCCGTGTCCGAACAACATCGCTTTGGTTCACTCAGAGACGGCTGGACACTGCCCTTGTTGAGAGCCCTTCCTGGCACAAAGTAACAATGCGGACGCGATCGAACCGCGGTATTGCCGTCTAGGCACGGTTGAACTACAGACAACACGAGCCGTGTACCTCCTTCCTGGTGGAATGACTGCAACTGATCGGCTGTCAGACCCCCTTCGTCTAATAGGTTGTTTACATCTTAAGGCGGGTTTAGTAACATCTCTGAAGAGTCAAAGAGACTGTGTCTGTGATACAATATCCACAGTCAGCGTCTATCCTCAGGAGTTCTGGGAACCGGGGTGCTGCAAAACTTTTTTTGATGTGTGTACATTACTTGGACAAATACGGGGTGGTTTCAAATGGAGCCAGTGCGTATGAAATGTGGTTACTTTTGGTGGTAAGGTAAAATGCACTTCCTTTCTGTTGTTATGTATAGGGCTACCAGACACAGGGCGTACTTCCCTCGGCTCCTGAAAGGCTCCTCGTTTGTGCTACAGAGTACATTGCGGCTTAAGGTGCCATATATTGGCTGATGCTCCGCTTTTGTTGCGTGCTGGAACAACAGTTTTACATTTTTTTTGCTCATCGTTCTGATGATGTACCTGGACGTCCGGGAGTTTCTGATTAGTCTGGAAAAATATGTGTTACAGCTTGCCACCTCCAAATCTAGCTCACTGTCTTCAATTACCACAATATCTCCACTTTCACTGCTGCCATCAGTGTCTGAGTTGGCATCAGGAGAAATCCCTTCCAAAAGGCACGCCCGAATTTCCTCTTCCTTTATTGTGCGAGAGTACATCGTGTGACAGGGAAATACAACGACCTGTCGCGGCCACTCATGTTACCCTTAGAACTGCAGTGGTTTCAAAAGGAGCCAGCGCAATAACTACGAAAATAAATAAATACATCTACATAAATTCTCGGCAATCGACCATACAGTGCGTGGCGGAGGGTACCTCGTACCACAACTAGCATCTTCTCTCCCTGTTGCAATCCCAAACAGAACGAGGGAAAAATGACTGCATATATGCCTCTGTACGAGCCCTAATCTCTCTTATCTTATCTTTGTGGTCTTTCCGCGAAATGTAAGTTGGCGGCAGTAAAATTGTACCGCCGTCACCCGCAAATGCTGGTTCTCTAAATTTCCTCAGTAGCGATTCACGAAAAGAACGCCTCCTTTCCTCTAGAGACTCCCACCCGAGTTCCTGAAGCATTTCCGTAACACTCGCGTGATGGTCAAACCTACCAGTAACAAATCTAGCAGCCCGCCTCTGAATTGCTTCTACGTCCTCCCTCAATCCGACCTGATAGGGATCCCAAACGCTCGAGCATTACTCAAGAACAGGTCGTATTAGTGTTTTATAAGCGGTCTCCTTTACAGATGAACCACATCTTCCCAAAATTCTACCAATGAACCGAAGACGACTATCCGCCTTTCCCACAACTGCCATTACATGCTTGTCCCACTTCATATCGCTCTGCAATGTTACGCCCAAATATTTAATCGACGTGACTGTGTCAAGCGCTACACTACTAATGGACTATTCAAACATTACGGGAGTCTTTTTCCTATTCATATGCATTAATTTACACTTATCTATATTTAGAGTTAGCTGCCATTCTTTACACCAATCACAAATCCTGTCCAAGTCATCTTGTATCCTCCGACAGTCACTCAACGACGACACCTTCCCGTATACCACAGCATCATCAACAAACAGCCGCACATTGCTATCCACCCTACCCTAAAGATCATTTATGTAGATAGAAAACAACAGCGGACCTACCACACTTCCCTGGGGCACTCCAGATGATACCCTCACCTCCGATGAACACTTACCATCGAGGACAACGTACTGGGTTCTATTACTTAAGAAGTCTTCGAGCCACTCACATACTTGGGAACCAATCCTATATGCTCGTACCTTAGTTAGGAGTCTGCAGTGGGGCATAAATTTAATTATTATCCCAATGCACGCAGTATAAACTGAACCGGACAGTTTTTTGCAGATTCAGATTCAGATTCTTTATTAGTCATTCAGCATTGTTACATGCAATAGACTTCGTCAGTTCACTTAACTTATTAATTTTACAAAAAAAATTTTTTACACATTTAAGTTGATATTAGGCATTTCTAAAAATTCTTCTAATGAATAGAATGGATTGGTTAACAAGAAGTTATGAACATTGTCTTTAAATAATTTGTCAGGTTTGATTGACCCATTTTTAGACAATTTGTTATATATTTTAATTGCCATATACTTATGACTATTGTTAGTTTTGGCTAATCTATTTTGTGGCAACAGCAGAGAAGTACACGTTCTTGTATAGTAGCCATGTCTTTCATTTGTTACATTTAAATTAGGTAGTTCAGCAAGTATGTAGTTAACACTGTCAAGAATATATAAATTAATTACTGTTAAAATTCTATATTTAGTGAACAATGGTTTACAATGTGTTCTATTATCTACCTTAGCCATTACTCTGATTGCTTTCTTCTGGATCACCATAATTTCATTTATTTTTCTGCTGTTTCCCCAGAGTATTAACCCATACCTTAAAACAGATTGAAAAAAGGCAAAGTATGCTGTCCTTACATACTCAAATGTCACACAACACATCAGTCTCTTCAACAAATATATAACTCTTGACAACCTAACCACTATGTGATCTACATGAGAGTTCCATGTTAGACTGTTGTCAAGTACAATACCTAAAAACTTTGCCTTTTGTTTTTCTATTTTTGTAGACTTTGATAGACTGAACCACATATTCTGGGTCTTTTCCTCATTTAATAGCAGACCATTGGCATTAAACCATGATGTTGCATTTTCTTTTGCCAATTTCATATCACTTACAAGGTTATCAAGTACATGGTTTACAGATAGAAAAGTTGTGTCATCTGCATACATATATGACTTTACATCTATATTTCCTGGTAAGTCATTTATGTGTACAAGGAAAAGAAGTGGTCCCAATTTAGATCCCTGTGGCACTCCATGTTGAACCTCGAGTATGTTTGACAGATGACTTCCTGAACTCACCACCTGGTTCCTTTTATTGAGGTATGATTTGATGAGTTTTAAACTTTTATCACATATTCCATAGTACTCAAGTTTAGAGAGCAGAAGTGAGTGGTCAACACAGTCAAAAGCACCTAGTCCATGTCCAAAACACGCATTATAGAGAAAAATTCAATCACAATTTGAAAACAAATACAATCGTGCACTGCATACAAAAATGTTTCCTACATTTTCTCGTCTAATTGCTAAGAGTCGAAACATGTGAAGTAGTTGAAGCTGCAGGTGCTAGATGGCAGCACCTACTGCAGCTGTTGAGGGTGGCCACAGATGTCACTACAGTGCATGTTACACGAGGGTGGCTCCAGACGGTACCACATTGTCTGAGAGTGTTAAACGGTTTTTACAGGGCTGTTTTTCCAGCGAGTTCTTGCACCCCTCTGTGCCTTCGTCCTGAGCAGTAGGCTATCTCGCCGTGGCTACGGTACGGTCCTGGAAAAGAACCGTATTACACGATGGGCCTAAGCCGTACACCTATGCACCAGTGCGCAAAGCATGCATATCTGTAGTGCAGGCTGGATTGCGTAGACCTATTACACCATCCACGCGGGGTACACCTGATCTCTTGTAAAGTCGCGCGGGACAAAGGGGACTGTGTGACATATTGGAACGTCATTCGTTCAAATTATGTGAGCTCAAGGTTCCCATTTAATAAGAAACTGTTTTTATCATTATTTATTAACTAATTATTATTTTCTTATGTAGATTACTACTGTTCTGAATTACAGATTCAACAGTTGATTTTATATTACGGCACTTGGTTACAAAAAGCACTCCGTCCTCAGGCTACGAGTGGCGTACCGGGACCATCCGACCGCCGTGTCATCCTCAGTGGAGGATGCGGATAGGAGGGGCGTGGGGTCAGCACACCCCTCTCCCGGTCGTTATGATGGTATTCTTGACCGAAGCCGTTGCTATTCGGTCGAGTAGCTCCTCAATTGGCACAACGAGGCTGAGTGCACCCCGAAAAATGGCAACAGCGTATGGCGGCCTGGATGGTCACCCATCCGAGTGCGGGCCACGCCCGACAGCGCTTAACTTCGGTGATATCACGGGAACCGGTGTATCCACTGCGGCAAGGCCGTTGCCCACTCGGTTACAAAGGTACATGTATTTATACAGCATTTTACACATGGAGGGACCCACTTGTTTTTGGAGCTATTGCCTTGGCAGTGACAGTAAATCTTCAGATTAGGACAGAACGGCGACGAAAACGAAAAGCCCGAGGTTGTTGAGTTCGACCCTGGCAGAAAAGAACGGACGAAGGGAGGGGATTTTATTCACTGCTTATGAATGAACTGAGTCTCGAAGGTCCGCAAGAATTTCGAAACTTAGAGTGGATGGACATGGCCTGTTTCGAGAAGCTGCTGCCTTTGATAGAAGATGGAAGTAACAAGTGTGACACGGTCGTTAGGGAGGCTGTCTCACACTCTCGAAAACAAGAATTAAATCCTATATTTATACGTTTTGTGATCATAACAGCCTAAATCACGAATAAAATACCGATAAAAGCCCTGTTACGTTGCAGGCTAGTTTTAACGTTACGTTTCCTGGCTACTTTCTACCCAACCACTGCCACTTTCTACTTTCTGGCACGCTGAAATAACGCAAGAGATGCAATCAAATCAAACGTGAACTTTCGTTAAGTAAGGCATTACGATACAAATCGAAATTCACCGTGTAACATTATACGGATATTACTCAGAAAGAAACGATTACCGACGTTCCTCATTATGATACAATGGGTCATAAATACACCTTTCCTCGCTATATGCCTGAATTAAGGAAATATTGTACCTTCATAGGCGACAAAATATAAAAAATTTTTTTTTGCTCATATACATTCCTTGGAGTGTATTTTACTAGAGAAATACGTTTTCTAAGGGCATTAAAGGCTTTAAATATTCATTTACTTAAAGGGCAGCACATGTTGCCACGCCCCCCTTTTGCCTTCTGTCAACTTCTTGCACTTCACTTCAAAGACCTGATTTGCTGATTTGTGAAAATATTTCGTGCTCACAGTTGGCTGCCCTCTTTGCGCGCTGTATTCACTTGTTTCTTGTCCTTCCAGAACCCAAATGAATCATTTAACAGTGTCATATGGTCTAGAATTCCTGAAACTGTATTTGTAGGTAAAGATACATTGAATTTGGGGTTTATGAAGCAATTCTTTCATTTAATGGTGACAATGTGGTGAGAGTTAGGCTGCTTCAAGAGATAGGCGTACAACCTGCGGAAAATATGGTGATGCCATCTTCCTAATTGGATGCTGTCCGTGTGAACAAAGCAGAGTACGAAGGCAAGAACGCACTCAAGGAATGCTAAGAGAGCCAGGGAGGATGAAGAAAATGCAGTTGACCCAGGATATGGCGCAGGGATCTTCTGAGGTCAGCAACAAACTATGTTCACTTTTAAAGCCGGATTCCCGACACTTTACTTTTTTAATGATTAAGTACATTTTTTTCAGGAACTTACCGTCATAGAGCAGTGAAACTTACACAACTTACAGAAACTGGGCTGAACATCAATGATGCATGTTTAAAAGAAGTTCAGTTTAAAATTGTAGAAATTATGAATTAATACAGCTTAAATATGTGGAAAAAATTTTACAACTCGCAAAAAATTCTCTGAAAAATAAATTATGCAAGCGACTCATCTACAAAAACAGGTCAATGGAGAGAGACTCTTCCTCCACCAGCCATTAAAATTTTATAACGTTGTCATTGACAAATTTAACATTGTAAGTACGAGGATCGCTCCAAAAGAATTGCACATTATTTTTTTTTAAATCCATCTTTTATTCTACATGTCTGAAAGTTTTACAGTGTGTAGAGACATCCTTTAGGAACAATATTTTCGTCTCTCCACATAATTTCCATCCCTTTCAACTGCCTGACGCCATCTTGGAACCAGCGCTTGTATACCCGCACGGTAGAATTCTGGACCGACCTGTTGGAGCCACTGTTTGGTAGCGTGCACAAGGGAGTCGTCATCTTCAAACCTTCTTCAAAAGAGAGTCTTTCAGTTTCCCAAAGAGATGATAGTCACATGGAGCCAGGTCAGGACTGTAAGGCGAGTGTTTCACTGTTGTCTATCAGAATTTTGTGATCGCTTCCACGGTTTTTCGACTGACATGTGGCCGTGCATTGTCGTGCAACAGCAAAAAATCCTGCTTTTGCCGATGTGGCCGAACACGACTCAGTCGAGCTTGAAGTTTCTTCAGTGTCGTCACATATGCATCAGAATTTATGGGGGTTCCACTTGACATGATGTCCATAAGGAACTATCCTTCAGAATCGAAAAACACCATAGCCATAACTTTTCCAGCAGAAGGTGTGCTTTTGAATTTTTTTTTTTTTTCCTTGGGTGAATTTGCATGATGCCACTCCATTGATTGCCTCTTCATCTCTGGTGAAAAGTGATGGAGCCATGTTTCATCACAATTCTTCCAAAAAATTCATCTCCGCCATTCTCGTACGGTTCCAAAAGTTCGTTGCATACCGCTTTTCTTGTTTCTTTGTGAGCCACTGTCGATATCCTGGGAACCAACCTGGCACAAACCTTTTTTAACGCTAACACTTTCAGTATTCTGCAAACACTTCCTTTCCCTATCCCAACGTAGCGCGACAATTCGTTCACTGTGATGCGTCTGCCAGCAGTCACCGATTCATTAACGAAGATCTGATATTAGCCTCCAGCCACCTAACAATAAGCAACTAACAAGCAGAAAGCTCTGCAGTACCCCCTTCTGCGCATGCGTCAATTATTGCTGCCTGGTGCGCATGCGTGGATTGACAGTAGATTAGGACTGCTCTCTGTTCTGGTGCATGGATAATGTGTCTGCTCATTTTCGTAGTTTCAGCCTGTAATGGTACTTGAATTACGTAACAATTATGGCACCTCACCTCAACCTCTTGATACCGGAAATATTCTACTGTGTTTCTATAAAATAGTTAACATACTTCTGTGACAACATTCAGACTTGATTTCGTTAATGTAGAGGTACTTCGATACATCGATGTGTACATATTGTTATGTGTATTCTTTCTTTTGTGACTATGATAGTTGACATACTTGTAACTCTGATTTTTAGGCACGTAAGCGGTTTTTAGGTAGTCAAGCTTTGGTCGTCATGTTAAAAAGACGCAGATTGTAGTCAGTTTATGAAATGTGAACTTTAACAGTGAGGAAGACATTTTCATGTATGTTTTATATTGTGAAGTGATGTTTTGGAACGAGTTACGTGATATTGCAACAAAAGTAATAAAAAAGAAGTGTAACTTAAATTCGGAGTGCTGATTACTTTTTTACATCACCATTGTCCTAATTTGCAAAAGTTTAAATTTCAAGAATGGTTTATGAAACACATCTATAAAACTTTTGAATATCGCAGAACAACACCTAGGCATCTTTGCATCCGAGCTTGGTATCATCACCACCTAGATTTTCGACGATTGAGCCATGAGTTCACAACGAGACCAGCGTGAGAAACACGAAAAGATGAGTGCCTAGTTTATCCTTGTTTCAAGAAATGACTTTATTAACTGTGCTCTAGTGACAGCTGCCACATAATATAACTTTGTTGTTGCCCGAAAATGCAATATTTAGCAGCGTGAGCAACACCACAATCATAATTAATTTTTGACCTTTGTTGTGGAAGGGTTGTTAGAACCCTTCCTGCCACTAGATCGCTGTTGCGGTATACCAGTACGTTTTGCGGTGCATCGTTGATGTGGTGTCTGTGTGTGTGTGTGTGTGTGTGTGTGTGTGTGAGAGAGAGAGAGAGAGAGAGAGAGAGAGAGAAGGGGGGGAGGAGAAGAGGTGAGTAACAGTGAGAGAAGGACGAGAGAGAGAGAAGCAGAATGAGAGGGAAAGAGTGGCAGTGTGAATGAGAGTGAGAAAGAGTAGGAGGTGGAGAGTGAGAGGTTGAGGCAGGAGTTGGGCAGGCGGCTACCTGGTGTCAGAAGCGCTGCGGCGCCGGCGTGGGGGCGTCGCCGGCTGGCACAGCCGAGGCGGCCTTGCTGGCAGCCCTGGGGTCCTCTGGGGTCCACACCTTGGCGAACATCAGCCCGGCGGCGGTGGGCGTGCGCTCCGACCGGCTGCTCGACCACGATAGTGAATGCGCCGTGAACGGGCAGCCGAAGCCTCCTGTAGGGTACAGCAGATCACACAGCGCACTTATTATAAGGGGACTCACTGCTTTGCTACTGTGTTCCCACTCATATGTGAGGGATCAAAACCCCCCTATCCACTTCACCTCCCATCCCAAACAGACGCACATACAAACACAAACACCTAAGTCACAGCAAACACTGACACTCGACAAAACTATGGAAAACACCTTGAGAAATGCATGCTTCAACATAAATGGAGATCAAATGAAACTATATGGTTCCACAGACCTTTTCAGGCCTCAGACATGTTTGATGTACGAGGGGCGTGTGAAAAGTCTGTGCAAAAATAAAAACCACTTACGTGTTTGGGGTAAAACTTTTTTATTTTTCGACATAGTCTCCTTTTAGGCCTATACACTTCGTCCAACGCTGTTCTAATTTGAAACTTCCTGGAAGATTAAAACTGTGTGCCGGACCGAGACTCGAACTCGGGACCTTTGCCTTTTGCGGGCAAGTGCTCTACTGACTGAACTACCCAAGAACGACTCACGCCCCATCCTCAGAGCTCAGTTGGTAGAGCACTTGCCCGCGAAAGGCAAAGGTCCCGAGTTCGAGTCTCAGTCCGGCACACAGTTTTAATCTCCCAGGAAGTTTCGTGTCAGCGCACACTCCGCTGCAGAGTGAAAATCTCATTCTGGAAACATCCACAGGCTGTGGCTAAGCCATGTCTCCGCTATATCCTTTCTTTCAGGAGTGCTAGTTCTGCAAGGTTTGCAGGAGAGCTTCTGTAAAGTTTGGAAGGTAGGAGACGAGGTACTGGCAGAAGTAAAGCTGTGAGGACGGGGCGTGAGTCGTGCTTGGGTAGCTCAGTTGGTAGAGCACTTGCCCGCGAAAGGCAAAGGTCCCGAGTTCGAGTCCCCACACTCTGCTGCAGAGTGAAAATCTTATTCTGGCTGTTCTAATTTGTTGATCCTTTCTGAATAATAGGAACTGCCCAAGTCTGCAAAATAGCTATTAGATGCTGCAATCACCTCCTCGTTTGAATAAAATCTCTGTCCCGCCAGCCATTTCTTCAAATTGGGGAACAAATAGCAGTCCGAGGGAACCAAGGGGGGATGTGCAACGAGCTGCAATCCTATTTCCATTAATTTTGCGACCACAACTGCTGAGGTGTGTGCTGATGCATTGTCATAATGGAAAAGCACTTTTTTGCAGTCCAATCGCAGGCGTTTTCCTTGCAGCTCGCTTTCCAAACGGTCCAATAGCGGTGAATAATATGCACCTGTAATAGTTGTATCCTTTTCCAGATAGTCGATGAGGATTATCCCTTGTGAATCCCAAATGACAGTCGCCGTAACTTTTCCGGCCGAAGGAATGGTCTTCGCCCTTTTTGGTGCAGATTCTCCCTTGGTAACTCATTGTTGAATTTGTTCTTTGGTCCCAGGAGTATAGTAATGTATCCATGTTTCATCCAAAGTGACGAAACGACGCTTAAAGTCCTGCAGTTTCTTCCTGAACAGCTGCAAACCATTTTTGCAACACTTCACATGATTCCGTTTTTGGTCAAGCGTGAGCAATCGCGGAACCCATCTTGTGGATAGCTGTCTCATGTCCAAATGTTTATGGAAAATATCATGTACCCATTCATTCGAGATGCCGACAGCGCTAGCAATCTCAGGCACCTTAACTCTACGGTCATCCATTACCAAATCATGGATTTTATCAATTTCGGAGGTAATCCGGTTCGAATCCTTGTGGTGATGGAATTTTCACGGCCAGTATTTGGACGGCAAGGGAAGGAGAGGCGATGGCGGAAAGTCCTTCATCACTTCGTGCCAATGTCCGGAATAAATTCCTCTACAGGGCGTCCAGAACGTTCTGCATCACACTGCGAAAATTTTGAAACCACTTATAAACTGTTCTAATCGAAGGTGCAGAGTCGCCGTAATGTTTATCAAGCTTCCCTTTAGTCTCCTGGGGCGTTTAGCCTTTCATAAACTAATGTTTAATGACGACACGAAATTTTTTTTCGTCCATTTTTGGACAATCACTTGACTTCCTTGATTCATACGAATGCGAAACACAAAGAAATAGACCAAGATGGATGAAACTTGGTGTGCGTTCTTTCCATAGAATAAATATGTCTGGAGTGAGCATACACATGCGCAGAACAGATTTTGTGTTGTCAACATACACTGCCGGCCAGGTCACGCGTTCTCGGGACGTCGTGTGTTTGCCCGTATAGCGCCCTGTATATTTAGAATGTCACTACATCCCGAGTACAGACGGATTCTTTTCGTACGTGTCGTGCATTATTTATATATGTTGCGCAGACATTTTAACAGTATCCATTTGATACTGGGAATAAACCAGCTACGTAACTTTTAATGGCAAGTGATAACGCAGTCTGTTTCTTTGCGATAGGTGTCACAGTTCATATGCACTCGATTTTTGGTAGTTTTCGGTATGATGCGGCACTTTATAGTATTAAAGAGCCTGACGTACACCTTCTTGCAGTGATAGTTTTGCAAAACGACTTAACAGTACTCTAGTACTTTTGCAAGTGTCCGAAAAACACCGAATTTGCCACACATTAGCGATTATATCCCTGCTAATTCTTCCTTTTTTTCTGATATTTCTGCGTATTTTTCGTTTTTGCGACCTAAAGCTCAATTTTTCTTACTGCTGACACTTTGAAGTGTTTATTTAACGCATTTTACGTACTTGCTCCCAGTTTATTAAATAAATAGTAGACTGAGTAATCTATGAACATAATCGAACAGTCGCTGATAAATGCATGGAGGATAGTATTTGCTAAAACAACTAACCATTCCCTTTCCTGTTCCGCTAGCAAATTTACGAGAGGAAGCGATTGTTTGTAAGCTTTTGTACGAGCCGTAATATTTATTATATAGTCATAAAATCGTAAAAAGATAGGTCTACGGAATCAAGCCTTAATTATAATGCGTCTCGAAATTTTTAACATATACAGTGTCTCTTACTAATATGATAACTATAATTAGAGCTACATGGTATGTACCCGTGACAAGTTACTATCCCTCGTTTCACATATTTTTCTTTGCATCCATAGCAACAACAGTAATTCACCATCGCTATTACACTATCAACAAACGGTGAAACACAACAAAAGCTCTTGATATTACAAACGCTGCGGAAAGCACACACGCACAGCATTGTCCTGAAAACACGTGACAATCCTGGTTTAATGTTGACAACATGCGCAGAACGCAATGCCTACTCCAGAGATATTTACTCTATGGTTCTTTCCAAAGATGCTACTAACTAAGTACGACCTCGATACGCGCCGGTGGTGCCATCTCTTGGACTTTGCACGGACTTTCCGAACTCCGCTCGTATTTTTATCAGCCAGAACACGTGACCATCTACCTAACAGCCAGTATGTCCACCTTTAGCACAGCTAACAGTGGCGACGCGTCGTGGTGTGGAAGCAGTGATACCTCAGTAGGTCGCTGGAAGGAGTTGGCACCACACCTGCTCATACAAGTCACCAAACTACCGTAATTCTGGGGAGGGGGGCAATGAGCTCTGATGTCACATTCAATCACACCCCAGATCGATCGAGTTCAGATATGGCGAGTGGGGCGAGCAGCACATCAATTGGAACCCGCCACTGTGTTTCTTGAACCACCTCACACTTTTGGCCACTACCGTCAGGAACACGTTATGATCATGTAGGTGTGTATTAGAGTTTGGTAGTTCGCGAACGAACGGGTGCAAAGGAATGGTTCACCAAGATGAACGAAAGGACCGAGGAACGAATTCCGAGGAGCGATCGGTTCGTAGTTCACTTCGGTAGCGGCGGTCTACTTATAGTTCCCGGGAAAGAGGAACGATCGGTTCATAGTTCACTTCGGTTGCGGCGGTCACTTGGGCAGTTCTCGTTCCAGCCTCGGTCACGTCCTCGTCTCAGTCTCGGCCTCCCTCGGCCGCACTCGTCGTTCTTCGCATGACCGCCTGTCTCAGTTCCACTGCCGACTGCTCCTAGTCAGTTCAGCATCCAGTTGTTCGTTTCGTTCACTGCGCTCGCCTATTTTACGTGTGTTCGAAACTGTTCTTGCAAGTGGTTCTGGCTATTCAGCGTCCACGACCGGTAATCAAAAAGTATTTTATAGTTTAGTAAATTACATAAAAATTACGCTGTATGTAATAGGTACGTCTTTTCAGGTAACAAAAGGGCATATCAGCTCACTTCATTGTATCGATGAACAGCAGAAGACATACTTATAACAAGGCAACTTTTTTTTGCTATTCATTTATCTTTTTGGTTTCATCGACTTGATTTAGCAGCTAACTTTCAATAATTTGCTTAATTTTTTGTGTAAGAAAATTCATATAAAACGATTTTCGTGTATCTTTCATATACAAAACATTGCATTTAGGAGGGCTCTAGTTATTTTTAAGTTTGGTTGTTTCCAATTTGCATTACCTGCTAGTGTGGTATCTTTAAAAGAAAAAAAAAGTGGGTTGTGGGTCATTTTGGCTTAGCAGGAAAAGCGGTGCCTCTCCATTTGAAAAGACGTAGATTGCATTAAAATCGTATTTACTTATTATCTCAAAAACATTTGTTCAGAAGGAGCTTTCAAACCAAAAACTTTATTACTACGAACTTAATTATTATTATTATTGCTGCATTAACTTTAATAATGCAACATAAAAACCTAATTTTTACTAATCATATGATGCAAATACTATGAGAAAACCACATTTTATTTTAAGCTTCCATAAAGTCTACTTCGCCTACGAACTCAGAGAGAACGTGAAGTATATATAGGGTGCAAACGATTATTGTTTACAACGTAGCCTAGCTATGTAGTGGAAGTTGAAACGAAGAATTTTTTACAAGACACTTGTGGTCTATCACGTTGGGAAACAGCCACCAACAGGTTTACAAGACTACATGAGCTATAGCTCATACTCGTCGCGTGAGATTTTCATGTTCTCTGCTCCAGCTCTCTACACATCGTCATCGATTGTTTCGCAATTGTTGCTTGCATTAGCTTGTTATTTCTTCACTGCCTAATTATTACATGTTTGTCTGTTTGTTGTATCTGCTCGTAACCGGCAACACATCGTCCGTAATTGGCGAGCAGTCTGTACTCGGGGCCGGTTTTCCGTGCGCCACCTTATATGATTTCCCTGCGATCAGCCACACAAGACTACGGTTGGCTAAACGAGAGGTTCTGTAGAATCACAGAAATTACTTCTAAAAGTGTGTAAGAATTCTGTAATGAATAAAACTCTATACTTCAGGGGGAGGCAAGTGTACCCTCTTGGTGCCCTCCATCCTTCAGTCACCTACACTACCGGTTTTCAGTTTCTCATAAGAACCATATACTAAGCACAAATGAATGGTGAACGAGTGAAAATGAACGGTTCCCAAAAAAGAACGATCAGCAGTGAACTAGTTCCCAAAGATGAGCGAGTTTGCCCATCTCTAGTGTGTAAAGAACCATCAGCAGTGAACTAGTTCCCAAAGATGAACGAGTTTGCCCATCTCTAGTGTGTAAAGAACCATCAGCAGTGAACTAGTTCCCAAAGATGAACGAGTTTGCCCATCTCTAGTGTGTAAAGAACCATCAGCAGTGAACTAGTTCCCAAAGATGAACGAGTTTGCCCATTTCTAGTGTGTAAAGAACGATCAGCAGTGAACTAGTTCCCAAAGATGAACGAGTTTGCCCATCTCTAGTGTGTAAAGAACGATCAGCAGTGAACTAGTTCCCAAAGATGAACGAGTTTGCCCATCTCTAGTGTGTAAAGAACGATCAGCAGTGAACTAGTTCCCAAAGATGAACGAGTTTGCCCATCTCTAGTGTGTAAAGAACCATCAGCAGTGAACTAGTTCCCAAAGATGAACGAGTTTGCCCATCTCTAGTGTGTAAAGAACGATCAGCAGTGAACTAGTTCCCAAAGATGAACGAGTTTGCCCATCTCTAGTGTGTAAAGAACCATCAGCAGTGAACTAGTTCCCAAAGATGAACGAGTTTGCCCATCTCTAGTGTGTAAAGAACCATCAGCAGTGAACTAGTTCCCAAAGATGAACGAGTTTGCCCATTTCTAGTGTGTAAAGAACGATCAGCAGTGAACTAGTTCCCAAAGATGAACGAGTTTGCCCATCTCTAGTGTGTAAAGAACGATCAGCAGTGAACTAGTTCCCAAAGATGAACGAGTTTGCCCATCTCTAGTGTGTAAAGAACGATCAGCAGTGAACTAGTTCCCAAAGATGAACGAGTTTCCCCATCTCTAGTGTGTAAAGAACGATCAGCAGTGAACTAGTTCCCAAAGATGAAATAGTTTGCCCATCTCTAGTGTGTAAAGAACCATCAGCAGTGAACTAGTTCCCAAAGATGAATGAGTTTGCCCGTCTCTAGTGTGTAAAGAACCATCAGCAGTGAACTAGTTCCCAAAGATGAACGAGTTTGCCCATCTCTAGTGTGTAAAGAACGATCAGCAGTGAACTAGTTCCCAAAGATGAAATAGTTTGCCCATCTCTAGTGTGTAAAGAACCATCAGCAGTGAACTAGTTCCCAAAGATGAATGAGTTTGCCCGTCTCTAGTGTGTAAAGAACCATCAGCAGTGAACTAGTTCCCAAAGATGAACGAGTTTGCCCATCTCTAGTGTGTAAAGAACGATCAGCAGTGAACTAGTTCCCAAAGATGAACGAGTTTGCCCATCTCTAGTGTGTAAAGAACGATCAGCAGTGAACTAGTTCCCAAAGATGAACAAGTTTGCCCATCTCTAGTGTGTAAAGAACGATCAGCAGTGAACTAGTTCCCAAAGATTAACGAGTTTGCCCATCTCTAGTGTGTAAAGAACGATCAGCAGTGAACTAGTTCCCAAAGATGAACGAGTTTGCCCATCTCTAGTGTGTAAAGAACCATCAGCAGTGAACTAGTTCCCAAAGATGAACGAGTTTGCCCATCTCTAGTGTGTAAAGAACGATCAGCAGTGAACTAGTTCCCAAAGATGAACGAGTTTGCCCATCTCTAGTGTGTAAAGAACCATCAGCAGTGAACTAGTTCCCAAAGATGAACGAGTTTGCCCATCTCTAGTGTGTAAAGAACGATCAGCAGTGAACTAGTTCCCAAAGATGAACGAGTTTGCCCATCTCTAGTGTGTAAAGAACCATCAGCTGTGAACTAGTTCCCAAAGATGAACGAGTTTGCCCATCTCTAGTGTGTAAAGAACGATCAGCAGTGAACTAGTTCCCAAAGATGAACGAGTTTGCCCATCTCTAGTGTGTAAAGAACCATCAGCAGTGAACTAGTTCCCAAAGATGAACGAGTTTGCCCATCTCTAGTGTGTAAAGAACGATCAGCAGTGAACTAGTTCCCAAAGATGAACGAGTTTGCCCATCTCTAGTGTGTAAAGAACCATCAGCAGTGAACTAGTTCCCAAAGATGAACGAGTTTGCCCATCTCTAGTGTGTAAAGAACCATCAGCAGTGAACTAGTTCCCAAAGATGAACGAGTTTGCCCATTTCTAGTGTGTAAAGAACGATCAGCAGTGAACTAGTTCCCAAAGATGAACGAGTTTGCCCATCTCTAGTGTGTAAAGAACGATCAGCAGTGAACTAGTTCCCAAAGATGAACGAGTTTGCCCATCTCTAGTGTGTAAAGAACGATCAGCAGTGAACTAGTTCCCAAAGATGAACGAGTTTCCCCATCTCTAGTGTGTAAAGAACGATCAGCAGTGAACTAGTTCCCAAAGATGAAATAGTTTGCCCATCTCTAGTGTGTAAAGAACCATCAGCAGTGAACTAGTTCCCAAAGATGAATGAGTTTGCCCGTCTCTAGTGTGTAAAGAACCATCAGCAGTGAACTAGTTCCCGAAGATGAACGAGTTTGCCCATCTCTAGTGTGTAAAGAACGATCAGCAGTGAACTAGTTCCCAAAGATGAAATAGTTTGCCCATCTCTAGTGTGTAAAGAACCATCAGCAGTGAACTAGTTCCCAAAGATGAACGAGTTTGCCCATCTCTAGTGTGTAAAGAACCATCAGCAGTGAACTAGTTCCCAAAGATGAACGAGTTTGTCCATCTCTAGTGTGTAAAGAACGATCAGCAGTGAACTAGTTCCCAAAGATGAACGAGTTTGCCCATCTCTAGTGTGTAAAGAACCATCAGCAGTGAACTAGTTCCCAAAGATGAACGAGTTTGCCCATCTCTAGTGTGTAAAGAACGATCAGCAGTGAACTAGTTCCCAAAGATGAACGAGTTTGCCCATCTCTAATGTGTAAAGAACCATCAGCTGTGAACTAGTTCCCAAAGATGAACGAGTTTGCCCATCTCTAGTGTGTAAAGAACGATCAGCAGTGAACTAGTTCCCAAAGATGAACGAGTTTGCCATCTCTAGTGTGTAAAGAACCATCAGCAGTGAACTAGTTCCCAAAGATGAACGAGTTTGCCCATCTCTAGTGTGTAAAGAACGATCAGCAGTGAACTAGTTCCCAAAGATGAACGAGTTTGCCCATCTCTAGTGTGTAAAGAACCATCAGCAGTGAACTAGTTCCCAAAGATGAACGAGTTTGCCCATCTCTAGTGTGTAAAGAACCATCAGCAGTGAACTAGTTCCCAAAGATGAACGAGTTTGCCCATTTCTAGTGTGTAAAGAACGATCAGCAGTGAACTAGTTCCCAAAGATGAACGAGTTTGCCCATCTCTAGTGTGTAAAGAACGATCAGCAGTGAACTAGTTCCCAAAGATGAACGAGTTTGCCCATCTCTAGTGTGTAAAGGACGATCAGCAGTGAACTAGTTCCCAAAGATGAACGAGTTTCCCCATCTCTAGTGTGTAAAGAACGATCAGCAGTGAACTAGTTCCCAAAGATTAAATAGTTTGCCCATCTCTAGTGTGTAAAGAACCATCAGCAGTGAACTAGTTCCCAAAGATGAATGAGTTTGCCCGTCTCTAGTGTGTAAAGAACCATCAGCAGTGAACTAGTTCCCAAAGATGAAAGAGTTTGCCCATCTCTAGTGTGTAAAGAACGATCAGCAGTGAACTAGTTCCCATAGATGAAATAGTTTGCCCATCTCTAGTGTGTAAAGAACCATCAGCAGTGAACTAGTTCCCAAAGATGAATGAGTTTGCCCGTCTCTAGTGTGTAAAGAACCATCAGCAGTGAACTAGTTCCCAAAGATGAACGAGTTTGCCCATCTCTAGTGTGTAAAGAACGATCAGCAGTGAACTAGTTCCCAAAGATGAAATAGTTTGCCCATCTCTAGTGTGTAAAGAACCATCAGCAGTGAACTAGTTCCCAAAGATGAACGAGTTTGCCCATCTCTAGTGTGTAAAGAACGATCAGCAGTGAACTAGTTCCCAAAGATGAACGAGTTTGCCCATCTCTAGTGTGTAAAGAACGATCAGCAGTGAACTAGTTCCCAAAGATGAACGAGTTTGCCCATCTCTAGTGTGTAAAGAACGATCAGCAGTGAACCAGTTCCCAAAGATGAACGAGTTTGCCCATCTCTAGTGTGTAAAGAACGATCAGCAGTGAACTAGTTCCCAAAGATGAACGAGTTTGCCCATCTCTAGTGTGTAAAGAACCATCAGCAGTGAACTAGTTCCCAAAGATGAACGAGTTTGCCCATCTCTAGTGTGTAAAGAACGATCAGCAGTGAACTAGTTCCCAAAGATGAACGAGTTTGCCCATCTCTAGTGTGTAAAGAACCATCAGCAGTGAACTAGTTCCCAAAGATGAACGAGTTTGCCCATCTCTAGTGTGTAAAGAACGATCAGCAGTGAACTAGTTCCCAAAGATGAACGAGTTTGCCCATCTCTAGTGTGTAAAGAACCATCAGCAGTGAACTAGTTCCCAAAGATGAACGAGTTTGCCCATCTCTAGTGTGTAAAGAACCATCAGCAGTGAACTAGTTCCCAAAGATGAACGAGTTTGCCCATTTCTAGTGTGTAAAGAACGATCAGCAGTGAACTAGTTCCCAAAGATGAACGAGTTTGCCCATCTCTAGTGTGTAAAGAACGATCAGCAGTGAACTAGTTCCCAAAGATGAACGAGTTTGCCCATCTCTAGTGTGTAAAGAACGATCAGCAGTGAACTAGTTCCCAAAGATGAACGAGTTTCCCCATCTCTAGTGTGTAAAGAACGATCAGCAGTGAACTAGTTCCCAAAGATGAAATAGTTTGCCCATCTCTAGTGTGTAAAGAACCATCAGCAGTGAACTAGTTCCCAAAGATGAACGAGTTTGCCCATCTCTAGTGTGTAAAGAACGATCAGCAGTCAACTAGTTCCCAAAGATTAACGAGTTTGCCCATCTCTAGTGTGTAAAGAACGATCAGCAGTGAACTAGTTCCCAAAGATGAACGAGTTTGCCCATCTCTAGTGTGTAAAGAACCATCAGCAGTGAACTAGTTCCCAAAGATGAACGAGTTTGCCCATCTCTAGTGTGTAAAGAACGATCAGCAGTGAACTAGTTCCCAAAGATGAACGAGTTGGCCCATCTCTAGTGTGTAAAGAACCATCAGCAGTGAACTAGTTCCCAAAGATGAACGAGTTTGCCCATCTCTAGTGTGTAAAGAACGATCAGCAGTGAACTAGTTCCCAAAGATGAACGAGTTTGCCCATCTCTAGTGTGTAAAGAACGATCAGCAGTGAACTAGTTCCCAAAGATGAACGAGTTTGCCCATCTCTAGTGTGTAAATAACCATCAGCAGTGAACTAGTTTCCAAAGATGAACGAGTTTGCCCATCACTAGTGTGTAAAGAACGATCAGCAGTGAACTAGTTCACAAAGATGAACGCGTTTGCCCATCTCTAGTGTGTAAAGAACGATCAGCAGTGAACTAGTTCCCAAAGATGAACGAGTTTGCCCATCTGTAGTGTGTAAAGAACCATCAGCAGTGAACTAGTTCCCAAAGATGAACGAGTTTGCCCATCTCTAGTGTGTAAAGAACAATCAGCAGTGAACTAGTTCCCAAAGATGAACGAGTTTGCCCATCTCTAGTGTGTAAAGAACCATCAGCAGTGAACTAGTTCCCAAAGATGAACGAGTTTGCCCATCTCTAGTGTGTAAAGAACGATCAGCAGTGAACTAGTTCCCAAAGATGAACGAGTTTGTCCATCTCTAGGGTGTAAAGAACGATCAGCAGTGAACTAGTTCCCAAAGATGAACGAGTTTGCCCATCTCTAGTGTGTAAAGAACGATCAGCAGTGAACTAGTTCCCAAAGATGAACGAGTTTGCCCATCTCTAGTGTGTAAAGAACCATCAGCAGTGAACTAGTTCCCAAGGATGAACGAGTTTGCCCATCTCTCGTGTGTAAAGAACCCTCAGCAGTGAACTAATTCCCAAAGATGAACGAGTTTGCCCATCTCTAGTGTGTAAAGAACGATCAGCGGTGAACTAGTTCCCAAAGATGAACGAGTTTGCCCATCTCTAGTGTGTAAAGAACCATCAGCAGTGAACTAGTTCCCAAAGATGAACGAGTTTGCCCATCTCTAGTGTGTAAAGAACGATCAGCAGTGAACTAGCTCCCAAAGATGAACCAGTTTGCCCATCTCTAGTGTGTAAAGAACGATCAGCAGTGAACTAGTTCCCAAAGATGAACGAGTTTGCCCATCTCTAGTGTGTAAAGAACGATCAGCAGTTAACTAGTTCCCAAAGATGAACGAGTTTGCGCATCTCTAGTGTGTAAAGAACCATCAGCAGTGAACTATTTCCCAAAGATGAACGAGTTTGCCCATCTCTAGTGTGTAAAGAACCATCAGCAGTGAACTAGTTCCCAAAGATGAACGAGTTTGCCCATCTCTAGTGTGTAAAGAACCATCAGCAGTGAACTAGTTCCCAAAGATGAACGAGTTTGCCCTTCTCTAGTGTGTAAAGAACGATCAGCAGTGAACTAGTTCCCAAAGATGAACGAGTTTGCCCATCTCTAGTGTGTAAAGAACCATCAGCAGTGAACTAGTTCCCAAAGATGAACGAGTTTGCCCATCTCTAGTGTGTAAAGAACGATCAGCAGTGAACTAGTTCCCAAAGATGAACGAGTTTGCCCATCTCTAGTGTGTAAAGAACGATCAGCAGTGAACTAGTTCCCAAAGATGAACGAGTTTGCCCATCTCTAGTGTGTAAAGAACCATCAGCAGTGAACTAGTTCCCAAAGATTAACGAGTTTGCCCATCTCTAGTGTGTAAAGAACAATCAGCAGTGAACTAGTTCCCAAAGATGAACGAGTTTGCCCATCTCTAGTGTGTATAGAACCATCAGCAGTGAACTAGTTCCCAAAGATGAACGAGTTTGCCCATCTCTAGTGTGTAAAGAACGATCAGCAGTGAACTAGTTTCCAAAGATGAACGAGTTTGCCCATCTCTAGTGTGTAAAGAACGATAAGCAGTGAACTAGTTCCCAAAGATGAACGAGTTTGCCCATCTCTAGTGTGTAAAGAACGATCAGCAGTGAACTAGTTCCCAAAGATGAACGAGTTTGCCCATCTCTAGTGTGTAAAGAACCATCAGCAGTGAACTAGTTCCCAAAGATGAACGAGTTTGCCCATCTCTAGTGTGTAAAGAACCATCAGCAGTGAACTAGTTCCCAAAGATGAACGAGTTTGCCCATCTCTAGTGTGTAAAGAACCATCAGCAGGGAACTAGTTCCCAAAGATGAACGAGTTTGCCCATCTCTAGTGTGTAAAGAACGATCAGCAGTGAACTAGTTCCCAAAGATGAACGAGTTTGCCCATCTCTAGTGTGTAAAGAACCATCAGCAGTGAACTAGTTCCCAAAGATGAACGAGTTTGCCCATCTCTAGTGTGTAAAGAACCATCAGCAGTGAACTAGTTCCCAAAGATGAACGAGTTTGCCCATCTCTAGTGTGTAAAGAACCATCAGCAGTGAACTAGTTCCCAAAGATGAACGAGTTTGCCCATCTCTAGTGTGTAAAGAACCATCAGCAGTGAACTAGTTCCCAAAGATGAACGAGTTTGCCCATCTCTAGTGTGTAAAGAACGATCAGCAGTGAACTAGTTCCCAAAGATGAACGAGTTTGCCCATCTCTAGTGTGTAAAGAACCATCAGCAGTGAACTAGTTCCCAAAGATGAACGAGTTTGCCCATCTCTAGTGTGTAAAGAACCATCAGCAGTGAACTAGTTCCCATAGATGAACGAGTTTGCCCATCTCTAGTGTGTAAAGAACCATCAGCAGTGAACTAGTTCCCAAAGATGAACGAGTTTGCCCATCTCTAGTGTGTAAAGAACGATCAGCAGTGAACTAGTTCCCAAAGATGAACGAGTTTGCCCATCTCTAGTGTGTAAAGAACCATCAGCAGTGAACTAGTTCCCAAAGATTAACGAGTTTCCCCATCTCTAGTGTGTAAAGAACAATCAGCAGTAAACTAGTTCCCAAAGATGAACGAGTTTGCCCATCTCTAGTGTGTATAGAACCATCAGCAGTGAACTAGTTCCCAAAGATGAACGAGTTTGCCCATCTCTAGTGTGTAAAGAACGATCAGCAGTGAACTAGTTCCCAAAGATGAACGAGTTTGCCCATCTCTAGTGTGTAAAGAACCAACAGCAGTGAACTAGTTCCCAAAGATGAACGAGTTTGCCCATCTCTAGTGTGTAAAGAACGATCAGCAGTAAACTAGTTCCCAAAGATGAACGAGTTTGCCCATCTCTAGTGTGTAAAGAACAATCAGCAGTGAAGTAGTTCCCAAAGATGAACGAATTTGCCCATCTCTAGTGTGTAAAGAACCATCAGCAGTGAACTAGTTCCCAAAGATGAACGAGTTTGCCCATCCCTACTGTGTAAAGAACCATCAGCAGTGAACTAGTTCCCAAAGATGAACGAGTTTGCCCATCTCTAGTGTGTAAAGAACCATCAGCAGTGAACTAGTTCCCAAAGATGAACGAGTTTGCCCATCTCTAGTGTGTAAAGAACCATCAGCAGTGAACTAGTTCCCAAAGATGAACGAGTTTGCCCATCTCTAGTGTGTAAAGAACGATCAGCAGTGAACTAGTTCCCAAAGATGAACGAGTTTGCCCATCTCTAGTGTGTAAAGAACCATCAGCAGTAAACTAGTTCCCAAAGATGAACGAGTTTGCCCATCTCCAGTGTGTAAAGAACGATCAGCAGTGAACTAGTTCCCAAAGATGAACGAATTTGCCCATCTCTAGTGTGTAAAGAACCATCAGCAGTGAACTAGTTCCCAAAGATGAACGAGTTTGCCCATCCCTACTGTGTAAAGAACGATCAGCAGTGAACTAGTTCCCAAAGATGAACGAGTCTGCCCATCTCTAGTGTGTAAAGAACCATCAGCAGTGAACTAGTTCCCAAAGATGAACGAGTTTGCCCATCTCTAGTGTGTAAAGAACGATCAGCAGTGAACTAGTTCCCAAAGATGAACGAGTTTGCCCATCCCTACTGTGTAAAGAACGATCAGCAGTGAACTAGTTCCCAAAGATGAACGAGTTTGCCCATCTCTAGTGTGTAAAGAACCATCAGCAGTGAACTAGTTCCCAAAGATGAACGAGTTTGCCCATCTCTAGTGTGTAAAGAACGATCAGCAGTGAACTAGTTCCCAAAGATGAACGAGTTTGCCCATCTCTAGTGTGTAAAGAACCATCAGCAGTGAACTAGTTCCCAAAGATGAACGAGTTTGCCCATCCCTACTGTGTAAAGAACGATCAGCAGTGAACTAGTTCCCAAAGATGAACGAGTTTGCCCATCTCTAGTGTGTAAAGAACCATCAGCAGTGAACTAGTTCCCAAAGATTAACGAGTTTGCCCATCTCTAGTGTGTAAAGAACAATCAGCAGTGAACTAGTTCCCAAAGATGAACGAGTTTGCCCATCTCTAGTGTGTATAGAACCATCAGCAGTGAACTAGTTCCCAAAGATGAACGAGTTTGCCCATCTCTAGTGTGTAAAGAACGATCAGCAGTGAACTAGTTCCCAAAGATGAACGAGTTTGCCCATCTCTAGTGTGTAAAGAACGATAAGCAGTGAACTAGTTCCCAAAGATGAACGAGTTTGCCCATCTCTAGTGTGTAAAGAACGATCAGCAGTGAACTAGTTCCCAAAGATGAACGAGTTTGCCCATCTCTAGTGTGTAAAGAACGATCAGCAGTGAACTAGTTCCCAAAGATGAACGAGTTTGCCCATCTCTAGTGTGTAAAGAACCATCAGCAGTGAACTAGTTCCCAAAGATGAACGAGTTTGCCCATCTCTAGTGTGTAAAGAACCATCAGCAGTGAACTAGTTCCCAAAGATGAACGAGTTTGCCCATCTCTAGTGTGTAAAGAACCATCAGCAGTGAACTAGTTCCCAAAGATGAACGAGTTTGCCCATCTCTAGTGTGTAAAGAACGATCAGCAGTGAACTAGTTCCCAAAGATGAACGAGTTTGCCCATCTCTAGTGTGTAAAGAACCATCAGCAGTGAACTAGTTCCCAAAGATGAACGAGTTTGCCCATCTCTAGTGTGTAAAGAACCATCAGCAGTGAACTAGTTCCCAAAGATGAACGAGTTTGCCCATCTCTAGTGTGTAAAGAACCATCAGCAGTGAACTAGTTCCCAAAGATGAACGAGTTTGCCCATCTCTAGTGTGTAAAGAACCAACAGCAGTGAACTAGTTCCCAAAGATGAACGAGTTTGCCCATCTCTAGTGTGTAAAGAACGATCAGCAGTAAACTAGTTCCCAAAGATGAACGAGTTTGCCCATCTCTAGTGTGTAAAGAACGATCAGCAGTGAACTAGTTCCCAAAGATGAACGAATTTGCCCATCTCTAGTGTGTAAAGAACCATCAGCAGTGAACTAGTTCCCAAAGATGAACGAGTTTGCCCATCCCTACTGTGTAAAGAACCATCAGCAGTGAACTAGTTCCCAAAGATGAACGAGTTTGCCCATCTCTAGTGTGTAAAGAACGATCAGCAGTGAACTAGTTCCCAAAGATGAACGAGTTTGCCCATCTCTAGTGTGTAAAGAACCATCAGCAGTGAACTAGTTCCCAAAGATGAACGAGTTTGCCCATCTCTAGTGTGTAAAGAACCAACAGCAGTGAACTAGTTCCCAAAGATGAACGAGTTTGCCCATCTCTAGTGTGTAAAGAACCATCAGCAGTAAACTAGTTCCCAAAGATGAACGAGTTTGCCCATCTCCAGTGTGTAAAGAACGATCAGCAGTGAACTAGTTCCCAAAGATGAACGAATTTGCCCATCTCTAGTGTGTAAAGAACCATCAGCAGTGAACTAGTTCCCAAAGATGAACGAGTTTGCCCATCCCTACTGTGTAAAGAACGATCAGCAGTGAACTAGTTCCCAAAGATGAACGAGTTTGCCCATCTCTAGTGTGTAAAGAACCATCAGCAGTGAACTAGTTCCCAAAGATGAACGAGTTTGCCCATCTCTAGTGTGTAAAGAACGATCAGCAGTGAACTAGTTCCCAAAGATGAACGAGTTTGCCCATCTCTAGTGTGTAAAGAACCATCAGCAGTGAACTAGTTCCCAAAGATGAACGAGTTTGCCCATCTCTAGTGTGTAAAGAACCATCAGCAGTGAACTAGTTCCCAAAGATGAACGAGTTTGCCCATTTCTAGTGTGTAAAGAACGATCAGCAGTGAACTAGTTCCCAAAGATGAACGAGTTTGCCCATCTCTAGTGTGTAAAGAACGATCAGCAGTGAACTAGTTCCCAAAGATGAACGAGTTTGCCCATCTCTAGTGTGTAAAGAACGATCAGCAGTGAACTAGTTCCCAAAGATGAACGAGTTTCCCCATCTCTAGTGTGTAAAGAACGATCAGCAGTGAACTAGTTCCCAAAGATGAAATAGTTTGCCCATCTCTAGTGTGTAAAGAACCATCAGCAGTGAACTAGTTCCCAAAGATGAATGAGTTTGCCCATCTCTAGTGTGTAAAGAACCATCAGCAGTGAACTAGTTCCCAAAGATGAACGAGTTTGCCCATCTCTAGTGTGTAAAGAACGATCAGCAGTGAACTAGTTCCCAAAGATGAAATAGTTTGCCCATCTCTAGTGTGTAAAGAACCATCAGCAGTGAACTAGTTCCCAAAGATGAATGAGTTTGCCCGTCTCTAGTGTGTAAAGAACCATCAGCAGTGAACTAGTTCCCAAAGATGAACGAGTTTGCCCATCTCTAGTGTGTAAAGAACGATCAGCAGTGAACTAGTTCCCAAAGATGAAATAGTTTGCGCATCTCTAGTGTGTAAAGAACCATCAGCAGTGAACTAGTTCCCAAAGATGAACGAGTTTGCCCATCTCTAGTGTGTAAAGAACCATCAGCAGTGAACTAGTTCCCAAAGATGAACGAGTTTGCCCATCTCTAGTGTGTAAAGAACGATCAGCAGTGAACTAGTTCCCAAAGATGAACGAGTTTGCCCATTTCCAGTGTGTAAAGAACGATCAGCAGTGAACCAGTTCCCAAAGATGAACGAGTTTGCCCATCTCTAGTGTGTAAAGTACCATCAGCAGTGAACTAGTTCCCAAAGATGAACGAGTTTGCCCATCTCTAGTGTGTAAAGAACGATCAGCAGTGAACTAGTTCCCAAAGATGAACGAGTTTCCCCATCTCTAGTGTGTAAAGAACGATCAGCAGTGAACTAGTTCCCAAAGATGAAATAGTTTGCCCATCTCTAGTGTGTAAAGAACCATCAGCAGTGAACTAGTTCCCAAAGATGAATGAGTTTGCCCATCTCTAGTGTGTAAAGAACCATCAGCAGTGAACTAGTTCCCAAAGATGAACGAGTTTGCCCATCTCTAGTGTGTAAAGAACGATCAGCAGTGAACTAGTTCCCAAAGATGAAATAGTTTGCCCATCTCTAGTGTGTAAAGAACCATCAGCAGTGAACTAGTTCCCAAAGATGAATGAGTTTGCCCGTCTCTAGTGTGTAAAGAACCATCAGCAGTGAACTAGTTCCCAAAGATGAACGAGTTTGCCCATCTCTAGTGTGTAAAGAACCATCAGCAGTGAACTAGTTCCCAAAGATGAACGAGTTTGCCCATCTCTATTGTGTAAAGAACGATCAGCAGTGAACTAGTTCCCAAAGATGAAATAGTTTGCCCATCTCTAGTGTGTAAAGAACCATCAGCAGTGAACTAGTTCCCAAAGATGAACGAGTTTGCCCATCTCTAGTGTGTAAAGAACGATCAGCAGTGAACTAGTTCCCAAAGATGAAATAGTTTGCCCATCTCTAGTGTGTAAAGAACCATCAGCAGTGAACTAGTTCCCAAAGATGAATGAGTTTGCCCGTCTCTAGTGTGTAAAGAACCATCAGCAGTGAACTAGTTCCCAAAGATGAACGAGTTTGCCCATCTCTAGTGTGTAAAGAACGATCAGCAGTGAACTAGTTCCCAAAGATGAAATAGTTTGCGCATCTCTAGTGTGTAAAGAACCATCAGCAGTGAACTAGTTCCCAAAGATGAACGAGTTTGCCCATCTCTAGTGTGTAAAGAACCATCAGCAGTGAACTAGTTCCCAAAGATGAACGAGTTTGCCCATCTCTAGTGTGTAAAGAACGATCAGCAGTGAACTAGTTCCCAAAGATGAACGAGTTTGCCCATTTCTAGTGTGTAAAGAACGATCAGCAGTGAACCAGTTCCCAAAGATGAACGAGTTTGCCCATCTCTAGTGTGTAAAGTACCATCAGCAGTGAACTAGTTCCCAAAGATGAACGAGTTTGCCCATCTCTAGTGTGTAAAGAACGATCAGCAGTGAACTAGTTCCCAAAGATGAACGAGTTTCCCCATCTCTAGTGTGTAAAGAACGATCAGCAGTGAACTAGTTCCCAAAGATGAAATAGTTTGCCCATCTCTAGTGTGTAAAGAACCATCAGCAGTGAACTAGTTCCCAAAGATGAATGAGTTTGCCCATCTCTAGTGTGTAAAGAACCATCAGCAGTGAACTAGTTCCCAAAGATGAACGAGTTTGCCCATCTCTAGTGTGTAAAGAACGATCAGCAGTGAACTAGTTCCCAAAGATGAAATAGTTTGCCCATCTCTAGTGTGTAAAGAACCATCAGCAGTGAACTAGTTCCCAAAGATGAATGAGTTTGCCCGTCTCTAGTGTGTAAAGAACCATCAGCAGTGAACTAGTTCCCAAAGATGAACGAGTTTGCCCATCTCTAGTGTGTAAAGAACCATCAGCAGTGAACTAGTTCCCAAAGATGAACGAGTTTGCCCATCTCTATTGTGTAAAGAACGATCAGCAGTGAACTAGTTCCCAAAGATGAACGAGTTTGCCCATCTCTAGTGTGTAAAGAACCATCAGCAGTGAACTAGTTCCCAAAGATGAACGAGTTTGCCCATCTCTAGTGTGTAAAGAACCATCAGCAGTGAACTAGTTCCCAAAGATGAACGAGTTTGCCCATTTCTAGTGTGTAAAGAACGATCAGCAGTGAACTAGTTCCCAAAGATGAACGAGTTTGCCCATCTCTAGTGTGTAAAGAACGATCAGCAGTGAACTAGTTCCCAAAGATGAACGAGTTTGCCCATCTCTAGTGTGTAAAGAACGATCAGCAGTGAACTAGTTCCCAAAGATGAACGAGTTTCCCCATCTCTAGTGTGTAAAGAACGATCAGCAGTGAACTAGTTCCCAAAGATGAAATAGTTTGCCCATCTCTAGTGTGTAAAGAACCATCAGCAGTGAACTAGTTCCCAAAGATGAATGAGTTTGCCCGTCTCTAGTGTGTAAAGAACCATCAGCAGTGAACTAGTTCCCAAAGATGAACGAGTTTGCCCATCTCTAGTGTGTAAAGAACGATCAGCAGTGAACTAGTTCCCAAAGATGAAATAGTTTGCCCATCTCTAGTGTGT
Organism: Schistocerca serialis cubense; assembly: GCF_023864345.2. NCBI lineage: Eukaryota > Metazoa > Arthropoda > Insecta > Orthoptera > Acrididae > Schistocerca > Schistocerca serialis. The sequence goes on from NC_064648.1 coordinate 186,393,038, forward strand.
AAAGAACCATCAGCAGTGAACTAGTTCCCAAAGATGAATGAGTTTGCCCGTCTCTAGTGTGTAAAGAACCATCAGCAGTGAACTAGTTCCCAAAGATGAACGAGTTTGCCCATCTCTAGTGTGTAAAGAACGATCAGCAGTGAACTAGTTCCCAAAGATGAACGAGTTTGCCCATCTCTAGTGTGTAAAGAACGATCAGCAGTGAACTAGTTCCCAAAGATGAACGAGTTTGCCCATCTCTAGTGTGTAAAGAACGATCAGCAGTGAACTAGTTCCCAAAGATTAACGAGTTTGCCCATCTCTAGTGTGTAAAGAACGATCAGCAGTGAACTAGTTCCCAAAGATGAACGAGTTTGCCCATCTCTAGTGTGTAAAGAACCATCAGCAGTGAACTAGTTCCCAAAGATGAACGAGTTTGCCCATCTCTAGTGTGTAAAGAACGATCAGCAGTGAACTAGTTCCCAAAGATGAACGAGTTTGCCCATCTCTAGTGTGTAAAGAACCATCAGCAGTGAACTAGTTCCCAAAGATGAACGAGTTTGCCCATCTCTAGTGTGTAAAGAACGATCAGCAGTGAACTAGTTCCCAAAGATGAACGAGTTTGCCCATCTCTAGTGTGTAAAGAACCATCAGCTGTGAACTAGTTCCCAAAGATGAACGAGTTTGCCCATCTCTAGTGTGTAAAGAACGATCAGCAGTGAACTAGTTCCCAAAGATGAACGAGTTTGCCCATCTCTAGTGTGTAAATAACCATCAGCAGTGAACTAGTTTCCAAAGATGAACGAGTTTGCCCATCACTAGTGTGTAAAGAACGATCAGCAGTGAACTAGTTCACAAAGATGAACGCGTTTGCCCATCTCTAGTGTGTAAAAAACGATCAGCAGTGAACTAGTTCCCAAAGATGAACGAGTTTGCCCATCTGTAGTGTGTAAAGAACCATCAGCAGTGAACTAGTTCCCAAAGATTAACGAGTTTGCCCATCTCTAGTGTGTAAAGAACAATCAGCAGTGAACTAGTTCCCAAAGATGAACGAGTTTGCCCATCTCTAGTGTGTAAAGAACCATCAGCAGTGAACTAGTTCCCAAAGATGAACGAGTTTGCCCATCTCTAGTGTGTAAAGAACGATCAGCAGTGAACTAGTTCCCAAAGATGAACGAGTTTGTCCATCTCTAGTGTGTAAAGAACGATCAGCAGTGAACTAGTTCCCAAAGATGAACGAGTTTGCCCATCTCTAGTGTGTAAAGAACGATCAGCAGTGAACTAGTTCCCAAAGATGAACGAGTTTGCCCATCTCTAGTGTGTAAAGAACCATCAGCAGTGAACTAGTTCCCAAGGATGAACGAGTTTGCCCATCTCTCGTGTGTAAAGAACCCTCAGCAGTGAACTAATTCCCAAAGATGAACGAGTTTGCCCATCTCTAGTGTGTAAAGAACGATCAGCGGTGAACTAGTTCCCAAAGATGAACGAGTTTGCCCATCTCTAGTGTGTAAAGAACCATCAGCAGTGAACTAGTTCCCAAAGATGAACGAGTTTGCCCATCTCTAGTGTGTAAAGAACGATCAGCAGTGAACTAGCTCCCAAAGATGAACCAGTTTGCCCATCTCTAGTGTGTAAAGAACGATCAGCAGTGAACTAGTTCCCAAAGATGAACGAGGTTGCCCATCTCTAGTGTGTAAAGAACGATCAGCAGTTAACTAGTTCCCAAAGATGAACGAGTTTGCGCATCTCTAGTGTGTAAAGAACCATCAGCAGTGAACTATTTCCCAAAGATGAACGAGTTTGCCCATCTCTAGTGTGTAAAGAACCATCAGCAGTGAACTAGTTCCCAAAGATGAACGAGTTTGCCCATCTCTAGTGTGTAAAGAACCATCAGCAGTGAACTAGTTCCCAAAGATGAACGAGTTTGCCCTTCTCTAGTGTGTAAAGAACGATCAGCAGTGAACTAGTTCCCAAAGATGAACGAGTTTGCCCATCTCTAGTGTGTAAAGAACCATCAGCAGTGAACTAGTTCCCAAAGATGAACGAGTTTGCCCATCTCTAGTGTGTAAAGAACGATCAGCAGTGAACTAGTTCCCAAAGATGAACGAGTTTGCCCATCTCTAGTGTGTAAAGAACGATCAGCAGTGAACTAGTTCCCAAAGATGAACGAGTTTGCCCATCTCTAGTGTGTAAAGAACCATCAGCAGTGAACTAGTTCCCAAAGATTAACGAGTTTGCCCATCTCTAGTGTGTAAAGAACAATCAGCAGTGAACTAGTTCCCAAAGATGAACGAGTTTGCCCATCTCTAGTGTGTATAGAACCATCAGCAGTGAACTAGTTCCCAAAGATGAACGAGTTTGCCCATCTCTAGTGTGTAAAGAACGATCAGCAGTGAACTAGTTCCTAAAGATGAACGAGTTTGCCCATCTCTAGTGTGTAAAGAACGATAAGCAGTGAACTAGTTCCCAAAGATGAACGAGTTTGCCCATCTCTAGTGTGTAAAGAACGATCAGCAGTGAACTAGTTCCCAAAGATGAACGAGTTTGCCCATCTCTAGTGTGTAAAGAACGATCAGCAGTGAACTAGTTCCCAAAGATGAACGAGTTTGCCCATCTCTAGTGTGTAAAGAACCATCAGCAGTGAACTAGTTCCCAAAGATGAACGAGTTTGCCCATCTCTAGTGTGTAAAGAACCATCAGCAGTGAACTAGTTCCCAAAGATGAACGAGTTTGCCCATCTCTAGTGTGTATAGAACCATCAGCAGTGAACTAGTTCCCAAAGATGAACGAGTTTGCCCATCTCTAGTGTGTAAAGAACGATCAGCAGTGAACTAGTTCCCAAAGATGAACGAGTTTGCCCATCTCTAGTGTGTAAAGAACCGTCAGCAGTGAACTAGTTCCCAAAGATGAACGAGTTTGCCCATCTCTAGTGTGTAAAGAACCATCAGCAGTGAACTAGTTCCCAAAGATGAACGAGTTTGCCCATCTCTAGTGTGTAAAGAACCATCAGCAGTGAACTAGTTCCCAAAGATGAACGAGTTTGCCCATCTCTAGTGTGTAAAGAACCATCAGCAGTGAACTAGTTCCCAAAGATGAACGAGTTTGCCCATCTCTAGTGCGTAAAGAACGATCAGCAGTGAACTAGTTCCCAAAGATGAACGAGTTTGCCCATCTCTAGTGTGTAAAGAACCATCAATAGTGAACTAGTTCCCAAAGATGAACGAGTTTGCCCATCCCTAGTGTGTAAAGAACCATCAGCAGTGAACTAGTTCCCAAAGATGAACGAGTTTGCCCGTCTCTAGTGTGTAAAGAACGATCAGCAGTGAACTAGTTCCCAAAGATGAACGAGTTTCCCCATCTCTAGTGTGTAAAGAACGATCAGCAGTGAACTAGTTCCCAAAGATGAACGAGTTTGCCCATCTCTAGTGTGTAAAGAACCATCAGCAGTGAACTAGTTCCCAAATATGAACGAGTTTGCCCATCTCTAGTGTGTAAAGAACGATCAGCAGTGAACTAATTCCCAAAGATGAACGAGTTTGCCCATCTCTAGTGTGTAAAGAACGATCAGCAGTGAACTAGTTCCCAAAGATGAAATAGTTTGCCCATCTCTAGTGTGTAAAGAACCATCAGCAGTGAACTAGTTCCCAAAGATGAACGAGTTTGCCCATCTCTAGTGTGTAAAGAACCATCAGCAGTGAACTAGTTCCCAAATATGAACGAGTTTGCCCATCTCTAGTGTGTAAAGAACGATCAGCAGTGAACTAGTTCCCAAAGATGAACGAGTTTGCCCATCTCTAGTGTGTAAAGAACGATCAGCAGTGAACTAGTTCCCAAAGATGAACGAGTTTGCCCATCTCTAGTGTGTAAAGAACGATCAGCAGTGAACTAGTTCCCAAAGATGAACGAGTTTGCCCATCTCTAGTGTGTTAAGAACGATCAGCAGTGAACCAGTTCCCAAAGATGAACGAGTTTGCCCATCTCTAGTGTGTAAAGAACGATCAGCAGTGAACTAGTTCCCAAAGAAAAACGAATTTGCCCATCTGTAGTGTGTAAAGAACGATCAGCGGTGAACTAGTTCCCAAAGATGAACGAGTTTGCCCATCTCTAGTGTGTAAAGAACGATCAGCAGTGAACTAGTTCCCAAAGATGGACGAGTTTGCCCCTCTCTCATGTGTAAAGAACGATCAGCAGAGAACTAGTTCCCAAAGATGAACGAGTTTGCCCATCTCTAGTGTGTAAAGAACCATCAGCAGTGAACTAGTTCCCAAAGATGAACGAGTTTGCCCATCTCTAGTGTGTAAAGAACCATCAGCAGTGAACTAGTTCCCAAATATGAACGAGTTTGCCCATCTCTAGTGTGTAAAGAACGATCAGCAGTGAACTAGTTCCCAAAGATGAACGAGTTTGCCCATCTCTATTGTGTAAAGAACGATCAGCAGTGAACTAGTTCCCAAAGATGAACGAGTTTGCCCATCTCTAGTGTGTAAAGAACGATCAGCAGTGAACTAGTTCCCAAAGATGAACGAGTTTGCCCCTCTCTCGTGTGTAAAGAACAATCAGCAGAGAACTAGTTCCCAAAGATGAACGAGTTTGCCCATCTCTAGTGTGTAAAGAACCATCAGCAGTGAACTAGTTCCCAAAGATGAACGAGTTTGCCCATCTCTAGTGTGTAAAGAACCATCAGCAGTGAACTAGTTCCCAAAGATGAACGAGTTTGCCCATCTCTAGTGTGTAAAGAACGATCAGCAGTGAACTAGTTCCCAAAGATGAACGAGTTTGCCCATCTCTAGTGTGTAAAGAACGATCAGCAGTGAACTAGTTCCCATAGATGAAATAGTTTGCCCATCTCTAGTGTGTAAAGAACCATCAGCAGTGAACCAGTTCCCAAAGATGAACGAGTTTGCCCGTCTCTAGTGTGTAAAGAACGATGAGCAGTGAACTAGTTCCCAAAGATGAACGAGTTTGCCCATCTCTAGTGTGTAAAGAACCATCAGCAGTGAACTAGTTCCCAAAGATGAACGAGTTTGCCCATCTCTAGTGTGTAAAGAACGATCAGCAGTGAACTAGTTCCCAAAGATGAACGAGTTTGCCCCTCTCTCGTGTGTAAAGAACGATCAGCAGAGAACTAGTTCCCAAAGATGAACGAGTTTGCCCATCTCTAGTGTGTAAAGAACCATCAGCAGTGAACTAGTTCCCAAAGATGAACGAGTTTGCCCATCTCTAGTGTGTATGTGGTCTGCAACCAGTGTATGATACTGCTCGGCCGTGATGGTGTCTTGCACAAACTCCGCTGCACCCATGGATGCATGCGTGAGTGTTCTGTGGAGCATAATTGAGCAGCCACCGGCTGGTCTCTGTCCCCCAGTACAGGTGTCGAGGAGCTGCTCCCGTGGAAGACGACGGATTTGGTCGCTCCCGTCAGGCCGATGAAGAAGATATCGCGATTCATCAGACCGTTCACTGCTCTGCCACTGCGCCAATGTCCAGAGCCGATGGTCACGTGCCCATTTCAGTCATAGTTGCCAAAGTCGTAGTGTTAACATAGCCACATGCACTGGTCATCGGCTGTGGAGGTCCACCATTAGCAGTGTTTGGCACACTTGTACTGTGCCCAACGTTAAAGTCTGATGTTACAGGGTGTCTAGAAAAGGGCTCCCTCATTTCAAAATTAAATATCTCGAAAGCAAAGATCGGTAGAGGAATGCAATAAACGGTATGTTTATTGTGAAAGCTGTAAGAAGTTTATACAACAGTTTGAAATAATAGTTACAAAAGTTGCTAACAGATGGCGCTGTACGCTGTACAGCTCATATCAGCATACATAAGTGAAATAATCGTATGAAAACAATCTTTGCAAACAATCACATCACAATGTTTTCAAAATGTTCTCCATTGGCACTACAGAGGTGGCGCAAACGAAGAATGAAATTCGCCATCACGTTTCGTAGCGTCTCAACCGAAATGGATTCACATGCCACAGAGATCGCCGATTCGAGCTCGTCCAGCGTGGCGGGATGCTTCGGGTAGACCGTGTCTTTCACTGTGTCCTACAAAAAAAGTCACAGGGAGTGAAATCCGGCGAATATGGAGGCCAATCCATGCCTGCACCAGTAAATTTGGGATATTCCAAAGCAATGACTCGCTTCCCGAAATATTCCTCAAGAAAGCGAAACACTTGTTCGGTCCGATGTGGTCGGGCTCCATCTTGCATAAACCATTCAGTACCTGGTCGATCCTCTAACGCTTGCCGTGTGGCGATAAATTGTTCCAAAACTGCAACGTAACGTGCACCAGTGACCGTTTCTCGAATGAAAAAAGGGCCAATAATGCCTCTGCTGCATACTGCAGCCCACACAGTAATTTTAGGAGAATACAGGGGTTTCGCTTCACACCAATATGGCTTTTCGGAAGCCCAAAATCGGCAGTTCTTATTCACGTATCCATTCAGGTGGAAGTGTGCTTCATCTGCAAACCAGATGCAGCCAACATCAAATCCTTCACTATCAATCATGGTGAGCATCTGATTAGCAAAGGCAACCCTCTGTCGCACAGCTCGTACGGGTATGGCCTGGTGCCTTTGAATTTTGAATGGAAACATGTGTAGGCTCTTTCTCAGTATTTTCTGCTTGCTGGAAGGCTTCAAACTAGTCTCAGATGAAATTCTACGTACGGATGACATTGGATTTCGCTGAATAATTCCAGAAACTGTGGCGATATTTTCAGGTGTAACTGCGGTTTGCTTGCGGCCAACATGCCCCACTAGATCATCAGTTACGCTGCCTGTTCGTTGAAATTTTGCGAAGAGCGTACGAATGGTTTTCGCATCGGGGCTTTTGGTACATTAAATCGTGCTTGAAAACTTCGCCTTGTTGCCGCAGGACTCTGTTCTAACCTGTGGTACTCCAGCACCAGAAAAACGCGTTGTTCAATGGAGTACACGGTTTTAATCTCTTCCTTCGGTACGCTAACCTCCTTTCACGTTCCAATAGTGGAACTGATCGCTCTGGGCTTCGGATCACTACTTATACTAGGCATTACGTATGGCGATTACAGCGCCATCTATTAGCAGCTTTTTGTAACTATTATTTCAAACTGCAGTATGAACTTCTTAAAGCTTTCACAATAAACATACCGTTTACTGCATTCCTCTATCGATCTTTGTTTTCGAGATATTTAATTTTGAAATGAGGGAGCCCTTTTCTGGACACCCTGTAGTTCCTCCAGAGTTCGCCTCCCTGTCCTCTGTTTTCCCAGTCTGCCCAGCCTACGGCATCCGACATGTGTAATGACGGGTGGCCACCCAACCCTACAACATCTGGACGTGGATTCACCTTGGTTCAAATGGTTCAAATGGGACTTAACTTCTGAGGTCATCAGTCCCCTAGAACTTAGAACTACTTAAACCTAACTAACTTAAGGACATCGCACACATCCATGCCCGAGGCAGGATTCGGACCCGCGACCGTAGCGGTCGCGCGGTTCCAGACTGTGGCGCCTAGAACCGCTCGGCCACCCCGGCCGGCGGATTCACTTTGGTTTCGCCACGTGTTCAAGACAGTCACCACAGTCGACAAGTCGTACAGTTTCGAAAATGCTCGTGCTGATCCCCCAAGGCATCACAATCTGCCCTCGGTCAATGTCAGACAGACTGCACGCCTTCCCCATTCTACACATGGACAGCATGCTCACTGATACTATACACACACCGTGTATGTGTGTGACTGGCGGTCATTCCGCGTCATGTGACGCTGCCATCGCCTGGACGGGTTTATATCGTTGGTAGGCCAGTGGTCTTAGTGTTGGAATGAAATGGGGTTTTATTAGAAGCAAAAAAAAAGCAAAGTTCACAAAATGTCCGAGAGATGGCGCTGGGCAGCAAAACGTCAGTGACTGCGCATGAAAATCGTGTATAAAAGGAGCTGTAATGAGAGAGAAATCCCAAAACCCAGGCGATTATTGTAGGCACAACCACCCCTTCCTTCCGCCTCCTTGATTTATATCTCACCATCTATGGCCATCCTATCGCCCTCACTCCCACCCTTAAGTACCTTTGCGTCACCCTCGACTGTCGCCTCTCCTGGACTCCCCATCTCCGGACTATCCAAGCCACAGCACGCTCCCAACTCCGTCTCCTCGAGCTCCTTTCCGGCCGTACATGGGGTCTGGACCCCTCCACCATCCTCCACACCTATAAATCCCTCACCCGCCCTATCCTTTGTTACGCCCATCCGGCCTGGATCTCCGCCCCCCCTCCCTTTTATAAATCCCTCCAAATCCTTGAACGCCATGCTCTCCGCCTCGCCTATCGCATCCGTCTCCCCTCCCCCACGCAGATCCTGTACGAACTCATTCCGTTCCCCCACCTCCTCCTTTTCCTCGAAAGGATACAGATCCTGTACACCGTCCGCAAACTCGATCCTCCTCACCCGCTTGTCTCACCCATACTCTCCCACCCCCGCCCGCTGCCGCATCTGTATTCCCGCGTCCCGTCCCACCCGGTCTCCATCTCTCCACCCTCCTTACCCTCTCCCAAGGTGGCTTCCGCCAGCTCCCCCTCCCTGCTGATGTCCTCCTCCCCTCCATCTACCCCTCCTATCAACTTTGATCCTGCCCCCCCCCCCCCACTCTGGTGTCCTTTCCTCTAGGCACCTTCCCTCCCTTCTCTCTCCTTTTCCCCCCATCCCTCATCCTCCGTCCCTCTTCCCCCGGGCTTCCCCTCCCCCTTCCTCCTTTCCTCCTATCTCCCCTGCCCAGGGCACCCCTGCTCTCCCCTCTCCCTCTCCCACCCCTCCCCCTCCTCCTCTCTTGGCAGGTCCCCGGACTCGCACACGCCACGTGGACTTTCGCACGCCGGATCATCGCCGTCAGTGTCTCGTGTGTGTGCCTTCGTTTGTGTTTAGTGTTCTTTCGCCGTCACGCCTCCACTGTTCACGTGTGCCGTCGCCGTCTTCTATGTTATGTGTGCCGTGTCAACTAGTGTTAGTGATGTTTCTCGTCCAGCGTGAACGGCTCCATGTTTTTTGTTTTTTAGTGTCTACATTTTTTGCCCGCCGTTTTGATTGTATTCTCTGTGCCACCTATATGTATTACTTATTGTAAAACTCAAGGCTGAAGAGCGGCGTACTCTGCTGCTGACAGCCCGCCTTGTGTAAGGTGATCAAAATCCCAATAAAGAAAAAAAGGAAATAAAAAAAAAGAGAGAGAATCAGATGCGCCAGCAGTCGCAGCATGTTGACGTTACCTGAGAAGGCGCTTTTAGTGAAGCTGTATTATCAGAACGGGGAATGTGCTAGTTCAGCGTTACGATCCTATCGCCAAAGGAAGGGGATTCGAACGGGTTGACAAATGCAGCTGTGGCGAGAATGATTTCGAAGTTCGAAGCCACGGGTTGTTTAGACGATAGACCCCGTAGTGGCCGACCGAGCACAAGGCGTAATGCTGCTGAGACAGTTCAGCAAGAAATGGAGACTGTAGCGGGTTCGTCTGCGCACAGGGGAGTCAGTGCTCGCGCAGTCGCACGTCGCACCGGCATTCCGTACACTACTTTTGGTTCGCACTTAGGCGTACGCTCCAATGCTATCCGTAGAAAGTCCATCGGCATCGTGAACTGTTACCTTGCGATTTAGTGAAGCGAAGGGCATTTGCGGTGTGGGCGTTTCAAAAAGATGGCGGAAGATGACGATTGGTTGAGTAACGTGTTGTGCACCTATGAAGCTCATTTCACCCTCCGAGGGTCTGTCAACGCCCACAACGGCAGAATTTGGGCTACCGAAAATCCCAGAACTGTCATGGAAACTCCACTGCACGACGAGAAAGTCACGATATGGGTTGGATTTACCACATCTACCGTTATCGGGCCTTTTTTCTTCGAGGAAAAGCGTAATTCTGGTTTTGTAACTGCTACCGTGGCGGGTGAGAGGTACCCTGGTATGTTACAGAATCGCATCATCCCCAGCCAGGCGTATAAACACCTGCTGGAACGTACGATGTTTATGTAGGATGGCGCTGCACCCCATATTGGTAGACGCGTGAAAGATCTCTTGCGCGCGTCGTTTGGTGATGATCGTGTGCTCAGCCGCCACTTTCGTCATGCTTGGCCTCCCAGGTCCCCAGACCTCAGTCAGTGCGATTATTGGCTTTGGAGTTACCTGAAGTCGCAAGTGTATCGTGATCGACCGACATCTCTAGGGATGCTGAAAGACAACATCCGCCGCCAATGCCTCACCGTACCTCCGGACGTGTTTTACATTGCTGTTCACAACATTATTCCTCGACTACAGCTATTTTTGAGGAATGATGGTGGACATATTGAGCATTTCCTGTAAAGAACATCATCTTTGCTTTGTCTTACTTTGTTATGCTAATTATTGCTATTCTGATCATATGAAGTGCCATCTGTCGGACATTTTTGGTTCTAATAAAACCCCATGTCATTCCAAGCATGTGTGTCAATTTCTACCCCTCTATCTACATTATTGCGTGATTTATTCAGTTTTCAAATTTATACTGACTTTTTCATCACCCGGTATCTTCAGACTGAAGTGACAAATGAAAATATGTACCAATCGCGGGACTGGATTGCACTAAGGAGGGAGTCGTGCTAGCATATTCCATGTAGTTGTGAAAATCGACTCTGCCAGGGTGGCATAGTGGTTAGTGCATCTGCATTGTGAATGGTAGTGCTGGGTTCGAATCCCGACCTTGGTACGAATATTCTTTCGTCACTTCAGTCTGCGAAGGGTGTTACAAAAAGGCACGGCCAAACTTTCAGAAAACATTCCTCACACACAAATAAAGAAAAGATGTTACGTACACATGTGTCCGGAAACGCTTAATTTCCATGTTAGAGCTCTTTTTAGTTTCGTCAGTATGTACTGTTCTTCCTCGATCCACCGCCAGTTGGCCCAATTGAAGGAAGGTAATGTTGACTTCGGTGCTTGTGTTGACATGCGACTCATTGCTCTACAGTACTAGCATCGAGCACATCAGTACGTAGCATCAACAGGTAGTGTTAATCACGAACGTGGTTTTGCAGTCAGTGCAATGTTTACAAATGCGGAGTTGGCAGATGCCCATTTGATGTGTGGGTAGCACGGGGCAATAGCCGTGGCGCGGTACTTTTGTATCGAGACAGATTTCCAGGACAGGAAGACGTTCGAAGCAATTGATCGGCGTCTTAGGGAGTACGGAACTTCCGGCCTATGACTCGCGACTGGGGAAGACCTAGAACGACGAGGACACCTGCAATGGACGAGGCAATTCTTCGTTCAGTTGACGATAACCCTAATGTCAGCGTCAGAGAAGTTACTGCTGTACAAGGTAACGTTGACCACGTCACTGTATGGAGAGTGCTACGGAAGAACCAGTTGTTTCCGTACCGTGTACAGCGTGTGCAGGCACTATCAGCAGCTGATTGGCCTGCACGGGTACACTTCTGCGAATGGTTCATCCGACAATGTGTCAATCCTCATTTCAGTGCAAATGTTCTCTTTACGGATGAGGCTTCATTCCAACGTGATCGAATTGTAAATTTTCACACTCAACATGTGTGGGCTGACGAGAATCCGCACGCAATTGTGCAATCACGTCATTAACACAGATTTTCTGTGAACCTTTGGGCAGGCATTGTTGGTGATGTCTCGTGTTCTTCCACCTACGTTCAATGGAGCACGTTATCACGATTTCATACGGGATACTCTACCTGTGCTGCTAGAACATGTGCCTTTACAAGTACGACACAACATGTGGTTCACGCACGATGGAGCTCCTGCACATTTCAGTCGAAGTGTTCGTACGCTTCTCAACAACAGATTCGGTGACCGATGGATTGGTAGAGGCGGACCAATTGCGTGGCCTCCACGCTCTCCTGACCTCAACCCTCTCGACTTTCATTTATGGGGGCATTTGAAAGCTCTTGTTTACGCAACCCCGGTACCAAATGTAGAGACTCTTCGTGCTCGTATTGTGGACGGCTGTGATACAATACGCCATTCTCCAGGGCTGCATCAGCGCATCAGGGATTCCATGCGACGGAGGGTGGATGCACGTATCCTCGCTAACGGAGGACATTTTGAACATTTCCTGTAACAAAGTGTTTGAAGTCACGCTGGTACGTTCTGTTGCTGTGTGTTTCCATTCCATGGTTAATTGATTTGAAGAGAAGTAATAAAATGAGCTCTAACATGGAAAGTAAGCGTTTCCGGACACATGTCCACATAAAATATTTTCTTTATTTGTGTGTGAGGAATGTTTCCTGAAAGTTTGGCCGTACCTTTTTGTAACATCCTGTATACATCATAAATGAGACATGAAAAGGTGTCTGGAACCATATAGTTTCATTTGATAGAAGCACCTATGCCTAGTTTTCAGGCAGTCTCTACTGTTTTGTTCGACGCTGGTGTGCTATTCCAATAGAGTTGGAGAGCCTCTGCAATGTTGTTCCAGTATAGGGGGGATACTTTGTGGGCTGGAGAGTGGATAAGAGTTTGGACTGAAGTGCGAGGCGTGCTAGGGTAGTCCACGCAGTTGTGCAAAGCAACTGTGCAAGGGTGGCCTAGTGGTTAGCACATCTGCCTACTGAACAGAGGACCCAGGTTTGAATCCCAGTGTTGGTACAAATTTTCCTTCGTCACTTCAGTCTGAGTGTATACAGGATAAATGTAGATTCTATAGTGGTTCACAATTTCTAAAATCGTTGGGGGAAGTGGCAACAAAACGACTATTCACGTTGGTCTGTAGAATGTATGAGTCTGGCGACATACCATCTGACTTTCGGAAAAGCATCATCCACACAATTCCGAAGACGGCAATGGCTGACAAGTGCGAGAATTATCGCACAATCAGCTTAACAGCTCATGCATCGAAGCTGCTTACAAGAAGAATATACAGAAGAATGGAAAAGAAAATTGAGAATGCGCTAGGTGACGATCAGTTTGGCTTTAGGAAAAGTAAAGGGACGAGAGAGGCAATTCTGACGTTACGGCTAATTGTGCAAGCAAGGCTAAAGAAAAATCAAGACACTTTCATAGGATTTGTCGACCTGGAAAAAGCGTTCGACAATATAAAATGGTGCAAGCTGATCGACATTCTGAAAAAAGTAGGGGTAAGCTATAGGGAGAGACGGGTCATATACAATATGTACAACAACCAAGAGGGAATAATAAGAGTGGACGATCAAGAACGAAGTGCTCGTATTAAGAAGGGTGTAAGACAAGGCTGTAGCCTTTCGCCCCTACTCTTCAATCTGTACATCGAGGAAGCAATGATGGAAATAAAAGAAAGGTTCAGGAGTGGAATTAAAATACAAGGTGAAAGGATATCAATGATACGATTCGCTGATGACATTGCTATCCTGAGTGAAAATGAAGAAGAATTAAATGATCTGCTGAACGGAATGAACAGTCTAATGAATACACAGTATGGTTTGAGAGTAAATCGGAGAAAGACGAAGGTAATGAGAAGTAGTAGAAATGAGAACAGCGAGAAACTTAACATCAGGATTGATGGTCACGAAGTCAATGAAGTTAAGGAATTGTGCTACCTAGGCAGTAAAATAATCAATGACGGACGGAGCAAGGAGGACATCAAAAGCAGACTCGCTATGGCAAAAAAGGCATTTCTGGCCAAGAGAAGTCTACTAATATCAAATACCGGCCTTAATTTGAGGAAGAAATTTCTGAGGATGTACGTCTGGAGTACAGCATTGTATGGTAGTGAAACATGGACTGTGGGAAAACCGGAACAGAAGAGAATCGAAGCATTTGAGATGTGGTGCTATAGACGAATGTTGAAAATTAGGTGGACTGATACGGTAAGGAATGAGGAGGTTCTACGCAGAATCGGGGAGGAAAGGAATATGTGGAAAACACTGATAAGGAGAAGGGACAGGATGATAGGACATCTGCTAAGACATGAGGGAATGACTTCCATGGTACTAGAGGGAGCTGTAGAGGGCAAAAACTGTAGAAGAAGACAGAGATTGGAATACGTCAAGCAAATAATTGAGGACGTAGGTTGCAAGTGCTACTCTGAGATGAAGAGGTTATCACAGGAAAGGAATTCGTGGCGGGCCGCATCAAACCAGTCAGTAAACTGATGACCAAAAAAAAATAGTGGTTCAAATAGTCCAAATGGCTCTGAGAACCATGGGACTTAACATCTGAGGTCATCAGTCCCCTAGAACTTAGGACTACTTAAACCTTACTAACCTAAGGACATCACACACATCCATGCCCGAGGTAGGATTCGAACCTGCGACCGAAGCGGTCGCGCGGTTCCAGACTGAAGCGCCTAGAAACGCTCGGCCACAGCGGCCGATCATGCTATAGTGCATTCAGAATTAGTTTAGGACTGACAGTTCGGAAGTAGCACAGGTGAGCATGGAACAGAGTAGCCAAGCCCCGCACGGAACTCGTGCGTTACCTCATGTTTCATTCAACTCGCTCATACAAGCTGACTATTGGATCTTTAAATGTGGAGCCGACTGTAATTCGTTGTGAAATAGTTTCACTATGTGATGGTTTCATTTTTATTTTTTAAAATGTTTATGTAGACAATAAAACGACAGTTTTCAAGAAACAACTTTCCGACGACTTTATCAAATTTTCGACATGCGAGAAAGTTTTTTGTTATTGAAGCTAGGTGTACACATTACCCGAATGAAATGTCAAGAAAACATCAAATTTCCATCTGTTTCAAACCTCACTGTGTCAAAGATCTCTAACGCGAGATACAGGTCTGTAAATAATATGATGCGCAATCGTTTGCTCGCGTACAGTAACGATAGGCAACATAGCTCTATATTCGTAAAGACTTGATATGTTTGTGATATGCATCCTTATTTCCAACACAAGAAAAAATAAAATAATGCGTGTTTGGTAACTTAAGTTGGGCAACATCTGTTCTGATTAACAAAAACAATACAAAAACGGCCAATGTATTGCAGACATTATTTTGTATACAGTAATATCTATGCACAGACTTGAATTCTAGAAATGTACTTTCTTTGGAATTAATATTTGATACTGCCGCCATATTAAAATTTCAGAAATTAGTGTGAATTAATTTTGTTATGCGAGTACTTACAAGTGCAAACTGCGCACTCCAAACGTGTAGCTGAATCCGTTTGTGCTGCATCTCTATGTGGATAATGGTAAAACTCCAAGATCCAACGGAGAGCAGCGCGCTTCGTTACAGGATCATTTAGTAATCGCGAAAGCGTTACGGAGATGACAGATAAACTCCAGTGGAAGAGTCTCAGTAGCTCGGTACGGGCTTTTGTTGGAAGTTTCGAGAACATACCTTCACTGGTGAGTCAAACAGTATATTGCTCCCTCCTACGTATATCTCGCGAAGAGACCGTGAGGATAAAGTCAGAGAGATTAGAGCCCACACAGAAGCATACCGACAATCCTTCTTTCCACGAACAATACAAGACTGGAATAGAAGGGAGAACCGATAGAGGTACTCAAGGTACCATCCGCCACACACCGTCATGTGGCTTGCGGAGTATGCATGTAGATTTAGATGTAGACATTACCCTCGTCGCTATTACAGACAAAGTTTCGCTGTCACTATTGCCATTTAAAGAGACAATCATCTCTTCCACTGAAGTGTCCAAAGCACCTTCATGCTGCCATGCTCTTTCCATAACGTTGTGTGCGTGTTTGGCGGCTTTCTTCCAGTCTTCAGAGGTAACGGGAGTGATAGCTTCTTTAGTGCTTGCTTCTACTGCGGAGAGCGTTAAGTTTTCGGTTGTTCCTGGCAACGTAACATTTAATTTGGGCCCAAATCAACTCTATAGGTCGGTCGCGGTGGTCTAGCGGTTCTAGGCGCTCAGTCCGGAACCGCGCGACTGCTACGGTCGCAGGTTCGAATCCTGCCTCGGGCATGGATGTATGTGATGTCCTTAGGTTAGTTAGGTTTAACTAGTTCTAAGTTCTAGGGGACTAATGACATCATAAGTTGAGTCCCATAGTGCTCAGAGCCATTTGAACGCTATAGGGTTGAAGTTGTAGTGTTACAGTGCAGGCCGGACGACTGTATGCCCATATTTTTTTGGTAGTTCATCGATTTCATATTTTTAAAATTGCGGTTTATGGAAACTTATTTTTTTCCATAAGCTCGACCTTCATAAGGTCATCACATACATTTACGTTAAGACGCTCAAGCCAATTAATCATTTCCTCCTTTCACTTTTCCATGGTAGGTGCTTTATCAACAACAAGTGAATGATGTGGAGCATTGTCTAAAACTATTGTTGACGGTTTATCTAGATTGGGTCTTAGAGATTCTACGAACCACTTTGTGAATGTAATGTGTTTCATGTCTTCGTGATAATCTCCTGTCTTCTTCGATTTAAAGAGAAGGTGACAGTTTGGTACGAAGCCTTGCACGGTGCCTGCATGCAGTAGAATCAATCTGCCCCCCTTACCAGACGGCATCTGCATTGTTTTAATTGTGTTGTCTGTCCACGCCTGATTAACTACACGACCAGAATTTCATCGAGCCAAACCACTTCATTAACATTGACGCTAAATATTTGTCTTAAACATCGGCATCGCCATGCAGCAATATCCTTTCTTTCCATCAATAGCTTAAGGCCGCAAAATTGTCCGCAGTGAAAGCCTACGTTGTGCAAAACTGTGAGTAACGATGCTCGACTGCCCTGGAAAAGTCCTGATTCTTCAAGTGTCACCAGTGAGTTTGAGAGAGTGAGATGTTCCTTTCTGCGATAATAAACGCAAACAAGACGACGAATTGTATCCTCTGCAAATGAATCTAAATTCGTAAGCCGCATATCCATAGAACGCTTCTTCCCGGGACTACAACGTTTGGATAGGTTCTCCCTTTTTCTGTCTCAAACACTTCCTTCCCAATTTTTGCGACAGTGTTTTTGTTGATATTCAGGACTGAAGCCGTTCCATCTACTACGTTGCTAACGGAGTGTAGTGGGCCGCCATTAAGTTTCTCACTCTCAAAGTAAGCTCTTAACGAACAAATCATTTCTCTACGCTGTCCTCGTAAAGCAGCCCCCTGTCCACCAGAACGACGTCGAACTTTTCCACTTCTAACTTTCGATGTACTTCTGACATGTTAAATAAGACACAACAAATGACTGTCACAGAAACAATTAGGTAACTCCTCAACTGCAGCGAAACAAACAGAGCGCGCAGCGATCGCACGGACGGACTGTAACACCTACAACGCCTCTCGGTGTTAATGAACCAAAATAGCTCCCAAATTAGCTCCCATGCCCTCTAAATATAACTTCAGAAAATGTCCCAAGCCCCTCCACAAGTAGTAATTTACGAAATAGAAATAAGACAAATAGAGGGAAATCTATACTAAAAAAATAATAGAAAAAGAAAAGAATTTTAATCATAAATTTTGGAAACATGGGAGGGGGGGGGGGGGGAACGATAGATATGGTTAAATTATTAGTTATTCTTATACATGAGAAAATCAATATTATAGTCACAGAACGCAGGTCTTGAACACCAAAGATAGCGTTTACTAAAGTATAAATAGACATACAATGCAATTATGATACTCCAGTCTCTATCCTCTAGTCTGTTCGAAGTCAATTAGGACGTACAGCTTTAGGAAGCAACAATAGGAGCTTTTTTTTTTTTAAACCAGGGCGCAAAAATAAATCGGGACGAGATCGTTTTTTGGGAAGCATTAATTTCAGATCAGAATTAGAACTTTTTTTTGTCATATTAGAGGAACGGGGAGGTGATCAATAATCTCTCTGACTTTAACGTCACTTCGTGTGAAGATTTAAATATTTTACGGAATTAACGATTTTCGGACAGATTCGGACTTCGTATTGTGATAGTGGAAAAGCTTTACTTCACGCGACTAGTAATGATAGTTCCTGACAGTTTATGTATATTAAACGGGAACAATCTTTTTATCGAAAGTGACAGAACATTGTTTCGTATCTCTAATATTGACGGGATTCCAGATTAGATACTTATTCAAAGAACCCCTTTGGATGCGATCGTGTGAATCAACTGATTTACTAATAATTATTGTTAAATAAAATAACGTGTTAATTTGAAACTGACTATTCGTCTTGAAGTTTACTTCGATGTAAGTTCATAAATAATTAGGTTACGTGATTTTCACCAAGAATAAACTGCAGACTAATAACTGAAACAAGTGAACGAGAATCTATTGAAAACACTAGTATTAATTTACTTATGGTTTTTTTTTCCTTTTAACAGCCGTATACCGCAAGTAGCAAACAGAACACAGCACGTTGTTATCAATGGAGAGACGTCTACAGACGTTAAAGTAACCTCTGGCGTGCCACAGGGGAGTGTTATGGGACCATTTCTTTTCACAATATATTTAAATGACCTAGTAGATAGTGTCGGAAGTTCCATGCGGCTTTTCGCGGATGATGCTGTAGTATACAGAGAAGTTGCAGCATTAGAAAATTGTAGCAAAATGGAGGAAGATCTGCAGCGGATAGGCACTTGGTGCAGGGAGTGGCAACTGACCCTTAACATAGACAAATGTAATGTATTGCGAATACATAGAAAGAAGGATCCTTTATTGTATGATTATATGATAGCGGAACAGACACTGGTAGCAGTTACTTCTGAAAATTCCTGGGAGTATGCGTACGGAACGATTTGAAGTGGAATGATCATATAAAACTAATTGTTGGTGAGGAGGGTACCAGGTTGAGATTTATTGGGAGAGTCCTTAGAAAATGTAGTCCATCAACAAAGGAGGTGGCTTACAAAACACTCGTTCGACCTATACTTGAGTATTGCTCATCAGTGTGGGATCCGTACCAGGTCGGGTTCACAGAGGAGATGGAGAAGATCCAAAGAAGAGCGGCGCGTTTCGTCACATGGTTATTGGGGAAGCGTGATAGCGTTACGGAGATGTTTAGCAAACTCAAGTGGCAGACTCTGCAAGAGAGCCGCTCTGCATCGCGGTGTAGCTTGCTGTCCAGGTTTCGAGAGGGTGCGTTTCTGGATGAGGTATCGAATGTATTACTTCCCCCTACTTATACCTCCCGAGGACATCACGAGTGTAAAATTAGAGAGATTCGAGCGCGCACGGAGGCTTTCCGGCAGTCGTCCTTTCCGCGAACCATACGCGACTGCAACAGGAAAGGGATGCAATGACAGTGGCACGTAAAGTGCCCTCCGCCACACACCGTTGGGCGGCTTGCGGAGTATAAATGTAGATGTAGCTGTAGTGACTCACTGGGATTAATTTAAGAACTAGCTGGGATAAAACAAAACCCCTCAATACCAGTCAATGTATAGATAAATTAACATTCCTACTTTCATGCAAGATACGGAAGTCGGGATAGAAAATAGGGTCGCTACAGCACTCACTGCAACTAAATCGCGGCACAAGCGGAAGTGTTGTGGACTGAGATTTGGCAACTCAGGATGGGCTGCAGCTGCAGGCATCACTCGATTGGCTGAATCCGAGCCGTGACTCAGCCGCCGCCTTCTGCCTACCACTTCCGTCGCACCTGTCAATACTAAAGTAATTTTGAATTGACTATAGGGAGGTTGCGCTGTTGTATTTGCTAAATCGCGGCACAAGCGGAAGTGTTGTGGACTGAGATTTGGCAACTCAGGATGGGCTGCAGCTGCAGGCATCACCCGATTGGCTGAATCCGAGCCGTGACTCAGCCGCCGCCTTCTGCCTACCACTTCCGTCGCACCTGTCAATACTAAAGTAATTTTGAATTGACTATAGGGAGGTTGCGCTGTTGTATTTGACCACAAACGGTACTCGTGCCCTGTTCGCTATACAGTCAGAGCAGTGTAGGTAAGAATTCATGTGGCAGAGTTAAATGAAGTCGAACTTGGACAAACTGTTACTCCACTTGTGGTGGGTGCTTTCGCAGCCTGGGAAGCCGAACTGTTGTGTATCAAGAGGCATCGTATCGAAGAGTTGTACTGCACAGAGCAAAAGTGGAAAAACCTCATCTGCTAACAAGGGAACCTCCACATCGCACCCCCCTCAGATTTAGTTATAAGTTGGCACAGTGGATAGGCCTTGAAAAACTGAACACAGGTCAATCGAGAAAACAGGAAGAAGTTGTGTGGAACTACGAAAAAAATAAGCAAAATATACAAACTGAGTAGTCCATGTGCAACATAAGCAACATCAAGGATGATGCGAACATCATGGATGATGCGAACTCAGGAGCGCCGTGGTCCCGAGGTTAGCGTGTGCAACTGCCGAACGAGAAGTCCTTGGTTCAAGTCTTCCGCAGAGTAAAAAGTTTACTTTTTTATTTTCGCAAAGTTATGATCTGTCCGTCCGTTCATTGACGTCTCTGTTCACTGTAATAAGTTTAGTGTCTGTGTTTTGCGACCGCACCGCAAAACCGTGCGATTAGTAGACGAAAGGACGTGCCTCCCCAATGGGAACCGAAAACATTTGATCGCAAGGTCATAGGTCAACCGATTCCTCTACAGGAAAAGACATCTGATATATCCTATACGACACTGCTGACGGCATGTGCGTCACACGACAGGAATATGTTGTCGACCCACCTAACTTGTTGCTGTGTTGGCAGAAGAGCCAACACCGTGTTGCTAGAGGAGGCCGAAATGCACGCGTTTAATTACACGCAGACTGGCGTGAGGTCTGGAGCAGTTAAATGTAATTAATATAGCCAATAAGGAACGCTGTTCCTGGAATACTTAACTTTAATCCATAATTGGTGTACATCGCTCTTTTGTATCATTTCCATCTCAATATGAACGGGTAATGGCGCCTTGCTAGGTCGTAGCAAATGACGTAGCTGAAGGCTATGCTAACTATCGTCTCGGCAAATGAGAGCGTAATTTGTCAGTGTAGCATCGCTAGCTAAGTCGGCTGTACAACTGGGGCGAGTGCTAGGAAGTCTCTCTAGACCTGCCGTGTGGCGGCGCTCGGTCTGCTATCACTGACAGTGGCGACACGCGGGTCCGACGTAAACTAACGGACCGCGGCCGATTTAAAGGCTACCACCTAGCAAGTGTGGTGTCTGGCGGTGACACCACACTTGTACACTTGGCGAATGGGTAAAAAGTTCCTTCTACCTTGCCCGATTTAGGTTTTCTTGTGGATGTGATAATCACTGCCAAAAAAGTGATGACAACATAAGAGTTTGTCACGTAAACTGCAACAAATGAATGCAACAGTTTGACAGTCGCACAGTTTTCCCTGTGCTCTGTCAAAACATATGTTTTTAACGTTTTCAAATTTTTCGTTTTAGGTCTAGCGTCCCCATACTACGGCGCAGTTACCTCACATCAGAAGGACGGACGGACAGGTAATAATTGTCTGAAAAAAAAAAATTAAAATCTTCACTCGAAGGTAGTCTTCAACCAAGGACCTCTCAATCCGCAGCTGTCCACGCTAACCACGGGACCACGGCGCTCCTGAGCGCAGAGTATCCTTGATGTTGCTTATCTTCTGCATGGACTACTCAGTTTGTACATTTTGCTTATTTTTTTCATAGTTCCACACAACTTCTTCCTGTTTTCTCGATTGATCTTTGTTCAGTTTTTCAAGGCCTATCCACTGTGCCAACTTATAACTAAATCTGAGGGGGGTGCGATGGGGAGGTTCCCTTGTAAGACACGAGGTGGATGGAAGCGTGTATTCGGCGACTGTCCCATCGCACTCGAGCGCCCTATTTACATCTACATGGATACTCTGCAAATCACATTTAAGTGCCTGGCAGAGGCTTCATCGAACCACCTTCACAATTCTCTATTATTCCAATCAAGTATAGCGCGCGGAAAGAACGAATATCTATATCTTTCCGTACGAGCTCTAATTTCCCTTATTTTATCGGGCGATCGTTCCTCCCTACGTTGGTCTCTGTCAACAAAATATTTTCGCATTCGGAGGAGAAAGTTGGTGATTGGAATTTCGTGAGAAGATTACGTCGCAACGGAAAACGCCTTTCTTTTAATGATGTCCAGCCCAAATCTCATATCACTTCTGTGACACTCTCTCCCTTATTTCGCGATAGTACAAAACGTTCTGCCTTTCTTGGAACTTTTTCGGTGTACTCCGTCAGTCCTATCTGGTAAGGATCCCACACCGCGCAGCAGTATTCTAAAAGAGGACGGACAAGCGTAGTGTAGGCAGTCTCCTTAGTAGGTCTGTTACATTTTCTAAGTGTCGTGCCAATAAAACGCAGTCTTTGGTTAGCCTTCCAGACAACATTTTCTGTGTGTTCTTTCCAATTTAAGTTGTTCGCAATTGTAATACTTAGGTATTTAGTTGAATTTACGGCTTTTAGATTAGACTGATTTATCGTGTAACCGAAGTTGAACGACTTCCTTTTAGCACTCACGTGGATGACCTCACACTTTTCGTTATTTAGGGTCAACTGCCACGTTTCGCACCATCAGATATCTTTTCTAAATCGTTTTTCAGTTTGTTTTGACCTTCTGATGACTTTATTACTCGATAAACGACAGTGTCATCTGCAAACAACCGAAGACGGCTGCTCAGATTGTCTCCCAAATCGTTTATATAGATAAGGAACACCAAAGGGCCCATAACACTACCTTGCGGAACGCCAGAAATCACTTCTGTTTTACTCGACGACTTTTCCGTCAATTACTACGAACTGTGATCTCTCTGACAGGAAATCACAAATCCAGTCACATAACTGAGACGATATTCCACAAGCACGCAATTTAACTACGAGCCGCTTTTATGGTACCGTGTCAAAAGCCTTTAGGAAATCCAGAAATAGGGAATCGATCTGAAATCCCTTGTCAATAGCACTCAACACTTCATGTGAGTAAAGAGCTAGCTGTGTTTCACAAGAACAGTGTTTTCTAAACCCGTGTTGACTGTGTGTCAATTGACCGATTTCTTCGAGGTAATTCATAACGTTAATATATGTTCTAAAAACCTGCCGCATATCGACGTTAACGATATGGGCCTGTTGTTCAGTGGATTACTCATACTACCTTTCTTGAATATTGGTGTGACCTGTGCAACTTTCCAGTCTTTGGGTACGGATCTTTCGTCGAGCGAACGGTTGTATATGATTGTTAAGTATGGAGCTAATGCATCAGCATACTCCGAAAGGAACCTAATTGGTATACAGTCTGGACCAGAAGACTTGCTTTTATTAAGTGATTTAAGTTGCTTCACTACTCCGAGGATATTTACTTCTACGTTACTCATGTTGGCAGCTGTTCTCGATTCGAATTCTGGAATATTTTCTTCGTCTTCTTTTGTGAAGGCATTTCGGAAGGCTGTGTTTAGTAAGTCTGCTTTGGCAGCACTGTCTTCGATAGTATCTCCATTGCTATCGCGCAGAGAATCATTGATTGTTTCTTACCGGTAACGTGCTTCACATACGACCAGAATCTCTTTGGATTTTCTGCCAGGTTTCGAGGCAAAGCTTCGCTGTGGAAACTGTTATAGGCATCTCGCATTGAAGTCCGCGCTAAATTTCGAGCTTCTGTAAAAGTTCGCCAATTGTGAGTATTTTGCTTCTGTTTAAATTTGGCATTGTAAGTAGGCTGTTTAGGGTTTTTTATTGGTAACGCCACGTAGCGCTCTGTATGAAAATCGCTGACTGTGCTGTGTGCAGCCTGTTGCTGGTTTGCGTTGTTAGAATATTTGCTATTGTAGTGTTGGGCAGTTGGATGTGAACAGCGTATAGCGTTGCGCAGTTGGAGGTGAGCCGCCAGCAGTGGTGGATGTGGGGAGAGAGATGGCGGAGTCTTGAGAGCGGACCATCTGGACGTGTGTCCATCAGAGACAGTAAATTTGTAAGACTGGATGTCATGAACTGAACACTATTAAGGTAAATACATTGTTTGTTCTCTATCAAAATTTTTCATTTGCTAAATATGCCTATTAGTAGTTAGTGCCTTCAGTAGTTAGAATGTTTTATTTAGTTGGCAGTAGTGGCGCTCGCTGTATTGCAGTAGTTCGAGTAACGAAGATTTTTGTGAGGTGAGTGATTGATGAAAGGTATAGGTTATTGTGAGTTAGGGCCATTCTTTTGTAGGGATTATTGAAAGTCACCTCCCCATGAACCACGGACCTTGCCGTTGGTGGGGAGGCTTGCGTGCCTCAGCGATACAGATGGCCGTACCGTAGGTGCAACCACAACGGAGGGGTATCTGTTGAGAGGCCAGACAAACGTGTGGTTCCTGAAGAGGGGCAGCAGCCTTTTCAGTAGTTGCAGGGGCAACAGTCTGGATGATTGACTGATCTGGCCTTGTAACATTAACCAAAACGGCCTTGCTGTGCTGGTACTGCGAACGGCTGAAATCAAGGGGAAACTACAGCCGTAATTTTTCCCGAGGACATGCAGCTTTACTGTAGGATTAAATGATGATGGCGTCCTCTTGGGTAAAATATTCCGGAGGTAAAACAGTCCCCCATTCGGATCTCCGGGCGGGGACTACTCAAGAGGACGTCGTTATCAGGAGAAAGAAAACTGGCATTCTACGGATCGGAGCGTGGAATGTCAGATCCCTTAATCGGGCAGGTAGGTTAGAAAATTTAAAAAGGGAAATGGATAGGTTAAAGTTAGATATAGTGGGAATTAGTGAAGTTCGGTGGCAGGAGGAACAAGACTTTTGGTCAGGTGATTACAGGGTTATAAATACAAAATCAAATAGGGGTGATGCAGGAGTAGGTTTAATAATGAATAAAAAAATAGGAGTGCGGGTTAGCTACTACAAACAGCATAGTGAACGCATTATTGTGACCAAGATAGACACAAAGCCCATGCCTACTACAGTAGTACAAGTTTATATGCCAACCAGCTCTGCAGATGATGAAGAAATTGATGAAATGTATGACGAGATAAAAGAAATTATTCAGGTAGTGAAGGGAGACGAAAATTTAGTAGTCATGGGTGACTGTAATTCGTCAGTAGGAAAAGGGAGAGAAGGAAACATAGTAGGTGAATGTGGATTGGGGGGAAGAAATGAAAGAGGAAGCTGCCTTGTAGAATTTTGCACAGAGCATAACTTAATCATAGCTAACATTTGGTTCAAGAATCATGATAGAAGGTTGTATACATGGAAGAACCCTGGAG
The DNA here is from genome assembly GCF_023864345.2 of Schistocerca serialis cubense. NCBI lineage: Eukaryota > Metazoa > Arthropoda > Insecta > Orthoptera > Acrididae > Schistocerca > Schistocerca serialis. Next base: position 186,418,083 of record NC_064648.1, read on the forward strand.
ATACTAAAAAGTATCAGATAGATTACATAATGGTAAGACAGAGATTTAGGAACCAGGTTTTAAATTGTAAGACTTTCCAGGGGCAGATGTGGATTCTGACCACAATCTATTGGTTATGAACTGCAGATTGAAATTGAAGAAACTGCAAAAAGGCGGGAATTTAAGGAGATGGGACCTGGATAAACTGAAAGAACCAGAGGTTGTACAGAGTTTCAGGGAGAGCATAAGGGAACAATTGACAGGAATGGGGGAAAGAAATACAGTAGAAGAAGAATGGGTAGCTCTGAGGGATGAAGTAGTGAAGGCAGCAGAGGATCAAGTAGGTAAAAAGACGAGGGCTAATAGAAATCCTTGGGTAACAGAAGAAATATTGAATTTAATTGATGAAAGGAGAAAATATAAAAATGCAGTAAATGAAGCAGGCAAAAAGGCGTACAAACGTCTCAAAAATGAGATCGACAGGAAGTGCAAAATGGCTAAGCAGGGATGGCTAGAGGACAAATGTAAGGATGTAGAGGCTTATCTCACTAGGGGTAAGATAGATACTGCCTACAGGAAAATTAAAGAGACCTTTGGAGATAAGAGAACCACTTGTATGAATATCAAGAGCTCAGATGGCAACCCAGTTCTAAGCAAAGAAGGGAAGACAGAAAGGTGGAAGGAGTATATAGAGGGTTTATACAAGGGCGATGTACTTGAGGACAATATTATGGAAATGGAAGAGGATGTAGATGAAAATGAAATGGGAGATAAGATACTGCGTGAAGAGTTTGACAGAGCACTGAAAGACCTGAGTCGAAACAAGGCCCCGGGAGTAGACAACATTCCATTAGAACTACTGATGGCCTTGGGAGAGCCAGTCATGACAAAACTCTACCATCTGGTGAGCAAGATGTATGAGACAGGCGAAATACCCTCAGACTTCAAGAAGAATATAATAATTCCAATCCCAAAGAAAGCAGGTGTTGACAGATGTGAAAATTACCGAACTATCAGTTTAATAAGTCACAGCTGCAAAATACTAACGCGAATTCTTTACAGACGAATGGGAAAACTGGTAGAAGCGGACCTCGGGGAAGATCAGTTTGGATTCCGTAGAAATGTTGGAACACGTGAGGCAATACTAACCTTACGACTTATCTTAGAAGAAAGATTAAGAAAAGGCAAACCTACGTTTCTAGCATTTGTAGACTTAGAGCAAGCTTTTGACAACGTTAACTGGAATACTCTCTTTCAAATTCTGAAGTTGGCATGGGTAAAATACAGGGAGCGAAAGGCTATTTACAATTTGTACAGAAACCAGATGGCAGTTATAAGAGTCGAGGGGCATGAAAGGGAAGCAGTGGTTGGGAAAGGAGTGAGACAGGGTTGTAGCCTCTCCCCGATGTTATTCAATCTGTATATTGAGCAAGCAGTAAAGGAAACAAAAGAAAAATTCGGAGTAGGTATTAAAATCCATGGAGAAGAAATAAAAACTTTGAGGTTCGCCGATGACATTGTAATTCTGTCAGAGACAGCAAAGGACTTGGAAGAGCAGTTGAATGGAATGGTCAGTGTCTTGAAAGGAGGATATAAGATGAACATCAACAAAAGCAAAACAAGGATAATGGAATATAGTCAAATTAAATCGGGTGATGCTGAGGGGATTAGATTAGGAAATGAGACACTTAAAGTAGCAAACGAGTTTTGCTATTTAGGGAGTAAAATAACTGATGATGGTCGAAGTAGAGAGGATATAAAATGTAGACTGGCAATGGCAAGGAAATCGTTTCTGAAGAACAGAAATTTGTTAACATCGAGTATAGATTTAAGTGTCAGGAAGTCGTTTCTGAAAGTATTTGTATGGAGTGTAGCCATGTATGGAAGTGAAACAAGGACGATAACCAGTTTGGACAAGAAGAGAATAGAAGCTTTCGAAATGTGGTGCTACAGAAGAATGCTGAAGATAAGGTGGGTAGATCACGTAACTAATGAGGAGGTATTGAATAGGATTGGGGAGAAGAGAAGTTTGTGGCACAACTTGACTAGAAGAAGGGATCGGTTGGTAGGACATGTTCTGAGGCATCAAGGGATCACAAATTTAGCATTGGAGGGCAGCGTGGAGGGTAAAAATCGTAGAGGGGGACCAAGAGATGAATACACTAAGCAGATTCAGAAGGATGTAGGTTGCAGTAGGTACTGGGAGATGAAGAAGCTTGCACAGGATAGAGTAGCATGGAGAGCTGCATCAAACCAGTCCCAGGACTGAAGACCACCACACACACATTGAAAGTCAGATTGCGTTGCGCTAAAAATATTGTGTGTCAGTTTAGTGTTGATCAGTATAGGTAAAGAGCGAAATGTCTGAGTACGTTCAGTTCTGCTCAGCTGTTTGAAAATCAAATAATGTAAGTGGTTTGTCAGAACAGTAATTCATAAAGTTTTCTAAGGGGACGTTTCAGCATCTTTGTTTCGTTGTTTCTGCAACAGTGTTCCAACCCGTTTTGTGTACCAAGGAGGATCAGCTCCGTCGTTTGTTAGTTTATTTGGTATAAACTTCTCAATTTATCTCTCAGGAAGGCGCCAAGTGAATTTTTATCTCCTTTTTTTCGAATAGGTATATTTTTCACTTATTTTTCGAGGATTTGGGGATTACAATATTCAGACTCGCTACGACAACCCTGTGATCACTAATCCCTGAATCGGTTTTGATGCTCGTTATTAACTCAGGATTATTTGTTGCTAAGAGGTCAAGTGTGTTTTCACAACCGTTTACTATTCGCGTGGGCTCAATGAACTAACTCCTCGAAATAATTTTCAGAGAATGCGTTTAGCACAATTTCGGATGATATTGTAGCGAATCTTTTATTATTTATATTTACTATTTAAATATTGATATGCAGCTCCAGCCGTGCTGGTGGCGTTACTTGCACTGAGAACTTGTTGATAATAACTTCGACATCATTCAGTTCACCACGGAATGGTAATTACAAATCCTAGCTACTGTCAGTGGTTATTGGTGGAAAGGATGGACCAATAACAATTGCCCCCTGAGAGGGCATGCGCCAAACTGATAGGACAGCTCACCAACAAGTTGTGGTCAGTTTCCGGGGAGGCAAAACACGAATCCGTAGATGAAATCTGATCTCGTGTAAAGACGGAACAGTTTGTTGAGAAATTGTCTCGGATGACGCACTTGAGCGATATTTTTAATCCTAGGCAGTCTTCGATCGGTTTTCGAGTTGGCAACACGCGAACTAGTGCGTTACGTGCAATTCCGCCTAAAGAGGGAATTAATCTACATCCCTTCTATTCCAGTCTCGTATTGTTCGCGGAAAGAAGGATTGTCGGTATGCCTCTGTGTGGGCTCTAATCTATCTGATTTTATCCTCACGGTCTCTTCGCGAGATATACTTAGGAGGGAGCAATATACTGCTTGGCTCTTTGGTGAAGGTATATTCTCGAAACTTCAACGAAAGCCCGTACCGAGCTACTGAGCGTCTCTCCTGTAGAGTCTTCGACTGGAGTTTATCTATCATCTCCGCAACGCTTTCGCGATTACTAAATGATCCTGTAACGAAGCGCGCTGCTCTCCGTTGGATCTTCTCTATCTCTTCTATCAACCCTGTCTGGTACGGATCCCACACCGGTGAGCAGTATTCGAGCAGTGGGCGAACAAGCATACTGTAACCTACTTCCTTTGTTTTCGGATTGCATTTCCTTAGGATTCTTCCAATGAACCTCAGTCTGGCATCCACTCTACCGATGATTAATTTTATACGGTCATTCCATATTAAATCACTCCTAATGCCCACTCCCAGATAATTTATGGAATTAACTGCTAGGCACTTCAGTCTGGAACCGCGCGAACGCTACGGTCGCAGGTTCGAATCCTGCCTCGGGCATGGATGAGTGTGACGTCCTTAGGTTAGTTAGGTTTAGGTAGTTCTAAGTTCTAGGGGACTGATGACCTCAGAAGTTAAGTCCCATAGTGCTCAGAGGCATTTGAACCATTTTTTTTTTTTTTTTTTTTTTGGCCAGGAATGCACTCTTTGCCTGTGCTAATCTGGTTTTTGTTTCGTCCTCCATCTTCCTTCCGTCACTTGTTACTTTGCTTCCAAGGTAAGAAAAGTCTTCGTCTATTTCCTGGTCACCAATTTTCATATGAAATTTATTCCGAGTCTCATTCCTCCTACTCCCGATTACTTCCTTTCTTTCTTTCTTCGCTTTACCCTACATCTACATCCTCACCTACATCTCCATACATATTTCGCAAGTCAGTCAGTGGTGCGTGGCGGAGGGTACCCTGTACCACTACTAGTCACTCCTTTCCCGTTCCACTCGCAAACAGAACGAGGGGAAATGACTATCTACATGCTTCTGTATGAGCCTTCGTTTCTCTTAATCTTCGTACTCGTTACGGGCAACCTACGTTGGCGGCAGTAGAATCGTTCAGCACTCAGCTTCAAATGTCGGTTCTCTAAATTTTCTCAATAGTGTTTCTCGAAAAGGAAGTCAGCTTCCCTCCTGGGATTCCCATTTCCCTAAGCATCTCCTTGTTCGAACCTACCGGTAACAATTCTTGCAGCCCGCCTCTGAACTACTTCGACGTCTTCCTTCAATCCGACCTGGTACGGATCCAAACACTCTAGCAGTACTCAAGAACAGGTCGCACCAGCGTCCTATATGCGGTCTCCTGTACAAGTGAACCACTCTTTCCCAAAATTCTTCCAATACACCGAAGTCGACGATTCGCCTTTCCACCCACAATTCTCACGCGCTCGTTACATTCCACATCGGGTTGCACCGTTACGCACAGATATTTAAACGACTGTGTCAAGTAGGGCTCTAGTAATTACCGGTTTGTTGTTCCTATTCATCTGCACTGGCTTACATTTTTCTGCATTTAAAGGTAGCTGCCCTTCATCACACCAACTAGGAATTTTGTCCAAGCCATTATGTATCTTCGTACAGTCACTCAACTTCAACACCTTACCGTACACCACGGCCTGATCAGCAAACAAATGCAGACTGCTGCCCACCCTCTCCGCCAAATCATATACATACAGGGTGTTACAAAATGGTACGGCCAAACCTTCAGGAAACATTCCTCACACACAAAGAAACGCTTACTTTCCATGTTAGAGCTCAATTTATTGCTTCTCCTCAAATCACATTAATCGTGGAATGGAAACACACAGCAACAGAACGTACCAGCGTGACTTCAGACACTTTGTTACAGGAAACGTTCAAAATGTCCTCCGTTAGCGAGGATACATGCATCCACCCACCGTCGCACGGAATCCCTGATGCGCTGATGCAGCCCTGGAGAATGGCGTATTGTATCACAGCCGTCCACAATACGAGCACGAAGAGTCTCTACATTTGGTACCGGGGTTGCGTTGACAAGAGCTTTCAAATGCCCCCATAAATGAAAGTCAAGAGGGTTGAGGTCAGCAGAGCGTGGAGGCCACGCAATTGGTCCGCCTCTACCAATCCGTCGGTCACCGAATCTGTTGTCGAGAAGCGTACGAACACTTGGACTGAAATGTGCAGGGGCTCCATCGTGCATGACCCACATGTTGTGTCGTACATGTAAAAGCACATGTTGTAGCAGCACAGGTAGAGTATCCCGTATGAAATCGTGATAACGTGCTCCATTGAGCGTAGGTGGAAGAACACGAGACATCACCAACAATGCCTGCCCAAACGTTCACAGAAAATCTGTGTTGATGACGTGATAGCACAATTGCGTGCGGATTCTCGTCAGCCCACACATGTTGATTGTGAAAATTTACAATTTGATCACGTCGGAATGAAGCCTCATCCGTAAAGAGAACATTTGCACTGGAATGAGGATTGGCACATTGTCGGATGAACCATTCGCAGAAGTGTACCCGTGGAGGCCAATCAGCTGCTGATAGTGCCTGCACACGCTGTACACGGTACGGAAACAACTGGTTCTCCCGTAGCACTCTCCATACAGTGACGTGGTCGACGTTACCTTGTACAGCAGCAACTTCTCTGACGCTGACATTAGGGTTATCGTCAACTGCACGAAGAATTGCCTCGTCCATTGCAGGTGTCCTCGGCGTTCTAGGTCTTCCCCAGTCGCGTGTCATTGGCTGGAATGTTCCGTGCTCCCTAAGACGCCGATCAATTGCTTCGAACGTCTTCCTGTCGGGACACCTTCGTTCTGGAAATCTGTCTCGATACAAACGTACCGCGCCACGGCTATTGCCCCGTGCTAATCCGTACATCAAATGGGCATCTGCCAACTCCGCATTTGTAAACATTGCACTGGCTGCAAAACCACGTTCGTGATGAACACTAACCTGTTGATGCTACGCACTGGTGTGCTTGATGCTAGTACTGTAGAGCAATGAGTCGCATGTCAACACAGGCACTGAAGTCAACATTACCTTCCTTCAATTGGGCCAACTGGCGGTGGATCGAGGAAGAACAGTACATACTGACGAAACTAAAATGAGCTCTAACATGGTAATTAAGCTTTTCCGGACACATGTCTGCATAACATATTTTCTTTATTTGTGTGTGAGGAATGTTTCCTGAAAGTTTGGCCGTACCTTTTTGTAACACCCTGTATATAGAGAGAGCGCCAGTGGTCCTACCACACTTCCCTGAGGAACTCCTGACGATACCCTTGACTCTGATGAACACCCACCGTCGAGGACAACATACTGGATTCTATTACTTAAGAAGTCTCTCCGAGGCAATTGCATACCTGGGAACCTAAACGTTCGTTAACAGTCGGCAGAGTAGCACCGTGTCAAATGCTTTACGGAAATCTAGGAGTGTGGAACACAGCTGTTGGCGTTCATACACAAGCCGCACAGGACCTCATACAAGAAAAGGGTAACGCTCAGCCCATATTCTGCACTCATTAGATTGTTCATTCCATTCCGCAGTTACTGTAATACTTCTTCACTTTCTCTGTGCACAGCAGTGTCATCACGAAATCTTATCATTGATACCCTTCATCCTGAACTTTTATCCCACTCTTGAAGCTTAAAAGAATGGTGATTGGTTGTTCTATACAGTTTATAGATTCAACAGCAGGGGCGGAAGACTACATGTACAACTTTGCACCCTTACTAATTCGTGCACTTCGTTGATGGATGTATTTTTCAATTTTTGATGTACTTACTTCACATCTGAAATAGGCTTGCTCTTAGCTACCACGGTTGTAAGAAGCCATTACTAAGGTCGCCATGACATATTGCCTGCACCAACACAGATGTCTAGGATATGTGGTGCTACATGCTTGAAACTTTCTACACTGATGCAAGTTACAGAGTATGCTTGATAACGCCCAAAGGGACGAAATTAGGCGAAATCATGATGTAAGGTGGTAATATCAAAAATAAAACAGTTTGCTATGCAGGTAAATGACTTCCCTCAAGAAATTCACAGCTGCTTTACTGCCATATACAGGGTGAGTCACTAACTATTGCCACCAAGAATAACTCTGGAAGTATGATAGGAGCTGAAAAGTTTGTGGGGCAAAAGTTCCATGGGACAACAAGGGCCATGATACGACGTTGGTTTTTTGTTGCTAGGTGGGGTCGCTTCAGAGATCTGAAGGTCAACTTTGTTTTTTTTAGATGGAATGCTATAGTTTGGTGCTTATTTTCTGATAGCGGCTATCGAGACAAATTCAGTGATGTGTACGCAGTAAGGTCTTTGAAGGTCAACGAAGGTCGCAGAGGTAGCATGAACATCCGTTTACAGAAGGTGTTCCAAGTGATGACCATTGGCATCAGTTGCAGTGCTGCAATCTTCTTATCATTGATTGAGTGGTATTCCTTATGACTTCGGCACTTATCGAAGCACATGCTCTGACAATTCTGTCTCGCATATCTTCAGGTGTATTTGCAACGTCTTTATACACAATGTCTTTTACGAATCCTCACAACAAAAAACCCACAGGCGTCAGTCTGGCGAACGAGCCGGCTACGACACATCTCCTCCGCGTCTAATCCAATGATTCGGGAACTGTCTCTGCAACTCATTTCTAACAATCGGCAAAAAATGTGCCGGACACCCACTGTGTTGATACAACATTCTGTTCCTTGTTCCTAACGGTATTTCTTCTAATAACTGACCTAATGTTTCTTGCAGTAATGTGGTGTACTTCTTACCATTGAGGTTTCCTTCGGAGAAATAGGGGCCTATAATTCCGTCCTCCAGAATCCCACACCATACATTCACCGACCACAATTTTTGGTGTGCATCTTGCCGCAGTCAACATGGATTTTCAGCTGCCCAATAATGCATGTTATGCAAATTAACATTTCCACGGTTCGTGACTGTAGCCTCGTCAGTAAATAAAATCAAGTCAATAAATGTGTGCTCGCTCTGAATGTGAAGTTGAGCCCATCGGCAGAATTCAATGCAACGCTTACAATCCGTAGCAGTTAATTCTTGGTGGAGACTGATATGGTAAGGATGATATTTACGGCGATGTAAATCACGAACAACACTACTGTATTTTGGACATAGCTGCTAAGGTTCAGTGACCGTGTCAGAATTATATTGTAACAAATAAGCCTTCGGTCACAAATATTAAAGTCGAAATTGACAAGGTTTCGACGCTACTATGAGCGTCGTCTTCAGAATTAAAGTAACTGTACTAAAACATTAGGTATATATAGTACATTAATAAAATTAAAGTTTGTACTGACTCGAAAAGATGCAGTACTTACAAGTCACATAAAATTGTTGCAACCCTTGTCCACAGTACGAGCAGCCCTTAGCGGCTCGCCATCTGACAACTGTTCACGACGTCGCCTTTCCGGCTTAGATCTTTTTTTAATATGTGACTTGTAAGTACTGCATCTTTTCGAGTCAGTACAAACTTTAATTTTATTAATGTACTATATACGTAATGTTTTAGTACATTTAGTTTAGTTCTGAAGACGACGCTCATAGTAGCGTCGAAACCAGGTCAATTTTAATATTTGTGACCGAGGGCTTATTTGTTACAGTATAACTACTGTATTTCATGCCGGATTCCCTTGCGTTTTGACGCCAACTAACACAAGGATCTCCTACCACAGTGGCCAACCAGTACCAATTTCCGTTTGCTCGTTAGTAACTTTCCTTTGCCGGATGTGTTTCCGATGCGTTAAAGTTCCAATTGTTCTCAATTTATCATACACATATTTAAATGTACGACGTGTGGGTTGAGAACGTCGAGGATGTCTTCCAATGCATAAGTCTCTACTTCTGGCCGAATTTCGTTGGCATTCTCCATAAATGAGAAGCATATCGACTTGTTCTGCGAAGGAATACTTCATTCACATTTGCGTCTTGCCGTTCCTATTAGCGTTGTATTGCGAAACCTTCGAGTGGTGTTTACATGTCAATGCCACGTTAGAATTTGAAACAGGAACAGCTGCTAGCATGAGTTTCTTAGAAGTAGATACCTTAGGGGTTGCGAAGCAACTCAAATCGCTTGATGCGGGCAAGTCTTCAGGTCCAGACTGTATACCGATTAGGTTCCTTTCAGATTACGCTGATACAATAGCTCCGTACTTAGCAATCATATACAACCGCTCGCTCACCGCTAGATCTGTACCTACAGATTGGAAAATTGCGCAGGTCGCACCAGTGTTTAAGAAGGGTAGTAGGAGTAATCCATCGAACTACAGACCTATATCATTGACGTCGGTTTGCAGTAGGGTTTTGGAGCATATACTGTATTCAAACATTATGAATCACCTCGAAGGGAACAATCTATTGATATGTAATCAGCATGGTTTCAGAAAACATCGTTCTTGTGCAACGCAGCTAGCTCTTTATTCACAAGAAGTAATGGCCCCTATAGACAGGGGATCTCAAGCTGATTCCGCGTTTCTAGATTTCCGGAAAGCTTTCGACACCGTTCCTCACAAGCAACTTCTAATCAAGCTGCGGGCCTATGGGGTATCGTCTCAGTTGTGCGACTGGATTCGTGATTTCCTGTCAGGAAGGTCGCAGTTCGTAGTAATAGACGGTAAATCATCGAGTAAAACTGAAGTGATATCAGGTGTTCCCCAGGGAAGCGTCCTGGGACCTTTGCTGTTCCTGATCTATATAAATGACCTGGGTGACAATCTGAGCAGTTCCCTTAGGCTGTTCGCAGATGATGCTGTAATTTACCGTCTAGTAAGGTCATCTGAAGACCAGTATGTTCCAAAGCGATTTAGAAAAGATTGCTGTATGGTGTGGCAGGTGGCAGTTGACGCTAAATAACGAAAAGTGTGAGGTGATCCACACGAGTTCCAAAAAAAATCCGTTGGAATTCGATTACTCGATAAATAGTACAATTCTCAAGGCTGTCATTTCAACTAAGTACCTGGGTGTAAAAATTTTGAACAACTTCAGTTGGAAAGACCACATAGATAATATTGTGGGGAAGGCGAGCAAAAGGTTGCGTCTCATTGGCAGGACACTTGGAAGATGCAACAAGTCCACTAAAGAGACAGCTTACACTACACTCGTTCGTCCTCTGTTAGAATATTGCTGCGCAGTGTGGGATCCTTACCAGGTGGGATTGATGGAGGACATCGAAAGGGTGCAAAAAAGGGCAGCTCGTTTTGTATTATCACGTAATAGGGGAGAGAGTGTGGCAGATATGATACGCGAGTTGGGATGGAAGTCATTAAAGCAAAGACGTTTTTCGTCGCGGCGAGATCTATTTACGAAATTTCAGTCACGAACTTTCTCTTCCGAATGGGAAAATATTTTGTTGAGCCCAACCTACATAAGTAGGAATGATCATCAAAATAAAATAAGAGAAATCAGAGCTCGAACAGAAAGGTTTAGGTGTTCGTTTTTCCCACGCGCTGTTCGGGAGTGGAATGGTAGGGAGATAGTATGATTGTGGTTCGATGAACCCTCTGCCAAGCACTTAAATGTGAATTGCAGAGTAGTCGTGTTCGGCGGATATTTACTGTTTACACGATATACGAGAGAGAATTGTCAGAGCATGTGCTTTGATAAGTGACAAAGTGATATGGAATACCACTCAATCCACGATAAGAAGATTGCAGCACTGCATCGATACCAATGGTCCATCACTTCGAACACCTTCTGTAAAAGGACGTTCATGCCACCTTTTTGACCTTCGGCGACCTTCAAAGACCTTACTATTACACGTCTCCATAGCTGCTATCAGAACGCAGCATGTCATTCTGAATAGAGAGAAGTCTTCCGTAGTAAGAGTTATTTCAGGTGTGCCGCAGGGGAGTGTCGTAGGACCGTTGCTATTCACAATATACATAAATGACCTTGTGGATGACATCGGAAGTTCACTGAGGCTTTTTGCAGATGATGCTGTGGTGTATTGAGAGGTTGTAACAACGGAAAATTGTACTGAAATGCAGGAGGATCTGCAGCGAATTGACGCATGGTGCAGGGAATGGCAATTGAATCTCAATGTAGACAAGTGTAATGTGCCGCGAATACATAGAAAGATAGATCCCTTATCATTTATCTACTATATAGCAGGTCAGCAACTGGAAGCAGTTAATTCCATAAATTATCTGGGAGTATGCATTAGGAGTGATTTAAAATGGAATGATCATATAAAGTTGATCGTCGGTAAAGCAGATGCCACACTGAGACTCATTGGAAGAATCATAAGGAAATGCAATCCGAAAACAAAGGAAGTAGGTTACAGTACGCTTATTCGCCCACTACTTGAATACTGCTCAGCAGTGTGGGATCCGTACGAGATAGGGTTGATAGAAGAGATAGAGAAGATCCGACGGAGAGCAGCGCGCTTTTTTACAGGATCATTTAGTAATCGCGAAAGCGTTACGGAGATGACAGATAAACTCCAGTGGAAGACTCTGCAGGAGAGACGCTCAGTAGCTCGGTACGGGCTTTTGTTGAAGTTTCGAGAACATATCTTCACCGAGGCGTCAAGCAGTATATTGCTCCCTCCTACGTACATCTCGCGAAGAGACGGTGAGGATAGAATCAGAGAGATTAGAGCCCACACAGAAGCATACCGACAATCTTTCTTTCCACGAACAATACGAGACTGGAATAGAAAGGAGAACCGATAGAGTGTAAGTAGGCTGTTTAAGTTTTTATATTGGTAACGCTACGTAGCTCTCTGTATGTGCTGTGTGCAGTCTGTGGCTAGTTTGCATTGTTGTCTGCCATTGCAGTGTTGGGCAGTTGGCTGTTAACAGCGCGTAGCGTTGCGCAGTTGGGGGTGAGCCGCCAGCAGTGGTGGATGTGGGGAGAGAGATGGCGGAGTTTTGAAATTTGTAAGACTGGATGTCATGAACTGCTATATACATTATGAATATTAAGGTAAATACATTGTTTGTTCTCTGTTAAAATCTTTCATTTGCTGCCTATGCCTATCAGTAGTTAGTGCCTTCCATAGTTTGAATGTTTTATTTAGCTGGCAGTAGTGGCGCTCGCTGTATTGCAGTAGTTCGAGTAACGAAGACTTTTGTGAGGTAAGTGATTTGTGAAAGGTATAGGTTAATGTTAGTCAGGACCATTCTTTTGTAGGGATTATTGAAATCAGACTGCGTTGTGCTAAAAAAATAAAAATATTGTGTGTCAGTTTAAGCACAGTCATGTATAATTGTTCAAAGGGTACGTTTCATGAGGTACTCAGGGTACCCTCCTCCACACACCGTCAGGTGGCTTGCGGAGTATGGATGAAGATGTAGATGTAGATGTAGACGTAGATCAGGAAAAAGACCGTAAGTATAGCATGCCATTTAAGAAAAACATAGTTGAACTTCCTATGACCGACGCGACCCCACCTAGCATCAAAAAACTAACGTCGTATTACAGCCCCCGTTGTCGCATGCAACATTTCTGTCACAAAAACGTTTCAGCTGCTATCATACTTTCGGAGTTATTCTAGGTGGCAATAGTTGAATGGTTCAAATAGCTCTGAGCACTATGCGACTTAACTTCCGAGGACATCAGTCGCCTAGAACTTAGAACTAACCTAAGGACATCACAGACATCCATGCCCGAGGCAGGATTCGAACCTTGCTACCGTAGCGGTCGCTCGGCTCCAGACTGTAGCGCCTAGAACCGCACAGCCACTCCGACCGGCTGGCAATAGTTAGTGACGCACCCTGTATACAAAAGGTTAAAGATGCCAGTCTGGAAAATATCCGGAGTGTAACTTAGAAGTGCCAGGTGTGCAAAAAAATTGCCGTCTTTGTTTGGAAAAAAATCTGGCGACCGTGCATGGGAAGCGAGACGGTGGGGAACAGCTGGTGTCGCGCTGAGTGTAGCCGCCGCGACCGACGCCTCATTACTGACTAAGCAGCTGTGACCGGAAGAAGAAAGCGGGGGTCAGCCGAGGTCCGAACTGCGGCCCCATATGGCCAGCTGTGCGTGTGCAGTCAGCCGCATCCGTCGCGCGGGGGTCCGCGGTGATAAATACAGGATCCACGTCCTGTCGGCGACAGGTGCTGCCGCCACAAGGTGCCAATTGTGGGGAGAGGGCGTAGAGGAGGGGACCGTGCTGTGTAGCGGAGGACCGCACGGCACCGAATCTGGCCAGAGGCCGCTGGGGAGTGAAAGGCGGTTCACCCGTGCAACCACAAATGGATTATGTGTGTCCACGTCCAAGATCCTCAGTTAATGTACGGAAAATAAAATAGTGTGAAAAGTGTTGTGTACATAGTTCCGCGTAGTCAGCGCGTGCACAACTTTCCCACTAGGGCGCGCCCCGCTAAGCACAACAGCGCAGGCGCAGCGCTCGTCCGTCTCCGCACTACGAGATTGCGCTGCCTTAGAGACGGACCAAATTCTGCTTCCGCCGATCTGCGTATTAATATGTAACGCAGCCAATGAGATTGCTGCTAATGTAGAACCTTCTCTCCTCGCGGATCACACTCGCGCAGTGATACCTGAACGCTCGAGGTATTATAACGAGTGTACAGACCTCCGATTAGACCTCCTATTCCTGGAACATACCCACATCCTCTACACCTCCTGCCGCCTTGATCCCCCTCACCCCCTGGTTGCTCCTCTCCTCTCCCGTCCCCGCCCCCTGCCGCGTCTTCACCTTTGTGTCCCCCCTACCCTCCATCTCTGCACCCTCATCTCCTTTCCCAAGGTGGCTTCCATCAACTCCCCCATCCTGGATGATGCCCTCTCTCCCTCCATTTATCCCTCCTATCCTCTGATCCTCACTCCCCCTCCTTTCCTCTGTCCTTTTCCCGGGCTCCCTCTCCCCCCCCTTCCATCCTCCTTCTTCCCCACCTCTCCTCTCTTTGCCCCCTTCTCTCCCCCGCGTCCTTTCACATTTCCCTCCTCTGCCTCCTCTCATTCCCTCTCGCGTCTGCCCTTCTCCCCCTTTATTAGTCCTCTCCCTCCTTGGTTCCCCCCCTTTTTCGTTTTTTTCCTTCCTCCCTCCTTGTTTTTCCCCCTCCTGCAGGTCCCCGCCCCCCATCTGCCTTTGGCTCGGGAGTGTCATCTTTGTGCCGCCACTTTCGTGCAGTGTTCTACAGTGAGTGTTCTCCAGTGCGTGTTTTACAGTGAGTGTTCCGTGTTGTGTTTTTTGGGAAGTGTTGCGAACGGCCATCATACTGTCGCTGGGTGTGCCTTTTATCTCTTGCGAACAGAAACCAGACTGTCGCTGTGTTTTTTAATTGTGTGTGTACTATGTTACTTGTCTGATTCCTGTGTCTTGCCAACCCCTTTTGCTTTCTGTTTCAACTTTCCGCATTTTTCCGCCATTTTACACTTGACGTCACCGTTTTATTGCCTGTTTTTCTTGTTTCTTTTCTTCTTCCGTTCTTTAAAATAAAAGTCTGTAGGCTGTAGAGCAGCGTACGAAGCTGCTGCCAGCCTGCCCCCTTTGGGGGGAATTGAAAATCAATGAAGGAAAAAAAAAGCTCCGATTAGTCAGTCTACATTAGTCTGTAGTCAAGTTTCAGTCTGTGCCTAATAACATTATCATATTCCTGTACATAGCCATGAAGATAAATGACTAGACACTTTGTCAAGTATCAGAGATATGTGAGAATAAGATTAATGTACCAAGACCAAAGGAACTTCAGATTGTCAGTTGTAAATAGCATCCAGAACCCAGTTAAGTTATTTCTATGCCTTTTATTATTTTAATAAATGTGTGTGAAAATTAATCAAGTTCTGTTAAAAGTTGGTCACCGTCAATCTGCTACTCTAAGCGTGCAAGTGGCATTTCTATCGTCTGACCTAACGGCAGAAGATAATCACGCCACGATAAGACCACGAGACATATTGCTGACACTCGCCTCCTTCGTTAGAGCGACAAGTCAAATAATCTGATGGTGTGTGTACCGAAGGTCTTACAGTACGCACACCACAAAAAGAGTCTAAAAACAGCGAGAAACTTCAGACTGTTGTACGCTACCCCAATCCAGCCGCGGATCTACGCTCTTCCCGAACAGGGGCCCAGAAACTTGATATTGGCGCCCCTCTCCCCCCCCCCCCCACCACTCGCCATGGTGCGTCTGAGACAGGACGTCAAAAATGTTCGAAAAATCGATTTTTCAAAAATATGTTCATTTTGCAGTGCACATCTTTCTGTAGAGTTTGGCCGGCCGGAGTGGCCGTGTGGTTCTAGGCGCTACAGTCTGGAACCGAGCCCCATTTAGGTTTTCTTGTGGATGTGTTAATCACTCCCAAGAGTTTGTCACATAAACTGCAACAAATGAATGCAACAGTTTCACAGTCACACAGATTCCCCTGTGCTCTGTCAAAACATATGTTTTTAACGTTTTCAAATTTTCTGTTTAGGTGTAGCGTCCCCATACTACGGCACAGTTACCTCGGATCGGACGGACGGACGGACAGATAATAAGTGTCTGAAAACAAAAAATTAAACTTTTCACTCGAGGGAAGACTTGAACCAAGGACCTCTCGTTCCGCAGCTGCTCACGCTAACCACGGGACCACGGCGCTCTTGAGCTCTCGCTCTCCTTGATGTTGCCTCTCTTGCGAATGGACTACTCAGTTTGTATATTTTGCTTCTTTTTTTCACAGTTCCAGTCAGCCCGAATGCAGAACAGCTGATTATTATAGTAATGGTCTCCTGCTTCCAGCATGACTGTGTCACATCTGCATTACTGAAATTAAAATGTTCTTGAAAATCTTGGAATCCCTGGCATGCGCGTACCCAGGGAGGGGTAGAAGATATTCGCAGTTTTTCACTAGTTTACTGTTTTATTTAATAAGAAATGCTGCATGTTTTCTCGGATTGTATAAGTCCTTATATTTAAAATGTTTATTAAAAGCAGTTTTCACTGGTTTACTGTTTTATTTAATAAGAAGTGCTGTATGTTGTCTCGAGTCCTCCTTGTTTCCTGAGACTAGTATGACCTGCCCCCCCCCCTCCCCCCCTAGTTCAGCTCCTGGGTACGCCCTTGAATCCTGGGACTGATATCTTTCCGGTATCAAAACCTTTTCAGATGAATCACATCAGTAAAGAGGACAGCTGCGCCAATGTAATGCCGTTTCATACCTTGTGTACGAGATACTAACACCTTAAGTATACTGTAAGTGCATATCTGTATCCCGTGACTTTTGTCACGTCAGTGTATATTGTCTACCATGGCTGGCGAATCTTCTGTGTTTCGGGCATAGGATCAGGGGATGTAGTCTGTAAATTGCAAGATGCAGAGGTGTCAACACGCAGTTAACTTGTAACAGTAATGTCGGTTAGAAGTAGGTTTATTTTAAGTATCTGGGTATCTGCAATTTATGAAGTGTGCAGTATGTGTCGTTTGAACTCCTTGATGTACAGCAAGAAAATTAGGGTGGTGTAATGTGTACAGGGTGTTACAAAAAGTTACGGCCAAACTTTCAGGAAACATTCCTCACACACAAATAAAGAAAAGATGTTATGTGGACATGCGTCCGGAAACGCTTAATTTCCGTGTTAGAGCTCATTTTAGTTTCGTCAGTATGTACTGTACTTCCTCGAATCACCGCCAGTTGGCCCAATTGAAGGAAGGTAATGTTGACTTCAGTGCTTGTGTTGACATGTGACTCATTGCTCTACAGTACTAGCATCGAGCACATCAGTACGTAGCATCAACAGGTTAGTGTTCATCACGAACGTGGGTATTGCAGTCAGTGCAATGTTTACAAATGCGGAGTTGGCAGATGCCCATTTGATGTATGGATTAGCACGGGGCAATAGCCGTGGCGCGGTACGTTTGTATCGAGACAGATTTCCAGAACGAAGGTGTCCCGACAGGAAGACGTTCGAAGCAATTGATCGGCGTCTTAGGGAGCACGGAACATTCCAGCCTATGACTCGCGACTGGGGAAGACCTAGAACGACGAGGACACCTGCAATGGACGAGGCAATTCTTCGTGCAGTTGACGATAACCCTAATGTCAGCGTCAGAGAAGTTGCTGCTGTACAAGGTAACATTGACCACGTCACTGTATGGAGAGTGCTACGGGAGAACCAGTTGTTTCCGTACCGTGTACAGCGTGTGCAGGCACTATCAGCAGCTGATTGGCCTCCACGGGTACACTTCTGCGAATAGTTCATCCGACAATGTGTCAATCCTCATTTCAGTGCAAATGTTCTCTTTACGGATGAGGCTTCATTCCGACGTGATCAAATTGTAAATTTTCACAATCAACATGTGTGGGCAGACGAGAATCCGCACGCAATTATGCAACCACCTCATCAACACAGATTCGCTGTGAACGTTTGGGCAGGCATTGTTGGTGATGTCTCGATTTGGCCCCATGTTCTTCCACCTACGCTCAATGGAGCACGTTCTCATGATTTCATACGGGATACTCTACCTGTGCTGCTAGAACATGTGCCTTTACAAGTACGACACAACATGTGGTTCACGCACGATGGAGCTCCTGCACATTTCAGTCCAAGTGTTCGTACGCTTCTCAACGACAGATTCGGTGACCGACGGATTGGTAGAGGCGGACCAATTCCGTGGCCTCCACGCTCTCCTGACCTCAACCCTCTCGACTTTCATTTATAGGGGCATTTGAAAGCTCTTGTCTACGCAACCCCGGTACCAAATGTAGAGAGAGACTCTTCGTGCTCGTATTGTGGACGGCTGTGATACAATACGCCATTCTGCAGGGCTGCATCAGCGCATCAGGGATTCCGTGCGATGGAGGTTGGATGCGTGTATCCTCGCTAACGGAGGACATTTTGAACATTTCGTGTAAAAAAGTGTTTGAAGTCACGCTGGTACGTTCTGTTTCTGTGTGTTTCCATTCCATGATTAATGTGATTTGAAGAGAAGTAATAAAATGAGCTCTAAGATGGAAAGTAAGCGTTTCCGGACACATGTCCACATAACATATTTTCTTTCTTTGTGTGTGAGGAAAGTTTCCTGAAAGTTTGGCCGTACCTTTTTGTAACATCTTGTATATGAAAAAAGCAAAAGAATGTGTTGAAATTTTAAATTATTGTAATATTAATATCTTTATGAAGGAAGTATGTTTGTTAAAAGCTCGTTCATGCTTAGGGCACTTGTATTTGTAACATGTAAGCGCTGTAGGGAAGTCTCTCTGCAACGAAAGTGCCATGGCACGATGTAAAAGGTGGGCTTGGCGGTCGAACTGACCGGCTCCTTTGTGTGAACGGCACGCAGTACGTGGCTAGCCTTACCGCGGTACACTTCGACGGTGCCAAGAGAGACAACTGGAAGGTGCATTAGAAGGAATTTGCCTCAAGATGTGGGTCTGACTATTACTTCGTGTTCACGGAATAATGGAATGGCTCTAGTATCTTGAAAATCCAACGCCAAGAAGAGGTTTTATAGAGCATTCACATATCAAAGAGTCGTGACTACAGTTAGCCGCCATTTTGCTTGCCGCTAATCTTCGCCACTGCTTCAGACACTTCATACATTACGTAGTGTACATTAGCATGGACCAGTTTTTTGTGTTGTTTCAATGATAATCACATAAAACGTCAGTTCGTGTTCGAACCCATAAGTCCAATCCTGATCACGAACCTACGCAGGATCCCCACCTAAGTGCCACTAAATCTGAGCATCCTGATTTAAATGAACAATTATGGCATTCATGTGATTAAATGTGATTTTTTGTATATTGCAAACGGACTAGCAAAAGTGAAAGTAAGAGTAAATTTTGGACGTTTTGATTATGAACTACTCCAAGTGAAATTGTTAACGTAGGATGTTTAAGAACAAAAATATAAAGATCAATCAATAGGAAAGCGAAAACCTTAATTATTTAAAAGTTAAAACCATAAAAGTGAAGTTAGATATAGGCTTTTGCTCAAGTTGTTGTTGTTGTTGTTGTTGTTGTTGCTGCGGTCTTCAGTCCTGAGACTGGTCTGATGCAGCTCTCCATGCTACTCTATCCTGTGCAAGCTTCTTCATCTCCCAGTCCTACTGCAGCCTACATCCTTCTGAATCTGCTTGGTGTATTCATCTCTTGGTCTCCCTCTACGATTTTTACCCCCCATGCTGCCCTTCAATACTAAACTGGTGATCCCTTGATGCCTCAGAACATGTCATACCAACCGATCCCTTCTTCTAGTCAAGTTGTGCCGCAAACTTCTCTTCTCCCCAATCCTATTCAATACCTCATCATTAGTTATGTGATCTACCCATCTAATCTTCAGCATTCTTCTGTAGCACCACATTTCGAAAGCTTCTATTCTCTTCTTGTCTAAACTATTTATCGTCCACGTTTCACTTCCATACATGGCTACACTCCATACAAATACTTTCAGAAACGACTTCCTGACACTTAAATCTATACTCGATGTTAACAAATTTCTCTTCTTCAGAAACGCTTTCCTTGCCATTGCCTCTCTACTTCGACCATCATCAGTTATTTTGCTCTCCAAATAGCAAAACTCCTTTACTACTCTAAGTGTCTCATTTCCTAATCTAATTCCCTCAGCATCACTCGACTTAATTCGACTACAATCCATTATCCTCCTTTTGCTTTTGTTGATGTTAATCTTATATCCTTCCTTCAAGACACTGTCCATTCCCTTCAACTGCTCTTCCAAGTCCTTTGCTGTCTCTGACAGAATTACAATGTCACTGGCGAACCTCAAAGTTTTTATTTCTTCTCCATGGATTTTAATACCTACTCGGAACTTTTCTTTTATTTCCTTTGCTGCTTGCTCTATGCAGAGATTGAACAACATCGGGGAGAGGCTACAACCCTGTCTCACTCCCTTCCCAACCACTGCTTCCCTTTCATGTCCCTCGACTCTTATAACTGCCATTTGGTTTCTGTACAAATTGTAAATAGCCTTTCGCTCCCTGTATTTTACCCCTGCCACCTTTAGAATTTGAGAGAGAGTATTCCAGTCAACACTGTCAAAGCTTTCTCTAAGTCTACAAATGCTAGAAACGTAGGTTTGCCTTTCCTTAATCTAGCTTCTAAGATAAGTCGTAGGGACAGTATTGCCTCACGTGTTCCAATATTTTTACGGAATCGAAACTGATCTTCCCCGAGGTCGGCTTCTACTAGTTTTTCCATTCGTCCATATTTTGCAGCAGTGACTTATTAAACTGATAGTGCGTTTGCTCAAGTATCCTTAGTTTATTACAAAGTATAGTTTTGTAGGATTGGTTCAAATGGCTCTGAGCACTATGGGACTAAACTACTGAGGTCATCAGTCCCCTATAACTTAGAACTACTTAAACCTAACTGACCTAAGGACATCACACACATCCATACCCGAGGCAGGATTCGAACGTGCGACCGTAGCGGTCTCGCGGGTCCAGACTGTAGCGCCTAGAACCGCTCGGCCACTCCGGCCGTCTTTTGTAGGATTACAGTGCAAGATTGTACAAATATTATTGCCAAGAATACCTGCTTCACAGATACATATAAATCTTTAATGAATTTATTTCCAGCAGGACTATTAGAAATGAAGTTGTGCACATTTTCAAAGATAGAATAGTTTAGGTCCCATATCATGAATGGTTCCTTTTGAAGTTAATTAAGCCCAGTGTTGCGTTTTATTACACTGCAAAGTAATTTAACTGAATGATTAACTTTTAGAGATAGATTTTACTTTTACAGTAATGAAAGAACATTGGGTAGTGAGAAATATACCAGTTTTGGATCCCCATCATATTGTCCTCCTATTAAGAAAAATTGGGGTACTACCGTTACTAAGGAAAACTGCTACACGCAGAGAAGCTTAAACAGTGTATTTAAGATGTTATTCAACTTTATTTGTGTCATTCATGTCAGTCAACATAGAAGACCCTCATATCCAAAATTAGTTCTGCACTTCGTGTGATGTTTCAGTGTTTCGATTAAGTAATGCTATTGAGTGTGGCTGTCATTACCATGAACTCGGTGCAGTTTTGCTCCCCATTCTGTACTGGTGTTTGTGTTATTGGTAACTGCTGCTATACACAGTACAGAGATCACTGTGTCAGTTTGCATCCTGTTTGATATTCAAAGGGAAATCTCAACAAAAGTAGCTTCAATAAGTAGTATCCAATTTTCCCAAATATATATTTCCAAATTAATGTGCCTAAGTAGGCTGGCGACCGTTCATTTTGTTTCATTCACTCATAATTTTACCGGTGTGCGGACATTTGCCATGCCGGACATTTGCCACGATTTCACCTGCTCCGAAGGGTTGGGTCCCTTGTCTCCCCCTCCTCCTCTCATCGCTTACTGAGCCTTTCCGCTGCTTTACTCAACATACAACCAGAATCTCTTTGCATTTTACGCCACATTTCTTGAGAGAGTTCCGTTGTGGAAACTATTAAATGCATCTCGCATTGAAATTCGCACCAAATTTCGAGCCTCAGCAAAACTTCGCCAATCTTGGAGATTTTGCGTTCGTCTACATTATACGTGCCTTTTTCGGTGCTCCTGCAGCAGCTTTCTGTCGTGTTTTGTGTACCATGGGGAGTCAGTTCCTTCTCTTATTAATTTATTTGGTATGAATCTCTCAAGTGCTGTTGATACTATTTCTTTGAACTTAAGCCACATATGGTATTCACTTACATAGTTTGGAACGATTGGAGACTGTCTCTTAGAAAGACGTCAACCGAATTTTTAGCTGCTTTTATAAATACACTCCTGGAAATGGAAAAAAGAACACATTGACACCGGTGTGTCAGACCCACCATACTTGCGCCGGACACTGCGAGAGGGCTGTACAAGCAATGATCACACGCACGGCACAGCGGACACACCAGGAACCGCGGTGTTGGCCGTCGAATGGCGCTAGCTGCGCAGCATTTGTGCACCGCCGCCGGCAGTGTCAGCCAGTTTGCCGTGGCATACGGAGCTCCATCGCAGTCTTTAACACTGGTAGCATGCCGCGACAGCGTTGACGTGAACCGTATGTGCGGTTGACGGACTATGAGCGAGGGCGTATAGTGGGCATGCGGGAGGCCGGGTGGACGTACCGCCGAATTGCTCAACACGTGGGGCGTGAGGTCTCCACAGTACATCGATGTTGTCGCCAGTGGTCGGCGGAAGGTGCGCGTGGGACCGGACCGCAGCGACGCACGGATGCACGCCAAGACCGTAGGATCCTACGCAGTGCCGTAGGGGACCGCACCGCCACTTCCCAGCAAATTAGGGACACTGTTGCTCCTGGGGTATCGGCGAGGACCATTCGCAACCGTCTCCATGAAGCTGGGCTACGGTCCCGCACACCGTTAGGCCGTCTTCCGCTCACGCCCCAACATCGTGCAGCCCGCCTCCAGTGGTGTCGCGACAGGCGTGAATGGAGGGACGAATGGAGACGTGTCGTCTTCAGCGATGAGAGTCGCTTCTGCCTTGGTGCCAATGATGGTCGTACGCGTGTTTGGCGCCGTGCAGGTGAGCGCCACAATCAGGACTGCATACGACCGAGGCACACAGGGCCAACACCCGGCGTCATGGTGTGGGGAGCGATCTCCTACACTGGCCGTACACCACTGGTGATCGTCGAGGGGACACTGAATAGTGCACGGTACATCCAAACCGTCATCGAACCCATCGTTCTACCATTCCTAGACCGGCAAGGGAACTTGCTGTTCCAACAGGACAATGCACGTCCGCATGTATCCCGTGCCACCCAACGTGCTCTAGAAGGTGTAAGTCAACCACCCTGGCCAGCAAGATCTCCGGATCTGTCCCCCATTGAGCATGTTTGGGACTGGATGAAGCGTCGTCTCACGCGGTCTGCACGTCCAGCACGAACGCTGGTCCAACTGAGGCGCCAGGTGGAAATGGCATGGCAAGCCGTTCCACAGGACTACATCCAGCATCTCTACGATCGTCTCCATGGGAGAATAGCAGCCTGCATTGCTGCGAAAGGTGGATATACACTGTACTAGTGCCGACATTGTGCATGCTCTGTTGCCTGTGTCTATGTGCCTGTGGTTCTGTCAGTGTGATCATGTGATGTATCTGACCCCAGGAATGTGTCAATAAAGTTTCCCCTTCCTGGGACAATGAATTCACGGTGTTCTTATTTCAATTTCCAGGAGTGTAGATACATTTCGCGTTTAGTTTTGGTGAATTTCTTTGTTGCGGAATTGAGACTCGCTACGACTGCGTGTTGACTAATCCCTGTATCCGTCGTGATGGTCAGGATTATTTGTGGCTAAGAGGTCAAGTGTGTTTTCGTAACCATTTACAATTTGAATGGCCTCGTGACCTAATTGTAAAAAATAAATTTAAAAAAAGCGTTTAGAACAATTACGGAAGTTATTTTTATCTACAATAGGGTCAGAAGATGTATTTTTGTCAACATACGGAAGGTAGATTGAAGTCACTGCCAACTATAATTGTATGAGTAGCGTACCTGTTTGTGGTGAGACTCAAGTTTTCTTTTCTTTGAACTGTTCAGCAACTGTTTCATCTGAGACAGGGGGTCGGTAAAAGGAGCCAGTTATTAATTTATTCCGGTTGTCGAATATAACCTCTGACCGTACTAAGTCACAGGAACTACCTGCTTCACTGTCGCTTGTGAGCTGGAACACACATTACATTGTTTTTCCTTAAGTTGTGCTTCTTGTTTCTGTTGTAGTGCAGATCATTACAATTACGGTTTTTCCCTCCAAAACCTAGGATGATGTCTCTGTGACCCTGTAAATACCAGAGCTAAACAATGTACAACAACAACAACGTACGTTACAAGCATAGCACTGTGTATTACTTTATTTCCTTATTTCTAACATTTTAAAATTGTACGTCGACTTTAGATGACATGTCAGTCATAGATGTTCTTATATTTAGTGAACCTATTTTCAGTCATGTTTTGAACATTGTCCCGCTACACTTTATTAACTAATGTTTCGCCACAAGGGATATCTCATTTTAGAGAGTAAATTAATATGGAATATGTCGTTCTTCTTTTCAAACATTCACTTACCCATTTCTGCTTTCCTTATTGTCTTTTGGGCATGGTGTTGTAGGAATTGAAGTAGACACAAATGCAGTGATCAAAAAGAAATTAGTGAACATTCGCATTCTGTTTACGTCATTCCTTTCTTGTTGCTCCCATGGCGATGGACGGTTTCTATCGCAATCAGTAAGCGTGAAAGGAAGGTACCCTATAGACAGAGGAATCTATATTTTTGTTTGGCAGAACTAATTACATACTGACATAATTGTCGGTATTTCTTTCGTTTCCCACAAGTTATAAATATTTCGATTTCGGAAAAGAAGCTCTGTAATTGGTCAAGATGTCGAAGAAGTAGGTCCCTTACGTACTGGTTGTATCGAGTAAGATGTGGAGGCGGCGGTTCGAAAGCGGACAGATGAAGTACGGGGAAGGGCGTCCCTTACCTGAGGGGCCGCTACTCAAGCTACCTGGCGAAGGGGCAAGTGTGGCCAATGTCGGGCGTGGCAAATGTCCGGCATTCAATTTTACCGCTTCTGTTAACTCCCAAGATTAAGGCCCGTTTGGGTTTACTGTCAACTTCACAAAACTCGAAATTATAGCCCGATAACCTTTTCTATCAGACATACGCACGGTCGAACTCTGAAATCCTCTCAGAGGGTTACATTAGTGTGCTTCACGGCACGTTAGTATCATAAGCTCACTGCGCTGGGAAAGTGTGGTCAACTCGTAGAAAAGAGGGAGTGTATCAAGATTTTTACTTTTCAATGTCTTTCAAACTGCCAGATAAGCTCCCTTCTTCTACATCCCTATCTCTGTCCGGGACATATTCCTTTTTCATTCTGGTTCCCAGCTTTTACTCTACCGCAATTTTGACATTAGACCGCTGTAGCCTAGCAACCGAAATATCACAATCATGGGTGGAAGAATAACAGGCCGAAGACGCTGCTTGCTAGGGCATAACCATTTCTGGCTATGGTGCCATAAGGTGCTATCCCAAGCTTCAATTCATAGTTTGGCTGAAACTGCATTAGCTATGGCGAGCTAACACACACCCCCAAGCGACAACATCGTAAAGGCCCTGCCAATCAGCAATACTGACTGGATATGCCAGCTGCTACCACAGCCGACGAGCAGGCTGTAGCAGGGAAGCACACTGACGCACAAACAAACCGCCAACACAATCCTACACTGTGAATCCGATACATGACCTATTTGACACTAAGCAATGATGAATGCAACTGTGTGAAGTATGTTAGCGGCAACGTACAATGAATGCCTTCTCTGCGCGATAGCAATGGAGTTACTACCGAAAACAGTGCTGCCGAAGCACAGTTACTAAACATAACCTTCCGAAATGCGTTCACAAAAGAAGACGGAGTTAACTTCCCAGAATTCGAATCAAGAACAGCTGCCAACATCAGCAACATAGAAGTACATATCCTCGGAGTAGTGAAGCAACTTAAATCACTTAAAAGAAGCAAGTCTTCTGGTCCAGACAGTATACCAGTTAGGTTGCTTTCAGAGTATGCTGATGCATGCATTAGCTCCATACTTAACAATCACATACAACCGTTTGCTCGACGAAAGATCCGTACCCAAAGACTGGGAAGTTGGACGGGTCTCACCAATGCTCAAGGAAGGCAATATGAGTAATGCACTAAATCACAGGTCCGTATCATTAACGTCGATATGCAGCAGGTTTTTGGAATATATATTGTGTTCCAACATTATGAATTACCTCGAACAAAACAGTCTATTGACATACAGTCAACATGGACTTGGAAAACATTGTTCTTGTTAAACACAGCTAGCTCTTTACTCGCATGAAGTGTTGAGTGCTATTGACAAGGGATTTCAGATCGATTCCGTATTTCTGGATTTCCGAACGGCTTTTGACACTGCACCATACAAGCGGCTTGTAGTGAAATTCCACGCTTATGGAATATCGTCTGTGTTATGTGACTGGACTTGTCACAGTTCGTAGTAATTGACGGAAAGTCATCGAGTAAAACAGAAGTGATTTCTGGCGTTCCCCAAGGTAGTGTTATAGAGGGCCGGCCGAAGTGGCCGTGCGGTTCTAGGCGCTGCAGTCTGGAACCGCGAGACCGCTACGGTCGCAGGTTCGAATCCTGCCTCGGGCATGGATGTGTGTGACGTCCTTAGGCTAGTTAGATTTAACTAGTTCTAAGTTCTAGGGGACTGATGACCTCAGAAGTTGAGTCCCATAGTGCTCAGAGCCATTTGACCCATTTGTTATAGGCCCTTTGCTGTTCCTTATCTATATAAACGATTTGGGAGACAATCTGAGCGGTTGTTTTCAGATGACGCTGTCGTTTATCGAGTAATAAAGTCATCAGAAGATCAAAACAAACTGCAAAACTATTTAGAAGAAATATCGGAATGGTGCGAAAAGTGGCAGTTGACCCCGAATAACGAAAAGTGTGAGGTCATCCACATGAGTGCTAATAGGAACTCGTTCAACTTTGGTTACACGATAAATCAATCTAATCTAAAAGCCGTAAATTAAACTAAATACTTAGGTATTACAATTACGAACAACTTAAATTGGAAGGAACACACAGAAAATGTCGTGGGGATGGCTAGCCAAAGACTGCGTTTCATTGGCGGCACACTTAGAAAATGTAACAGACCTACTGAGGAGACTGCCTACACAACGCTTGTCCGTCCTCTTTTAGAATACTGCTGCGCGGTGTGGGATGCTTACCAGATAGGACTGACGGAGTACATCGAAAAAGTTCAAAGAAATGCACCACGTCTTGTATTACCGCGAAATACGGGAGAGAGTGTCAGAGAAATGATACAGGATTTGGGATGGACATCATTAGAAGATAGGCGTGTTGCGACGGAATGTTCTCACGAGATTGCAATCGCCAACTTTCTCTTCCAAATGCGAAAATATTTTGTTGAAACCGACCTACATAGGGAGAAACGATCACCACGATAAAATAAGGGAAACCAGAGCTCGTACGGAAAGATATAGGTGTTCGTTCTTTCCGCGCGCTGTACGAGATTGGAATAATAGAGAATCGCAGAGGTCTTTTTTACATTGCCTCTTGACTTGGCACTTTTTTCCCCTCTGCCCTTCAAACCGCTACACTTGGTTCAAGTTCGGATCCAATATATCGCCAGATGAGCGGGTATTAATGGTTAATCATAACCAGACGTATGCAGACATCGCAGTACACATATCCGACGAGACCTCAATGAAGACTAACCAGTACAAAGAGATGGCAGCAGACCTGTGGTGACCATCATTCCGATGTGACCGCGGAGGGGCTGCACCTCTCAAAAACAAAAAAAAAAATCAGCCGACATACGGAGTGTTAGAAAATTCCCGTTACAAACTTTTATGACATGTACCGCGGTGTGAGTACACAATATTTTGGAGACCAGCCAATGTCCGGAAACGTACCGTTTCCGTTCTCCGACGATTTCAGTGCACATCATCCACTTCTGCCTGAGGAATGGAGTTAGGCGTGTCGCAGTACAATTATTAGGTAACAATCCGAAAGGAAACATAACGAAACATCTATTTATGACTTAAGCACATTTGTTAGTATTAACACTTAAGCCTTGCGTGTTTACATTATTCCACAGTAAAATAGAACCCAGCATACTGTAGGTAAAGAACGTAATGTTTAAGTGTTCACAGCAACAAATGTGTTTAAGTGGTCTGACCCCTGGTCTAGATACAAATTTACATTGTCACTTCTGTCTGCATATACGCGGCGTTTCCGTAAGACCGTGCAAAAATGTGACAGGACGTAGAGAATGCTCCACTGAACAATTTGAGGTGGGGGAACTGGGGTCGGAGAAGCCAGCTTAAGGACATGTGCAAGTAAACATGTCTTCCGCTTTCTCTAGCATTACTGTTTTCACACGTTATTCACGCTTACATTCGTGCAAGTTTATTTACACGTAAATTCTTTATTTCCTTAAAGGAAACGCGGATGACGAGCCCGATTAGTAGAAAGTCGAGATGGAGGTTTTGTTTACTTCACTTGCCCATATAGTGGCTCTGTTGTATCCCATTTACATTGTCCCAAGACAGAATGTGCTATGAATCAGCGACGGACCCATTTATTACTTACAAGGGAACCTCCGCATCGCACCCCCCTCAGATTTAGTTATAAGTTGGCACAGTGGATAGGCCTTGAAAAACTGAACACAGATCAATTGAGAAAACAGGAAGAAGTTGTGTGGAACTATGAAAAAAATAAGCAAAATATACAAACTGAGTAGTCCATGTCCAACATAGGCAACATCACAGGAAATTGTGAGCTGATAAACACCGTGGTCCCGTGTATAGCGTGAGCAACTGCGGTACGAGAGGTCGTTGGTTCAAGTCTTCCTTTGAGTGAAAAATTTTTCTTTCTTTATTTTCCTAAAGTTATGGCCTGTCCGTTCGTTCATTGACGTCTCTGTTCACTGTAGTAAGTTTAGTGTCTGTGTTTTGCGACCGCACCGCAAAACCGTGCGATTAGTAGACGAAAGGACGTGCCTCTCCAATGGGAACCGAAAACATTTGATCGCAAGGTCATAGGTCAACCGATTCCTCGACAGGAAAACACGTCTGATATATTCTATAGCACAGTGGTGACGGCATGTGCGTCACATGACAGGAATATGTTGTCGACCCACGTAACTTGTACACTTGGCGAATGGGTAAAAAGATTCGTCTACCTTCCCCGATTTAGGTTTTCTTGTGGATGTGATAATCACTCCCAAAAAAGTGATACAAACATAAGAGTTTGTCACATAAACTGCATCAAACGAACGCAACAGTTTCACAGTCGCACAGTTTTCCCTGTGCTCTGTCAAAACATATGTTTTTAACGTTTTCAAATTTTTCCGTGCGTAGACCGTCAAACCCTGCATATGTCCAAGCAAATGTGAACATGTCCTGGAATTTTGGAGAGCGAAGTTGATTATGTGTGAGTGCCTGAACTTTGATAATTGTCTGAAAATAAAAAAAAATTAAACTTCTCACTCGAGGGAAGACTTGAACCAAGGACCTCTCGTTCCACAGCTGCTCACGCTAACCTCGGGACCACGGTGCTCCTGAGCTTATGTCCTCCTGTTATGTTGCCTATCTTGCTCATGGACTACTCACTTTGTATATTTTGCTTATTTTTTTTTCGTAGTTCGACACAACTTCTTCCTGTTTCCTCGATTGATCTGTGTTCAGTTTTTCAAGGCCTATCCACTGTGCCAACTTATAACTAAATCTGGGGGGGGGGGGGGGGTTCGATGCGGAGGTTCCCTTGTTAGCGCTATTCAGAGACGTACAGTACTGTACGATGGAGCAGTACCAGCGAAGTTTCGCAGAATTAAGTTACATGCTCCTTGTATATGAGGAAGTACATTGTGCAGTGCTCCCGCTTATGAAAGGCTGTACAGGGAACGGTTTACTAACAGGCACCGTCCGTCACGGCAAGTGTTTATTTGTCTCGATCGACGAATGCGGGAGACTGGTTCATTGGAAAGAAGACACGGAGGACGTGACGACATGAGGTTTATTCGCACACTCAGTTCTGAAGAGGAGATGGGGGGACGTGTTGCAGCGGACGCCACTGCAAGTACTCGCCGTACTGCACGCGAGATGGGTACCGCACGTACCAGCGTGTGGCGGGTACTCCACGAACAACAGTCACACACCCGTATCATCCAAAACGAGTCCGTGCAGTGTCCGTGACTGACATTGCACCAAGGGAGGCATTGCGTCAGCCGCTGCTCCAACAGTGAATTGGCAGACGAGATTTGTGTTTCAATCTTACTGTTTACCGCGAGAGTTGGCAATACTCTCTTAGGATGTTAAGGTTGGCTACAGTGCGCATACACAAGCTCTGGAATCTAACATACTGTTGTCGCGCTTCGCAGCGCACGGATTAATTACTGGCAGTTTAGAATGGCTCTGAGCACTATGGGACTTAACATCTTTGGTCATCAGTCCCCTAGAACTTAGAACTACTTAAACCTAACTAACCTAAGGACAGCACACAACACCCAGCCATCACGAGGCAGAGAAAATCCCTGACGCCGCCGGGAATCGAACCCGGGAACCCGGGCGTGGGAAGCGATAACGCTACCGCACGACCACGAGATGCGGGCGCAGTTTAGAAGCCAGTGTAGTAGAGATGGGCAAACTGGAAACACGTAACTGTTTCGAAACAAATGAAACAGTATAATGTAATGTTTCGATACGGTGTTTCGAAACAGTGAAACAGTTTGTGTTTTGTAATCTAATAAACCTACACACTTCATCATCTTGAATGTCTACTGTATAAGTATGCCCATATAAACACAAATGAGGTGCGAGAGCGCTACACTTGGGCGTCTTGGCAGTTTCGTATTTCCTGCAGCAAATCCGCTGCTTTCGTGTCGTGTGGCTTTCACACTTTTCCATTGACTGAGGACAGCCATAGCTGAAGACAGAAGAACCACCGCGAACGGAACTGGAGGTGGGAGCAAACTGCAGAAACTACGGATACGCTACTGGGATTCCCACATTCCGTTAGTATGGGTAATATACCCATCCTGCTAATTTCCATGCACACAAAGGGAATCATTGTGGATAATAGGCACAGTGACTATAGACTCACAAATAACACCAAATAATTCGAATAAATAACAAAATATAACAGAAAAAAATTTTGTATTTCAAGGTGTTTCGAACCATTGCTATAAATTCACCATGCTTGCCAGCCCTTGCCGTTCACCATTACACTATCAGTGATATGTCAAACAGATTGCTTGCAATTATACCTACATCAAATTTATGTATATGTCTAATAATTGTCACTCTGCGCCTTTTTTTATTCAAAATGTTGTAGGCTTACTTGCGTTTCTTAATGTGGTTACTGTACATGAAAAGAGAAGCGTATGTTATAAAAAAGTGTAATTTATTCGAATGATTTTCACATATTTATTATTTTGAATGTGAATAGTATGCATTGTTTTATTGTTTGGTTAGTGTTTATAAAGCGGATGTTACACCATTTCGTAATAGGACAGTCAGCTAGAAACTAAGCTTTATTTTCGGATATCTTAAGCTTCATGCTATTGCTTGTCATAAAGATTGCGACACCCTAGAAAATGTTTCATGAAGTGTTATGTTGTGTTTCAGTACCTGTGCCGAGCCCGAATCTCGTCCGAGACAGAGCGGAATGAAACATCACTGTTTCGATAGAATTAGTCCGCTCCAAGCACAGGTGGACTGAAACAGCCTTATTTGGAAACAACGATACAGTTTCTGTGTCTGGCTCGAGATCGAATCTGGTGCGGTTATCCGAGACAGGGGCGGAATGAAACACCACTGTTTCGAAACAGTGAACCACAGCCGTTCCGAAACACTGAAACAGTTCCACGTATCGATACACTGTATCGAAACATAGAAACAGTGGCCAAGTCTAATTCCTAGTTAGTTGTTAATTCGTTAGAGTCGGACCTTGAGAAAGTCAAGTCGTGGACGTCATACTGGAAAGACGAATATTGTCGTCAGCTTATAAAATGCGAACTTTAACAGTGACTGCCAGGAAGATGTTTTCAAGTACGTTTTGTATTGTGAAGCGATGTGTAGGAGCCCGCCTGCTTTGGTGCGCACGTGTGTTGGGCGAGCGGTCGTCGCCGAGCTGCCGCATTGCCGTGTCCGCCAGCAGCGACACAGGATTTGGTATTTGGTTGATATTTTTTATAATTTGCAGCGCGCTTATTAATTTAAAGAAAAGGGTTTGTGTATGTGCGTAGCAGCAGACGGTAATTTTGAAAATGATAGGAGTTGAATTCTTAAGGGAAACCATTGTTAGATTAAGTATTGATTTTTGTCATTGTTTTTTTTTTTTTGTAATTGTCAGTGAACTGTTTCACTATGTATTCAATTGAGAAGTATTTCAGTGTGTCTCAAGAGTTTGATTAATTTGTAATATTGCTCTAATGCCACTGGAGGCAGATTTACATACGAAGCGATTGTTCAAAGAGCTTCTAGCGTTTTGTTAACTGAACGAGAAAGAATCACTTTCGGAATATAGTTTTCTGTTTGGGTTATCATTTATCGAGTTTAGATTTGACCAAACCCTTTTTCTTGAATTATATGTAGTTGTAGTAAGCAGCAGCAGCAGCAGCAACGGCAGGAGCCGCCATACAGAACATGCACTCAGCACAAATATTAGGGTTTTTTTATGTTTTTGTTAAATAATGGAATGCAGCAGATCAAGCAGTGGCAGCAGAAATACCAAGTAAGTTATCTGTTGCGCACAGGACCAATAAAAATAAAATAAGATTTTAGGCGATCTCTGTAATAGTAAAGTTAACAAGAGTAGTAGCAAGATATTTTCAGCAGAAAACTCGAGATAAGAACATATACAGCTCGCGACTTTCAACCGACGAGGCCTCATTTGATCGTGACGGTATTTCGAACAGCAGGAATTACCGTGTGTGGGATAAGGGAAAGCTTCACGCTGTCGTAGGGTCACACGGTCAAGTACGTTTTGGTGTCAATATCTGACCCGGCATTGTAGGCGACAAACGCATTGGGCTATGTCCTCTACCTGTATCGCCACCTCTACTTGGGGTTCGTGCAGAGAGTTCTACCTGAGTTGTTGGAGACCGTAGCCTTGGCTGTTGGTGAGAAGATGTGGACGCAACACCGCGTCCCTTCAGTGCAGATGTCCGCATCCATCTCAGTGCTGTATTTCCTGGTGGCTGGATTGGAACGGCAGGTCCTATTCCACTTCCTGACCTGTGAGGATACCTGAAGTATCCAGTGGATGCAGAGATGGAACTGTTGTTGTTGTTGTTGTCTTCAGTCCTGAGGCTGGTTTGATGCAGCTCTCCACGCTACTCTATCCTGTGCAAGCTTCTTCATCTCCCAGTACCTACTGCCGCCTACATCCTTCTGAATCTGCTTAGTGTATTCATCTCTTGGTCTCCCTCTACGATTTTTACCCTCCACGCTGCCCTCCAAAGCTAAATTTGTGATCCCTTGATGCCTCAGAACATGTCCTACCAACCGATCCCTTCTTCTTGTCAAGTTGTGCCACAAACTCCTCTTCTCCCCAGTTCTATTCAATACTTCATTAGTTATGTGATCTACGCATCTAATCTTTAGCATTCTTCTGTAGCACCACATTTCAAAGGCTTCTATTCTCTTCTTGTCCAAACTATTTACCGTCCATGTTTCACTTCCATACATGGCTACACTCCATACAAATACTTTCAGAAATGACTTCCTGACACTTAAATCAATACTCGGTGTTAACAAATTTCTCTTCTTCAGAAACGCTTTCCTTGCCATTGCCAGTCTACATTTTATATCCTCTCTACTTGGACCATCATCAGTTATTTTGCTCCCCAAATAGCAAAACTCCTTTACTACTTTAACTTTCTCATTTGCTAATATAATTCCCTCAGCATCACCCGACTTAATTCTACTGCATTCCATTATCCTCGTTTTGCTTTTGTTCATGTTTATCTTATACCCTCCTTTCAAGAGACTGTCAATTCCGTTCAACTGCTCTTCCAAGTCCTCTGCTGTCTCTGACAGAATTACAATGTCATCGGCGAACCTCAAAGTTTTTATTTCTTCTCCATGGATTTTAATACCTACTCCGAACTTTTCTTTTGTTTCCTTTACTGCATGCTCAATATGCAGACTGAATAACATCGGGGAGAGGCTACAACCCTGTTTCACTCCCTTCCCAACCGCTGCTTCCCTTTCATGCCCCTCGACTTTTATAACTGCCATCTGGTTTCTATACAAATTGTAAATAGCCTTTCGCTCCCTGTATTTTACCCCTGCCACCTTTAGAATTTGAAAGAGAGTATTCCGATCAACATTGTCAAAAGCTTTCTCTACAAATGCTAGAAACGTACGTTTGCCTTTCCTTAATCTATTTTCTAAGATAAGTCGTAGGGTCAGTAGAGATGCCAGAATTGTACTGCGTGTGACGTGACTCGAAGCACACCAGGGATTTTTGTCAGGGTGCGTCAGAATTCTGTTCGCCGATGTCATGCTTGCACTTAGGTTGATGACCGTCAGTTTCAGCATGTTTCTTAAGATACAGTGCAAATGGTGCATTAATTGTGTCAGTGATAGTATTTGCAGTTAACTGTAACTAATGTTAACTAAGATGTACACAGTAATGTGATTTTATTTCTATTATCGCGTTAAGCTGGTTTCTTCGACCACAGGTGTGTGCGTGTGTGTGTGTGAAATCCTACGGCACTTAACTGCTAAGGTCATCAGTCCCTAACCGTACACACTATTTAACCTCAATTATCCTAAGGACAAACACACACTTCCATGCCCCAGTCCATGACTGCATCGCCTCAGACTGCTCGGCTCGACCCCAGGTTTCCTGCCTCAAATTGTTCAGTGGACCATCCTCTATGTCCTGTTAAACTTTTGCATGCTCTTACAGAAACAACCTTATACATCATAAATGTTTGAGACTTGAAAAGATGTCTGGAACCACACGGTTTATGTTGATTAAATTGGCAGTGAAAGGGATAACAGAGACAGGTGAATGTAAACTATTGCATGTGAGAGTGAAGCAGGCTGTGTACGGACCCCTGAGGATGACCTTCTTGGGCTGATCGCGCAGCGGGCCGTGGCCCACGCCGCGCAACCCGCCACCGCCGAGTCCACCCCCGGCGCCGCCGCCGACGCCTCCTGCCGCCCCCGCACGGTCCGACGCCACCAACTCGCTCAGGAAGTTGATGTAGCCGATGGCCAACTTCAGCGTGTCCACCTGTCAACAGATTTCTGCTATGTAAAGAGACAGAGAGAGAAGAGAGAGGGAGAGAGATACAGACTTAAAGGAGAGAACTGAGTGACAGAAAGAGAGAGAGAGAGAGACTTAAAGGGAAGAGTTGAGAGAGAGAGAGGGGGGGGGGGAGAGATACAGACTTAAAGGAGAGAATTGAGAGACAGAGATAAAGAGAGACAGAGAGAGTTAAAGGGAAGAGTTGAGAGAGAGAGAGAGAGAGAGAGAGAGAGGGAGAGAGATACAGACTTAAAGGTTAAAGGAGAGAATTGAGAGAGAGAAAGAGAGAGAGAGAGACTTAAAGGGAAGAGTTGATTTTGAGAGAGAGAGAGAGAAAGAGGGTGAGAATTTAGAGACAGATAGAAAGAGAGAGAGAGAGACTTAAAGGGAAGAGGGAAGAGTTGAGAGAGATAGATAGATAGAGAGAGAGAGAGAGAGAGAGAGAGAGAGAAAGAGAGAGAGACAGAGGGGGAAGTAGAGAGGGAGAGAGAGGGAGGTAGGCAGAAAGAGGAGAGATACTTACAGGAGACTTAAAAGACAGGCAGAGATGGGGGGGGGGGGTGGAGGGGAAGAGAGAGAAACTTAAAGGAGACAGGGGAAGGGAGTTCTCACCAATACTACAAAGGTCACTCTTTAACAACATCACACTAACAACTAAACAGCTGTCAGCCATTACTTATAGGAATCTATTTTTCCTAGCTAAAAGCTCACTTAAAAAATGCAAATAACTACTCACTTAATAAACTGAAAATAATGTCACCATAGAAACAAGAGCTCACCGAAGTTATTCCACGTGCTCACATAAGAAAACTGGACAGGAAATACTGGGGGACATATACAGGGTGTATCAAAAAGAATCATCCGAAAAAAAAACTTACGTTGTTTTAGATATGTGCGTGAACAACGTACTGTTGGAAAGAGGCAACTCTCGAGCTTTAAATGGTTCCCACTTCAGTTCTAGTAAAAATGGTTTCGGGGCAACAGAAAGCGTTTTTTGTTCTGCGTTTTCCGCAGTGCGAGTCAGTAATAACTGTTCAGTTATTTAAGGTACCAAAAATGGCGTAATCACAGGGAGGGAGGTCCGAACTGTATGGAGGGTGGCCGAGAACCCCCCCTTTGAATTTCTGCAGGAGTGTCGCGACTGTGTTGGCCGTGTGAGGCTTTTGCATTGTCGTGGAGCAGAATGACCCCACAGGTGAGATTGCCTGGTCGTTTTGATTTGATCGCTCGGAGGAGGGTGGTCGAGGTTTGCGAGTAACGCTGGGCGTTCACTGCTGTCCCGTGCTGCAGGAAGTGAATCGGAAGGGGGCCATCTTGGTCAAAGAAGAACGTCAGCATAACCTTTCCTGCACTCGTGTGGACGACAACGCCCAGCTGTACGTGCAGAACTGGTTCACATCGCATCCCCGGGAATTTTATGAGACAGCCATTCACCGCCTTGTGTCACAGTGGGGCAAGTGTCTCAACAGTCAGGGTCAATGCTTCTAAAATACAGGCACTGGTTTATGTAATTATGCCTCCTGCTCGTTTCTGTTTGAACGCCCCTTATAATAGGAAAGAAAACAAGGATTTTTGGGCAGATGAGCATACGGTAATACCAACAGCAGCAGAAAATGGTATAACGGGTGTACGATTCGTTATCAATAGGAAGAAAGGGCAGAGAGTGTGTTTCAGTGAACAGTTCAGCGATAAGGTTGTTCTTGTCAGAACCGACAGAAAACCAACATCGACAACAATAGTTCAGATATACATGCCGACGTCGCAAGCTGAAGATGAAATATAGAAAGTTCAAAATGGCTCGGAGCACTATGGGACTCAACTGCTGAGGTCATTAGTCACCTAGAACTAGTTAAACCTAACTAACCTAAGGACGTCACAAACATCCATGCCCGAGGCAGGATACGAACCTGCGACCGTAGTGGTCTTGCGGTTCCAGACTGCAGCGCCTTTAACCGCACGGCCACTTCGGCCGGCAAATATAGAAAGTCTATGAGGATATTGAAAGCGTAATACAGTACATAAAGGGAGATGAAAATCTAATAGTCATGGGGAACTGGAATGCAGTTGTAGGGGAAGGAGTAGGAGAAAAGGTTACAAGAGAATATGGGCTTGGGATAAGGAATGAGAGGAGAGAAAGACTAACTGAGTAATGTAATAAATTTCAGCTAGTAACAGCGAATACTCTGCTCAAGTATCACAATAGGAGGAGGTATACTTGGAAAAGACTGGATGACACCGGGAAAATTTCCTTTAAATTTTTTCATGGTCAGACAGAAATTCCGAAATCAGATACAGGATTGTAAGGGGTGCCCAAGAGCAGACATAGACACAGGGAACAATGTAGAAGCGATGAAGAGTAGGTTGAAGTTCAAGAGATTAGTGAAGAACAATCAATACGGAAAGAAGCGGCGTACTGAAGTACTAAGGATGACGAGACACACTTGAAGTTCTCTAAGGCTATAGATAGGAATAGCTCAGTAGGCAATAAATTTGAAGAGGAATGGACATCTCTAAAAAGGGCAATCACAGAAGTTGGGAAGGAAAACATAGGTACAAAGAAGTTAACTGCATAGAAACCATGGGTAACAGAAGAAATATTTCCGCTGATCGATGAAATGAGGAAGTACAAAGATGTTGAGGGAAATTCACGAATACAGAAATACAAGTCACTGAGGAAGGAAATAAATCGGAAGTGCAGAGAAGGTAAGACGAAAAGGCTCCATGAAAAATATGAAGCGATTGGAAAAGAAATTACTGTCGGAAGGAGTGACTCAACATATATGAAAGTCAGAATAACCTTCAGTGAAATTTAAAGCAAGGGTGGTAACATTAAGAGTGCTACGGGAATTCCTCTTTTAAATCCAGAGGAGAGAGCGGATAGGTGGAAAGGTTACAGTGAAGGCCCTGTGGGGCGGAAGATTTCTCTGATGTGTCCGCCCCGGTAGCTGAGTGGTCAGCGTGACAGACTGTCAATCCTAAGGGCCCGGGTTCGATTCCCGGCTGGGTCGGAGATTTTCTCCGCTCAGGGACTGGGTGTTGTCCTAATCATTATCATTTCATCCCCATCGACGCGCAGGTCGCCGAAGTGGCGTCAAATCGAAAGACTTGCACCAGGCGAACGGTCTACCTGACGGGAGGCCCTAGCCACACGACATTTCCATTTCTCTGATGTGATAGAAGAAGAAACAGGGGTCGATTTAGAAGAGATAGGGGATCTAACATTAGAATGAGAATTTAAGAGAGCCTCTGAGAACTTTATATCAAATAAGGCAGAAGGGACAGGTAACATTCTCTCAGAATTTCTAAAATCGTTGGGGGAAGTGACAACAAAACTACCATGCACGGTGGTCTGTGGAATGTACGAGTCTGACGATGTACCATCTGACTTTCGGAAAAGCATCATCCACACAATTCCGAAAACGGCAAGAGCTGGCAAGTGCGAGAATCATCGCAAAATCGGATTAAAAGCTCATGCAACCAAGATGCTTACAAGAATAATACAAAGAAGAATGGAAAAGAAAATTGAGAATGTGTTAGAGGACAATCAGTATGGCATTAGGAAAGGTAAAGGCACCAGACAGACAATTCTGATTTTGCGGTTGATAATGGAAGCAAGACTGAAGAAAAATCAAGACACGTTCATTGGATTTGTCGACCTGGAAAAAGCGATCGGCAATGTATGGTCCAAATGGCTCTGAGCACTATGGGACTTAACATCTTAGGCCATCAGTCCCCTAGAACTTAGAACTACTTAAACCTCACTAACCTAAGGACATCACACACATCCATGCCCGAGGCAGGACTCGAACCTGCGACCGTAGCGGTCGCGCGGTTCCAGACTAAAGCGCCTAGAACCGCTCGGCCACTTCGACCGGAGATCGCAGGTTCGAATCCTGCCTCGGGCATGGATGTGTGTGATGTCCTTAGGTTAGTGAGGTTTAATTAGTTCTAAGTTCTAGGGGACTGATGACGTCACAAGTTAAGTCCCATAGTGCTCAGAGCCATTTGAACCATACGATACGTACAAGAGTCAAAAGTGAATAATGAGATTGGACGGCCAAAAAGGAAGGGCTCGTATTAAAAAGGGTGTAAGACAGGGGTGCAATCTGCACATCGAAGAATAAATGATGGAAACAAAACAAAGGTTCAGGAGTGGAACTAAAATTCGAGGTGAAAGGATATCAGTGATACGATCCGCTGATGACATTGCTATCCTGAGTGAAAGTGAACAATAATTACATTCTCTGATGAATGGAATAAACAATCGAATGAGTACAGAAAAATGGATTAAGAGTAAATCGAAGAAAGACGAATGTGTAGAGAAGTAGCAGAAATGAGAACAGCGAGAAACTTAATGTCGGGATTGATGGTCACGAAGTAGATGATGTTAAGGAATTCTGCTACCTAGGCAGCAAAATAACCAATGACGGACAGAGCTAGCCGAACATAAAAAGGAGAGTAGAACTGGAAAAAAAGAGCATTCCTGCCGTAGAGAAGGTTACTAGTATCAAACCTGGGAAAAAACACTGCATCATACTTGTAAAGGGCACAGGCACTTGTACTATCCTACGTATCCGATATTTGATACTCTGCGATTTTTACATCCCCTGTTACACGTAACTACACTGAAGCCCCAAAGAAACTGGTACACGCATGCGTATTCAGATACGGAGATATGTAAACAGGCAGGATAAGGCACTGCGGTCGGCAGCGCCTATATAAGACGACAAGTGTCTGGCGCAGTTGTCTTTATTTATTTATTTTACTATTTTATAACAAAAAAGGTGAATGAATGAGTGTGAGAATGTGTTAACTGCAATATGTATGAGTGTCTACAATTTATATATGGTGTGATGTGTGAGCGAATGGGAGAAAAAAATAAACAAAAAAATAAAAAATAAAAATAAAAAGAAAGTAAGAAACAGAAAAAATTAAAAAGAAATAAAAAATTAAAAATAAAAATAAAAAGAAAGTAAGAAAAAAGAAAAATTAAAAAGAAATAAAAAAATAAAAAATAAAAATAAAAAGAAAGTAAGAAAAAAGAAAAAATTAAAAAGAAAAAAAAAGAAAAAATAAAAATAACAAGAATGTAAGAAAAAAGAAGAAATTAAAAAGATATAAAAAATAAAAAATAAAAATAACAAGAAAGTAAGAAAAAAGAAAAAATTGAAAAGAAATAAAAAATTAAAAAATAAAAATAAAAAGAAAGTAAGAAAAAAGAAAAATTAAAAAGAAATAAAAAAATAAAAATAAAAAGAAAATAAGAAAAAAGAAAAAATTATAAAAAAATAAAAAATAAAAATAAAAAGAAAGTAAGAAAAAGAAAAAATTAAAAAGATATAAAAAATAAAAAATAAAAATAAAAAGAAAGTAAGAAAAAAGAAAAAATTAAAAAGAAATAAAAAAATAAGAAATAAAAATAAAAAGAAAGTAAGAAAAAAAGAAAAATTAAAAAGAAACCAAAAAAAAAAATAAAAATAAAAAGAAAGTAAGAAAAAAGAAAAAATTAAAAAGACATAAAAAATAAAAAATAAAAATAACAAGAAAGTAAAAAAAGAAAAAATTAAAAAGAAATAAAAAATAAAATATAAAAAATAAAAATAAAAAGAAAGTAAGAAAAAAGAAAAATTAAAAAGAAATAAAAAAATAAAAATAAAAAGAAAGTAAGAAAAAAGAAAAAATTATAAAAAAATAAGAAATAAAAATAAAAAGAAAGTAAGAAAAAGAAAAAATTAAAAAGATATAAAAAAATAAAAAATAAAAATAAAAAGAAAGTAAGAAAAAAGAAAAATTAAATAGAAATAAAAAAATAAGAAATAAAAATAAAAAGAAAGTAAGAAAAAAAGAAAAATTAAAAAGAAATAAAAATAAAAAATAAAAATAAAAAGAAAGTAAGAAAAAAGAAAAATTAAAAAGATATAAAAAATAAAAAATAATAATAAAGAGAAAGTAAGAAAAAAAAATTAAAAAGAAATAAAAAAAATTAAAAAATGAAAAAAAATTTATGCAACCAAGTCTTCTTAAATCATTTAAAAACAGAAAAAAACAAGACAACCAAAAAAGCTATTGGTT
This sequence comes from Schistocerca serialis cubense, assembly GCF_023864345.2. Lineage (NCBI taxonomy): Eukaryota > Metazoa > Arthropoda > Insecta > Orthoptera > Acrididae > Schistocerca > Schistocerca serialis. The sequence continues at coordinate 186,459,252 of NC_064648.1, forward strand.
TAATGTCAATTTTTATTATTGAAGGCGTAGCCGCATGGCTTGAGCTTCTATTTTCAGACTGGGCACGCCTTGATGCCCCAATATATTCTGCAGCGGGGGCGCAGTTGTTAGACCGCTTACTGCTGCTACGGTGGCAGGTTGTCAAGGTTTAAGTGAGTCTGAACGTGGTGCTATAGTCCGCGCACGAGCGGTGGGGCGTAGCATCGTCGAGGGAGCGATGAAGTGTGTATCTTCCAGCAGGACCACTCCATCAGTGTGCCGTGAATATCAGGAATCAGGTAAAACATCAAATCTCTTACATTACTGCGGCCGGAAGTAGGTCCTGCACGAAAGGGACCAACGGCGACTGAAGAGAATCGTTCAACGTGACAGAAGTGCAACCCTTCCGCAAATTGCTGCAGATTTCAGTCCTGTGCCTCGGATTGAAAAGTTCCTGGATAGCAGAACGCAGCATGTCATTCTCAATGGAGAGAAGTCTTCCGTAGTAAGAGTGATTTCAGGTGTGCCGCAGGGGAGTGTCGTAGGACCGCTGCTATTCACAGTATACATAAATGACCTTGTGGATGACATCGGAAGTTCACTGAGACTTTTTGCGGTTGATGCTGTGGTATATCGAGAGGTTGTAACAATGGAAAATTGTACTGAAATGCAGTGGGAACTGCAACGAATTGACGCATGATGCAGGGATTGGCAACTGAATCTCAATGTGGACAAGTGTAATGTGCTGCGAATACATAGAAAGAAAGATCCCTCATCATTTAGCTACAATATAGCAGGTCACCAACTGGAAGCAGTTAATTGCATAAATTATCTGGGAGTACGCATTAGGAGTGATTTAAAATGGAATGATCATATGAAGTTGATCGTCGGTAAAGCAGATGCCAGACTGAGATTCAATGGAAGAATCATAAGGAAATGCAATCCGAAAACAAAGGAAGTAGGTTACAGTACGCTTGTTCGCCCATTGCTCGAACACTGCTCAGCAGTGTGGGATCCGTACGAGATAGGGTTGATAGAAGAGATAGAGAAGATCCGACGGAGAGCAGCTCGCTTCGTTACAGCATCATTTAGTAATCGCGAAAGCGTTACGGAGATGATAGATAAACTCCAGTGGAAGACTCTGCAGGAGAGACGCTCAGTAGCTCGGTACGGGCTTTTGTTGAAGTTCCGAGAACATACCTTCACCGAGGAGTGAAGCAGTTTATTGCTCCCACTTACGTATATGTCGCGAAGAGACCATGAGGATCAAATCAGAGAGATTACACAGAAGCATACCGACAATCCTTCTTTCCACGAGACTAGAACAGAAGGGAGAACCGATAGTGGTACTCAAGGTACCCTCCGCGACACACCGTCAGGTGGCTTGCGGAGTATGGATGTAGAAGCAGAGTTTAAGCGCTGTCGGGAGTGGTCGGCATGCGCTGTTGCCATTTGTCGGGGTGCACTCAGCCTCGTGATGCCAATTGAGGAGCTACTCGACCGAATAGTAGCGGCTCCGGTCAAAGAAAACCATCAACTAACGGCCGGGAGAGCGGTGTGCTGACCCCACGCCCCTCCTATCCGCATCCTCCACAGAGGACAACACGGCGGTCGGATGGTCCCGGTAGGCCACTCGTGGCCTGGAGACGGAGTGCTTGTTAGAACGAAGGAGAATGGAGCACCAAGACTTCGTGTCTTAACAGGAAAGAAGACACCATGGGTTTGGGATGAGGCAGCCGATCATGAATTCAATTCGCTTAAACAGTCCCTTGTGGGGCCACCTATCCTAGCTCTCCCTGACTTAACAGCGGATTTTTGTATGTGGACTGCACAGCGAGAAACAGGTCTTGGCGTAGTAATATTCCAACAAATTATGAAAAAGGGGACATTAGCAAACAAGACGATATCATTTGCGAGCCCAGTCCATACAAAGTGCGAAAGGAATTACTCAGTAACTGAGCTGGAGGCATTGCCTATCGCGTGGGCTTTCAAAAGATTCAAATATTTCCTGCTTGGACAAAAGATCCATGTCTTTAGAGACCACAGAGCGTTGGAATTTTTGCTGTCGGCAAAATTGAGACACGATAGGCTGACAAGGTGGGTTTCATTCCTCCAGCAATTTGACTTCCGCATCACACATGTCCCGGGAAAAAACAAATGTAATTGCGCATGCACTTCACGTTCGCCGATTGGGAGACCACATGCAAAGGGAGAAAATGCGGAGGATAGTCACTTTAGTCGCTAATATTTACCATCAAAAACTGTCCTGATCACAATTTATTTATTATGGTGACCGGTTTCGACCACTACTGTGGTCATCTTCAGGCCAATGAGTAAGCACCTCCTTCTACTGAGTTATTCTCCAACACAAGGAGGTCCTTATTCATTGGTCCGAAGATGACCACAGTAATGGTCGAAACCTGTCACCGTAATAAAAACATTGTCTACATCTACATACATCCTCCGCAATCCACCATACGGTGCGTGGCGGAGGGTACCTCGTACCATAACTAGCATCTTCTCTCCCTGTTCCACTCCCAATCAGAACGAGGGAAAAATGGCTGCCTATATGCCTCTGTACGAGCCCTAATCTCTCTTATCTTATCTTTGTTGTCTTTCCGCGAAATGTAAGTTGGAGGCAGTAAAATTGTACTGCAGTCAGCCTCAAATGCTGGTTCTCTAAATTTCCTCAGTAGCGATTCACGAAAAGAACGCCTCCTCTAGAGACTCCCACTCGAGTTCCTGAAGCATTTCCGTAACACTCGCGTGATGATCAAACCTACCAGTAACAAATCTAGCAGCCCGCCTCTGAATTGCTTCTACGTCCTTCCTCAATCCGACCTGATAGGGATCCCAAACGCTAGAGCAGTACTCGAGAATAGGTCGTATTAGTGTTTTATAAGCGGTCTCCTTTACAGATGAACCACATCTTCCCAAAATTCTACCAATGAACCGAAGACGACTATCCGCCTTCCCCACAACTTCCATTACATGCTTGTCCCACTTCATATCGCTCTGCAATGTTACGTCCAAGAATTTAATCGATGTGACTGCGTCAAGCGCTACACTACTAATGGAGTATTCAAACATTACGGGATTCTTTTTCCTAATCATCTGCATTAATTTACATTTATCTATATTTAGAGTTAGCTGCCATCCTTTACACCAATCACAAATCCTGTCCAAGTCATCTTGTATCCTCCGACAGTCACTCAACGACGACACCTTCCCGTACACCACAGCATCATCAGCAAACAGCCGCACATTGCTATCCACCCTATCCAAAAGATCGTTTATGTAGACAGAAAACAACAGCGGACCTACCACACTTCCCTGGGGCACTCCAGATGATACCCTCACCTCCGATGAACACTCACCATCGAGGACAACGTACTGGGTTCTATTACTTAAGAAGTCTTCGAGCCACTCACATACTTGGGAACCAATCCCATATGCTCGTACCTTAGTTAGGAGTCTGCAGTGGGGCACCGAGTCAAACGCTTTCCGGAAGTCAAGGAATATGGCATCCGTCTGATACCCTTCATCCACGGTTCGCAAGATATCATGTGAAAAAAAAGGCGAGCTGCGTTTCGCAGGAGCGATGCTTTCTAAAGCCGTGCTGATGCATGGACAGCAACTTCTCTGTGTCAAGGAAATTCATTATTGAAACGTCCCCTTAGAAAAATTAGTGAATTACTGTGCTGGTAAACCTCACACGTTATTTGATTTTCAAACAGTTGAGCAAAACTGAACGCACTCAGACATTTCTCGCTTTACTTATCCTGATCATCACTAAACTGACACACAGTATTTTTATCCCAACACAATCTGACTTTTAATAATCCCTACAAAAGAATGGCCCTGACTCACAATAAACTATACCTTTCATCAATCATTTACCTCACAAAAATCTTCATTACTCGAACTACTGCAATACAGCGAGCGCCAATACTGCCAGCTAAATAAAAGATTCTAACTACTGAAGTCACTAAATACTGATAGGCATAGTTAGCAAATGAAAGATTTTGATAAAGAACAATGTATTTACCTTAATAGTATATCAGTTCATGACATCCAGTCTTACAAATTTACTGTTTCTGATGGACAGACGTCCAGATAATCCGGTCTGAAAATTCCGCCATCTCTCTCCCCACATCCACCACTGCTGGCGGCTCACCTCCAACTGCCTAACGCTACGCGCTGTTCACATCCAACTGCCCAACACTACAATAGCGAATTCCAACAATGCCACCCAGCTACAGACTGCACACAGCACAGCCAGTGATTTTCATACAGAGCGCTACGTGGCGTTACCAACATAAAAACCTAAACAGCCTACTTACATTATATTCGAACTGAGAATATGTTCGAGAATCCTGCAACAAACCGATGTTAAGGATATTGGTCTGTAATTTTGAGGATCCGTCCTTCTACCCTTCTTATATATAGGCGTCATGGAAGGACAAACAGCATTGGACGTTTTTTTTTTTTTTTTTGTTTTATTGTCAGCTAAATCGATTTTCGGTCACTTAGTGACCATCCTCAGTGCTGTAATATACAATTTAAATTGGTGTCAACAAGCTTAGAGCGATCACATAAACTATTTAAATTGTATATTACAGCCCTGAGGATGGTCACTAAGTGACCTAAAATCGATTTTGCGGATATTAAAAAAAAAAAAATACGACCAATGCTGTTTCTCGTTCCAGGTATATCCATTATGTGGTCGTGGTGCACAGGGCACTCCATGGAGTCGCCAATCAATACAGGCGTCACCTGCGCTTTTTTCCAGTCGTTTGGGACTTTACGTTGGGCAAGAGATTCGCGATAAATGCAAGCCGAGTAAGGAGCCAATGCAATAGAGTACTCTCTGTGAAACCGAACTGGAATTCCATCAGGACCTGGCGATTTATTCATTTTCAGCCCATTCAGCTGCTTCACAACCCCACGGATATCTATCACTATGTCCTCCATACGGGAATCTGTACGAGACTGTTTTTGATAGTAAATATTTGTAACACTTTGATCACTGTCCACTCCCATGATGTATTCAAAAGTAATTACTTCAGTCACTTTCTGGTCTCGGCTGACCGGGCACGCACCTTGGACAGCCGCTTCTCGTAGGGCAGGGTGGGGATGTGCGCGCGCAGCCCTTCGAACGCGTCGTTGATGCTCTGCATCCGCCTCCGCTCGCGCAGGTTGGCCGCCTGCCGCTGCTGCACCTGCTGCTGGGGGCAGCGACCGCCCCCGCCGCCCCCGCCGCCCACGGAGCTGCAGCGCCGCCTCCCGGACTGCGACGCCGCCTCCAACGGCCCGCCGGCACCGGCGCCGCCTCCGGGGGCCGGAGACGTCGCGTGGTTGTGGTGGTGGTGGTTGTGGTTGTGGTGGTGGTGGTGATGGTGGTGGTGTCTGCAGCCATGGTGGTGGAGGTTGTATTGGCGCTGCCTGCACTCACACGGGCGGCGAGGTTATCACGTCTACAGGGGCGGCACGCTCACATACCAGGGGTACTCGTCAAGTGTGAAATACAGTAATCGTGTTGACAAATAAAACCGCTTGAGCTGTAAAATTCTTTTATTCTCTGCAAGCTGTATTTTTATGTCCTAACCTGTATGCACTGATTGGGAAAATAGAAGTGGACCAGCAAACAATAAAGTAGAGTAAAGAAATTTAGGGGAATACATTTCTCTACACTACTGGCCATTAAAATTTCCACACCAAGAAGAAATGCAGTTGATAAACGGGTATTCATTGGACAAATATACTAGAACTGACATGTGATTACATTTTCACCCAGTTTGGGTGCATAGATCCCGAGAAATCAGTACCCAGAACAGCCACCTCTGGCCGTAATAACGGCCTGGGCACTGAGTCAGACAGAGCTTGCATGGCGTGTGGAGGTACAGTTGCCCATGCAGCTTCAACACGATACCACACTTCATCAAGAGTAGTGACTGGCGTATTGTGACGAGCCAGTTGCTCGGCCACCGTTGACCAGACGTTTTGAGTTGGTGAGAGATCTGGAGAATGTGCTGGCCAGGGCAGCATTCGAACATTTTCTGTATCCAGAAAGGCCCGTACAGGACCTGCAACATGCGGTCATGCATTATCCTGCTGAAATTTAGGGTTTCGCAGGGATCGAAGGAAGGGTAGAGCCACGGGTCGTAACACAACTGAAATGTAACGTCCACTGTTCAAAGTGCCGTCAATGCGAACAAGAGCTGACCGAGACGTGTAACCTATGGCACCCCATACCATCACGCCGGGTGATACGCCAGTATGGCGATGACGAATACACGCTTCCAATGTGCGTTCACCGCGATGTCGCCAAACACGGATGCAACCATCGTGATGCTGTAAACAGAACCTTGATTCGTCCGCAAAAAATTACGTTTTGCCATTCGTGCACCCAGGTTCGTCGTCGAGTACACCATCGCAGGCGTTCCTGTCTGTGATGCAGCGTCAAGGGTAGCCGCAGCCACGGTCTCCGAGCTGATAGTCTGTGCTGCTGCAAACGTCGAACTGTTCGTGCAGATGGTTGTTGTCTCGCAAACGTCGCCATCTGTTGACTCAGAGATCGAGACGTGGCTGCACGATCCGTTACAGCCATGAGGATAAGATGCCTGTCATCTCGATTGCTAGTGATACGAGGCCGTTGGGATCCAGCACGGCGTTCCGTATTACCCTCCTGAACCCACCGATTCCATATTGTGGTAACAGTCATCGGATCTCGACCGACGCGAGCAGCAATGTCGCGATACGATAAACCGCAATCGCGATAGGCTAGTATCAGACCTTTATCAAAGTCGGAAACGTGATGGTACGCATTTCTCCTCCTTACACGAGGCATCACAACAACGTTTCACCAGGCAACGCCGGTCAACTGCTGTTTGTGTATGAGAAATCGGTTGGAAACTTTCCTCATGTCAGCACGTTATAGGTGTCGCCACCGGCGCCAATCTTGTGTGAATGCTCTGAAAAGCTAATCATTTGCATATCACAGCATCTTCTTCCTGTCGGTTAAATTTCGCTTCTGTAGCACGCATCTTCGTGGTGTAGCAATTTTAATGGCCAGTAGCGTAGGTAACGTGTTTCAGTGGTTAACAGCGCAAGTTCACAGGTTAACGTAAGCGCCAGATAAGACATCGCAAATGTGAAGTGCTGGTACATTGCGCGGGGTAGCCGCGCGGTCTTGGGCGCCTTGTAACGGTTCGCGCGGCTTCCCCTGTACGAGGTACCAGTCCTCCCTCGGGCATGAATTTGTGTCTTGTCCTTAGCGCAACGAAAAAAGCGTGCCAAATTTAAAAGAACGCAAAATCCCCAAAATTGGCAAAGTTATACGGAAGTTCGAAATATGGCGAGTACTTCAATGCGAGATGCTTTTAATAATTTCAACAACGAAGCTCGAAATCTTGCAGAAAACCCAAAGAGATTCTGGTCATACATAAAGCACACCAGTGGCAAGACGCAATCAATACCTTCACTGCGCGATAAAAACGGCAGAATTATTAAACACGGTTTTCCGAAACTCCTTCACCAAACAAGACGAAGTAAATATTCCTGAATTCCAGTCAAGAACAACTGTCAAGATGAGAAATATAGAAGTAGATATCCTCGGTGTAACAAAGATAGCTTGAATCACTTGATAAAGGCCAGGCCTCCGGTCCAGACTGTATACCAGTCACGTTCCTCTCAGAGTATGCTGATACAATAGCTCCATATTTAGCAGTTATATACAACCACTGACTCACAGAAAGATCCGTACCTAAAGACTGGAAAACTGCTCAAGTCACACCAATACCCAAAAAGGGAAATAGGAGTAATCCGCTGAATTACAGGCCTATATCACTAACGTCGACTTGCAGTAGGGTTTTGGAACATACACTGTATTCGAACATTATGAAGTACCTCGAAGAAAACGATTTATTGACACATGGTCAGCACGGATTCAGAAAATATCGTTCTTGTGAAACACAACTAGATCTTTATACTCATGAAGTGATAAGTGCTATCAACAGGGGATGTCAAATTGATTCCATATTTTTAGATTTCCAGAAGGCTTTCGACACCGTTTCTCACAAGTGTCTTCTAACCAAACTGCGTGGCTACGGAGTATCGCCTCAGTTGTGCGACTGGATTCGTGATTTCCTGTCAGAAAGGTCACAGTTCGTAGTAATAGAGGGAAAGTCATGGAGTAAAACAGAAGTAATATCCGGCGTTCCCCAAGAAAGTGTTATAGGCCTTCTATTCTTCCTGATCTATATTAACGAGACATAGGAGACAATCTGAGTAGCCGTCTTAGACTGTTTGCAGATGATGCTGTCATTTACCGTCTTGTAAAGTCATCAGATGACCAAAAAGACTTGCAAAATAAGATACCTGTATGGTGCGAAAAGTGGCAATTGACCCCGAATAAGGAAAAGTTATTCGTGTGAGTAGTAAAAGAAATCAACTAAATTTCGATTACGCGGTAAGTCACATAAATCACATAAGTCACATAAATATGAAGGCTGTAAATGCAACTAAATACTTAGGGATTACAACTACAAATAACCTAAATTGGAACGATGATATAGATAATATTGTGGCCGGCCGCGGTGGTCTAGCGGTTCTAGGCGCTGCAGTTCGGAACCGCGGGACTGCTACGGTCGCAGGTTCGAATCCTGCCTCGGGCATGGATGTGTGTGATATCTTTAGGTTAGTTAGGTTTAAGTAGTTCTACGTTCTAGGGGACTGATGACCTAAGATGTTAAGTCCCATAGTGCTCAGAGCCATAGATAATATTGTGGGTAGAGCAAACCAAAGATTCTGATTCATTGGCAGAACACTTAGAAGGTGCAGCAGGTGTAGCAAAGACACTGCTTACACCACGCTTCTGGAGTACTGCTGTGCGGTTCGGGATCCGCATCAGGTGGGACTGACCGATGATATCGAGAAAGTACAAAGAAGGGCAGCTCGTTTTGTACTATCGCGAAATAGGGGACATAGTGCCACAGACGTGATACGTGAATTGGAGTGGCAATCACTAAAACAAATGCGTTTTTCGTTGCGACGGGATCTTCTCATGAAATTTCAATCACCAGTATTCTCCTCCGATTGCGGAAACATCCTGTTGGCACCCACTTACATAGGGAGAAATGATCGTCACGATAAAATAAGAGAAATCAGGTCTCGCACAGAAAAATTTAAGTGCTCGTTTTTCCCCCGTGCCGTTCGAGAGTGGAACGGTAGAGAGACAGCTTGAAGGTGGTTCATTGAACGCTCTGCCAGGCACTCTATTGTGAATAGCAGGGTAATCACGTAGATGTAGATGTAGATGTAGTTTGATTAAGTAATGTGTAAGCTTAGGGACCGATGACCCCAGCAGTTTGGTCCCATACACCTTTTTGCTGGTATATTGGCCGGCCGCAGTGGCCGAGCGGTTCTAGGCGCTACAGTCTGGAACAGCACGACCGCTGCGGTCGCAGGTTCTCATCCTGCCTCGGGGATGGATGTCTGTATGATGTCCTTATGTTAGTTAGGTTTAAGTAGTCCTAAGTTCTAGAGTACTGATGACCTCAGAAGCCAAGTCCCATAGTGCTCAGAGCCATTTGCTGGTGCATTAATAACAGTTGTCAACGCCTGAATGTTAAATGCAAGCACGCAAGCATCCATCCACTGCGTTGTACACGTGCCAGATATCAGTTTGTGGGATGGAGTTCCATGCCTGTTGCACTTGGTCGGTCAGTACGTAGACGGCTAATGCAGATTGTGGATGACGCTGGAGTCGGTGTCCGATGATGTCCCATACGTGCTCGATTGGAGACAGATCTGGTGATCGAGCAGGCGAAGGCATCTGCAGCATGTTGGGTTACAGCAGCGGCATGCGAGCGAGCGTTATCTTGTTGGAAAACATCCCCTGGAATGCTGTTCATGACGGCCGTGGTGGCCGAGCGGTTTTTTTTTTTAAATTAGTCATAACATTCCACTGTGGTACATAATTTTCAACTGACATTTAAAAATAATAAATCAAATCAAAATTAATTACAGGTTCCTTGGCATTTTAGAAAAAATCCAAGTCTAAACCAGATAGTGATGTTTGTCACTTGATCGTATTTGTTTTTCAAAGATCAAATTGTCTCTCGTTTCTTCATGTTCTGAATCGCATCATCGAAAATGGAGTTCACATGACTGTTCTTCTGAGGAAGTTGGCGTATGTATCATAATAATTATTCATGCGTGCTAGCTTGTGATGCTGGTCGGAAATGTACGTCCAAAAATCTCCTTCGCTCCTTTCTTTACTGGACAGCAGGTAAAATACCGCGTGTCCCTTCAACCAGTTGACGGCATTTTTCTTCCAGGTGGGGTATAACTCCTCTTCCGGGTATAAAAGGCACGCTGGCGTTATCAAATACGGCGGTTTTCTCTGCATAGTTGCTAATTTTTTTCTGATTGACAACCATATATTATTTGCATTTCCACAGACAAATTGATGTTCATCTGTATCAATCAGGTTGCAAGTGGTACACAAAGGGGAATCAGCCAGGTGAATGGAATGTAGTCTGGAGTTCGTCGGAAATTTCCTATTCACAAAGTAGTACCACAACGACAGCACTTTTGTTGGTAAATACGGGTGGTGTATGTTCCTCCAGATATCATGCCAAGAGTGACCGACGTATTTTTTTTCTATGATGACGTTCTTGGTCTGAAAGTTCATTAAGTTTTGGTATATTTTCTTGACTTTGATGACATCTTTCTCGGGTGTTCCCAGTCCAATGTAGCTATATTGTACGAAGAAATGTTTTAGGTGGTAAAGTTCATTTGGGATGTGGTGAATGTCTATTGGGGCGTCCTGGCTGGCCGGCGCTATTTCATTTAACAAGAATGCGGCGACACTGTCGACTGACCGCTTCCACAGTTTACATGTTTTACAGACGTACAATGCTTGTGCTTCATTGTACACGCGGTTCTAGGCGCTTCAGTCTGGAACCGCGCGACCGCTGCGGTCGCAGGTTCGAATCCTGCCTCGGGCATGGATGTCTGTATGGTGTCCTTAGGTTAGTTAGGTTTAAGTAGTTCTAAGTTCTAGGGGACTGAAGACCTCACATGTTAAGTCCCATAGTGCTTAGAGCCGTTGGGACCATTTGAACACGATGTCGTTGAAACTAAGTCACGTGTGGATAATGGCGTCTCTGTCGCCTTAAAGACATTCTTGATTAACATGAATTCACCACGTTGCTGTTGGCAGAATTAATGCAATTTCTACATCAAAGATTAGAAAAATTTCAGCGATTAAGAAGAATCGGAGGGAAAATGGTATTCGTGCTGATCTTTTTGGATCATATTCACATTCAAATGGCGATTTTTTTTCTCGGTCAGAAATTAATTTTTTCGATGGTGCTGTTTCGAGGATTATAACGATTATCAGAATAATAAATCTAATGAAAACTCTTGTGTATACGTGGAATTAATGCAATTTCTACATCAAAGATTAGAAAAATTTCAGCGATTAAGAAGAATCGGAGGGAAAATGGTATTCGTGCTGATCATTTTGGATCATATTCACATTCAAATGGCGATTTTTTTTTCTCGGTCAGTAATTAATTTTTTCGATGGTGCTGTTTCGAGGATTATAACGATTATCGGAATAATAAATCTAATGAAAACTCTTGTGTATACGTGGAATTAATGCAATTTCTACATCAAAGATTAGAAAAATTTCAGCGTTTAAGAAGAATCGGAGGGAAAATGGTATTCGTGCTGATCTTTTTGGATCATATTCACATTCAAATGGCGATTTTTTTTTTTTTTGGTCATTAATTAATTTTTTCGATGGTGCTGTTTCGATGATTATAACGATTATCGGAATAATAAATCTAATGAAAACTCTTGTGTATACGTGGAATTAATGCAATTTCTACATCAAAGATTAGAAAAATTTCAGCGTTTAAGAAGAATCGGAGGGAAAATGGTATTCGTGCTGATCATTTTGGATCATATTCAGATTCAAATGGCGATTTTTTTTTTCTCGGTCAGTAATTAATTTTTTCGATGGTGCTGTTTCGAGGATTATAACGATTATCGGAATAATAAATCTAATGAAAACTCTTGTGTATATGTGGAATTAATGCAATTTCTACATCAAAGATTAGAAAAATTTCAGCGATTAAGAAGAATCGGAGGGAAAATGGTATTCGTGCTGATCTTTTTGGATCATATTCACATTCAAATGGCGATTTTTTTTTTTTTTGGTCAGTAATTAATTTTTTCGATGGTGCTGTTTCGAGGATTATAACGATTATCGGAATAATAAATCTAATGAAAACTCTTGTGTATACGTGGAATTAATGCAATTTCTACATCAAAGATTAGAAAAATTTCAGCGATTAAGGAGAATCGGAGGGAAAATGGTATTCGTGCTGATCATTTTGGATCATATTCACATTCAAATGGCGATTTTTTTTTCTCGGTCAGTAATTAATTTTTTCGATGGTGCTGTTTCGAGGATTATAACGATTATCGGAATAATAAATCTAATGAAAACTCTTGTGTATACGTGGAATTAATGCAATTTCTACATCAAAGATTAGAAAAATTTCAGCGATTAAGAAGAATCGGAGGGAAAATGGTATTCGTGCTGATCATTTTGGATCATATTCAGATTCAAATGGCGATTTTTTTTTCTCGGTCAGTAATTAATTTTTTCGTTGGTGCTGTTTCGAGGATTATAACGATTATCGGAATAATAAATCTAATGAAAAATCTTGTGTATACGTGGAATTAATGCAATTTCTACAACAAAGATTAGAAAAATTTCAGCGATTAAGAAGAATCGGAGGGAAAATGGTATTCGTGCTGATCTTTTTGGATCATATTCACATTCAAATGGCGATTTTTTTTCTCGGTCAGTAATTAATTTTTTCGATGGTGCTGTTTCAAGGATTATAACGATTATTGGAATAATAAATCTAATGAAAACTCCTGTGTATACGCGGAAAAACAAGGTCTCAAACCTACGATGAAAACGTAATAATGATGTACTCACTGGAGTTATGTCATGATATACGTAGCATAAAGACGCTGCGTTCATAGTCAGCCCCATGCAACAAATTACTCAAAGACAAAGGAATGTCCTAAAAGTAATAAAAAAATTCTGGGGAGCTCTCCCGTGAATCTTAAGGAGCAATGAGGAGTACATTTACGTAATGTCACTGTGTGTAATTTTATGTGTATCATCACTTGACTCCAGTCAGTGCGTTTTTTAGGCTATTAGGTTTTCATGTTAGGTTTGACATTATCTATTTCCACGTAATTGTTCTTCCACTTATGTATGGATCTGCTCCTGCAGATGCATTGATAAGTGCTGTGAAACCGGTAGTACCTAAGAATAAAACGATTTTACAGCTCAAGCAGTTTTATTTCTCCACGAGAAATATACTGGTTGTGGTTGCCTCCCTAACCTTGACCCCTCTAATTCCGATTTCACGTCGATCTGTCGCAGAATTATGCAACATGTTTTATACTCAAGAGTTATAACAATTTTGGAAAACGGAATTCTCCTCTATAAAATTCAACATACACTATGTCATCAAAAGCATCCGGACACCTGACTGGAAGTGACTTACAACTTCGTGGCGCCCTCCATCGGTAATGCTGGAATTCAATACGGTGTTGGCCCACCCTTAGCCTTGATGACAGCTCCCACTCTCGCAAGCATACGTTTCTGGAGACTAGAAATCTATTCTGTAGGAATCAGCATGGGTTTCGAAAGAAACGATCGTGTGAAACCCAGCTCGCGCTATTCGTCCACGAGACTCAGAGGGCCATAGACACGGGTTCACAGGTAGATGCCGTGTTTCTTGACTTCCGCAAGGCGTTCGATACAGTTCCCCACAGTCGTTTAATGAACAAAGTAAGAGCATACGGACTATCAGACCAATTGTGTGATTGGATTGAAGAGTTCCTAGGTAACAGAACGCATCATGTCATTCTCAATGGAGAGAAGTCTTCCGAAGTAAGAATGATTTCGGGTGTGCCGCAGGGGAGTGTCGTGGTACCGTTGCTATTCACAATATACATAAATGACCTTGTGGATGACATCGGAAGTTCACTGAGGCTTTTTGCGGATGATGCTGTGGTATATCGAGAGGTTGTAACAATGGAAAATTGTACTGAAATGCAGGAGGATCTGCAGCGAATTGACGCATGGTGCATGGAATGGCAATTGAATCTCATGTAGACAAGTGTAATGTGCTGCGAATACACAGAAAGAAAGATCCCTTATCATTTAGTTACAATATAGCAGGTCAGCAACTGGAAGCAGTTAATTCCATAAATTATCTGGGAGTATGCATTAGGAGTGATTTAAAATGGAATGATCATATAAAGTTGATCCTCGGTAAAGCAGATGCCAGACTGAGATTCATTGGAAGAATCCTAAGGAAATGCAATCCGAAAACAAAGGAAGTAGGTTACAGTACGCTTGTTCGCCCACTGCTCGAATACTGCTCAGCCGTGTGGGATCCGTACGAGATAGTGTTGATAGAAGAGATAGAGAAGATCCAACGGAGAGCAGCTCACTTCGTTACAGTATCATCTAGTAGTCGCGAAAGCGTTACGGATATGGTAGATAAACTCCAGTGGAAGACTCTGCAGGAGAGACGCTCAGTAGCTCGGTACGGGCTTTTGTTGAAGTTTCGAGAACATGCCTTCACCGAGGAGTCAAGCAGTATGTTGCTCCCTCCGTACATCTCGCGAAGAGACCATGAGGATAAAATGAGAGAGATCAGAGCCTACACAGAGGCATACCGACAATCTTTCTTTCCACGAACAATACGAGACTGGAATAGAAGGGAGAACCGATAGAGGTACTCAAGGTACCCTCCGCCACACACCGTCAGGTGGCTTACGGAGTATGGACGTAGATGTAGATGTAGAGGAGCTGCAAGGTTTCTTGGGGAATGGCAGCCCATTCTCCACGGAGTGCTGCACTGAGGAGAGGTATCGATGTCGGTCGGTGAGGCCTGCCACGAAGTCGGCGTTCCAAAACATCCCAAAGGTGTTCTATAGGATTCAGGTCAGGACTGCGGGGGCTACTCCATTACAGAGATGTTATTGTCTTGTAACCACTCCGCCACACACCGCGCATTATGAAGAAATGCTCGATCGTGTTGAAAGATGCAATCGCCGTCCTCGAATTGCTCACCAAAAGTGGCAAGCAAGAAGGTGCTTAAAACATCAATGTAGGGCTGTGCTGTCATAGTGCCACGCAAAACAACAAGGGGTGCAAGCCCACTCCATGAAAAACACGGCCACACCATAACACTACCGCCTCAGAATTTTACTGTTGGCACTACACACGCTGGCAGATGACGTTTAATTGGCATTCCCCATACCCACACCCTGCATCGGATCGCCACATTGTGTACCATGATTCGTCACTCCACACAACGTTTTTCCGCTGATCAACGGTCCAATTTTACGCTCCTTACATCAGGCGAGGCGTCGCTTGCCATTTACCTGCGTGATGTGTGGCTAATGAGCCGCAACTCGACCGTGAAATCCAAGTTTTCTCACCTCCCGCCTAACTGTCATTGTACTTGCTGTGGATCCTGATGCAGTTTGGAATTCCTGTGTGATGGTGTGGATAGACGTCTGCCTATTACACATTACGACCCTCTTCAACTGTCGGCGGTCTCTGTCAGTCAACAGACGAGGTCGGCCTGTACGCTTTTGTGCTGTACGTGTCCCTTCTCGTTTCCACTTCACTATCACATCGGAAACAGTGGACCTGGGGATGTTTAGGAGTGTGGAAATCTCGCGTACAGACGTATGACACAGGTGATACCCAGTCAGCTAATCACGTTCGAAGTCCGTGAGTTCCGCGGAGCGCCCCATTCTGCTCTCTCACGATGTCTGATGACTACTGGGGTGGCTGATAGGGAGTACCTGGCAGTAGGTGGAAGCACAATGCACCTAATATGGGGTGTCCTGATACTTTTGATCACATAGTGTAAATTCCACAAACAGAGATATTGCGAAACCCAGGTCGCTCTATTCCTC
Organism: Schistocerca serialis cubense; assembly: GCF_023864345.2. Classification (NCBI taxonomy): domain Eukaryota; kingdom Metazoa; phylum Arthropoda; class Insecta; order Orthoptera; family Acrididae; genus Schistocerca; species Schistocerca serialis. The sequence continues at coordinate 186,475,272 of NC_064648.1, forward strand.
CGCGAGATCCACATCGTTGTAGACAACGGCTCTCAGAATGAAATTTGCACTCTCAAAAAAAATGGTTCAAATGGCTCTGAGCACTATGGGACTTAACATCTGTGGTTATCAGTCCTCTAGAACTTACAACTACTTAAACCTATCTAACCTAAGGACATCACACACATCCATGCCCGAGGCAGGATTCGAACCTGCGACTATCCGGCCACGGTGGCCGTGCGGTTCTAGGTACTCCAGTCCGGAGCCGCACTGCTGCTACGGTCGCAGGTTCGAATCCATGCCTCGGGCATGGGTGTGTGTGACGTCCTTAGGTTAGTTAGGTTTCAGTAGCTCAGTAGCAGTTCTAGGGGACTGATGATCACAGCAGTTGGGTCCCATAGTGCTCAGAGCCATTTGAACCTGCGACTGTAGCGGGCACGCGGTTCCAGACTGAAGCGCCTAAAACCGCACGGCCACACCGGCCGGCGAAATTTACACTCTACAGTCGAGTGTGCGCCGATATGAAACTTCCTGCCAGATTAAAATTGTGTGCCAAACCGTGACTCGAACTAGGGTCCTTTGCCCTTTCACAGGCGAGTGCTCTACTCAAGCACGAGCTCTAGCCTGCGAAAAGCAGAGGACGAGTTCGAGTCTCGGTCGGGCACACAGTTTTAATCTGCCAGGAAGTTTCATATCGGCGCACACTCCACTGCAGAGTGAAAAATTCGTTCTGGAAACATCCCCCAGGCTGTGAAGTTTGGAAGGCAGGAGAGTAGTTATTGGCGGAAGGAAAGTTGCGACGACCGGTCGTGAGTCGTGCTTGGGTAGCTCCGCCGATGGAGCGAAAGGCAAAGGTGCCGGGTTCGGGTCCCGGTGGGGCAGGCAGTTTTCATCTGCCAGGAAGTTTCAAGGGCACCCCGATTGAAGCCGTGTTTCTTGACTTCAGGAAGACATTTCACACCGTCTCGCACTGCCGTTTAGTGAAAAAAAAAATTTAAAAAAATACGAACTTTCCGAGCTGGTTGGTTGACTTGCTGCGACGGGACCAAACTGCGAGGTCATCGGTCCCATCGCATTAGGTAAGGATGAGGAAGGAAGTCGGCCGTGCACTTTCAAAAGAACCATCCCGGCATGTGCCTGGAGTGATTCAGAGAAATTACGGAAAACCTAAATCACGATGGCCAGACGTGGGTCTGAACCGTCGTCCTCCCGAATGCGAGTCCAGTGTGCAAACCTGACCACTGCACCACCTCGCTCGCTCTGTTGCTTACTGAGCATCGGACCAGGTTTGAGACTGGATTCAAGACTTCCTTGCAGACAGAACTCAACACGTCGCCCTTAACGGAACAAAATCGACATATGTAAAGGTAATTTGCGGAGTGCCCCAAGGAAGTATTTACGTATAAATGTTCTAGTAGAAAGCGCAGCACCCATTTTAAGACTGTTCGCAGATGATGATGAGGTTGTCTATAACAAAATAGTAACGCCAGAAAACAGTATCGATCTGCAGAATCATCTAGAGAGGGTCTGGCAGAAGACCTTGAAGGTGAATAAGTGTAACATACTGTTTATAGATACCAAAATATATCCATTACAGTACAACTATAATGTTGTTGTTGTGGTCTTCAGTCCTGAGACTGGTTTGATGCAGCTCTCCATACTACTCTATCCTGTGCAAGCTTCTTCATCTCCCAGTACCTACTGCAGCCTACATCCTTCTGAATCTGCTTAGTGTATTCATCTCTTGGCCTCCCTCTACGATTTTTACCCTCCACGCTGCCCTCCAATGCTAAATTTGTGATCCCTCGATGCCTCAGAACATGTCCTACCAAGCGATCCCTTCTTCTGGTCAAGTTGTGCCACAAACACCTCTTCTCCCCAATTCTATTCAATACTTCATCATTAGTTATGCGATCTACCCATCTAATTGTCAGCATTCTTCTGTAGCACCACATTTCAAAAGCTTCTATTCTCTTCTTGTCCAAAATATTTATCGTCCACGTTTCACTTCCATACATGGCTACACTCCATACAAATACTTTCAGAAACGACTTCCTGACACTTAAATCTATACTCGATGTTAACAGATTTCTCTTCTTCAGAAATGCTTTCCTTGCCATTGCCAGTCTACATTTTATATCCTCTCTTCTTCGACCATCAATTACTTTGCTCCCCAAATAGCAAAACTCGTTTACTACTTTAAGTGTCTCATTTCCTAATCTAATTCCATCAGCATCACCCGAGTTGACTACATTCCATTATCCTCGTTTTGCTTTTGTTGATGTTCATCTTATACTCCTTTCAAGACACTATTCATTCCGTTCAACTGCTGTTCTAAGTCATTTGCTGTCTCTGACAGAATTACAATGTCATCGGCGAACCTGAAAGTTTTTATTTCTTCTCCATGGGTAGAAAATCAGATGCACATAATTACCAGCATTTGTAGCATAGTGAACATAAAATCTTAAGGGGATAGCGTCTGGGTGAGATGCCTTCCTGGCGTCTAAGGATCTTAACTATTTTACAGTCCCAGATACACTAAACAGTATGTCAGCCATCCTTTCGTTTGTTCGATAGTTGGAAGGGACAATGTTGCTGCAGTCCTCTACCATAAACGAGTTTTTGAATGCTAGGTTTAGAATTTCGGCCATCTGTTTATCATCATCAGTTACATTACCCGTACTGTCAGCGAGAGAAGGTATTGAATTATTTGTAGCGTTCATAGATTTCACGTACGGCCAACATTTTTTGGGGTTATTTATGGAATCTGCAGGTAAAATATAGCTTTCAAATTCGTTAACAGAGTCTTTCATTGTCCTTCTGACAGCTGCTTTAATTTCGCATAATTACTGTTTGTCAGTGGGACAGTGAGTACGTTTAAAACGACTGTTGCTTTCTCAGCAATTTCCTAATATGTTTGTATGGGGATTGAGTAGTGAGTCGAGTCTGGTGCAAAGGCTATGCTAGGCTGGGATAGTCTAGGCTGGGCTATAGGCTGGGCTAGTATAGGCTGGGCTAGTCTAGGCTGGGCTAGTCTAGGCTGGGCTAGTCTAGGCTGGGCTAGGCTAGGTTGGGCTAGTCTAGGCTGGGCTAGTCTAGGCTGGGCTAGTCTAGGCTGGGCTAGTCTAGGCTGGTCTAGTCTAGGCTGGTCTAGTCTAGGCTGGGCTAGTCTAGGCTGGGCTAGTCTAGGCCGGGCTAATCTAGGCCGGGCTAGTCTACGCCGGGCTAGTCTAGGCTGGGCTAGTCTAGGCTGGGCTAGTCTAGCCTGGGCTAGTCTAGGCTGGGCTAGTCTAGGCTGGGCTAGTCTAGGCTGGGCTAGTCTAGGCTGGGCTAGTCTAGGCTGGGCTAGGCTAGGTTGGGCTAGGCTAGGTTGGGCTAGGCTAGGCTGGGCTAGTCTAGGCTGGGCTAGGCTAGTCGTGACAGCTACCTGTGAGCGGGCAGCAGCAGGAATCGCGAGTGGGCGTTCTCCTGGTCGCTGTGGCAGCTGCTCGACGAGCTGTCGTCGACGTCCGCGTCTTCGGCGCCGCGCCGCTGTCCGCCCCCGCGCCTCCCCCTCCGCCTCAGAGCGTCGCACGACGCGGCCGAGGAGCCCGCCTCCCCGCCGCCCCCGCCGCCCCCCGCCACGTCGTCGTCGTCCTCTTCGTCCTCCTCGTCGTCTTCGTCGTCGTCGTCGTCGTCGTCAGCGTCGTCGTCCATGTCGTCGTCGTAGAGGAAGAGGTCCGCGGTGGAAGACGTGGTCGACGAGCAGGACCCACCCGTCGACAGCGGCCCGGGGGCGGACAGCGGAGGCGGCACCGCGCCGGCGGGGGTGGCGGGGGCTGCGCCGGGCGCCAGCGGGGGCGGCGCCGCCTCGCCCAGCACGGGGAAGTGCAGCATCCGTGCCGCGCTGCAAAAAGAAACGACACAGTAGCGAATGCTGTCAGCACCTGGCCTATATACAATGAAGTAGTGTTACGCGAAACTCCCCACGCCTACCACAAGTTTTGTTATGGTTTGATGGTGACGACAAACGTACCCCCGTTTGAGGCTCGTACAGATTCCCTTATGGAGGATATAGTGATAGACATCCCTGGGGTTGTGAAATAGCTGAATGGGTTGAAAATAAATAAATCGCCAGGGCCTGATGGGATTCCAATTCAGTTTTACAGAGAGTACTCTACTGCATTGGCTCCTTACTTAGCTTGCATTTATCGCGAATCTCTTGCCCAACGTAAAGTCCCGAGCGACTGGAAAAAAGCGCAGGTGGCGCCTGTATATAAGAAGGGTAGAAGGACGTATCCTCAAAATTACAGACCAATATCCTTAACATCGCTTTGTTGCAGGATTCTTGAACATATTCTCAGTTCGAATATAAAGAATTTCCTTGAGACAGAGAAGTTGCTGTCCATGCATCAGCGCGGCTTTAGAAAGCATCGCTCCTGCGAAACGCAACTCGCCCTTTTTTGACACGATATCTCGCGAACCATGGATGAAGGGTATCAGACGGATGCCGTATTCCTTGACTTCCGGAAAGCGTTTGACTCGGTGCCCCACTGCACACTCCTAACTCAGGTACGAGCATATGGGATTGGTTGCCAAGTATGTGAGTGGCTGGAAGACTTACGTAATAGAACCCAGTACGTTGTCCTCGATGGTGAGTGTTCATCGGAGGTGAGGGTATCATCTGGAGTGGCCCAGGGAAGTGTGGTAGGTCCGCTGTTGTTTTCTGTCTACATAAACGATCTTTTGGATAGGGTGGATAGCAACGTGCAGCTGTTTGCTAATGATGCTGTGGTGTACGGGAAGGTGTCGTCGTTGAGTGACTGTAGGAGGATACAAGATGACTTGGACAGGATTTGTGATTGGTGTAAAGAATGGCAACTAACTCTAAATATAGATAAATGTAAATTAATGCAGATGATTAGGAAAAAGAATCCCGTAATGTTTGAATACTCCATTAGTAGTGTAGCGCTTGACGCAGTCACATCGATTAAATTCTTGGACGTAACATTGCAGAGCGATATGAAGTGGGACAAGCATGTAATGGCAGTTGTGGGGAAGGCGGATAGTCATCTTCGGTTCATTGGTAGAATTTTGGGAAGATGTGATTCATCTATAAAGGAGACTGCTTATAAAACACTAATACGACCTATTCTTCAGTACTGCTCGAGCGTTTGGGATCCCTATTAGGTCGGATTGAGGGAGGACATAGAAGCAATTCAGAGGCGGGCTGCTAGATTTGTTACTGGTAGGTTTGATCTTGACGCGAGTGTTACGGAAATACTTCAGGAACTCGGGTGGGAGTCTCTGGAGGAAAGGAGGCGTTCTTTTCGTGAATCGCTACTGAGAAAATTTAGAGAACCAGCATTTAAGGCTGACTGCAGTACAATTTTATTGCCGCCAACTTATACTTCGCGGAAAAACCACAAAGATAAGATAAGAGAGATTAGGGCTTGTACAGAGGCATATAGGCAGTCATTTTCCCCCCGTTCTGTTTGGGAGTGGAACATGGAGAGAAGATGTTATTTGTGGTACGAGGTACCCTCCGCCACGCACCGTATGGTGGATTGCGGAGTATGTATGTAGATGTAGATGTAGATGTTCGGTTTGTGGGGCGCTGAACTGCACGCTCATCAGCGCCCATACAAAGGCCCAGTTCTTACTCAGTCCAAAATTTATTCCCAATCCACTGTCACCAATGGTGGGAATGATGATGTAATGTTGAGGACAACACAAACATCCAGTCTCTGTGCTTTTTTTTTACGGTGAGTGATGCTCACTAAGTAAGTTACTGTACGCGCGGTAACGTCAAATTTCGCCACGTCAGCCTGTTTGGGTCAGCATAACTCATCGTAGAAGTGACGATGGAAATAAAACAACCAGTGGAATTAAAATTCAAGGTGAAAGGATAAGTGATGCGATTCGCTGATGACATTGCTATACTGACTGAAACCAAAGAAGAATTACTTGATCTGCTGAATAAAATGAATAGTGTACAGAATATGGATTGAGAGTAAACCGGAGAAAGGCGGAAGTAATGAGAAGTAGCAGAAATGAGAACTGCGAGAAACTTAACAACAGGATTGATAGTCACGAAGAAGATGAAGTTATAGGAATTCCGCTACATAGGCCACAAAATAACCAATGATGGACGGAGCAAGGAGGACATCAAAAGCAGACTAGCAATGGCAAACAGAGCATTCCTGACCAAGAGAAGGCTACTAGTTCCAAACATGGGCATTAATTTGAGGAAGAAATTTCTGAGGATCTGCGTTTGGAGCACAGCATTGTAAGGTAGTGGACTGTGGGAAAACCAGAACAGAAGAGAATCCAGGCGTATGAGATGTCATGTTACACACGAATGTTGAAAATTAGGTACTGTAATGAAAGAGGGGGTTTTGCACAGGGACAGAGAGGAAAGGAATATATGGGAAACACTGATAAGGAAAAGGGATGCCCCACCCCTCTCCCCCCCCCCTCCAGTACACCTCTTGCAATATGCCGATGACACTGCATTCCTCGCCCTCGCTCCTACCCTCCAACGGTCCCAACGCCTTCCCCAGAATCACCTTGACCTTTTTGCCACATGGTGTAACCAGTGGCTCCTGAAAGTCAATCCTTCCAAGACCCAGACAATCATCGTAGGTCGTACCACTCGCTCCTTCCAGCTCCTTGATATCTCCCTTACCATCTGTGCTCGTTCTGTCTGCCTCGCCCCCATTCTCACCTACCTTGGCCTCACCATTGACCGTCACCTCACCTGGATCTCTCATCTCCACTGTATCCAATCCGAAGCCCACAACTGCCTCCGACTCCTCAAACCCCTCTCTGGTCGGACATGGGGGTTGCACACCTCTACCATGCTCCACACCTACAAATCCTTAATCCGTCCCATCCTCTGTTATGCCAGTCCCACCTGGATATCTGCCCCCCCCCCCCAAATTCTATAAGTCCCTCCAGATCTTCGAGCATCATTCACTCTGCCTCGCCTTCAAAAATGGTTCAAATGGCTCTGAGCACTATGGGACTCAACTTCTGAGGTCATTAGTCCCCTAGAACTTAGAACTAGTTAAACCTAACTAACCTAAGGACATCACAAACATCCATGCCCGAGGCAGGATTCGAACCTGCGACCATAGCGGTCTTGCGGTTGCAGACTGCAGCGCCTTTAACCGCACGGGCCTCGCCTTCCGTATATGCCTCCCGTCTCCCACGCGGATCCTCTACGACCTCATTCCTTTCCCCGTGTGCTCCTATTCCTCAAACATATCCGCATACTCTACACCTCCCGCCTTGATCCCCCTCACCCCCTGGTTGCTCCTCTCCTCTCCCATCCCCGCCCCCTGCCACACCTTCACTGTTGTGTCCCCCTAACCCTCCATCTCTACACCCTTCATCTCCTTTCCCAAGGTGGCTTCCATCAACTCCCCCATCCTGGATGATGCCCTCTCTCCCTCCATTTATCCCTATCAACTCTGATCCTCACCCCCCCTCCTTTCCTCTGTCCTTTTCCTGGGCTCCCTCTCCCCCCTACCCTCTCTCTGCCCCCCTTCTCTCCACCAAGTCATTTCCCTCCTCTACTTTTCCCATTCCCTCTCACGTCTGCCCTGCCCCCCCCCCCCCTTATGGATCCTCTCCCTCCTTTGGTTCCCCCCTTCCGTTTTTCTTCTCCTCATCTGTCCAGGTCCCCCCCCCCCCCCCCCCGCCACATCTGCCATCTGCTAGGGTGTGTCATCTTTATCTTTGTGCCGACATTTTCGTGCAGTGTTTACAGTGAGTGTTCAGTGTTGTGTGTCTTTTCAGAAGTGTTGCGACCAGACATCATGCTGTCACTGGGTGTGATTTTTTTTATCTCTTGCGAACAGAAACCAGACTGTCTCCATGTTTTTTAATTGTCTGGCTACTATGTTACTTGCCTAATTCCTGTGTATTTTACTAGCATTGCCAACCCTTTGCTTTACGTTTTAACTTTCCACAACTTTCCGCCATTTTACAATCTAAGTCACCGTTTTAACGCCTGCTTTTATTGTTTCTTCTCTTCTTCTTACATTTTAAAAAGTCTGTAGGCTGCAGAGCAGCGTAATAAGCTGCTGCCAGCCCGCCCCATTCGGGGGGAATCGAAATTCAGTAAAGGAAAAAAAAGAAAAAAAAGGAGAAGGGACAGGATGATAGGACATCTGTTAAGACATAAGGGAATGACTTCCATGGTACTAGAGGAAGCTGTAGCAGGGAAAACTGTAGAGGTAGACAGAGGTTGGAATACGTCAAGCAGATAATTGAGGATGTAGGTTCGAAGTGCTACTCTGAGGTGAAGAGGCTGGCACAGGAGAGGAATTTGTGGTGGGTCGCATCAAACCAGTCAGAAGACTGATGACTCAAAAAAAAAAAGAAGAAGTAGAAGAAAGATGGTCATGATATGGGCACTGGAGAAGGAAAGGAACTCCGTTTACAATGAAATGAACACCCTTAGCTGCTTACAGGCGTTGACATACGTGAACGCGGACAGATGAAAATGTGTGCCCCGACTGGGACACGAACCCGGGATCTCCTGCTTACATGGCAGACGCTCTATCCAACTTATTTTTTATTTTATTTTTTTTTATTATTCATTTTGTTCGATACTGCTAGTTGCGTTTGGTCGGGGCGGACGTCACAAGACATCCGTTCAAGTTGATCGTTAATTCCTTGACACAGTTTCTTTATTACAGAGAGCAGGCAGCCCTCTGACCGAACACGCTGAGCTACCGTGCCGACTATTCATCTGAGCCACCGAGGACACAGAGGATAGTGCAACTGCAGGGATTTATCTCTGGCACACCTCCCGCGAAACCCACATTCTCCACGTATTGTCCCGCACCACATTCGTAGTGCCCCCGCCCATTTTACTCATTACTCGCGGCGCGTTGCCGATTCCCGTAAGAGTTCGGGCACTGTCTGTGCATTCGCACAGAAGAAAAAGATGGTCAAGTGGCAGGTGAGCCTTAACTATATATATACTGTTCTTTCGGACATGTCCGAAAGAACAGATACCATCTTAGTATATATATAAGGAACAACGTACCACAAGAACGTCTCAGCAAACATGCACCCACCATGTACTGCCATCCGTGGTCATCACACACCATATTAAGAACCATGACCCACTTTTCGCAATGTCCAGCGGACCACCATGAATAGCGGTGACTTCAGTTCAATTATTGTCTGTGAATTAAAGTGTCATTTCTGTTCGTCTCATAGCATACTTATTTCAGTTAACTTCAGTGCTATACTGTAGCACATCTTTCAGTGTATGGTCCAAGTTTCAAAGAGCTGTCTATGAAGGACATTCAGTTGCTAATTGAACACATTCTTTTTCTCGGCCAATTTAGGATGAAAACATTCCGGAATTTGTTGTGGGACACCGTGGAATATCCCGTTTTAGCACCTGCAGTTTCGTAACTCCCGATAGGTGGCAGCACTACATGTAACCTTCAAAATGGTATCTCTAAAGGAGTTGCAGCTGTCCTTTGGCAGAACACCAGAGCATCGCAAATAGGGGCATACAGAATGTGTATGGAGGCGTGGCAGTGAACAAAAGCACGCTGAGTCGTTGGGCGAGGCGTCTGTAAAAATCGCAGCAAGGTAGCACAAACCTGTCCGATCTCACACGGCAGTGAACAAAAGCACGTTGAGTCGTTGGGCGGGGCGTCTGTCAGCATCGCAGCAAGGTAGCGCTAACCTGTCCGATCTCACACGGCAGTGAACAAAAGCACGTTGAGTCGTTGGACGGGGCGTCTGTCAGCATCGCAGCAAGGTAGCGCTAACCTGTCCGATCTCCCGCAGCAGTGAACAAAGGCATGTTGAGTCGTTGGGCGAGGCGTCTGTCAGCAGCGCAGCAAGGTAGCGCAAACCTGTCCGATCTCCCGCGGCAGTGAACAAAAGCACGTTGAGTCGTTGGACGGGGGCGTCTGTCAGCAGCGCAGCAAGGTAGCGCAAACCTGTCCGATCTCCCGCGGCAGTGAACAAAAGCACGTTGAGTCGTTGGACGGGGGCGTCTGTCAGCATCGCAGCAAGGTAGCGCAAACCTGTCCCATCTCCCGCGGCAGTGAACAAAAGCACGTTGAGTCGTTGGGTGAGCCGTCCGTCAGCATCGCAGCAAGGTAGCGCTAACGTGTCCGATCTCCCGCGGCAGTGAACAAAGGCATGTTGAGTCGTTGGGCGAGGCGTCTGTAAAAATCGCAGCAAGGCAGCACAAACCTGTCCGATCTCACACGGCAGTGAACAAAAGCACGTTGAGTCGTTGGGCGGGGCGTCTGTCAGCATCGCAGCAAGGTAGCGCTAACCTGTCCGATCTCACACGGCAGTGAACAAAAGCACGTTGAGTCGTTGGACGGGGCGTCTGTCAGCATCGCAGCAAGGTAGCGCTAACCTGTCCGATCTCCCGCAGCAGTGAACAAAGGCATGTTCAGTCGTTGGGCGAGGCGTCTGTCAGCAGCGCAGCAAGGTAGCGCAAACCTGTCCGATCTCCCGCGGCAGTGAACAAAAGCACGTTGAGTCGTTGGACGGGGGCGTCTGTCAGCATCGCAGCAAGGTAGCGCAAACCTGTCCCATCTCCCGCGGCAGTGTACAAAAGCACGTTGAGTCGTTGGGTGAGCCGTCCGTCAGCATCGCAGCAAGGTAGCGCTAACGTGTCCGACCTCCCGCGGCAGTGAACAAAGGCATGTTGAGTCGTTGGGCGAGGGGTCTGTCAGCAGCACAGCAAGGTAGCGCAAACCTGTCCGATCTCCCGCGGCAGTGAACAAAAGCACTTTGAGTCGTTGGGCGAGGTGTCTGTCAGCATCGCAGCAAGGTAGCGCAAACCTGTCCGATCTCCCGCGGCAGTGAACAAAAGCACGTTGAGTCGTTGGACGGGGCGTCTGTCAGAATCGCAGCAAGGTAGCGCAAACGTATCCGATCTCCCGCGGCAGTGAACAAAAGCACTTGAGTCGTTGGACGGGGTGTCTGTCAGCATCACAGCGAACAAAGGCATTCTGAGTCATTGGGCGAGGCATCTGTCAGCAGTGCAGCAAGGTAGTGCAAACCTGTCCGATCTCCCGCGGCAGTGAACAAAAGCTCGTTGAGTCGTTGGGCAAGGTGTCTGTCAGCATCGCAGCAAGGTAGCGCAAACCTGTCCGATCTCCCGCGGCAGTGAACAAAAGCACGTTGAGTCGTTGGACGGGGCGTCTGTCAGCAGCGCAGCAAGGTAGCGCAAACCTGTCCGATCTCCCGCGGCAGTGAACAAAAGCACGTTGAGTCGTTGGGCGAGGTGTCTGTCAGCATCGCAGCAAGGTAGCGCAAACCTGTCCGATCTCCCGCGGCAGTGAACAAAGGCATGTTGAGTCGCTGGGCGAGGCATCTGTCAGCAGCGCAGCAAGGTAGCGCAAACCTGTCCGATCTCCCGCGCAGTGAACAAAAGCACGTTGAGTCGTTGGGCGAGGTGTCTGTCAGCATCGCAGCAAGGTAGTGCAAACCTGTCCGATCTCCCGCGGCAGTGAACAAAGGCTTGTTGAGTCGTTGGGCGAGGCATCTGTCAGCAGCGCAGCAAGGTAGCGCAAACCTGTCGGATCTCCCGCGGCAGTGAACAAAAGCACGTTGAGTCGTTGGGCGAGGTGTCTGTCAGCATCGCAGCAAGGTAGCACTAACCTGTCCGATCTGCCGCGGCAGTGAACAAAGGCATGTTGAGTTGTTGGGCGAGGCATCTGTCAGCAGCGCAGCAAGGTAGCGCAAACCTGTCCGATCTCCCGCCGCAGTGAACAAAAGCACGTTGAGTCGTTGGGCGAGGTATCTGTCAGCATCGCAGCAAGGTAGCGCTAACCTGTCCGATCTCCCGCGGCAGTGAACAAAAGCACGTTGAGTCGTTGGTCGAGGCGTCTGTCAGCATCGCAGCAATGTAGCGCAAACCTGTCCGATCTCCCGCGGCAGTGAACAAAGGCATGTTGAGTCGTTGGGCGAGGCATCTGTCAGCAGCGCAGCAAGGTAGCGCAAACCTGTCGGATCTCCCGCGGCAGTGAACAAAAGCACGTTGAGTCGTTGGGCGAGGTGTCTGTCAGCATCGCAGCAAGGTAGCACTAACCTGTCCGATCTGCCGCGGCAGTGAACAAAGGCATGTTGAGTTGTTGGGCGAGGCATCTGTCAGCAGCGCAGCAAGGTAGCGCAAACCTGTCCGATCTCCCGCCGCAGTGAACAAAAGCACGTTGAGTCGTTGGGCGAGGTGTCTGTCAGCATCGCAGCAAGGTAGCGCTAACCTGTCCGATCTCCCGCGGCAGTGAACAAAAGCACGTTGAGTCGTTGGTCGAGGCGTCTGTCAGCATCGCAGCAATGTAGCGCAAACCTGTCCGATCTCCCGCGGCAGTGAACAAAGGCATGTTGAGTCGTTGGGCGAGGCATCTGTCAGCAGCGCAGCAAGGTAGCGCAAACCTGTCCGATCTCCCGCGGCAATGAACAAAAGCACGTTGAGTCGTTGGGCGAGGTGTCTGTCAGCATCGCAGCAAGGTAGCGCTAACCTGTCCGATCTCCCGCGGCAGTGAACAAAGGCATGTTGAGTCGATGGGCGAGGCATCTGTCAGCAGCGCAGCAAGGTAGCGCAAACCTGTCCGATCTCCCGCGGCAGTGAACAAAAGCACGTTGAGTCGTTGGGCGAGGTGTCTGTCAGCATCGCAGCAAGGTAGCGCAAACCTGTCCGATCTCCCGCGGCAGTGAACAAAGGCATGTTGAGTCGTTGGGCGAGGCATCTGTCAGCATCGCAGCAAGGTAGCGCTAACCTGTCCGATCTCCCGCAGCAGTGAACAAAGGCATGTTGAGTCGTTGGGCGAGGCATCTGTCAGCAGCGCAGCAAGGTAGCGCAAACCCGTCCGATCTCCCGCGGCAGTGAACAAAAGCACGTTGAGTCGTTGGGCGAGGTGTCTGTCAGCATCGCAGCAAGGTAGTGCTAACCTGTCTGATCTCCCGCGGCAGTGAACAAAGGCATGTTGAGTCGTTGGGCGAGGCATCTGTCAGCAGCGCAGCAAGGTAGCGCAAACCTGTCCGATCTCCCGCGGCAGTGAACAAAAGCACGTTGAGTCGTTGGGCGAGGTGTCTGTCAGCATCGCAGCAAGGTAGCGCAAACCTGTCCGATCTCCCGCGGCAGTGAACAAAAGAACGTTGAGTCGTTGGGCGAGGTGCCTGTCAGCATCGCAGCAAGGTAGCGCTAACTCGTCCGACCTCAAACGGCAGTGAACAAAGGCATGTTGAGTCGTTGGGCGAGGCATCTGTCAGCAGCGCAGCAAGGTAGCGCAAACCCGTCCGATCTCCCGCGGCAGTGAACAAAAGCACGTTGAGTCGTTGGGCGAGGTGTCTGTCAGCATCGCAGCAAGGTAGTGCTAACCTGTCTGATCTCCCGCGGCAGTGAACAAAGGCATGTTGAGTCGTTGGGCGAGGCATCTGTCAGCAGCGCAGCAAGGTAGCGCAAACCTGTCCGATCTCCCGCGGCAGTGAACAAAAGCACGTTGAGTCGTTGGGCGAGGTGTCTGTCAGCATCGCAGCAAGGTAGCGCAAACCTGTCTGATCTCCCGCGGCAGTGAACAAAGGCATGTTGAGTCGTTGGGCGAGGCATCTGTCAGCAGCGCAGCAAGATAGCGCAAACCGGTCCGATCTTTCGCGGCGGTGAACAAAAGCACGTTGAGTCGTTGGGCGAGGTGTCTGTCAGCATCGCAGCAAGGTAGCGCAAACCTGTCCGATCTCCCGCGGCAGTGAACAATGGCATGTTGAGTCGTTGGGCGAGGCATCTGTCAGCAGCGCAGCAAGGTAGCGCAAACCTGTCCGATCTCCCGCGGCAGTGAACAAAAGCACGTTGAGTCGTTGGGCGAGGTGTCTGTCAGCATCGCAGCAAGGTAGCGCAAACCTGTCCGATCTCCCGTGGCAATGAAGAAAAGCACGTTGAGTCGTTGGGCGAGGTGTCTGTCAGCATCGCAGCAAGGTAGCGCTAACCTGTCCGATCTCACACGGCAGTGAACAAAAGCACGTTGAGTCGTTAGGCGAGGCATCTGTCAGCTGCGCAGCAAGGTAGCGCAAACCTGTCCGATCTCCCGCGGCAGTGAACAAAAGCACGTTGAGTCGTTGGGCGAGGTGTCTGTCAGCATCGCAGCAAGGTAGCGCTAACCTGTCCGATATCCCGCGGCAGTGAAAAAAGGCATGTTGAGTCGTTGGGCGAGGCATCTGTCAGCAGCGCAGCAAGGTAGCGCAAACCTGTCCGATCTCCCGCGGCAGTGAACAAAAGCACGTTGAGTCGTCGGACGAGGTGTCTGTCAGCATCACAGCAAGGTAGTGCAAACCTGTCCGATCTCCCGCGGCAGTGAACAAAGGCATGTTGAGTCGTTGGGCGAGGCATCTGTCAGCAGCGCAGCAAGGTAGCGCAAACCTGTCCGATCTCCCGCGGCAGTGAACAAAAGCACGTTGAGTCGTTGGGCGAGGTGTCTGTCAGCATCGCAGCAAGGTAGTGCTAACCTGTCTGATCTCCCGCGGCAGTGAACAAAGGCATGTTGAGTCGTTGGGCGAGGCATCTGTCAGCAGCGCAGCAAGGTAGCGCAAACCTGTCCGATCTCCCGCGGCAGTGAACAAAAGCACGTTGAGTCGTTGGGCGAGGTGTCTGTCAGCATCGCAGCAAGGTAGCGCAAACCTGTCCGATCTCCCGCGGCAGTGAACAAAAGAACGTTGAGTCGTTGGGCGAGGTGCCTGTCAGCATCGCAGCAAGGTAGCGCTAACTCGTCCGACCTCAGACGGCAGTGAACAAAGGCATGTTGAGTCGTTGGGCGAGGCATCTGTCAGCAGCGCAGCAAGGTAGCGCAAACCGGTCCGATCTCCTGCGGCAGTGAACAAAAGCACGTTGAGTCGTTGGGCGAGGTGTCTGTCAGCATCGCAGCAAGGTAGCGCTAACCTGTCCGATCTCCCGCGGCAGTGAACAAAGGCATGTTGAGTCGTTGGGCGAGGCATCTGTCAGCAGCGCAGCAAGGTAGCGCAAACCTATCCGATCTCCCGCGGCAGTGAACAAAAGCACGTTGAGTCGTTGGGCGAGGTGTCTGTCAGCATCGCAGCAAGGTAGCGCTAACCTGTCCGATCTCCCGCGGCAGTGAACAAAAGCACGTTGAGTCGTTGGGCGAGGCGTCTGTCAGCATCGCAGCAATGTAACGCAATCCTGTCCGATCTCCCGCGGCAGTGAACAAAGGCATGTTGAGTCGTTGGGCGAGGCATCTGTCAGCAGCGCAGCAAGGTAGCGCAAACCTGTCTGATCTCCCGCGGCAATGAACAAAAGCACGTTGAGTCGTTGGGCGAGGTGTCTGTCAGCATCGCAGCAAGGTAGCGCTAACCTGTCCGAACTCCCGCGGCAGTGAACAAAGGCATGTTGTGTCGTTGGGCGAGGCATCTGTCAGCAGCGCAGCAAGGTAGCGCAAACCTGTCCGATCTCCCGCGGCAGTGAACAAAAGCACGTTGAGTCGTTGGGCGAGGTGTCTGTCAGCATCGCAGCAAGGTAGCGCAAACCTGTACGATCTCCCGCGGCAGTGAACAAAGGCATGTTGAGTCGTTGGGCGAGGCATCTGTCAGCAGCGCAGCAAGGTAGCGCAAACCGGTCCGATCTTTCGCGGCGGTGAACAAAAGCACGTTGAGTCGTTGGGCGAGGTGTCTGTCAGCATCGCAGCAAGGTAGCGCAAACCTGTCCGATCTCCCGCGGCAGTGAACAATGGCATGTTGAGTCGTTGGGCGAGGCATCTGTCAGCAGCGCAGCAAGGTAGCGCAAACCTGTCCGATCTCCCGCGGCAGTGAACAAAAGCACGTTGAGTCGTTGGGCGAGGTGTCTGTCAGCATCGCAGCAAGGTAGCGCAAACCTGTCCGATCTCCTGTGGCAATGAAGAAAAGCACGTTGAGTCGTTGGGCGAGGTGTCTGTCAGCATCGCAGCAAGGTAGCGCTAACCTGTCCGATCTCACACGGCAGTGAACAAAAGCACGTTGAGTCGTTAGGCGAGGCATCTGTCAGCTGCGCAGCAAGGTAGCGCAAACCTGTCCGATCTCCCGCGGCAGTGAACAAAAGCACGTTGAGTCGTTGGGCGAGGTGTCTGTCAGCATCGCAGCAAGGTAGCGCTAACCTGTCCGATATCCCGCGGCAGTGAACAAAGGCATGTTGAGTCGTTGGGCGAGGCATCTGTCAGCAGCGCAGCAAGGTAGCGCAAACCTGTCCGATCTCCCGCGGCAGTGAACAAAAGCACGTTGAGTCGTCGGACGAGGTGTCTGTCAGCATCGCAGCAAGGTAGTGCAAACCTGTCCGATCTCCCGCGGCAGTGAACAAAGGCATGTTGAGTCGTTGGGCGAGGCATCTGTCAGCAGCGCAGCAAGGTAGCGCAAACTTGTCCGATCTCCCGCGGCAGTGAACAAAAGCACGTTGAGTCGTTGGGCGAGGTGTCTGTCAGCATCGCAGCAAGGTAGCGCTAACCTGTCCGATCTCCCGCGGCAGTGAACAAAGGCATGTTGAGTCGTTGGGCGAGGCATCTGTCAGCAGCGCAGCAAGGTAGCGCAAACCTGTCCGATCTCCCGCGGCAGTGAACAAAAGCACGTTGAGTCGTTGGGCGAGGTGCCTGTCTGCATCCCAGCAAGGTAGCACAAACCTGTCCGATCTCCCGCGGCAGTGAACAAAAGCCCGTTGAGTCGTTGGGCGAGGTGTCTGTCAGCATCGCACCAAGGTAGCGCTAACCTGTACGATCTCCCGCGGCAGTGAACAAAGGCATGTTGAGTCGTTGGGTGAGGCATCTGTCAGCAGCGCAGCAATGTAGCGCAAACCTGTCCGATCTCCCGCGGCAGTGAACAAAAGCACGTTGAGTCGTTGGGCGAGGTGTCTGTCAGCATCGCAGCAAGGTAGCGCTAACCTGTCCGATCTCCCGCGGCAGTGAACAAAGGCATGTTGAGTTGTTGGGCGAGGCATCTGTCAGCAGCGCAGCAAGGTAGCGCAAACCTGTCCAATCTCCCGCGGCAGTGAACAAAAGCACGTTGAGTCGTTGGGCGAGGTGTCTGTCAGCATCGCAGCAAGGTAGTGCTAACCTGTCCGATCTCCCGCGGCAGTGAACAAAGGCATGTTGAGTCGTTGGGCGAGGCATCTGTCAGCAGCGCAGCAAGGTAGCGTAAACCTGTCCGATCTCCCGCGGCAGTGAACAAAAGCACGTTGAGTCGTTGGGCGAGGTGTCTGTCAGCATCGCAGCAAGGTAGCGCAAACCTGTCCGATCTCCCGCGGCAGTGAACAAAGGCATGTTGAGTCGTTGGGCGAGGCATCTGTCAGCAGCGCAGCAAGGTAGCGCAAACCTCTCCGATCTCCCGCGGCAGTGAACAAAAGCACGTTGAGACGTTGGGCGAGGTGTCTGTCAGCATCGCAGCAAGGTAGCGCTAACCTGTCCGATCTCCCGCGGCAGTCAACAAAAGCACGTTGAGTCGTTGGGCGAGGCGTCTGTCAGCATCGCAGCAAGGTAGCGGAAACCTGTCCGATCTCCTGCGGCAGTGAACATAGGCATGTTGAGTCGTTGGGCGAGGCATCTGTCAGCAGCGCAGCAAGGTAGCGCAAACCTGTCCGATCTCCCGCGGCAGTGAACAAAAGCACGTTGAGTCGTTGGGCGAGGTGTCTGTCAGCATCGCAGCAAGGTAGCGCTAACCTGTCCGATCTCCCGCGGCAGTGAACAAAAGCACGTTGAGTCGTTGGACAGGGCGTCTGTCAGCTTCGCAGCAAGGTAGCACAAACCTGTCCGATCTCCCGCGGCAGTGAACAAAAGCACGTTGAGTCGTTGGACGGGGCGTCTGGCAGCAGCGCAGCAATGTAGCGCTAACCTGTCCGATCTCCCGCAGCTGTGAACAAAAGCATGTTGAGTCGTTGGGCGAGGCGTCTGTCAGCAGCGCAGCAAGGTAGCGCAAATCTGTCCGATCTCCCGCTTACTGGCCCGCCGCACACAGCTGTGACTGCTGCAACGTTGGAATGTGCGGACACTCTAGTTCGAGGTGATCGACGGATCACAAACACTTCACTGCTGCGTGACATCGCAAGAACTCACACACGTATGTGCACCAGAGAGAAGCTCATAAAACATCATTGGAATGTTTGTTCTTCCCCATACACCCCGCAGCCCCAACTTCCATGTGTTGGTTCAAATGGCACTGAGCAATATGGGCCTTAACTTGTGAGGTCATCAGTCCCATAGAACTTAGAACTGCTTAAACCTAACTAACCTAAGGACATCACACAGACATCCATGCCCGAGGCAGGATTCGAACCTGCGGCTGTAGCGGTCGCGCGGTTCCAGACTGTAGCGCCTAGAACCGCTCGGCCACTTCAGCTGGCTCCATGTGTTGGGTTGAAAGAAAGATGCGCTCGACGGCAAGAAGTACGTGGATGACGGGATGCAGCAAGCCGATGACTTCGACGTCAATCAATTGAGAGGTACTATGCAGGCACACAGACCCTGCCAGTAAGGTGGCGTAAGGCCATCACATTGAATGGAGACTGTGTTGAAAAATAGGGTTTTGTAGCCAAAGGAGTGAGCAATAATGTGGGGTATTGTAATCCTGAATAAAATAATCCTTGTTTTAAAGAAAATTGTGTTGCATTACTTATTGAACACCCCTTGTAGATCTACATCTACAACAGTTCTGTTTTTCTTTTTTTTGTTATTATTATTACTATGGGACTTTAACATCTGAGGTCATCAGTCCCCTAGAACTTAGAACTATGTAAACCTAACTAACCTTAGGACATCACACACATCCATGCCCGAGGCAGGATTCGAACCTGCGACCGTAGCAGCAGCGCGGTTCCAGACTGAAGCCCCTAGAACCGCTCGGCCACAGCGGCCGGCTACAACAGTTCTCCACCGAGCGAGGTGGGCCAGTGGTTAGCACACTGGACTCGCATTCGGAAGGACGACGGTTCAATCCCGCGTACGGCCATTCTGATTTAGGTTTTCCGTGATTTCCCTAAATCGCTCCAGGCAAATGCCGGGATGGTTCCCCTGAAAGGGCACGGCCGACTTCCTTCCCCGTCTTTCCCTTCTCCGACGAGACCGATGACCTCGCTGGTTTGTCTCTTTCCCCAAACAACCCTACCAACAGTTCTCAAAAAAAACCTCCCGATGGTGTATGGTGGAGGGTACTTTGGTACCATTAACTGGTGCCCCCACCCCTACTCCACTCGCGAATGGCGCTTGGGAACACTGTTTGTCGGTAAGTCTCTGTATTAGCTCGAGTTTCTGGAAATTTCTCGTCCTGGTCGTTTCGCGAGATGTATGTGGGTGGAAGTAATGTGCTGTCCGTTTCTTTCCTGAATGTACTCTCTGAAAATTTCAACAGTAAACCTCTCTGAGATCCACTACGCCTCTCTTGTAGTGTCTGCGACTGGAGTAACTCTCTCACCCCTACCAAACGAACCCGTGGCAAAACGCGCTTCTCTTCTTTGGATCTTCTCTAGCTCTTCTATGTGGCCTACCTGGCAGTGGTTCAGATTGGTGAACAGTACTCACGAATCGCTCAAACGAGCACCTTGTGAGCCAGTTCTTACAATTGTTCCTATGAATCTGCCTCTGCTACTGTACCACACAAGCGGCTCGTAGTAAAATTGCCTGCTTATGGAATATCGTCTCAGTTATCTGACTACATCTGAGATTTCCTGTCAGAGAGGTCACAGTTCGTACTAATTGACGGAAAGTCGTCGAGTAAAACAGAAGTGATTTCTGGGGTTCCCCGAGGTAGTGTTATAGATCCTTTGCTGTTCCTTATCTATATAAACGATTTGGGAGGCAATCTGAGCGGTTGTTTTCAGATGACGCTGTCGTTTACCGAGTAATAAAGTCATCAGAAGATCAAAACAAACTGCAAAACGACTTAGAAAAGATATCTGAATGGTGCGAAAAGTGGCAGTTGACCCTAAATAACGAAAAGTGTGAGGTCATCCACATGAGTACTAAAAGGAACGCGTTAAACTTCGGTTACACGATAATTCAGTCTAATCTAAAACCCGTAAATACAACTAAATACCTAGGTATTACAATTAAAAACAACTTAAATTGGAAGGAACACGTAGCCACTGTTGTGGGGAAGGCTAACCAAAGACTGCGTTTTATTGGCTGGACACTTAGAAAATGTAACAGACCTACAAAGGAGACTGGCTAAGCTACGCTTGTCCGTCCTCCCTTAGAATATTGCTGCGCAGTGTGGGATCCTTACCAGATAGGACTGACGGAGTACATCGAAAAAGTTCAAAGAAGGGCAGCACATTTTGTATTATCGCGAAATATCGGAAAGAGTGTCACAGAAATGATACAGGATCTGGGCTGGAAACCATTAAAAGAAAGGCGTTTTTCATTGCGACGGAATCTTCTCACGAAATTCCAATCACCAACTTTCTCCTCCGAATGCGAAAATATTTTGTTGACACAGACCTACATAGGGAGGAACGATCACCACGATAAAATAAGGGAAATCAGAGCTCGCACGGACAGATATAGGTGTTCATTCTTTCCGCGCGCGCTATACGAGATTGGAATAAGAGAGAATTGTGAAGGTGGTTTGATGAACCCTCTGCCAGGCACTTAAATGTGATTTGCAGAGTATCCATGTAGATGTAGATGTAGATTTGTTTCATGTGGTCATTCCACTTAAGGCCGCTCAGCAGAGACACTCTTAGATACTTGACTGTTGATTGTACTGCGTTTGTCATTTTCAGTTTTTTTTTTTTTTTTTTTTTTTAAATACGCTTGTTTCTTTGCTACACTTCTCATCTTTTTATGTCATGTTATTTGCAGTTTTGTTCTTCAGCTGTTGCCCTTTCATGCCTGGTCTTCTACTATACGAGCGTATGCATGTTTACTGTAATGCTATTGTCTCGTGCTGTTTGTAATTCTGTCCCAATGTCATTGTCATCAGCGCCGCCAGTTGTCTATTGTTTGCCTAACTGCGCTTTTATTTTACTTTAGCGGCCTGTTTCTATGTTAAGTTCATAATTTTGTGCTATTCTGCCTTTAGCGAATATTTTTTTGGGCACTTTACAACCGTTGTTGGCTGTCTGGTACCTTGCAACCCAAAGCCAAAATAAAGAACAAAACGCGTTGCTTCGGCCCTTTGAGGCTCTTTGCCAGAGCCCACACTCGTGCCTACACGGGGTGATTTTTTTTCCACTGTGTACAAACTCTTGGGGTTGATCGATGAGAGGACGCGGAACAAAGAAGGTCTAACGAACATATGTCCGGAAATGCGTGGTTTCCATGTTAGAGACCATTTGTTCAATTATACTTTGTAACGGAGTCTGCGGCCTAATACACGCTGTACCGTGCAGCCACAGTTGCAGTATGTGTTGGAAATGGTTTTCATGTGTCTCAACGCATACGTGTACGCGCCGTGGGATGTTCTGTCTCACACGTCAAAGGCAGCAATGTCTCCACATCTGGCATGGTCCCTGCATACGCGATGCTTTCGAGTATAATGACTTTTCTGGAGACTAGAAATCTACTCCGTACGAATGTGCATGGGTTTCGAAAAAGACGGTCGTGTGAAACCCAGCTCGCGCTATTCGTCCACGAGACTCAGAGGGCCATAGACACGGGTTCCCAGGTAAATGCCGTGTTTCTTGACTTCTGCAAGGCGTTCGATACAGTTCCCCACAGTCGTTTAATGAACAAAGTAAGAGTATGTGGACTATCAGACCAATTGTGTTCAAAAATGGCTCTGAGCACTATGGGACTTAACATCTGCGGTCATCAGTCCCCTAGAACTTAGAACTAATTAAACGTAACTAACCTAAGGACATCACACACATCCATGGCCGAGGCAGGATTCTAACCTGCGATGTAGCGGTCGCGCGGTTCCAGACTGAAGCGCCTAGAACCGCTCGGCCACTCCGGCCAGCACCAATTGTGTGGTTGGATTGAAGAGTTCCTAGATAACAGAACGCAGCATGTCATTCTCAATGGAGAGAAGTCTTCCGAAGTAAGAGTGATTTCAGGTGCGCCGCAGGGGAGTGTCGTAGGACCGTTGCCATTCACAATATACATAAATGACCCTGTGAATAACATCGAAAGTTCACTGAGGCTTCTTGCAGATGATGCTGTGGTGTATCGAGAGGTTGTAACAATGGAAAATTGTACTGAAATGCTGGAGGATCTGCAGCGAATTGACGCATGGTGCAGGGAATGGCAATTGAATCTCAACGTAGACAAGTGTAATGTGCTGCGAATACATAGAAAGATAGATCCCTTATCATTTAGCTACAATACAGCAGGTCAGCAACTGGAAGCAGTTAATTCCATAAATTATCTCGGAGTAGGCATTAGGAGTGATTTAAAATGGAATGACCATATAAAATTAATTGTCGGTAAAGCAGATGCCAGACTGAGATTCATTAGAAGAATCCTAAGGAAATGCAATCCGAAAACAAAGGAAGTAGGTTACAGTACGCTTGTTCGCCCACTGCTCGAATACTGCTCAGCAGTGTGGGATCCGTACCAGGTAGGGTTGATAGAAGAGATAGAGAATATCCAACGGAGAGCAGCGCGCTTCGTTGCAGGATCATTTAGTGATCGCGAAAGCGTTACGGAGATGATAGATAAACTCCAGTGGAAGACTCTGCAGGAGAGACGCTCAGTAGCTCGGTACGGGCTTTTGTTGTAGTTTCGAGAACATACCTTCACCGAGGAGTCAAGCAGTATATGGCTCCCTCCTACATATATCTCGCGAAGAGACCATGAGGATAAAATCAGAGAGATTAAGAGCCACACAGAGGCATACCGACAACCTTTCTTTGCACGAACAATACGAGACTGGAATAGAAGGGAGAACCGATAGAGGTACTCAAGGTACCCTCCGCCACACACCGTCAGGAGGCTTGCGGAGTATGGATGTAGATGTAGATGTAGATGTAGAACTTGACTACATGTAAAAGCGATAACCAGTGCTTTATTATCAGGAATTTCGGAGAAATTTGGTTAACTGCACTATCAAATGTGTAAGATTAGTAATTCGCTGAATTGTCAAAATCAATGTTTGATTTCAGCTATAAATGAGAGGAAGTGTAACTGTCAGCTCCACTTCACGCAGCGCTTAATGACGGGAGCTCGGCTTTGTGCCCCGAGTCACGTGACTTAGATGTTGGTTTCAAACGTTAACACGGTAGCGATAGGGCCATGCGCGGTCTACGTTACATAAGGTCTATGGCTATAAGGATATTAAACACGTCACCTTTTTCACTTGAACAAGTTATTTTTTGACGTTGTAATATCCGCCTAAAATTTCCAATAATGATTGTGCCTGTTTGAGGTTTCGAACAAACCTGCGATTTCAGTGCACAGATTCCAAAGTACAGGGTGGTCCATTGATAGTGACCGGGCCAAATATCTCACGAAATAAGCGTCAAACTAAAAAACTACAAGGAACGAAACTTGTCTAGCTTGAAGGGGGAAACCAGATGGCGCTGTGGTTGGCCCGCAAGATGGCGCTGCAATAGGTCAAACGGATATCAACTGCGTCTTTAAAAAAATAGGAACCCCCATTTTTTATTACATATTCGTGTAGTGCGTAAAGAAATATGAATTAGTTGGACCACTTTTTTCGCTTTGTGATAGATGGCGCTGTAATAGTCACAAACGTGTAAGTACTGGTATCACGTAACATTCCGCCAGTGCGGGCGGTATTTGCTTCGTGATACATTACCCGTGTTAAAATGGACCATTTACCAATTGCGGAAAAGGTCGATATCGTGTTGATGTGTGGCTATTGTGATCAAAATGCCCAACGGGCGTGTGCTATGTATGCTGCTCGGTATCCTGGACGACATCATCCAAGTGTCCGGACCGTTCGCCGGATAGTTACGTTATTTAAGGATACAGGAAGTCTTCAGCCACGTGTGAAACGTCAACCACGACATGCAACAAATGATGATGCCCAAGTAGGTGTTTTAGCTGCTGTCGCGGCTAATCCGCACATCAGTAGCAGACAAATTGCGCGAGAATCGGGAATCTCAAAAACGTCGGTGTTGGGAATGCTACACCAACATCGATTGCACCCGTACCATATTTCTATGCACCAGGAATTGCATGGCGACAACTTTGAACGTGGCGTACAGTTCTGCCACTGGGCACAAGAGAAATTACGGGACGGTGACAGATTTTTTGCAAGCGTTCTATTATTTAGCGACGAAGCGTCATTCACCAACAGCGGTAACGTAAACTGACATAATATGCACTACTGGGCAACGGAAAATCTACGATGGCTGCGACAAGTGGAACATCAGCGATCTTGGCGCGTTAATGTACGGTGCGGCATTGTGGAAGGAAGGATAATTGGCCCCCATTTTATCGATGGCAATCTAAATGGTGCAATGTATGCTGATTTCCTACGTAATGTTCTTCCGATATTACTACAAGAAGTTTCACTGCATGACAGAATGGCGATATACTTCCAACATGATGGATGTCCGGCACATAGCTCGCGTGCGGTTGAAGCGGTATTGAATAGCATATTTCGTGACAGGTGGATTGGCCGTCGAAGCACCATACCGTGGCCCACACGTTCACCGGATCTGGCGTCCCCGGAGTTCTTTCTGTGGGGAAAGTTGAAGGATATTTGCTATCGTGATCCACCGACAACGCCTGACAACATGCGTCAGCGCATTGTCAATGCATGTGCGAACAGTACGGAAGGCGAACTACTCACTGCTGAGAGGAATGTCGTTACACGTATTGCCAAATGCAAATTGACGGACATCATTTTGAGCATTTCTTAATGACGTTGTAACAGTATGCGTTCTCAGAAATGATAAGTTCACAAAGATACATGTATCACATTCGAACAACCGAAATAAAATGTTCAAACGCACCTACGTTCTGTATTTTAATTTAAAAAACCTACCTGTTACCAACTGTTCGTCCAAAATTGTGACTATTACAGCGCCATCTACCACAAAGCGAAAAAAGTGGTCCGACTAAAACATTCATATTTCTTTACGTACTACACGAATATGTAATAAAAAATTGGGGTTGCTATTAAAAAAAAACGCAGTTGATATCCATTTGACCTACGGCAGCGCCATCTAGCGGACCAACCATACCGACATGTTGTTTCCCCTTTCAAGCTAGACAAGTTTCGTTCTTTGTAGTTTTTTTCGTTTGACGCTTATTTCGTAAGATATTAGGTCTGGTCACGATCAATGGACCACCCTGTATATGGTCTATGGCTACAAGCATTTTAGATACGTCACCTTTCTCACTTGAACAAATTACTTTTTGAGATTATAATATATGCCTAAAATTTCCAATAAAGATTTTGCCTATTTGAGGTTTCGAACAAACGTGCGATTTCAATGCACAGATCCGAATATATATGCCCATTATGATATTTTCATCCCCGGGACGCCACAAACTCACTCTCTCTTGGACCAAACGTAACAATTTGTCGCGCTCCACATTACGTGAGCGAGAACATCTGTCGACTGACCGAATTTGAATTCCACCGATTATCGTCCGAAGTCTGTGCGTTCCGGAGCTATGATCGGCTGTAGTGTGGCCGCGCTCGTAGTCGCCCACGGATCTGAAAAGATCGGCCGAATTCGGCCGACGTCGGTCGTCGGCGGAATCCACCGATATCGGAGCCACTACGACCGCACTCTTACACCGATGCTTCCGACCGAAGACGACAACCACGACGCGCCGGGTTTCGCTCTCGTCGCCTGCGTCAAAAGCTCCCCGGGCTGGGTGCGAACCTCCCCATCCTCCAACCACGTGGACTGCACGTGTCGGGCGCGAGCACCGACTCTCGCGAAGTGGCTGGCGGCCCGCAGTAACACCACTTGTCCCACCCCCACCACTGTGACAGCGCGCTTTACAATCCGCTCAGCCGCCCATCCGCCCCGAATCCCACGCTAATCCGTCCCCCCAATGGCGAACGAGCTCAGCGCCTCGCTACAGAGCCGGCCTGTACGGGAGACACGTGTCACGCACTGGACGTAACGCCCAGGGAGCGGAGCCTCCGTTTAAAAAGGGCTTAAGTAGCCGTGCGTCGGTAACTAATCGCATTACTGCCCTAGCAGACGACGTCATCGGGACACGTGACCTCACGAGTCCCCCTGATATCGCTCTTCGTCCACTTCTGTATCATCGGTATTTCATCTCTGTGACGAATTTTCTCTCTTCAGCGGAGCGTGCACAGGTTTGGCCAGGCAGATCCTGACCCAAAGAGCTTGGATACGCAGTACGTGGTATGGGTAAGAACAACTGTCGGTGCGGGATAGCCCAGATTACGAGGAGCATTTGAAAAGTCCGTGCGAAGTCCGAGAGATGGCACCACCGTCGCGTACCGAGGTCATGTTTAGTTAGTAGCATCTTTGGAAAGAACGCACACCAAGTTTCAGCCATATTGGACTATTTCTTTGTGTTTGCTATTCGTGTGACGTAACGTTAGCGACAGCCCCGGACGGTGCACAAGTCCCGCCCAATCACCCCCCTCCACACCAATCCATATCCTAAGCTAGATTAGATTAGATTAGATTAGGTTAATACTAGTTCCATGGATTATGAATAGGATATTTCGTAATGATGTGGAACGAGTCAAATTTTCCAATACATGACATAATTAAGTTAATTTAACAACATACTTAAGTTAATATAACAACTTTTTTATTTTTTGTTTTTTTTATTTATTTATTTTTTTTTTTTTTTGTTTTTTTTTTAATTTATATCTAAAAATTCCTCTATGGAGTAGAAGGAGTTGTCATTCAGAAATTCTTTTAATTTCTTCTTAAATACTTGTTGGTTATCTGTCAGACTTTTGATACTATTTGGTAAGTGACCAAAGACTTTAGTGGCAGTATAATTCACCCCTTTCTGTGCCAAAGTTAGGTTTAATCTTGAATAGTGAAGATCATCCTTTCTCCTAGTATTGTAGTTATGCACACCGCTATTACTTTTGAATTGGGTTTGGTTGTTAATAACAAATTTCATAAGAGAAGCTACTGTGAATATCCCTAGATCCTTAAATAAATGTCTGCAGGATGATCTTGGGTGGACTCCAGCTATTATTCTGATTACACGCTTTTGTGCAATAAATACTTTATTCCTCAGTGATGAATTACCCCAAAATATGATGCCATATGCCAGCAATGAGTGAAAATAGGCGTAGTAAGCTAATTTACTAAGATGTTTATCACCAAAATTTGCAATGACCCTTCTTGCATAAGTAGCTGAACTCAAATGTTTCAGCAGATCATCAATGTGTTTCTTCCAATTTAATCTCTCATCAATGGACACACCTAAAAATTTGGAATATTCTACCTTAGCTATACGCTTTTGATTAAGGTCTATATTTATTAATGGGGTCATACCATTCACTGTACGGAACTGTATGTACTGTGTCTTATCCAGTGAGAGTCCATTTACAAGCAACCACTTAGTAATTTTCTGAAAGACAGTATTGACAATTTCATCAGTTAATTCTTGTTTGTCAGGTGTGATTATTATACT
Source organism: Schistocerca serialis cubense (assembly GCF_023864345.2). Lineage (NCBI taxonomy): Eukaryota > Metazoa > Arthropoda > Insecta > Orthoptera > Acrididae > Schistocerca > Schistocerca serialis. Next base: position 186,502,748 of record NC_064648.1, read on the forward strand.
TGTATCATCAGCAAAGAGAACTAACTTTGCCTCTTCATGAATATAGAATGGAAAGTCATTAATATATATTAAGAACAACAAAGGACCCAAGACTGACACTTGTGGAACCCCATTCTTGATAGTTCCCCAGTTTGAGGAATGTGCTGATCTTTGCATATTATGAGAACTACATATTTCAACTTTCTGCACTCTTCCAGTTAGGTACGAATTAAACCATGGTCTGCCGCATGTTCCAACATCAAAGTTGTTCGTATCACAGATATGCCAGTCATAACAAGGGAGAAAATCAGTAGTTAGTACGAAATAGAGTTTTTCCGGTACCATTGTGAAAAGAATTAGAAATATGTTCATTAATATGCGAGTTGAAAAATCATCAATAAGAAAGAAAAATAAAAATGGTATCCCCACTGATATTTGTTAACTGCAGTGACCGCAAATCCCCGTCACCTCGCGTAGTGTTGGGAAATATTAATTGGTAGTATTGCCAAGGATGCTGTCCATTATCTCGATTGTCTAAAGTCAATGATGTGCATAAACGAGGCAAAGTCGATGTCTTGGTTTGTTTCTGATTACCTCATTAAGACTAAAGAAAATATGAGAGTGGGATAATGTAGAAATGCGTAATGCAAGCAGTCAGATATATATACAGTGACATTCTTCATTAATATTTGCCTGTGTAATGGGTGAATTTTTTCTTGTGAACTCTTATGACTGCTTGCTTATAGCAGACACGAGATTACTTTGAGTTCTTCTTCAGTGTTTGAGAGTAGACTTGGCCACTGTTTCTATGTTTCGATACAGTGTATCGATACGTGGAACTGTTTCAGTGTTTCGGAACGGCTGTGGTTCACTGTTTCGAAACAGTGGTGTTTCATTCCGCACTGTGTCGGATAACGGGACCAGATTCGATCTCGAGCCAGCCACAGAAACTGTATCGTTGTTTCAAAATAAGGCTGTTTCAGTCCACTTGTGCTTGGAACGGACTAATTGTATCGAAACAGTGATGCTTCATTTCACTTTGTCTCGGACGATATTCGGGCACCGCACAGATACGGAAATACGTTTAACATACTACTTCATCAAACTCTTTCAAGAGTGTCGAAATCTTTTTGACACACAACAGCATGATGCTTAAGATTCCGAAAATAAAGTTTCATTTCTAATTGACGGCTCTATTCCGAAATGGTGTAATATACGCTTTATAAACAGTAACAAACAATAAAATAAAGCACACTATTCGCATTCACAATGATAAAAGTGTGAAAAACATTCAGTTAAATTACACATCTCCTATAAAATATGCTTCTCTGTTCATGTACAGTAATCACATTAAAAAAATTCAAGTAAACCTACAACATTTTGAATTAGAAAAGGCGTAGAGTGGCAGTCTTTAGACATATACGTAATTGGATGTACTTTCAAGCAATGTGATTGACGGATCATTGATGATGTAATGGTGAACGGGAAGGGCTGGGAAGCATGGTGGATTTATAGTAATGATTTGAAACAACTTGAGGGACAAAAATTTTTTTCTCTTATATTTCGTTATTTTTTCGAGTTACTTGGCTTTATTCGTGAGTCTATAGTCAATGTGCCTATTCTCCGCAATGTGTGCATGAATATTAGCAGGCCGGGTATATATTATCCATACTAACGAAATTTGGGAATCCCAGTAGCGTATCCGTTGCTTCTGCAGTTTGTTCCCGCCTCCAGTACTATTACAAAACACAAACTGTTTCACTGTTTCGAAACAGCGTTTCGAAACATTACATTGTATTGTTTCCTTTGTTTCGAAACAGTTATGTGTTTCAGTTTGCCCGTCTCTATTTGAGATCTTTAGAGCTGCCTATTGTTAGACATATGTACATAATTTAGTCAGTGTTATTCCAACACATCTTATCGTACTTTAATGTCTGTTAGATATCAGTTTTGACAGCAGTTGGCCACAACAGCCAAGATTAGGTACCTTGTGTATGATAACTTTATTGAGAGTGCATATCTATGTTTCATTTTGACAGTATTACAGAAACTGCTAAGAAGTACTAACAGCACAACACTGCTAGCATGAACAACCGCGGTAAAACAAAAAACGACGAACAAAAACACGACAGCGACGAGGACTACCAAAGATCATATTGATGCGCTCTTGATTGTTGTGGCGGGGGTAGGTGTGGAGGGGGATAAATTGGCGGGGCTTGTGCAAATGTCCGGGGCTGTCGCTAACGTTTCCTGTGAATCAAGGAAGTCGAGTGATTGTCAAAAAATGGACGAAAAAGAATTTCGTGTGGTGAGTTAACATTACTTTATGAAAGACAAAACGCCTCGGGAGACTAAAGAAAAGCTTGATAAACATTACTGTGTCTCTGCAACTTCGATTAGAACAGTTTATAAGTGGTTTCAAAATTTTCGTTGTGGCCATATCGGCACAAGTGAACGTTCTGGACGCCCTGTGGAGGTTACTACTCCAGAAATCATTGACAAAATCCGTGATGTGGTGATGGATGGCAGAAGAGTTAAGGTGCGTCAGATTGCTAGTACTTTGGGCATCGCGAGTGAACGGGCGCATAATATTTTGCATAAACATTTGGACCTGAGAAAGCTATCCACAAGGTGGGTTCTGCGACTGCTCACGCTTGACCACAAAACGGAATCGTGTGAAGTGTTGCGAGGATGGTTTGCAGCTGTTCAGGAAGAATCCGCAGGACTTTAAGCGTCGTTTCGTCACTGTGGATGAAACATGGATACAGTACTACACTCCTGAGACGAAACACCAATCTAAACAATGGGCTACCAAGGGAGAATCTGCACCAAAAAAAGGCGAAGACCATGCCTTCGGCCGGAAAGGCTACGGGGACTGTCTTTTGGGATTCGCAAGGAATAATCCTCATCGACTATCTGGAAAAAGGTAAGACTATTACAGGTTCATATTATTCATCGTTATTTGGCCGTTTGAAAACCGAGCTGCAAGAAAAACGCCGGCGATTGGACAGCAAAAAAAAGTCCTTTTCCATCACGACAGTGCACCAGCACACACCTCAGCAGTTGTGCTCGCAAAATTAACGGAAATAGGATTCCAACTCGTTTCACATCCCCCCTGTTCTCCAGACTTGGCTCCCTGGGACTACTACTTGTTCCCCAATTTCAACAAATCTCTGGCAAGACAAAGATTTTATTCAGGCGAGGAGGTCATTGCAGCAACTAATAGCTATTTTGCAGACTTAGACAATTCCTATTATTCGGAAGGGATGGACAAATAGCCGAGCGGTCTGAGGGCGCTGCAGTCATGGACTGTGCGGCTGGTCCCGGCGGAGGTTCGAGTTCTCCCTCGGGCATGGGTGTGTGTGTTTGTCCTTAGGATAATTTAGGTTAAGTAGTGTGTAAGCTTAGGGACTGATGACCTTAGCAGTTAAGTCCCATAACATTTCACACACATTTGAACATTTGGATCAACAAATTAGAACAGCGTTGGATGAAGTGCGACAGACGGGTCCCACGTTCGAATCCCAGTCAGGCACACGGTATTCCGATGCGTATACAGGGCACAAAAAATTGCGCACTACCGATAACACATCGCGTATACAGAGAAGTTGCAGCATTAGAAAATTGTAGCGAAATGCAGGAAGATCTGCAGCGGATAGGCACTTGGTGCAGGGAGTGGCAACTGTCCCTTAACATAGACAAATGTAATGTATTGCGAATACATAGAAAGAAGGATCCTTTATTGTATGATTATATGACAGCGGAACAAACACTGATAGCAGTTACTTCTGTAAAATATCTGGGAGTATGCGTGCGGAACGATTTGAAGTGGAATGATCATATAAAATTAATTGTTGGTAAGGCGGGTACCAGGTTGAGATTCATTGGGAGAGTGCTTAGAAAATGTAGTCCATCAACAAAGGAGGTGGCTTACAAAACTCTCGTTCGACCTATACTTGAGTATTGCTTATCAGTGTGGGATCCGTACCAGATCGGTTTGACGGAGGAGATAGAGAAGATCCAAAGAAGAGCGCCGCGTTTCGTCACAGGGTTATTTGGTAACCGTGATAGCGTTACGGAGATGTTAAGCAAACTCAAGTGGCAGACTCTGCAAAAGAGGCGCTCTGCATCGCGGTGTAGCTTGCTCGCCAGGTTTCGAGAGGGTGCGTTTCTGGATGAGGTATCGAATATATTGCTTCCCCCTACTTATACCTACCGAGGAGATCACGAATGTAAAATTAGAGAGATTAGAGCGCACACGGAGGCTTTCAGACAGTCGTTCATCCCGCGAACCATACGCGACTGGAACAGGAAAGGGAGGTAATGACAGTGGCACGTAAAATGCCCTCCGCCACACACCTTTGGATGGCTTGCGGAGTATAAATGTAGATGTAGATGTAGACACTGGCGGCGTTTTGCAAGTTCAGATGGCGGAAGATTAGAGTCTGGCGGAAGCTGTGAGGACATACGTGTGGTGCGTGGAAAGCTCGGTTAGTGCAGTTGGGAAAGGTCCCACGTTCGAATCCCAGTCAGGCACACGGTATTCCGGTGCGTATACGGGGCACAAAAAATTGCGCACTACCGATAACACATCGCGACCATGTTTTGCTGCAACATTCTGTAGACAAGAATTGCTGCCACGTGTTTGGCAACATTGCCGTCACTGTTGCCGGCAATACATTTCCGCGTCAGCAGTGTTTACAAGGGCCTCACACAATGTCCGCTAAGGTTCGAGCGGCTCTCTCCCCGTCGGAGGTTCGAGTCCTCCCTCGGGCATGGGTTTGTGTGTGTTTGTCCTTAGTGTAAGTTAGTTTAAGTAGTGCGTAAGCCTAGGGACCGAGGACCTCAGCAGTTTGGTCCCATAGTCCTTACCACAAAATTCCATTTTTCCAATGGCCGCCAAAAAGACGCAACGAGATATGGAAGAGGATGCGGCTCCCCTGCTTTTCCATACCACAAAGAAGATAGTTAGCATGGAAAAGATAGATCACTCCTAGTGGACGTGTTACTTTTTTAAGTAAGCGAGCTGTTTCCTGAACTTGTGAACTAATGCTGGATACATATTGAAAGGTCTCTGTTGGATTCCTTTCATGTTCATTTCTGAAATCTGTTGTCATTTACGGCATAGATTCCTCTTCTAAATTTACTGTGGCGTTTCTGAGTATCTGGGAGAAGACTGAGTAGTGGAACGTGTTACTTTTACACATAATCAAGAACGATCTGTCACACTACTACACTTTAAAACACAGTTTATATGTAATTCATGTCACACAGTCTCATACGGAACCTACATCTGCTTTCTTTTATATACTGTATATGATAAGATACTGTCATCCCCCTTCCCTTCTGTGTGAGAGGATGAATGAGCAAATGTATTTCTAGTTGCATGCTTGAGGGTAGCAGACAAGGCTGTCTGCTAGAGAACAGTAGGACCAACGTCGGAACAGGTAGCTACGCTTCCTAAAAGCAAAGAGGTTTCTATCCTTAGTATGGTTCTGTCCGTCCGTTGTCATGTTGGTATAGGAAGCTGCCTCTCTGGCCACTTCCGTTTGTATTTGTGAGCCAGCCCTCAGGAAGGGAGCAGGCAGTCGGTCCGTGGCGAGCGTCTGAAGTGGTAAGATCCCCGGCTAAGCGCGTGTCTGTTAAGTCCGTAGGACAATGGATTTCTTAAGTTCAGCCTAACTGAAAATTTAATCACATTTATTTCAGGTTTAGCTCTAAAATATCTAATGTTATCTTAAATTGCAACGCAGTGTAATTCGAGTGTGAAGTTCAGAATATCTTCCAGTAGTTACTTTGTCACTACCTTGTGAGTAAAGTGGAACCACGTGTTGATCAGTAACTCTAACTAAGATCATCAATCTTAAATGCGAGTGTGCATGAGATCATAACGTCTCGTCTTGACAATATTTTTCAATGTAGCAACTTTTCTTTATCTTCAACCCACGTGGGGTGTACTTTGTGAGACCAGTACCACGTGCTTATACAATTGTTTGACCCATCAGGTTAATAGTAAGACGATGGTAACCAGTTCGAGGTTTTTCTTTTGTAAATTGCTTTTCGATCTAATTTAGTTTAATTATCAAAATTATTGTGGAGTTACACTCTTTGTGTAAACCAAGTTGACCACGTGAAGCATGTGGTTTAAGCATCAAAGTAGCCCTCAGCTATTCTTTTCGGGAAGATTTCACAGAGAGTTAGCATGTATTTAGTATACCAGTGTGTGGTAATTACATGACGGACAGGATTGCGCTACGAACGTAACTTCTTTGGGTGAAAATTGAACCGGTTGGATGTGGTTAATTTCCTCTCGCATGTGTTTCAACGTTCTTTGTGTGTTATTTTATGAACGCAGTGTAGTATGCAGTCTCCCAATCTTGGCTCCCTATTTGATGTGTTCTGTAAGATTACAAACGCACATTTTCACAGTCCTAAATAAGGCACCAGCTTAGTTATGGTTCAAATGGCTCGGAACACTATGGGACTCAACTGCTGAGGTCATTTGTCCCCTAGAACTTAGAACTAGTTAAACCTAACTAACCTAAGGACATCACAAACATCCATGCCCGAGGCAGGATTCGAACCTGCGACCGTAGCGGTCTTGCGGTTCCAGACTGCAGCGCCTTTAACCGCACGGCCACTTCGGCCGGCGCTTAGTTATGACTCAAGTTTAATATGCTGAAATTTCAATGATCAATGTTAAAATAAATTTCCAAATATAAACTGATTTATTTCTTTTTATTTAAATTGTCTTTTATATATATATCACCGGTTGTCGTATGACTATTAAAAGATTATAATTAATGTTAGTCTGGTTGGGAATTTGGTAAGCTAGACTGGATACCTGGTGAAACAGTTGCTCAGTAATGCAAGGTTAACATCCCCAGGCAGCTCACAGCTTTTAAACCGCTTTTATTGTCTATCAGCACCGCTTTCATAGCAAATTAAAGCAACAACGTTACAATATGATCTCCAAAACGCTGAATATATCGTTTAAAAGCAACTTCTTCGACAACAGGTAAGATCAATAGCAACACGAATGACAACACACCGACGTAACAAAAGATATGCCACACCTCCTAATTTCGTGTCAGACCACTTCCTGCCCGCCGTAGTACAGCGACTCGACGTCGCAAGGACGCAACAAGACCCGCAAGTAGGTCTGTTGATATTTTTAAAAATATCGGGAATCCGATATATCTATATCTAATAAAAATATCATTATCCACACTGCAGATATTGACAACAAATACCGATATAGCGATATATCGACAGAAATAACTACGGCGTACAGGCCTATTATGCTGTCGGCTGCACATTGTAAATATACTGCCCATTTTAGAGCTGTATATTTAAGTATTTACTTGTTGTTGTTGTTGTGGTCTTCAGTCCTGAGACTGGTTTGATGCAGCTCTCCATGCTACTCTATCCTGTGCAAGCTTCTTCATCTCCCAGTACCTACTGCAACCAACATCCTTCTGAATCTGCTTAGTGTATTCATCTCTTGGTCTCCCCCTACGATTTTTACCCTCCACGCTGCCCTCCAATACTAAATTGGTGATCCCTTGATGCCTCAGAACATGTCCTACCAACCGATCCCTTCTTCCGGTCAAGTTGTGCCACAAACTTCTCTTCTCCCCAATCCTATTCAATACTTCCTCATTAGTTATGTGATCTACCCATCTAATCTTCAGCATTCTTCTGTAGCACCACATTTCGAAAGCTTCTATTCTCTTCTTGTCCAAACTATTTACCGTCCATGTTTCACTTCCATACATGGTTACACTCCATACAAATACTTTCAGAAATGACTTCCTGACACTTAAATCTATACTGGATGTTAACAAATTTCTCTTCTTCAGAAACGCTGTCCTTGCCATTGCCAGTCTACATTTTATATCCTCTCTACTTCGACCATCTTCAGTTATTTTACTCCCTAAATAGCAAAACTCCTTTACTACTTTAAGTGTCTCATTTCCTAATCTAATCCCCTCAGCATCACCCGACTTAATTCGACTACATTCCATTATCCTCGTTTTGCTTTTGTTGATGTTCCTCTTATATCCTCCCTTCAAGATACCATCCATTCCGTTCAACTGCTCTTCCAAGTTCTTTGCTGTCTCTGACAGAATTACAATGTCATCGGCGAATCTCAAAGTTTTTACTTCTTCTCCATGGATTTTAATACCTACTCCGAATTTTTCTTTTGTTTCCTTTACTGCTTGCTCAATATACAGATTGAATAACATCGGGGAGGGGGTACAACCCTGTCTTACTCCCTTCCCAACCACTGCTTCCCTTTCATGTCCCTCGACTCTTACAACTGCCATCTGGTTTCTGTACAAAATGTAAATAGCCTTTCGCTCCCTGTATTTTTCCGCTGCCACCTTCAGAATTTGAAAGAGAGTATTCCAGTCAACATTGTCAAAAGCTTTCTCTAAGTCTACAAATGCTAGAAACGTAGGTTTGCCTTTCCTTAATCTTTCTTCTAAGATAAGTCGTAAGATCAGTATTGCCTCACGTGTTCCAACATTTCTACGAAAGCCAAACTGAACTTCCCCGAGGTCGGCTTCTACTAGTTTTTCCATTCGTCTGTAAAGAATTCGTGTTAGTATTTTGCAGCTGTGGCTTATTAAACTGATACTTCGGTAATTTTCACATCTGTCAACACCTGCTTTGTTTGGGACTGGAATTATTACATTCTTCTTGAAGTCTGAGGGTATTTCGCCTGTCTCATACATCTTGCTCACCAGATGGTAGAGTTTTGTCAGGACTGGCTCTCCCAAGGCCGTCAGTAGTTCCAATGGAATGTTGTCTACTCCGGGGGCCTTGTTTCGTCTCAGGTCTTTCAGTGCTCTGTCAAACTCTTCACGCAGTTTCGTATCTCCCATTTCATCTTCATCTACATCCTCTTCCATTTCCATAATATTGTTCTCAAGTACATCGCTCTTGTATAGACCCTCTATATACTCCTTCCACCTTTCTGCCTTCCTTTCTTTGCTTAGAACTGGGTTGCCATCTGAGCTCTTGATGTTCATACAAGTGGTTCTCTTATCTCCAAAGGTCTCTTTAATTTTCCTGTAGGCAGTATCTATCTGACCCCTAGTGAGATAACCCTCTACATCCTTACATTTGTCCTCTAGTCATCCCTGCTTAGCCATTTTGCACTTCCTGTCGATCTCATTTTTGAGACGTTTGTATTCCTTTTTGCCTGCTTCATTTACTGCATTTTTAGGTAACTGTATTCGTTTTTCAATGTATCACAATTGGTTGCTGCGATAGTTATATTTAAAAGTCTGCTATATGTATTTTACGTAATATGTTTTTATCAGATTATGTTTTTGCGTAAATGGTGACTACATATAAGCAAGCCCTCACTAGCGACATTGTAGGATGTATGCTTTGCCGGCGATGGGCGAGGCATGACAGAATCTCTGACCAGAGAGTAGTATGTCGTTAGTTGTTGCTTGTCGCTAGTCTGCGCGAGTCGACAGTAGTAGTCGGTCGGCTTTAGTAGTAGTCAGTAGCGAGTCGGTAGTAGTCTGTAGTAGTCTGCGTGAGTCGGCGGGAGTCGGCATGCGTCGGCTGTGTGCTCTGCTCGCGACTCTGGTCAGGATTCTGTTGGATGAGTATTGTTGTTGAAGGTAAAGAAGCAGCCTTGCGCATATTTAATAATGTATGTTAATTGTAATTTAATTTGTTCCAAAAAAATGCCCCAATAATAATTTTTATTATATAAAGTAACTCTTTTAAAGAAAAGCATTCATTTCAATTTAAAGAATATTTCCAATGCATTATCATTCCTTCCAAGAATAAAAAAAAATATACGCCAGCATCGCACGAAGCTGTGTCGAAAAATGTCTAATTAAGAGCAGATATAATTGCAGTTTTTACTGAGGTAAGAATTTTTTGCTTTTTTTATTCAGAATACAGGGCCGAAGGGCAGCTCTGCTGTCCTCATAAAATTTATGAGGTTAATAAATTTTTTTATTATTTTTGATGTTTAGGAATTTTTCTGTTTCGAACTTGACATTAAATGAGAAAAGAATTTTGTGGGAACATTAAATGTGAATGCATTTCTGCGCACAGACTATAAATGGGAGCCAATTTTTGTTCAGAGGTTACAATATTTAAAATTCATTTAATTATTGTTTTGTGGGGAGTTTACGCATGGTTCATATTCTAAATATAAACAATTCTTTGGGCGTGCTTCACTTGGCTCATTTTCATTTTTCATTTACATTTTCTGTGGGGAGGTTACAACATCTAGGTAGGGTTTAGGCAAACAGGTTTCTGGATGCTACTGCACCTCAGTAGCTAGTTGGCAATAACCACTATGTGGACGATTCTACGCCATATTTTAAATCTGTGAGACGATGCTATGTTGATTATATTTATATGTTTTGACGATGCCATTATGGCTTTAGCACTTTAGGACATGGTGTAAAAAAGGTACGTTATACCATATTTCATCTGTACACTTCCCTGGTGTATGACAGTATATTCTGATACGTACTGCTGTTCTATGTTAAAAGACACACTGCTCACTAGATGTATATATTTTAGATCTGAGGATGGTCATTACGGACTGAAACCGGTCATCATCTGAAGAACTGATATTGTGATCAGAGACTGGATTAAAAAACATTTAATAGCCTGACAAACTGCCTATTGGCTTCTGTCTCGGGTTCTTCGGCCGACGTTCATCTAATGATTTTTCTGACGTTTCGCCAGCACGAGTGGCTGGCATTGTCAAAGCTTCACCCTCCATTGCCGATGGTGAACTGGAGCCGAGCTCGCGGCCGCAGACTATATGTACCTGGCGCGCCCACGTCCGAGGTCTCCTCCGCAGTCATTTCCGGTGCGGTTCTCCTCTTGCTACCTGCGACGGTCGTTCGCTGCAGTACGGGAAGCCAGGATCCGTATACCTTAAGGCTTTCCTCTCTCTTGTTGAAACTGTTCGCGTGTTTTTGTATTTCTACAGCTTCTCCGAACAAGCGCGTGTGATAGTGCCTCTCTACAGCCAGAACTTCCCCGTCGGCGAAATTTATTACGTGGTCGGTCTCATTCAGTGCGTGCTCTGCCACGGCCGATTTCTCCACCTGCCCCAACCTGCAATGTCGCTTATGCTCTTTGATCCTGGTGTTAATTGATCGTCCAGTCATTCGGCGCATGTGCATGGTATACGGTATATTCCCGACATTGCAAGTGGGTCTCTTTTCTCCTTCGCCGATCTAAGACACTCTTTGATCTTCCTTGTCGGTTTGAAAATCGTCTTTACGCCATGTTTGCGCAATATAGGGCCGATTCTGTCTGTCACTCTGGGAATGCCATCGACTCTGTCTGTCACTCTGGGAATGCCATCGATTCTGTCCGTCACTCTGGGAATGCCATCAATTCTGTCCGTCACTCTGGGAATGCCATCGATTCTGTCCGTCACTCTGGGAACGCCATCGATTCTGTCCGTCACTCTGGGAATGCCATCGATTCTGTCCGTCACTCTGGGAATGCCATCGATTCTGTCCGTCACTCTGGGAATGCCATCGACTCTGTCCGTCACTCTGGGAATGCCATCGACTCTGTCCGTCACTCTGGGAATGCCATCGACTCTGTCCGTCACTCTGGGAATGCCATCGATTCTGTCCGTCACTCTGGGAATGCCATCGATTCTGTCCGTCACTCTGGGAATGCCATCGACTCTGTCCGTCACTCTGGGAATGCCGTCGACTCTGTCCGTCACTCTGGGAATGCCATCGACTCTGTCCGTCACTCTGGGAATGCCATCGACTCTGTCCGTCACTCTGGGAATGCCATCGACTCTGTCCGTCACTTTGGGAATGCCATCGATTCTGTCCGTCACTCTGGGAATGCCATCGATTCTGTCCGTCACTCTGGGAATGCCATCGATTCTGTCCGTCACTCTGGGAATGCCATCGACTCTGTCCGTCACTCTGGGAATGCCATACATTCATAGAGTGACGGACAGAATCGGCCGTATATTGCGTAAACATGGCGTAAAGACGATTTTCAAACCGACAAGGAAGATGCATGTCCGCCCAATAAGGTCACCAGGTAAAAAGAGTTCACCAAAGTGGGCGAACTCACTCCTGACACAGACCACACTTATAGTTACATAACGTCAAATATTACAGAAATTATTTCTGTTCATTTCATATCAATGTCCCATAACCTTCTAGAAACCGGGAAGGTGAAAAAAAAAATAAAGTTTACGTCAGGACACGAACCCTCTACCTCTCCACCGTCCACTCCTGTACGTGGCGCCTCGTCCAACTACGCCAGACTGAAACTTTGCGCCGGCCGCTGTGGCCGAGCGGTTCTAGGCGCTACAGTCTAGAACCGCGCGACCGCTACGGTCGCAGGTTCGATTTCTGCCTCGGGCAAGGATGTGTGTGATGTCCTTAGGTTAGTTAGGTTTAAGTAGTTCTAACTTCTAGCGGACTGATGACCTCAGAAGTTTAAGTCCCACTGTGCTCAGAGCCTTTTTTTGTAACTTTGCTTGCAACGATCTCATATTTTATATGTAATAATCTCCTAAAGGTTTTAACCGCTGAAAACTGAAAATTAATTATAACAAATCCTAACAAGAATGACACGTTTTCGCGAGTCTTAAATGCGTCGTTGCCTTAAAGCGGCTTACTCTCATAATACGCGAGTTATAACGTGAAAATTACGTAACCACCATTATGACGTTTTCCGTCATTTTATTACAACAAGTCGCATCGAGAACGATTCTTTCTCGGGACACTCGATGTACTGGTGCTTAGGAACCGCATGTATATTCATACGGTGTAACATATTTCCCGCCGAACATGGGCTTCTGCTGAACACGACAAATACAGTACGACCTCTTGCTTTGTGCCTGTGACGTAGTGACCGTTCTTGCTTGCTATTGGTTCTACTTTACGTGGCACGCTGCCGAAATATCGCAGAACTTATTTTGTGTTTCACTTGTCGAAATGGCTTCTCGACGTGCAACAGCAGGAAATGACTTTGCAACAATCACATAGCGCTTTGTCAACGTCAGCTAACTCGTCCCGCGTGCCGAAGGCTTTACAGTCCTTGTGCAGCGCAGAAATCGATTCAGCTGTACAGTAAGGTCCGAAAGTCCTGTCAACGCACTCTTTTTTGGCCATGTATTTATACTCCGAATGTCTTCTTTTTTTTTCTCAGCCGCGCGGAATTAGCCGAGCGGTCTCAGGCGCTGCAGTCATGGACTGTGCGGCTGGTCCCGGAGGAGGTTCGAGTCCTCCCTTGGGCGTGGATGTGGGTGTTTGTTCTTAGGGTAATTTAGGTTAAGTAGTGTGTAAGCTTAGGGACTGATGATCTTAGCAGTTAAGTCCCATAAGATTTCACACACATTTGAACATTTTTTTTTTTTTTTTGTTTTTTTTGTTTTCAGATGACGGACGCAAGTAACTTCTGTGTTATCCGACCGTGTTCTGTTAAGTGCATGCAGTTGGACGAAGTGGAAATGAGCGCAAGGACAGCAATGAGAGAACCATTCAATCATTTTGAGAGTAGAACTTTGTCAACCGATCTGAGTAAAAACTGTAAGAAGTTGTGGTCGTATGTAAAATCGGTAACTGGGTCGAAGTCATCAGTTCACTGACTCAGTGACCACACTGGCACCAAAACGGAAGATAACAAAGAAAAGACCGAAATATTGAATTCGGTCTTCCCAAATTGTTTTACCGCGGAAGATCGTAGCACAATCCTTTCAATTGTGGTACGAACGTCGACATGGCAGATATTGAGATAACGGATCGCGGAATTAAAAAATAAACAAATACAATAGCTTAGTTGTGGAAACACATCAGAATCATACCTACGAGATTCTACAAATATTATGCCAAAGAACTTGCTCCCTTCTAGCAGCAACTTATCGTAGACCGCTGGGCCATGGAAAGGTACCTAGCGACCGGAAGAAAGCAAACGTCAAACGTCATTCCCTTTTTTTAAGAGGGGCTGTAGAAGAAATGCACACAGTTATAGACGTATATCGTTCACGTCAATCTGTTGTAGAATTACGGAACCTGATTTATGCTCAAGAAGAGAAGGAAAATCTCCTCTATAAAAATTAACATGGATTCCGCAAACAGAGATCCTGCGAAACTCAGCTCGCTCTGTTGCACAGCGACGTAGACGATGGCATGGCACTCAGGTTAACGTCGTGTTGCGTGACTTCAGCAAGGCAACTGACACCACCCCGCGCGCTGCCGTATAGTGGAAAAAATACAAGTTTATCGAGTTGCTGGTCTGCAGAGACAGGACGAGGATATAGAATCAGTGCGTAGTGGGAATGTCCGTGTTACTGATAAGTCGCATATATGTACAGTATTTAATAATCACTTTCTGAATATAGCACGTGAACTAAATAGAAACCTAGTCCCAACAGGGAATCATATAGCGCTCTTAGAAAAAAGTGTTCCGAGACTGTTACCTGAAATGCTCCTCCATGATACTGACAAGAGGGAGATTGAGTTAATAATTAAATCACTAAAGACCAAGAACTCTCATGGATATGACGGGGTATCTAGCAGAATACTGAAGTATTGTTCTATGTACGTTAGCCCAGTTCTCGGCCATATCTGTAACTTTTCCTTCAGGAGTGGTCGGTTTCCTGACCGATTAAAGTACTCGGTAGTGAAGCCACTTTATAAAAAGGGAGACAGGGATAATGTTGACAATTTTAGACCTATTTCTATGCCATCGGTGTTTGCTAAAGTTATCGAGAAGGTCGTATATACAAGGTTACTGGAGCATTTAAATTCACATAATTTGCTGTCAGATGTTCAGTTTGGTTTTAGAAATGGCTTAACAACTGAAAATGCTACATTCTCTTTTCTCTGTGGGGTTTTGGGCGGATTAAATAAAAGGTTGCGAACGCTAGGTGTTTTCTTTGATTTAACGAAGGCTTTTGACTGTGTTGACCACAAAATATTACTGCAGAAGTTGGACCATTATGGAGTAAGGGGAGTAGCTTACAATTGGTTCGCCTCTTACTTTAAGAACTTAAAGCAGAAGGTAATTCTCCGCAATATTGAGAGTGGTTGTGATGTTCAGTCCCAATGGGGCACTGTTAAGTGGGGCGTTCCCCAAGGGTCGGTGCTGGGGCCACTGCTGTTTCTTATTTATATAAATGATATGCCTTCTAGTGTTACAGGTGATTCAAAAATATTTCTGTTTTCTGATGACACCAGCTTGATAGTGAAGGATCTTATGTGTAATATTGAAACAGTAACAAATAATGTAGTTCATGAAAGAAGTTCGTGGCTTGTGGAAAATAATTTGATGCAAAATCACAGTAAGACTCAGTTTTTACAGTTTCTAACTCACAATTTCCCCCCCCCCCCCCCCCCATGAACCATGGACCTTGCCGTTGGTGGGGAGGCTTGCGTGCCTCAGCGATACAGATAGCCGTACCGTAGGTACAACCACAACGGAGGGGTATCTGTTGAGAGGCCAGACAAACGTGTGGTTCCTGAAGAGGGGCAGTAGCCTTTTCAGTAGTTCCAAGGGCAACAGTCTGGATGATCGACTGATCTGGCATTGTAACAATAACCAAAACGGCCTTGCTGTGCTGATACTGCGAACGGCTGAAAGCAAGGGGAAACTACGGCCGTAATTTTTCCCGAGGGCATGCAGCTTTACTTTATGATTAAATGATGATGGCGTCCTCTTGGGTAAAATATTCCAGAGGTAAAATAGTCCCCCATTCGGATCTCCGGGCGGGGACTACTCAAGAGGATGTCGTTATCAGGAGAAAGAAAACTGGCGTTCTACGGATCGGAGCGTGGAATATCAGATCCCTTAATCGGGCAGGTAGGTTAGAAAATTTAAAAAGGGAAATGGATAGGTTAAAGTTAGATATTGTGGGAATTAGTGAAGTTCGGTGGCAGGAGGAACAAGACTTCTGGTCAGGTGACTACAGGGTTATAAACACAAAGTCAAATAGGGGTAATGCAGGAGTAGGTTTAATAATGAATAGGAAAATAGGAATGCGGGTAAGCTACTACAAACAGCATAGTGAACGCATTATTGTGGCCAAGATAGATACGAAGCCCACACCTACTACAGTAGTACAAGTTTATATGCCAACTAGCTCTGCAGATGACGAAGAAATTGAAGAAATGTATGATGAAATAAAAGAAATTATTCAGATAGTGAAGGGAGAAGAAAATTTAATAGTCATGGGTGACTGGAATTCGAGTGTAGGGAAAGGGAGAGAAGGAAACATAGTAGGTGAATGTGGATTGGGGCTAAGAAATGAAAGAGGAAGCCGCCTGGTAGAATTTTGCACAGAGCACAACATAATCATAACTAACACTTGGTTTAAGAATCATGATAGAAGGTTGTATACATGGAAGAACCCTGGAGATACTAAAAGGTATCAGATAGATTATATAATGGTAAGACAGAGATTTAGGAACCAGGTTTTAAATTGTAAGACATTTCCAGGGGCAGATGTGGACTCTGACCACGATCTATTGGTTATGACCTGTAGATTAAAACTGAAGAAACTGCAAAAGGGTGGGAATTTAAGGAGATGGGACCTGGATAAACTGAAAGAACCAGAGGTTGTACAGAGTTTCAGGGAGACCATAAGGGAACAATTGAAAGGAATGGGGGAAAGAAATACAGTAGAAGAAGAATGGGTAGCTCTGAGGGATGAAGTAATGAAGGCAGCAGACGATCAAGTAGGTAAAAAGAAGAGGGTTAGTAGAAATCCTTGGGTAACAGAAGAAATATTGAATTTAATTGATGAAAGGAGAAAATATAAAAATGCAGTAAATGAAGCAGGCAAAAAGGAATACAAACGTCTCAAAAATGAGATCGACAGGAAGTGCAAAATGGCTAAGCAGCGATGGCTAGAGGACAAATGTAAGGATGTAGAGGCTTATCTCACTAGGGGTAAGATAGATACTGCCTACAGGAAAATTAAAGAGACCTTTGGAGATAAGAGAACCACATGTACGAACAGCAAGAGCTCAGATGGAAACCCAGTTCTAAGCAAAGAAGGGAAAGCAGAAAGGTGGAAGGAGTATATAGAGGGTCTATACAAGGGCGATGCACTTGAGGACAATATTATGGAAATGGAAGAGGATGTAGATGAAGATGAAATGGGAGATACGATACTGCGTGAAGAGTTTGACAGAGCACTGAAGGACCTGAGTCGAAACAAGGCCCCCGGAGTAGACAACATTCCATTGGAACTATTGACGCCCTTGGGAGAGCCAGTCCTGACAAAACTCTACCATCTGGTGAGCAAGATGTATGAAACAGGCGAAATACCCTCAGACTTCAAGAAGAATGTAATAATTCCAATCCCAAAGAAAGCAGGTGTTGAAAGATGTGAAAATTACCGAACAATCAGTTTAATAAGCCACAGCTGCAAAGTACTAACACGAATTCTTTACAGAGAATGGAAAAACTAGTAGAAGCCGACCTCGGGGAAGATCAGTTTGGATTCCGTAGAAATACTGGAACACGTGAGGCAATACTGACCTTACGACTTATCTTAGAAGAAAGATTAAGGAAAGGCAAACGTACGTTTCTAGCATTTGTAGACTTAGAGAAAGCTTTTGACAATGTTGACTGGAATACTCTCTTTCAAATTCTAAAGGTGGCAGGGGTAAAATACAGGGAGCGAGAGGCTATTTACAACTTGTACAGAAATCAGATGGCAGTTATAAGAGTTGAGGGACATGAAAGGGAAGCAGTCGTTGGGAAGGGAGTAAGACAGGGTTGTAGCCTCTCCCCAATGTTATTCAATCTCTATATTGAGCAAGCAGTAAAGGAAACAAAAGAAAAATTTGGAGTAGGTATTAAAATCCATGGAGAATAAATAAAAACTTTGAGGTTCGCCGATGACATTGTAATTCTGTCAGAGACAGCAAAGGACTTGGAAGAGCAGTTGAACGGAATGGATGGTGTCTTGAAGGGAGGATATAAGATGAACATCAACAAAAGCAAAACGAGGATAATGGAATGTAGTCGAATTAAGTCGGGTGATGCTGAGGGTATTAGGAAATGAGACACTTAAAGTAGCAAAGGAGTTTTGCTATTTGGGGAGCAAAATAACTGATGATGGACGAAGTAGAGAGGATATAAAATGTAGACTGGCAATGGCAAGGAAAGCGTTTCTGAAGAAGAGAAATTTGTTAACATCGAGTATAGAGTTAAGTGTCAGGAAGTTATTTCTGAAAGTATTTGTATGGAGTGTAGCCATGTATGGAAGTGAAACATGGACGGTAAATAGTTTGGACAAGAAGAGAATAGAAGGTTTTGAAATGTGGTGCTACAGAAGAATGCTGAAGATTAGATGGGTAGATCACATAACTAATGCGGAAGTATTGAATAGGATTGGGGAGAAGAGAAGTTTGTGGCACAACTTGACCAGAAGAAGGGATCGGTTGGTAGGACATGTTCTGAGGCATCAAGGGATCACTAATTTAGTATTGGAGGGCAGCGTGGAGGGTAAAAATCATAGGGGGAGACCAAGAGATGAATACACTAAGCAGATTCAGAAGGATGTTGGTTGCAGTAGGTACTGGGAGATGAAGAAGCTTGCACAGGATAGAGTAGCATGGAGAGCTGCATCAAACCAGTCTCAGGACTGAAGACCACAACAACAACAACAACAACAACTCACAATTCAACAAGAACCGATATTTTGATCAGACAGAATAGGCATATTATAAGCGAGACGGAACAGTTCAAGTTCCTAGGCGTTCGGATAGATAGTAAGCTGTTGTGGAAAGCCCATGTCCAGGATCTTGTTCAGAAGCTAAATGCTGCTTTATTTACCATTAGAACAGTATCTGAAATAAGTGACACTTCAACACGAAAAGTAGTCTACTTCGCATATTTTCATACGCTTATGTCGTATGGTATTATTTTTTGGGGTAATTCTTCTGATTCAAAAAGGGTATTTTTGGCTCAAAAACGGGCTGTTCGAGCTATAAGTGGTGTAAGTTCGAGAACGTCTTGTCGATCCCTATTCAAAAATCTGGGAATTCTGACATTGCCCTCACAGTATATATTTTCTTTAATGTCGTTTGTTGTTAGCAGTATTAGCTTATTCACAAGAGTTATGAGCTTTCACTCAGTTAATACTAGGCAGAAATCAAATCTGAATGTAGAATGCACTTCCTTGACTCTTGTGCAGAAAGGAGTGCTGCATTCATTTTCAATAAGCTACCACAAGAACTCAAAAATCTTAGCAGTAGCCCAAACTCTTGTAAGTCTAAACTGAAGAGTTTCCTCATGGCTCACTCCTTCGATTCTGTCGAGGAGCTCCTGGAAGAGCTAAAAATTAAGGAAATTCCAGTGTTATGTTGTTGATTTTCTTCATTTAAACTTACGACTTGTCACCTGAATATGTTTTTTTATATTTCATTTTATCTGTCTCTAATATCGTGTTATAATTTCATGTATTGACTCGTTCCATGACCATGGAGACTTCTCCTTAATTTGGTCCCACGGAGCAATAAATAAATAAATCAGAACAGACTTGCGACTGGATTAAAGACTTTCTTCCAGACACTACTCAACACGTGACTCTTACCGGGACAAAATCAATAGCTGTAAAAAATGGTTCAAATGGCTCTGAGCACTATGGGACTTAACTGCTGAGGTCATCAATGCCCTAGAACTTGACTTGACTTACTTGACTTAATTCCTTTGGCCCCTATGGGGGCATAGGGCATCCAGGAGAACTCGCCATCCGTCTCTGTCCTTGGCCATTTGCCTCAATCCTGCCCAGGTCTTGCCAACTCTTTTTGCTTCCCCTTCCACTGTCCTCTTCCACGTGCCCCTTGGTGTTCCTCTCTTCCTTGTTCCCTGCGGATTCCATTCCAACGCTTTTTTCTCGATGGTTCCATCTGGTTTTCTCAAGGCGTGCCCCAACCAGCCCCACTTTCTATCTCGTATCTGGTCTTCTGTAGGTATCTGGTTTGTTATTCAAATTCAAATGGCTCTGAGCACTATGGGACTGAACATCGATGGTCATCAGTCCCCTATAACTTAGAACTACTTAAACCTAACTAACCTAAGGACAGCACACAACACCCAGCCATCACGAGGCAGAGAAAATCCCTGACCCCGCCGGGAATCGAACCCGGGAACCCGGGCGTGGGAAGCGAGAACGCTACCGCACGACCACGAGATGCGGGCGGTTTGTTATTCGCCAGAGCTCCTCATTACGTATTTTTTTCTGGCCACCAGATATTCATGATGCGTCGAAGACATCTATTTATGAAGCTTTGTAACTGGGTTGTTATCTTTTTATCCATTTTCCAGCTTTCACTGGCGTACAGAAGGACAGCCTTCACATTTGTATTAAAAATACGGATTTTTGTTTTGTACGTGATATTTCTATTTTTCCATATTGGATACAACTGTATGAAGGCAGCATTTGCCTTTTTAATGCGATTTTTCACGTTATCTCCAGCTCCACCATCTTCCACCGCTATACTACCCAGATACAGGAGTGAGTTGACAGTCTCCACTCGCTGCTCACTTATTAACAGGGGCACCTCCATGTTCCCTGAATTTACTCTCATTTCCTTTGTTTTGCCTGTATTTATCTTGAGGCCAGCAGTCTCTGCTTCTTCTTTCAGCAAGTTTAATTTAGCTTGTATATCAGTCAGCCATGGAGCTAATAAAACTATGTCGTCTGCAAAATCCAAATCCTCCAGACGTTCGTGGATCCCCCACTGGATTCCTCGTCTCCTGCCTGCTGCGACTCTTCTCATAAAAGAGTCTAGAATGAGTAGAAAAAGTGTTGGTGACAAAATTCAAGCCTGCCGGACTCCAGTTGTTACTTTTATGGGCTCTGTCATATTTCCCTTGTGGAGTACGCAGCATTCGTAGCCATCATATAGATCTTTTATGATGTTTAAGATCTTCTGTGGTATGCCATACTTCCGCAACACCTGCCAGAGCACTTTATGTTTCACGGAATCGAAGGCCTTCTCAAAATCAATGAATGCCAGGTACATGGTTGCTTGGAATTCTTTGCTTTGCTCTAAAATGATCCTAAGAGTGTTAATAGGATCAACACAGCTGCGTTGTGCCCTAAAACCGGCCTGCTCTTTACGCAGTCGCTTTTCAAGCGATTCTTTAATTCTGTTTAAAATAATTCTGGTGAGAAACTTACTGGGCACTGACAACAATGTAATACCACGCCAGTTGTTACAGTCTGACAAAGTACCCTTCTTTTCACTGTTTTCTATGTCTTTGTGTGTTCCCCGGTAGATCCTTCCTAACTTACATAAAACATGAAATTCCTGTTTATGGGTTCAAATGGCTCTGAGCACTATGGGACTTAACATATGAGGTCATCAGTCCCCTAGAACTTAGAACAACTTAAACCTAACTAACCAAAGAACATCACACACATCCATGCCCGAGGCAGGATTCCAACCTGAGACCGTAGCGGTCACGCGGTTCCAGACTGTAGTACCTAGAACCGCTCGGTCACACCGTCCCACCAATAGCTGTAAACCTAATTTCCGGAGTTCCCCAAGGAAGTGTGACAGGACCGTTGCAGTTTACAATATACGAGTATATGTTACCGGCCAAAACCGATTTTAGGATGAAATGGTTTCGCCTAGGTCAAACTCGTTCATCCTATTACCGACAGGATAAAACAGTTTAGCCTAGGTCGAATCGGTTTACCCTAGTTAGAATTTACATGCCTTAGGATAAACCGGTACGTCCTAGTTTGAACTAATTTTGCCCAGTCGAAACCCATGTTTCTGCCTGTACGTACGGGGAATCCCCGAATCATCTCCTGTTCCCCCCTCGCGCCTCTCACCCGCTCTTCGGTCTTATTATAATTCCAGTTCAATTACGGTGAGGCGTTTCATCATGGGTGAGCCTTCGTGTAGTAGACAAGCCAATCAAAAGCTGTGGAGAGAAAAGTTTCTGGAGGAAATTTTGCAGAGTGAAAACAAAAAATCTTCTCATTATACTGTGTTATATAGAGGGTCTATACAAGGGCGATGTACTTGAGGACAATATTATGGAAATGGAAGAGGATGTTGATGAAGATGAAATGGGAGATACGATACTGCGTGAAGAGTTTGACGGAACACCTAAAAACCTGAGTCGAAACAAGGCCCCTGGAGTAGACAACATTCCATTGCTACTACTGACGGCCTTGGGAGAGCCAGTCCTGACAAAACTCTACCATCTGGTGAGCAAGATGTATGAGACAGGTGAAATACCCTCAGACTTCAAGAAGAATATAATAATTCCGATCCCAAAGAAAGCAGGTGTTGACAGATGTGAAAATTACCGAACTATCAGTTTAATAAGTCACAGCTGCAAAATACTAACGCGAATTCTTTACAGACGAATGGAAAAACTGGTAGAAGCTGACCTCGGGGAAGATCAGTTTGGATTCCGTAGAAATGTGGGAACACGTGAGGCAATACTGACCCTACGACTTGTCTTAGAAGAAAGATTAAGGAAAGGCAAACCTACGTTTCTAGCATTTGTAGACTTAGAGAAAGCTTTTTGACAATGTTGACTGGAATACTCTCTTTCAAATTCTGAAGGTGGCAGGGGTAAAACACAGGGAGCGAAAGGCTATTTACATTCTGTACAGAAACCAGATGGCAGTTATAAGAGTCGAGGGCATGAAAGGGAAGCAGTGGTTGGGAAGGGAGTAAGACAGGGTTGTAGCCTCTCCCCGATGTTATTCAATATGTATATTGAGCAAGCAGTGAAGGATACAAAAGAAAAATTCGGAGTAGGTATTAAAATCCATGGAGAAGAAATAAAAACTTTGAGGTTCGCCGAGACAGCAAAGGACTTGGAAGAGCAGTTGAATGGAATGGACAGTGTCTTGAAAGGAGGATATAAGATGAACATCAACAAAAGCAAAACGAAGATAATGGAATGGCAAGGAAAGCTTTTCTGAAGAAGAAAAATTTGTTAACATCGAGTATAGATTCGAATGTAGTCGAATTAAGTCGGGTGATGCTGAGGGAATTAGATTAGGATATGAGACACTTAGAGTAGTAAAGGAGTTTTGCTATTTGGGGAGCAAAATAACTGATGATGGTCGAAGTAGAGAGGATATAAAATGTACACTGGCAATGACAAGGAAAGCGTTTCTGAGGAAGAGAAATTTGTTAACATCGAGTGTGAGGAAGTCGTTTCTGAAAGTATTTGTATGGAGTGTAGCCATGTATGGAAGTGAAACATGGACGATAAATAGTTTGGACAAGAATAGAATAGAAGATTTCTAAATGTGGTGCTACAGAAGAATGCTGAAGATTAGATGGGTAGATCACATAATTAATGAGGAAGTATTGAATAGGATTGGGGAGAAGAGAAGTTTGTGGCACAACTTGACTAGAAGAAGGGATCGATTGGTAGGACATGTTCTGAGGCATCAAGGGATCATCAATTTAGTATTGGAGGGCAGCGTGGAGGGTAAAAATCGTAGAGGGAGACCAAGAGATGAATACACCAAGCAGATTCAGAAGGATGTAGGCTGCAGTAGGTACTGGGAGATGAAGAAGCTTGCACAGGATAGAGTAGCATGGAGAGCTGCATCAAACCAGTCTCAGGACTGAAGACCACAACAACAACAATCAGTAGACGAATATGCGGATTTGGTTAAACAAGTAGAAGACGCGGAAAAGTTGGAAAAAAGTACATCATAACAAAAAATAAGACTGAAACGACTTGCTGTTTTGAAAATTGGTGATGTGAAAAAAGTCATTGCTCAGTGTGAAGGAAATATAAAATACTTTGTTGCAGCTGATGAACTTTATGATGTGATTGACGCAGCTCATGTAGCTGTGCGTCATGGTGGTCGCGATAGGGTGTTAGCTGAGACATCAAAAAAATATGCCAATATCACAAACGAAATGATATGCCTCTATTTATCAATGTGAGACGTTTGTCAACAAAAGAAAAAGAAAAGAGGGCTAGTTTCAAAGCCAATTCTCCATTCGGAAATGAATAGCAGATGCCAAGTCGATCTGATTGAATTCCAAACACAACCAGACGGGAATTTAAAATTCATTCTAGTTTACCAAGACCATCTCACAAAATTTGTTCTCCTTCATGCGTTAACATCAAAGAGGGCTGAAGAAGTGGCTTATCATTTGAATATTCCTGACTGTGGGGGCGCAGGGGCGCCGTGCATTCTTTAGTCTGATAATGGCACAGAATTTGTCGATAATTTTATAAGTGAACTCGCAAAGCTTTGGTCAGAACTGAAAATTGTGCATGGAAAACCGAGGCACAGCCAAAGTCAGGGTTCTGCCAACCAGGGCATTGAAAATATGATAACTTCTTGGTTAAAGGACAACAATTCGACGAAGTGGTCGGGAGGGTTAAGGTATGTCCAATTCATGAAACATGGAGCTTACCACTCTGGCATAAAACAATCACCTTACAAAGCATTATTCGGAATTGAACCTAGAGTAGGACTTTCCACTTCCTCGTTGCCTCAGTAAATCATAAATCATATTGAGGATGAAGATGACCTAACGAAGGCAATCGAAGATGACAGCAGTACTCAACAGTACGAAGACAGTGATGAAAAAATGGTTCAAATGGCTCTGAGCACTATGGGACTTAACATCTGAGGTCATCAGTCCCCTAGAACTTAGAACTAGTTAAACCTAACTAACCTAAGGACATCACAAACATCCATGCCCGAGGCAGGATTCGAACCTGCGACCGTAGCGGTCTTGCGGTTCCAGACTGCAGCGCCTTTAACCGCACGGCCACTTCGGCCGGCTGAGCTCTATGGGACTTAACTTCTGAGGTCATCAGTCCCCTAGAACTTAGAACTAGTGAAACCTAACTAACCTAAGGACATTGTGGTGCCACCGCCAGACATCACACTTGCTAGGTGGTAGCCTTTAAATCTGCCGTCCGTTAGTATACGTCGGACCCGCGTGTCGCCACTGTCAGTGATTGCAGACCGAGCGCCGCCACACGGCAGGTCTAGAGAGACTTACTAGCACTCGCCCCAGTTGTACAGCCGACTTGGCTAGCGATGGTTCACTGACAAATTGCGCTCTCATTTGCCGAGACGATAGTTAGCATAGCCTTCAGCTACGTCATTTGCTACGACCTAGCAAGGCGCCATTATCAGTTGCTATTGATGTAGTAAATAATGTACCGTCAAGAGCGACGTTCAACATTAATGGATTAAAGTTAAGTATTCCACCAGCTACGTCCGTTTTTCTAAATTCTAATTTCCTTGTCCTGTTCCAGATCTCACGCCAGCCTGCGTGAGCTAAAACGCGTGCCTATCGGCTTCCTCTATTCATACGGTGTTGGCTCTCCTGCCAAGCCACAACAGACATCACACACATCCATGCCCGAGGCAGGATTCGAACCTGCGACCGTAGCAGTCGCGCGGTTCCGGACTGAAGCGCCTAGAACCGCTCGGCCACCGTGGCCGGCTGCAGTGATGATGATAACATTGTCAAAACTGACACAAACGACATTCAAAATGCTGGAAAATTGCGACAGAAAATTAAAAAAAAAAAAAAAAAAAAACAAGGTGAAAGAATGAAAGCTTCGTCTGACAAGTCCCATCCAGCAGCTGACATTGGAGGCAACGTAACCGTACCTATTTCAGATGGAGACAGAGGCAGACGTGACCTCCGAAACGTAACTGGAGTAATACTTCAAAAGACTGATGGGTGACTCTACAAAGTGGGCACCAAACATGGCGTACTTCAAAAACATTATCGCAGGTATAATTTTATTAAAATTTTCCATAATTTTTTGTAATGAAATATTAAAAAATATTTGTTT
The DNA here is from genome assembly GCF_023864345.2 of Schistocerca serialis cubense. Lineage (NCBI taxonomy): Eukaryota > Metazoa > Arthropoda > Insecta > Orthoptera > Acrididae > Schistocerca > Schistocerca serialis. The sequence goes on from NC_064648.1 coordinate 186,528,548, forward strand.
TATTTTCCTTTTTTATATTGTTAGAACTGATTTCGACGTCTGCACTGAGAAGTTTTTAGATGTGGGAGATATTAACCAGGATATTGAAATATTTTTAAGGGCTGCAGCCACAAAACATTCTGTTGTATCAGGGCAAGGCGTTGCGTGAAAAACTGTACAACAAAGAAATGCAATTGTGAGAAAGACAAATTACTCTGCAGTTCTAAGTGCCACCAAAGTAAACCTTGCAAAAATAAGTAAATAAACAAATTGCAGATAAGGTGATTTCTGTGGATGAATATATGTAAATTGATCTAGTGATAGATGTGAAATTACTGATTAGTTAATAGATAACTTTAACGAATCATCTTGACGTTTATTTCTATTCCTTTATGCAGTTTACTTTGAAAAGCTTAGGTGAAATAATTGACACTAGGACGTACCAGTTTATCCTAAAGCACGTAAATTCTAACTGGGTCAAACCGATTCGATCTAGACTAAGCTGTTTTATCCTATCGGTAGCAGGATGAACGAGTATGACCTAGGCGAACATATATTAATGATCTAGCAGAAAGCGTCGGATGCTCTTTAAGGCTATTCGCAGATGATGCAGTTGTTTGTAGCGAAGTAGCAACACCGGAAGATAGTAACGATTTGAGAACGACCTGCAGAGAATTGACGAATGGTGCAGCCTCTGGCGGTTGACCATGAGCGTAAATAAATGTAACATATTGGGCATACATAGGAAAAGAAATCCACTAGTGCACAGCTACACTATTGATGACAAACAGCTGGAGACAGCGTCTGTCGTAAAATATCTAGGTGTAACTATCCAGAGCGACCTTAAGTGCAATGACCATATGAAACAAATAGTGGGGAAAGCAGATGCCAGACTCAGATTCACAGGAAGAACCTTAAGGAAATGTAACTCATCCACGAAGGAAGTGTCTTATAAGGCGCTTTTTCGACCGATCCTTGAGTATTGTTCTTCTATCTGCGATGCCTATGAGGTAGGACTGACAGAAGAGATAGAGAAGATCCAAAGAAGAGCGGCGCGTTTTGACACGGGGTCGCTTGGTCGGCGCGAGAGCGTTACTGAGATGGTCAACAAACTCAAGTGGCAGACGTTACAAGAGATTTACTATTGAAATTCGAGACCTTAGAGCCAAAACAGAGGCTCACTGAAAAGCATTCTTCCAACGCGCTAATCGCGAGTGGAACAGGGACGGAGGGCTCAGTTAGTTGTAAAAAAAAAGTACCCTTCGCCACACACCCCTCCGCCACACACCACTAGGTGGCATGCGGAGAATGATGTAGACGTAAGTGGACACACCGGGAAAACCATAAGAGATGTGCAACGGAGTTTTGCGGCACAATTTCATAACGAATCTCCATCAAAGCGAACGATACAGCGAAGGCAACAGTAACTCTTCAGAACCGGGTCCTTTTTCGACTGAAAGACGACAGGTCGACCATCAACGCGACAGCAAAAATGTGCAGCAGGGCGGATTCTGTAAACAGATCTCAAAAAAAAAAAATCGCAATGGAAATGGAAATGGTACAAAACACTCACATTAAAAAAAATTACATGCCATCGAAAGTGCAACTTGTTTTTAAAAGAAAACTCTTACGGTGGAAGGGCGGCAACTTTATATACTAAAATGACCATTTAAATAAAAACCCATGAAATACAGTCTTACGTAAAATATACAAACATGCTCTATATTACACATATACCGTCTCTCAAGACGATAGGCAAGATAACAACATATTTCAGGAGTGTACCGTGAATATCAGCGATCTGGTAAAACATCAAATCTCCGACATCACTGCAGTTCAGACGTAAAAGAGACGAGCAGAGAAACAATATACGTAGCTTCGAATACCATTTGGTTTTTAAAGAGAATGAAATAATATATATGAAGGTAGTAACTGTTCTCGAAAGTACAGATACCATTGATGACCGCGCAACTTCTCTAGAATAAATGATAATTAATTGTAACCCTCAGCTGCCGACAGGTGTTGTTGATACACCTCGATGGGGACGGCTGAAAATGAAATACCATTCGGCGAATGTTATTTGCAGAGTATGTAGATGAACAACACCAGTGTATAGTCTGTCGGTAAACTGAAGAGCGAGGGAGCGAGTCCCCACTCTGTCAACCCAGCTACGTCACAGGGCGCTCCTACAGGCTGTTTCGCAATGTAGTACCTGCCCTGCCGTGGCGCGCGCTTTAAATTTGTGGCGACGCCGTGTACAGATACGTCCCGGCTGCGTTTATTTTTAGACAAATGCATTAAGACCACAATGAATACAAAAGAGGATAGCTTCTTCCGAAACACAACATTGTAGAGTAAATAATATTAAGATAAGAATGTTCACGTGAATTTAATATGTTCCTCTATTGCTATTCGTAAAACGAACCCCATATAATGCAATCAGTCTGTAGAATTTGAGGCTTGTTCTTACTTTGTGTTTCTACTAGAAGGTAGAAGTTTTCTTTGAAACACTGCATTGAAACTTAATAATTTTTGCAACACGATAAATGGTTAAAAAGTAAGCATAAATTTATAGTTTTGCGTGTTGCATTAGTCCTTTTGCACTACTTTTCTTGTCACTGTATTCGTAAACATGTCTCAAAAGTATGTGTACAATGTTATGCATATTGGGTATTTACTCTGTTGTCAGCTGTCAAAAAGCTTATATGTGTTTTGGTAGCAGCAAAGATTATTTGTTTTGTATAAAAATAGATTAGAGAATCTGTATTAAGTTTTGTTATAAAAATGGAATGAAGTTTATGAAATTTTTAGAAATGTTAATTATTGCTTCTGGTGAGCCTGTTATAAGTGAACCAAGGGCATACAGGTGGTATAAACGTTTCAAAGTAGGCCTTAAAGGACAGCGGCTTTACGAGCATGGGTGAGATTAAAAATGCACAGTTAAGAGACCTATAAACTACCCCGAAGAAACAGTTCCTAAAGGATTTCGGGAATTGGAAAAAGCACTGGCACAAGTATATAATATGTAATGGACAATATTTTGAAGAGGATAGCAAACCTACGTTTCTAGCATTTGTAGACTTAGAGAAAGCTTTTGACAATGTTGACGGGAATACTCTCTTTTAAATTCTAAACGTTGCAGGGGTAAAATACAGGGAGCGAAAGGCTATTTACATTCTGTACAGAAACCAGATGGCAGTTGTAAGAGTAGAGGGACATGAAAGGGACGCGGTGGTTGGGAAGGGAGTAAGACAGGGTTGTAGCCTCTCCCCGATGATATTCAATCTGTATATTGAGCAAGCAGTAAAGGAAACAAAAGAAAACTTCGGAGTAGGTATTAAAGTCCATGGAGATGAAATAAAAAAGTTGAGGTTCGCCGGTGGCATTGTAATTCTGTCAGAGACAGCAAAGGACTTGGAAGACCAGTTGAACGGAATGGGCAGTGTCTTGAAAGGAGGATATAAGATGAACATCAACAAAAGCAAAACGAGAATAATGGAATGTAGTCGAATTAAGTCGGGTGATGCTGAGGGGATTAGATTAGGAAATGAGGCACTTAAAGTAGTAAAGGAGTTTTGCTATTTGGGGAGCAAAATAACTGATGATGATTGAAGTAGAGAGAATATAAAATGTATACTGGCAATGGCAAGGAAAGCGTTTCTGAAGAAGAGAAGTTTGTTAACATCGAGTACAGATTTAAGTCTCAGGAAGTCGTTTCTGAAAGTATTTGTGTGGAGTGTAGCCAGGTATGGAAGTGAAACATGGAAGATAAATAGTTTAGACAAGAAGAGAATAGAAGCTTTCGAAATGTGGTGCTACAGAAGAATGCTGAAGATTAGATGGGTAGATCACATAACTAATGAGGAGGTATTGAATAGAATTGGGGAGAAGAGGAGTTTGTGGCACAACTTGACAAGAAGAAGGGATCTGTTTGGTAGGACATGTTCTGAGGCATCAAGGGATCGCCAATTTAGCATTGGAGGGCAGCGTGGAGGGTAAAAATCGTAGAGGGAGACCAAGAGATGAATACACTAAGCAGATTCAGAAGGATGTAGGCTGCAGTAGGTACTGGGAGATGAAGAAGATTGCACAGGACAGAGTAGCATGGAGAGCTGCATCAAACCAGTCTCAGGACTGAAGACAACAACAACAACAACATTGCTGTAGATTAACAAATAAAGTTTTTTCAAGCTTTTTGCTTAGAAGTCCAGAATCGATGTATATGGTTCAAATGGTTCTGAGCACTATGGCACTTAACTGCCTTGGTCATCAGTCCCCTAGAACTTAGAACTAATTAAACCTAACTAACCTAAGGACATCACACACATCCATGCCCGAGGCAGGATTCGAACCTGCGACCGTAGCGGTCTTGCGGTTCCAGACTGCAGCGCCTTTAACCGCACGGCCACTTCGGCCGGCGATGTATATGTTTCGGAGAAAATTTCAGCAGTGTATTGCGCACAAATTTCAAGCAATATGTCTCAGAATCAGGTGAATAGCGACCGAGATAGAGATTTAGTGTTCCATAAGCGTCAAAGGTTTTACGTTATGTTGAAAGTGTCTATAACGATCGGTTTCTCCCCAAGATTATTAGTTTTCCTTCGTGGCGATTCCACTAAACCATGCGGCTTATTTTCGCGTTCCTTCCTTATGTGTCCTATTGGACGAGGCTGACCCTTGCGTAAATCGCAGCCCTTTGATTGGGGCTGGTAATATTAGCCAACAGTTATGTTTGGATTGCCTCTTTAATACACGCTGTAGTAACATTAGAGACGATCGAACGCTCGTTAATCTGCAAATACCTCCTCTTCTTCGTATTCTGCACATTTTCTTGCAATGCTGCGCGATTATCCACCAGTAAGTATACAAAGTTAACTGACTGACTCTGGCAACTAACAAGGGAACCTCCCCATCGCACCCCCCTCAGATTTAGTTATAAGTTGGCACAGTGGATAGGCCTTGAAAAACTGAACACACATCAATCGAGAAAACAGGAAGAAGTTGTGTGGAACTATGAAAAAAATAAGCAAAATATACAAACTGAGTAGTTCATGTGCAATGTAGGCAACATCAAGGATAGTGTGAGCATACGAGCGCCGTGGTACCGTGGTTAGTGTGAGCAACTACGGAACGACAGGTCCTTGGTTCAAGTCTTCTCTCGAGTGAAAAGTTTAATTTTTTATTTTCAGACAATTATCAAAGTTCAGGCACTCACACATAATCAACTTCGCTCTCCAAAATTCCAGGACATGTTCAGATTTGCTTGGACATATGCAGGATTTGACGGTCTACACACGGAAAAATTTGAAAACGTTAAAAACATATGTTTTGACAGAGCACAGGGAAAACTGTGCGACTGTGAAACTGTTGCATTCATTTGTGGCAGTTTATGTGACAAACTATTATGTTTTCATCAGTTTTTTGGGAGTGATTATCACATCCAGAAGAAAACCTAAATCGGGCAAGGTGGAAGAATCTTTTTACCCATTCGCCAAGTGCACAAGTTAGGTGGGTCGACAACATATTCCTGTCATGTGACGCACATGCCGTCACCCGTGTCGTATAGAATATATCAGACGTGTTTTCCTGTGGAGGAAGCGGTTGACCTATGACCTTGCGATCAAATGTTTTCGGTTTCCATTGGAGAGGCACGTCCTTTCGTCTACTAGTCGCACGGTTTTGCGATGCGGTCGCAAAACACAGACACTGAACTTATGACAGTGGACAGAGACGTCAATGAACGAACGGATGGATCATAACTTTGCGAAAATAAAGAAAGTAAACTTTTCGCTTTTTTTTTTTTTTTTTTTTTTTTTAATCTCATTTTGTTCGCATTTGATCGTTGCATTTGCTCGGGGCGAACGTCGTAAGACATTCGTTTAAGTTCGTTGTTGATCGATTAGGTCAGCTTTTTATTACAGAGGGCTGCTAACCCTCTGACCGAACACGCTGAGCCACCGTGCTGGCGACTTGAACCCAGGACCTCTCGCTCCGCAGCTGCTCACGCTAACCACGGGACCACGGCGCTCCTGACGCCTGAGGGTAGACTTGAACCCAGGACCTCTCGCTCCACAGCTGTTCACGCTAACGACGGGACCACGGCGCTCCTGAACCCTGATTAACCTTGGATGTTGCCTATGTTGCCCATGGACTACTCAGTTTGTATATTTTTGCTTATTTTTTTCATAGTTCCACACAACTTCTTCCTGTTTTCTCGACTGATCTGTGTTCAGTTTTTCAAGGCGTATCCACTGTGCCGAATTATAACAAAATCTGAGGGGGGTGCGATGTAAGATCATATGAACAGAAACGACGTATATCACTGCACGCCGATCTACACCTCTAGACAGGTAACGGGCAACAGAATTTGGGAGCCCCTTTAGTCCGGTGGCAGCGTTCTTCAGGGAAAGGCCACTTCCCCCACCAAAAGCGCTGCTCGCTCTTGAGTTTACAGACAGACTTATACGTGTGCTACGGCTTCTGACCAATCATCGAGTTCGTGTTTGTGTACACCAGGTTTATTCTTGCGATGAACAGAGTACAGTAAAGAAGTAAACAAGTACACATTGCGAGCAAAAGGGAGAGGGCGTGGCGGTGGCGGAACTTTTGTTAGGACAAGACAGTGGAGCCCGGAGCAGTTTATCTGCTGGCAGACAGTAGACGACAGCTGACCCACGTTCTCTGTCTCCCTCGTCTGTCACGCGAGCGGCATTCGGCAGAGCGGCCCCAGCTAATCGCTGGTAGATGCTCGCCGAGATAACCTGGCCAGTTGAATGGGGCACGCTGTAGCGGCGAAGGGGTGGGGGCTAGCAGTAGTGGTGTCGGGCAGGCTAGTAGGGTGGGGGGGGGGTGGCTGGGGAGGGGTGGACAAGGCACGTGGCTCCACTCTCAAGCCCAGCGCACGTGCGCGCCCTTAGCCATCGGCAGCTCTCGCACGTGGAAGGCGCGTGCCCCACACGTGACCATGTACACGACATCGCATCCAACCACTTAGGCAGGTTGCACACACGGCGGATTTTTTTCCGCTGCGGTCAGTTGACCGTCGTGGCTCCCAGAACTCTAGCGTTTATGCACACGGCGTGTAAAAATCTCCGTCGCCAGCAGCTTAGCACGTTGTTTTGAAGAGTCGAGGCAGGATGACACGAAATTCTTCAATTATTTCAGACTGTCGGTGTCTACCTTTGACAGGCTGCATCGACGGTTGAAAGATACTATTCAGCGGAAAAATACCAAAATGAGGAATTCTATTCAGCCTGTAGAAATGCTGGCAATAACAGTGAGGTAAGTTTGGGATCAGACTAGTTTTAAAGTAACGGTATTTATTGATAAAATTCAGAAGAAAGATACATAATACCTACACACACACACATTAGTACACAATATAGTATTAGAAATTGATTTCCATTGTAGTGGACGAATGCGAATTTACTGAAGAACTACTTTCAAAATCCTCTTCAACACTCACAGGAAAATTTTAATGATGTTCAGCTGCAGATTTTTTTTTTTTTTTGCGTTGGGAAGGTGGAGTAGGCCGTTCATCCACGGTAGACACCGAGGGAATCGATGGTGGGTCGTAATTTGGGAGATGCAGAACTTCTGAGGGATACAAAGGCAAGAGTTCCGAATGCAGAATGCGTTCGCCCTGGCTGGGATACTGGAGTACATAGTGCATTTTGAGTTGAAACTGAGGGAATCGTTGGTGGGACATAATGTGGGACATGTGGTGGTTGTGTGTACTGTGAAGTGATAGCAGTGAAATGTTGTTGAGGTGGCAGTGGATTGGTCTGTTGTTGATGGTATAGACCGCCTTCACATTGAACACAAGTATTCCAGTACACGACTTATTTTTCGTTATCGTATTACTACAAGTAATTTGCAAAAACAATAACACTTTTTAAAAATGTGACATTGTTACTGTTTTTCAGTAATGTTCTTTTTCATAAAATAAAGCATTTGTTAATAATAGCCTGCCATGGTTGTCACGATAATAAAAACAATTAAGTCAGGAAACGCGTGCAATGTGAAGTGAAGATGCTGTTCCACCGCAAGGAGAGAGCCCCGTCACTTCTAGAAGCTATAAAACTAGTTTCTTCTAGTACATATTGAGAGGTGGCATGAGAGGGTTAAGCCGACGTGTGTGAGGGAGTCGAGTGAATGCTTTCCAGACGCCGACGTGGACAAAAGACACGCCCGCAGGGGCCTGAAGTAGCGGCTGGGCTAGAGGTTCCGTTACTTCGCAGAAACTTAGCGAAAACACTTTCTGGCGGGCTACCAGCGAGGCGTGGGAATGACTTGTGTTCCCAGGCAGTCTTGGCGGGCAAATTCCCGCGTTTTCTGCCGTATAGTAACTGTGATAGGCTTGCTCAGGGCATAGCTCCGTGACGTAGCAAAATCAGCGCAGTAATTGGCGCCAAGAATCTCCATTGGTGGAATGGTAGTGCTCCGGCAATAGAGTGGAATTTTCCGCCGGTTTTCGAGTTGCTGATTGGAACGTTTAACCACGGCCACTGTCGTGGGGGCGGGAATGTTCTGTGTTCGGCCTGTACGGGTGCTCTAGTAGTCGGCTCTCGCCTTTCGGTCGGAGTAGGTTACAAGACTGAGCTCTCGCTGCTCTGGTCAGCCTGCTTTCCGTTGGCTGTCTAATATACTTTTATTTAATTGTAACTGTTTGACGAAGTTGCTGAAGTTTCGACTTCAACGTGACTTTCCGAGTACAGTTGGCAATTGAGCGTTCTGTGTACAAGAGGCCTATGTTGTCTGTCTTGAGCAGTTTTGGCTAATGTTGACTGTATCGGAGTTACTGTGTGACTTCGCTTGTTAAAATCAATCACTGTACCATCAGTGATTGTGTGGCGAGCCTTCTTCGTCTCCCTCAGAGGCGCATTTGTATTGCTAGGAAGTCTTTAGTCTGGAGCAACCATACCAGGATAATTCGTTTTCGGTTATACTCGCGACATTATCATCACCATAACAGGACGTCGAAGCAACCAGCCATCGTCTCCGGTACGCCAGATCGTGTCCTTGCAGCTAAGAAGACAGCTTGGTAATGTACGTCCGCAGCACCGGCAAAGCAGGCATTTTTGCTAGGCGATAATCAGAGCTCAGCAGAGCGTGCCTGTTCGTCTTTTCTGACTTTGTTCTATCTTGGGTGTTCATTGTCTGAGTTATCACTAACGTAGCAGCAATTAATGTTGGGTTAGCTGTGTGTCTCTCTTAAGATCTGAGTGGCAAGGAATTGGCTCCACATACCACTTCGTCATAAACCTCACGATCTCGTTTAGGGACAACTTCACCTTCACAGCGTTTGTTTGTGTATCCAATTTGAGCCAATTTGATGTATTATAAATTAGAATTCATGTGTTTTTGTTTATTATTTTGTGTTTGGTCTTAATAAATCATATTGTTATTTTGGACAGAACTTTCATTCTGTTAATCGGTAGAGCAACCCATCATTTCTCACTACGTTTATGAAACCTTCCTTTATTTAACTTATTTATCAAATTAAATTATTGCAGGTGCCAAACTCTTTTCTACTCCACTTGCAGGGTTGATTACAGTCAGTTCGCGTATATTTTTTAATTCTTGTGCAACAGCAAAAGTCGGAGTTAGAATAGGGGGGGCATAGAGCATCATTTACATATGTAGATTCTAGAATTTAGTGTTAAATACACTGCTAGCTCCGGCACCTGGCAAAGTGCGCCACTACTTTGGCCGTGGCGGTAGAGTTGCCATCAGCTCCAGTGGTAGCCGGCGGTCACACACCTACCGCCGACGTCAGATTTACCGCTCGGTTTTTCTGCCGCTCAATATGCAAGCTGTGACTTACTCCTGTGCACCACTGCGGGAACGGCGGCGACGGTCAGTTGACCGCTGCGGAAAAATCCGCCGTGTGTGCAACCGGCCTTAGCAGCGGTAGCGGAGCGGTTTTTCCGGTCGGAAAAATTTCGCGCCAAATTAAAAACACACAACGTTAACGTGTCTTTGCAAGGGGGCAATATTCTGCGGCAATGTGTGGCCGCAGTAGTGTTGCCGTGAGCATTGCCGCTACGCGGCTGCGGCACGCGGCAACTTTTCAGTATCGCCGGGCAATATAAACCCAGTCAACGAAGGACAAGAAAGGTCGAACAGGGGAGAAAAATCGTGTAGTCGCAATTTTTTTGTAAAGTGATAGGAGTAACTGTCAAGAACAACATACCAGAAATTCTCCCCGCGGACCTCTGAGGGTGTGGGGATGGGGGACGCAGTGGCCATACATGGTCAAAAGTATTTAAACCGACAAACTCTGGGACGTTGTAGGGGACATCAAAACAAATATTTTTCCCTAATGCCATTTTTTCCTATGAGGATTATTTAAAGTGGTGGAGGCCGTAGTTGTTAGAGGCCGTATTACGCTCTTCAGTTGTGGGCAACTGCCGTCCACCAGTATAGTAGTGCATTGTCTCTGTTTACTAATGGAGCGATACACCTGGAGTGAGTACACTGACATGGTTGGTGCGTACTACGTAGCGCACCACAACGGACGAGCTGCACAGCGGGTTTACCGACAACAATATCCTAATCGCCGTATCCCGCATCGTACGACCTTTGCTGGTGTGTACCGACGTCTGCGTGAGACCGGGTCATTTACCAGATTACCTGGAAAGGGACGCCGTCGCACGGTAAGAACGCTGCAATTTGAGGAAGCTGCCTTGCAGCATGTGGAGCGGGATCCTTCAATCAGCACTCGTGCAATTGCACGTAACGTGGGGACGAATCAGATGAATGTAAGAACAGTCCTTCGAGAGCAATTGTTACGTCCATTTCACTTACACCGTGTCCACAACATGGAACCAGTTGATTATCCACCCAGAGCATTGCCAGAATTGCTGGAAGACGTCCCGCTCCCTACAAGACAACGCATGTGGTTCCAAAATGACGGGGGGACGAAACTACATCACACTAGCGCCGACCAAACCGACGCACATTCCCTACCGGAGGGGACACAGGCCAGACGTGCTAGACATGGCCCTCATCAAGGGCATAACAACGACACTCAACGTTGTCGTTGAAAACGATCTGCCCGCAAATCACCAACCCGTTATACTATACATTGAAGAAACACTGCAGAACATGGAACAACGCAGGATGTTAGACTACAGGCGCGCGAATTGGACCCAGTTCATAGAAGCGCTTGACAGTCGCATCCCACCAACCCACGCGATTAACGAGACAGCCCAAATTGACGAGGGAGTCGAAACCCTCACCGGCGCCGTCCAGGACGCAATAGCCAACACCATACCAATCCGCACGCCACAATAACACAGTGCTGCCCTGCCCCAGGAAATCCTGGGCCTAATCTCAATGAGGAACCGCCTCAGGAGACACTGGCAGCGTACCAGGCGCCAGCACTTCAAACGGCACATTAACAGGCTCCAGGGTATAATCCGGGAAAAAATACAAACATTCAAGACACAACAGTGGGACCAGAAACTCGAAGGGCTAGACACCACGCGGCCTGGCGTGTGGCAGCTAGCCCGACACTTCACCAGGGAGAAACTGTACACCCCCACGTTACAAGGGCCAGACGGACCAGCATATTCTGCGGAAGAAAAAGCGGAACTGATGGCCCTCACACTCGCAGCGTCATTCACACCGAACCTGGATCCCTCAGACCCAGCATTCACACTTGATACGGACCAGGAGGTCACACGCATCTTGGCCCAACCAGCGCGCAACAACATCCGACAAGCTAGTACAGCAGAAGTCAAATGGGCCATCATGCATACCACAGCTAGGAAGGCCCCTGGTCACGATGGCATTCAAAACCGTGTCCTCCAGGAGTTCACGGACAAAGCTGTAGACTACCTAGCACACATTACGAATGCCATACTAAAACACCAACACTTCCCCGCCTTTTGGAAGACGGCCAAGGTCCTGATGTTCAGGAAGCCGGGGAAAGACCACTCCCTCCCACAAAATTACCGACCCATCAGTCTGCTGAGCGCGCTCAGCAAGATCGTTGAGAAGGTAATATTGAAACGACTCACCAGGCACTGCATCACAAACGACACCCTGAGACCGGAGCAATTCGGTTTCAGGAATCACCACTCAACAACACAACAACTCCTCCGCGTCGTTGAATACATAACACACGGATACAACACAAGCAAGGCAACTGGGGCGGTGTTCCTGGACATCGAAAAGGCTTTCGATCGTCTATGGCACAACGGCCTAATACGCAAACTCAGTGACACAGGGTTCCCCGACGGACTCGTACGTCTCATACACTCATATCTCACGGACAGGAGTTTCAACACCGACGTGCAGGCCAAACAATCGACACGACATGGTATACAGGCAGGAGTACCCCAAGGAAGTATCCTAGGGCCCTTACTGTTTAACCTCTACATCAACGACCTCCCAGCTACACATAACACGACGGTAGCAATCTACGCGGATGACACTGCCATCCTTGCGCAAGATTGGAAGCCGTCTAACATTAACTCACGACTACCGACCGCACTCAGAACGGCGGAGCCTTGGCTGGTGAAATGGCGTGTTAGAGTAAACGTCGACAAGTGCGAGGCCGTTCTGTTCACTAGAAGACCGAAGCAACTGCGCAAACATCAGCACTGCAACCCAATATCACTACACACACGCCCAATACGTTTCCGCGAGAAGGTCAAATACCTCGGTGTCTGACTGGACAGGAAACTACTCTGGGGGGACAACATTCAACACGTGACCAACAAAGCTAACGCGAGGCTCAAACAACTCCACCCTATGCTTAACAGGCGTAGCACACTGAGCAGGAGGGTGTCTAGGTCCATGTACATGACACTTATTAGACCCCTGATGACGTACGCAGCCCCTGTCTGGGGATACGCTGCGCCAACTCGCCTGCGCCGTCTACAGCTCACACAGAACAAAGTACTCAAAATCATAAGCAACGCTCCGCGCTACACACGCATCGCGGACCTTCACCGGGAATACCGGCTAGATACTATCTTGCAGGTATTCCAAAAACTCTCCACACGACTGTACAATAACACGAGACACTCGCGCAACCCGTTTATCCTTTCTCTGGGTAACTACGACCACAACCATAGATGGAAGCATAACAGACCAAAGACATTACTGGCTAGGAACTGAACATCTATGGCCTATAGAACGCTAACACGACAGTACTGGCGAGCCCCTGCAACACAGTTATTACTGGAAACCCAGATGTGCGACTAGCCGAAAAACAGGCAACCGCAGGGAAACCGTACTGTACACAGCACGCAAACCAGCCACACACACCCCCCTACACAGTCCGTGAGCCGATCTATGACCGATCGCCCACTAATCCACAGCCACCTTGAACTGTTGCAGGGACGCAGCAACTGCAGCAAGCGCCGCAACAAGCTCCAACAACGACAAAGGTAACGATGCACGATACCTCGAACTAACACAACCACACCTTGCATGCACTGTCGCAGATAGCAAGCCGCTACTGCCCTTACTACCCGTCCTACTGTCGCAGAGGTTTTTTTCCCCTGGCGCTGGCCTTGGCACTTTTTTTTCCTCTGCTCTTACAACCGCTACCCTTCGATCGCTTTCGACCACTTCTATCTCCTGATGGACCATGTTAATGAGTAGTCTTACCCAGACGCATGGATAACATCACAGCCTGCATCCTGTGACGCCTTGATTCAAAACTAACATGCATACGGAGGTGACAGTAGAACTTTTGTGTTGGTCACCACGTTGGTGCGGGCGTGGAGGGGCCCCATCCTTTGTGAAAAAGGGGCGCCGGCACATTTCAGTCGTCGTGTGCGTCTATTCCTGGACCGACGGTTCCCAGAAACGTGGACTGGCAGAGGTGGTCCTGTACCGTGGCCTGCTCGGTCCCCAGATATGCCCCCTCTGGACTTCATTTTGTGGGGAGAGATGCGCAACCTTGTTTACGCAACTCCTGTTGCGTCAGAAGAGGATCTGGTTGCCCGGATACTAGCAGCAGCAGGAATAATTCCGGATACTCCTGGGGTTTTTGCCCGTGTCAGAGAGAACGTGATCCGACGGTGTAACCTTTGTTTACGTGTCAATGGAGGCATTTTTGAAAAATCTACTGTAATTTAAATTGGGTTCGGTTAATGTTTTGTCTCTCGGCCATGAAAAAATTGAAAAGTGTTTGTTGGTTTAATTAATTTGCTGCCAGAGAAATCTTCCTCTACCAATTTAAATACTCCTCATAGGAAAAAATGACATTAGGGAAAATTATTTGTTTTGATGTCCCCTACAACCTCCCAGAGTTTGTAGGTCTAAATACTTTTCACCCTGTATATGAGGCTCACTCCAAAATAAATTCTCACTATTTTTTTTTAAATCCATCTTTTATTCTACATGTTTCAAATTTTTACACTGTGTAGACATATCCTTTAGGAACAATATTTTCATTTCTCCACATAATTTCCATCCCTCTCAACTGCCTCACGCCATCTTGGAACCAGCGCCTTTATACCCGCACGGTACAATTCTGGACCAACCTGTTGGAGCCACTGTTTGGCAGCGTGCACAAGGGAGTCATGATCTTCCGACCTTGTTCCGCGAAGATAGTCTTTCAGTTTTCCAAAGAGATGATAGTCACTTGTAGCCAGGTCAGGACTGTAAGGTGGGTGTTTCAGTGTTGTCCATCCGAATTTTGTGATCGCGTCCACGGTTTTTTGACTGACATGTGGCCGTGCATTGTCGTGCAACAGCAAAACATCCTGCTTTTGCCGATGTGGTCGAACACGACTCAGTCGAGCTTGAAGTTTCTTCAGTGTCGTCACATATGCATCCCAGTTAATTCCATAAATTATCTGGGAGTAGGCATTAGGAGTGATTTAAAATGGAGTGATCATATAATGTTGATCGTCGGTAAAGCAGATGCCAGACTGAGATTCATTGGAAAAATCCTAAGGAAATGCAATCCGAAAGCAAAGGAAGTAGGTTACAGTACGCTTGTTCGCCCACTGCTTGAATACTGCTCAGCAGTGTGGGATCCGTACCAGATAGGGTTGATAGAAGATATAGAGAAGATCTAACGGAGAGCAGCGCGCTTCGTTACAGGATCATTTAGCAATCGCGAAAGCGTTACGGAGATGACAGATAAACTCCAGTGGAAGACTCTGCAGGAGAGACGCTCAGTAGCTCGGTACGGGCTTTTATCAAAGTTTCGAGAACATACCTTCACCGAAGAGTCAAGCAGTATATTGCTCCCTCCTACGTATATCTCGCGAAGAGACCATGAGGATAAAATCAGAGAGATTAGAGCCCACACAGAGGCATACCGACAATCCTTCTTTCCACGAACAATACGAGACTGGAATAGAAGGGAGAACCGATAGAGGTACTCAAGGTACCCTCCGCCACACACCGTCAGGTGGCTTGCGGAGTATGGATGTAGATGTAGTAGATGTAGATTTTATGGCATGGCATTTATGGCATGACGTCCACAACGAACTGTCCTTCAGAATCGAAAAACACCGTAGCCATAACTTTTCCAGCAGAAGGTGTGCTTTTGAATTTTTTTTTTCCTTGGGTGAATTTGCATGGTGCGACTCCATTGATTTCCTCTTCGTCTCTGGTGAAAAATGGTGGAGACTTTTTTAATCACAATTCTTCCAAAAAATTCATTTCCACCATTCTCGTACTGTTCCAAAAGTTCGCCGCATACCGTTTTTCTTGTTTCTTTGTGAGCCACTGTCAACATCCGGGGAACCCACCTGGCACAAACCTTTTCTATCGCCAACACTTTCAGTATTCTGCAAACACTTCCTTCCCCTATCCCAACGTAGCGTGACAATTCGTTCACTGTGATGCGTCTGCCAGCAGTCACCAATTCCTTAACCCCCTGCACATTGTCTGGAGTGTGTGCATTACGAGGCCTGCCGCTGCGAGGACAATCCTCAATATTGCCGTGCCCGCTTTCGTCACGTAACCTGCTCGCCCACCGACTAACTGTACTGCGATCGACAGCAGCATCTCCGTACACCTTTTTCAACCTCTTGTGGATGTTTCCCACTGCCTCGTCTTCACAGCACGGGAATTCTGTGACACCACGCTAGGTGAGGAGAACCCTACGTCATCGTGACGTAAATAACCTAAATCGACTACATGAGTGCGTATATCGATCTTAGCGGTTGTACCGATAACGTCAAAGCTAAATGTAAATACATGTGTACAAACGAAGTGACAGGAGTTATCTGTTGCGCTCATCCCAGTTGAATTAATTATGAAGCTGTAATCCCAACAATTTGGGATGGTATTACGTGTGTCAGGAACATAATGAATGTCTGAACGAAGGAACCATAACGAAAGTAAAAAAAAAAGCTTTTAGTCAATTTTTTTAAAAAAATTCCGATGAATCGTGCATAAATCGTGTGGATAGAAACGTGAAATAATTAATTATTGAGTTGCAATCCAAAGAATGTGGGATGTTATTGTGTGTTTCACGAACATCACGAATATCTGAATGAAGGAATCATAACCATAACGAAGGTGTCTTGTTATTTTTCCAGCCTGAAATGCTACCCCATTTTTTTTAAAAAAATCCGATGAATCGTGCATAAATCGTGTGGATAGAAACGTGAAATAATTAATTATTAAGCTGCAATCCAAAGAATGTGGGATGTTATTGTGTGTTTCATGAACATAACGAATATCTGAATGAAGGAATAATAAGCATAACGAAAGTGTCTAGGCATTTTTTAGTCCGATTAATCGTGCATAAATCATGTGGATAAAAACGTGAAATAGGGAGTAATTAAAGTGTTTCATATTTTTATAAAAGCCAATGAATTGTACATAATTCATGTGGGCAGAAACGTTAAACCGAGAAACTGAAGTTCGAAGTAATTCCGAATGTTGCTGGAAATATTAAACCACCTAGTTCCATTTAATTTTGCCTTCATGTTGTAAATCAACTGAGAACAATGAACAGTGCAGATTCGAGACGCACACAACAGTCGATGTGTACAGAATGCACACAACAGTGGATAGGACGACTCGTGAAACTTATTATGACGCGTGCCTACGTCACGTTGACGTAGGGCTCTCCTCACCTAGCGTGAAATGAATGCTACCCTGTTTCTTCTGACGAACGTCAGCTGTAGCAGCCACCTTGAAGACATGCTGTGACGGCTCCACTCACGGGAACAGGTTAAACTAACAAGGGGAGGCCGCCAATTGTGAAATTCAGATTCGATTCATACTGCGCATAATAATAGCTCATGGCCAGAGGTGTAATGTGGCAAAGCACCAAGATGCACTTCTCAGCCGTCGTCGAGAAAATCGACAGTTAAAAGAAACCGTTGCGGTGAAATACTCTCTACGATGTATATTTTCTATAGAGTCGTGGCGCAGTGGTAAGTGCTTGGGTTCGTGAGACAAAGGTCGCCGGATCGAATCTCGCGCCATGCAATTTTTTTTTTTTAGTATTTGCTTTTTGTAATTCAAATAAATAAATAAATAAATATATATATATATATATTAGTATTTGTTTTTTGTAATTCAAATATATATATATATATATATATATATATATATATATATATATATATATATATATATATATATATATTGGGATCTCTAATTAGAACGTTTGACTTACACTATACGTATTCGTTTCGGAATATCGTTTCTACGTCTTCCGTTAACTACACGTGTAAACATTATGAAGACAATTAATAACATTTGTGAAATACAACTTTGTTTGCAGAAAACATAATCATGTTCGAATATATATATATATATATATATATATATATTTGAATTAAAAAAAAACAAATACTAAAAAAAATTGCATGGCGCGAGAATCGATCCGGCGACCTCTGACTCACGAACCCAAGCACTTACCGCTGCGCCACGACTCTCTGCGATATTATACATCGAAGAGAGTATTTCACCGCAACGGTTTCTTTTAACTGTCGATTTTCTCGACAACGGCTGAGAAGTGCATCTTGGTGCTTTGCCACATTACACCTCTGGCCATGAGCTTTTATTATGCGCAGTACGAATCGAATCTGAATTTCACAATTGGCGGCCTCCCCTTGTAAGTTTGAAAACAAGCGGGAAGGATGTAGCTACACACTGTAAAACTTTCACATATGGACAATATGAACCGTCGATTTACCTTAAAAACCTGTTCTTAAAGAATTTACTTTATTTACTAACGATTCATCAAGAACATTAACACATTTAATCACACTTTGTGAGCGTGGAAGTAGTTACCAGTGGGTAACTGATGAAAACAAATTAAATTTCTTTGAAAAAATGGAAATTTTATTCCTAAAAGCCTTTATTTTTCAAACAGGTTAAAAAATTATAATCAGAGAGCACCCTCTATATATCAAGTTACAATTTATTCAGAGGCAGAAATTACTGTATGTATATGAGCTTTCGGGCTGAGAACCTTGCCGCTCCCTTTTAACACGGCCGTAGTCACGACCGCTCACAACCTCTGAAACACTACACTGGTGGAAATCTGTAACACACCAGATTATTTTAAACTAAAAATTTTAACAACTCACATAAACTATGCACCCCGTAGGAGGGATGGAAACGCTACAAAACACTCACATTGAAAAAAAATTACTTACCACCGAAAGTCTAACTTGTTTTTAAAAGAAAACTCTTACGGTGGAAGGGTGGCAACTTTATACAGGGTGTTACAAAAAGGTACGGCCAAACTTTCAGGAAACATTCCTCACACACAAATATAGAAAAGATGTTATGTGGACATGTGTCCGGAAACGGCTATTTTCCATGTTAGAGCTCATTTTATTACTTCTCTTCAAATCACATTAATCATGGAATGGAAACACACAGCAACAAAACGTACCAGCGTGACTTCAAACACTTTGTTACAGGAAATGTTCAAAATGTCCTCCGTTAGCGAGGATACGTGCATCCACCCTCCGTCGCACGGAATCCCTGATGCGCTGATGCAGCCCTGGAGAATGGCGTATTGTATCACAGCCGTCCACAATACGAGCACGAAGAGTCTCTACATTTGGTACCGGGGTTGCGTAGACGAGAGCTTTCAAATGCCCCCATAAATGAAAGTCAAGAGGGTTGAGGTCAGGAGAGCGTGGAGGCCACGGAATTGGTCCGCCTCTACCAATCCATCGGTCACCGAATCTGTTGTTGAGAAGCGTACGAACACTTGGACTGAAATGTGCAGGAGATCCATCGTGCATGAACCACATGTTGTGTCGTACTTGTAAAGGCACATGTTCTAGCAGCACAGGTAGAGTATCCCGTATGAAATCCTGATAACGTGCTCCATTGAGCGTAGGTGGAAGAACATGGGGCCCAATAGAGACATCACCGACAATGCCTGCCCAAACGTTCACAGAAAATCTGTGTTGATGGCGTGATTGCACAATTGCGTGCGGTTTCTCGTCAGCCCACACATGTTGAGTGTGAAAATCTACAATTTGATCACGTTGGAATGAAGCCTCATCCTTAAAGAGAACATTTTCACTGAAATGAGGATTAGCACATTGTTGGATGAACCATTCGCAGAAGTGTACCCGTAGAGGCCAATCAGCTGCTGATAGTGCCTGCACACGCTGTACACGGTACGGAAACAACTGGTTCTCCCGTAGCACTCTCCATACAGTGACGTGGTCAACGTTACCTTGTACAGCAGCAACTTCTCTGACGCTGACATTAGGGTTATCGTCAACTGCACGAAGAATTGCCTCGTACATTGCAGGTGTCCTCGTCGTTCTAGGTCTTCCCCAGTCGCGAGTCATAGGCTGGAATGTTCCGTGCTCCCTAAGACGCCGATCAATTGCTTCGAACGTCTTCCTGTCGGGACACCTTCGTTCCGGAAATCTGTCTCGATACAAACGTACCGCGCCACGGCTATTCAAATGGTTCAAATGGCTCTGAGCACTATGGGACTTAACATCTGTGGTCATCAGTCCCCTAGAAGTCAGAACTACTTTAACCTAACTAACCTAAGGACATCACACACATCCATGCCCGAGGCAGGTTTCGAACCTGCGACCGTAGCAGTCGCGCGGTTCCGGACTGAGCGCCTAGAACCGCTAGACCACCGCGGCCGGCCCACGGCTATTGCCCCGTGCGAATCCACACATCAAATGGGCATCTGCCAACTCCGCATTTGTAAACATTGCACTGACTGCAAAACCACGTTCGTGATGAACACTAACCTGTTGATGCTACGTACTGATGTGCTCGATGCTAGTACTGTAGAGCAATGAGTCGCATGTCAACACAAGCACCGAAGTCAACATTACCTTCCTTCAATTGGGCCAACTGGCGGTGAATCGAGGAATTACATACTGACGAAACTAAAATGAGCTCTAACATGGAAATTAAGCGTTTCCGGACATATGTGCACATAACATCTTTTCTTTATTTGTGTGTGGGGAATGTTTCCTGAAAATTTGGCCGTACCTTTTTGTAACACCCTGTATACTAAAATGACCATTTAAATAAAAACCCATGAAAGGCAGTCTTGCATAAAATATACAAACATGCTCTACATTACACATATACCGCCTCTCACGATGATAGGCAAGATGAAAACATATTTCAGGAATTCGGCCTTTACACCCTAAGCAATAAATTCGTTAACACCGAATCCGACAAACATGACAGAGGCAGCTATTAACGTACGGCAGACCGACAGACAGACACTAACTGCCTAACAAATGCAGACGAGAGACAGACCAGTAACTCGTGACGCGAGACTGACTCCAGACTGACCCAGACCAACACCGACTCAAAGGAAGGCCCCGGCGCTTGTTCGTGACGTCACGCCAGCTAGGCACGGCGAACGCCACGTCTGTTGCAGGCATACTCTTAATGGTGGTGTCTCCCTCTCTGACACAGGAAAATGTGAAACTATTGCCGGTAGTTGACCAACACACATTGTTCTGAGAGATTTCTGCAACCAATTAATTGTGCAGTTCATTACACTTCTTAACAAATAGCGTACTCCTGAACTTAAATTTCCACCTGTTTTAAGGACTGACATACAAAAACAATTTCATGGTCCAGCAGCAACAGAATTCGTGCTTCTTTACCTTATTTGTAAATCTGAGGAAGTTATGTTTGTACTGGGTTGCTTTTACAAGAAACTGTGAACATGTTGGTGCTCTTCTTTAGGTATCTCGGTTGACTATAGGGTGAGGAGCACTGAATGTTAATGAAATGTTTTGCGATTGTACACGTTGGGGCAGGGGGTGGGGGACAGAAGAAGAGGCAAAAGAGAGATACTTGTTTTATCAAATAAAATCTTTTTATCGTTTCTAATGTGCATGTTTAAAAAAGTTTAAGCTCAGCAGTATTTTCGATGTATGAAGCTATTTTGTTTGCTGTTTAGAATTCCTTTCGTTGAAAGCGACTGTAATCTAATGACTGGCAACAGTTGGACACTTACACGTGTAAATTAGTTCACATTTCCAGTGACGATGTCAAACGAAAATAAATAAATAAATAAAAGAAACGAGTTCATTGTAAGGGGCTTGGGGTAAGTTTCGATAACAAAATGGGTCATGTAAATATAGTTACTTGAATGTAAAATTTCCGAAGCATGCAATGGGGCAAACCGTCTTTGATCTACGTTTGTTTCGACAGGATTCAGTAATACAGCACTATGATCTTCATTTGTAGCTTTACGATAGTAAGAAAATCTTTCACCTAAATAAAACTGCAGAATCCAAAACAATACCAAACGTTTTGTCCAAAAATAAGAGACTTATAGTGATAAGCACGCCCAGGCGTTTCTGCCTGCAACAGACCTGGCGTTCGCCGTGCCTAGCTGAAGTGACGTCACCGACAAGCGGCGAGGCCTTTCTTCGAGTCGGTGTTGCGCAGACAGACTGACTGGCGAGTTTTTTTTTTCTTTATTGTGATTTCATGCCCCTGCCCCATATGGGCAGGGGAGGGCTGTCAGCAGCACAATCCGCCGCTCTTCAGCCGAGTGACATGACAACTAAAACAGGAATAAAATAATACATACATAAGGAGGTAAAAAAGGGGAACATAAAACAGAGTAAGGGGAGAAAATGGAGGTAAAAATACACTGACATGTAGACGTTCATCGGGGACAGTTAAAAATGTCACCAGAAAGTTAAAAGACACAGTTGGCGATTGTTAAAACACAGAGAAGACACTGGATGCGTATGCACAGGTTAAAAGTTGGCCACAGTATTAAAAACACTCCGAAACAACACACTTAAAACCCACTTGGAGCACACACGACGAAGAATAAAACTACCAGGCGGGACCTGCCGAGGGAAAGGTCAGAGAGGATGGAAAAGGAGGGGAGAGCATGGGACAGCTGGGGAAGCGGCGGGATGAAGAGAGGAGGGGCAACCGTGGGTTCACGAAGAGGCAGGAGACACATGGGGCGGGAGAGGAAAAGGGAAGACAGGGCAGGAGGGAGCGCAGAGACACCGAAAGAAGGCACAAGAGATGGACGGGGAGTAGGAGGGGGAAGCCGCTCAGAAGGGGGGAGGGGGAGGAGAGGGAGCCCTGAGGAGGAGGCAGGAAGAGGGGGTTAGACTGCCGAGCTCACAGCGCCCCTTAAATGCACGTGAACAGGCAGCCTTTCCGCCTTTCCCACCAGAGGGAGACACCAAAACCCGCGACTGCCACAGCGGCGCCACCGCCAGAAACGGAGGCCGACTGCTTTACACTACGCGCTGCGGCGCGCTCTCCAAAACAGCAAATTTTACCGCGGCTCAGAATGAAAACTTTATTTTCACAAAAATAGTGTGTATTTCTTTTGGAGTGACCCTCGTAAAAGTCACTTATTTATGTTTTCCTTGAATAACTCGAAAATCGCGTCTTCTAGCAGAAATGTTTGCCAGTAGAGGAAAGGTGCCTATTATGCGATAGTTCCCTAATATGAGACACCCCAACTGTGCTCCTGTTACGGGCTGCACTCTGGTGGAGAGCTTCTTAAACACGTCTACTGCGTGCCAGACGACGACACAGCGAGTAGGAAGCCGTAGTTGAGCCGCACACAGTACGTAGAGGTTGATACAAAATTTCTTGTGTTTGGAGTTTTTGCGACGTCGGTGTTGAGACAATATTTCAGCTTAAAGGTGAGCGGATATTACTGCACTCTTTTATTGTTGTTATTTGTAACGGTATTACCTATAATTATTGACAATTTGGTTCATTTTCCAACGAACGTCGTTAGCAAGTGCGTGATTCTTTGTGTATGATGGGGAAATTCCTACGAGGTGCATTCAATTTCTAAGGCCTCCGATTTTTTTTCTCCGGACTGGAAAGAGATAGAAACATGCGTATTGTTTTAAAATGAGGCCGCGTTCATTGTCAATACGTCCCAGAGATGGCAGCACCGTACGGCAGATGGAATTTTACCGCCAGCGGCGAGAATAAGAACTGTTTTAAATACTTAAAATGGCGACGTTTTCCTTACTTGAACAGCATGCAATCATTCGTTTTCTGAATTTGCGTGGTGTGAAACCAATTGAAATTCATCGACAGTTGAAGGAGACATGTGGTGACGGAGTTACGGATGTGTCAAAAGTGCGTTCGTGGCAGTTTAATGAAGGCAGAACTTCGTGTGACAACAAACCGAAACAACCTCGGGCTCGGACAAGCCAGTCTGACAACATGATCGAGAAAGTGGAGAGAATTGTTTTGGTGGATCGCCGAATGACTGTTGAACAGATCGCCTCCAGAGTTGGCATTTCTGTGGGTTCTGTGCACACAATCCAGCACGACGACCTGAAAATGCGAAAAGTGTCATCCAGGTGGGTGCCACGAATGCTGACGGACGACCACACGGCTGTCCGTGTGGCACGTTGCCGAGCAATGTTGACGCGCAACGACAGCACGAATGGGACTTTCTTTTCGTCGGTTGTGACAATGGATGAGACGTGGATGCCATTTTTCAATCCAGAAACTAAGCGCCAGTCAGCTCAATGGAAGCACACAGATTCACTGCCACGAAAAAAATTTCGGATAACTGCCAGTGCTGAAAAAATGATGGTGTCCATGTTCTGGGACAGCGAGGGCGTAATCCTTACCCATTGTGTTCCAAAGGGCACTACGGTAACAGGTGCATCCTACGAAAATGTTTTGAAGAACAAATTCCTTCCTGGACTGCAACAAAAACGTCCGGGAAGGGCTGCGCGTGTGCTGTTTCACCGAGACAACGCACCCGCACATCGAGCTAACGTTACGCAACAGTTTCTTCGTGATAACAACTTTGAAGTGATTCCTCGTGCTCCCTACTCACCTGACCTGGCTCCTAGTGACTTTTGGCTTTTTCCAACACTGAAAGACACTCTCCGTGGCCGCACATTCACCAGCCGTGCTGCTATTGCCTCAGCGATTTTTCAGTGGTCAAAACAGACTCCTAAAGAAGCCTTCGCCGCTGCCATGGAATCATGGCGTCAGCGTTGTGAAAAATGTGTACGTCTGCAGGGCGATTACGTCGAGAAGTAACGGCAGTTTCATCGATTTCGGGTGAGTAGTAAATCAGAGAAAAAATCGAAGGCCTTAGAACTTGAATGCACCTCGTAATATGCGATAGTATGGGGATCCAAATACGCGACAGTGTCGCATATTACGCCACCTATCGCATATTGAGGGAACTCGTTCTCTCACGATTTTTTATACGTAATTTACGCAATACTATCACGAGATAACAATATTTCATCATTTATTGTAGTATAATTTTGGCAACTGCGTTTATTTTAATTGGATTAAATTATCACAAACAGGGATTACTTTGACTAGTCTTATGATCAGAAATTGGAATGTTTTCTGGAACCTGATGGACGGTGCAGCTGCAGGATCAATATCAGCTTGTCATTCAAGTGGCTGGATACAAAACCCACAATTTTACTCAGTGGTTTGGTCATTTTATAAGTCATGTAAAGCCATCTTCAAATGACCCTTTCATTTTGATTGTTGATGCGCATTATTCCCACGCGAAGAATCTTGATGTGTTAGATAAAGCACGTGAAAATAATGTTCATGTTGCATGTTTGCCACCTCACTCAATGCATAAAATGCAGTCACTTGACGTCGGATTTATGGGGCCATTGAGAACCTACTATGTCCAAGAGACAGAAACGTGGTTGGCAAGTAACCCAGGTCGTGTTATCACCGTTATTAATAGCCAAGTTATTTGGGGCAGCTTACAACCGAGCAACAAAAATGGAAGCATCTGTGAATGCCTTCAGAAAAACAGGTCTCATCCCATGCAACAGAAACATCTTTAGGGAACATGGGTTTTCAATTCATCGCCATGCTGACTTCAAGAAAGAGATGCCAAAAACGCAAATGAAGCTAATGACGGTGCTGGTCAAGCTGTCAGCCCGGCAGACATCAGACGTCTGCCACACATCGCAAAACCACCTGGAGACAGTCATCGAGGTGAAACATCGCGTTCGTGCTCTGCTGCGTTACTAACTTCAACTCCTTATGTGAAGCAATTGTAAGAATCTAAACAGAAGAAATCAGAGGCTGAAGCCAAGAAAGTAGCGAGAAAGTTATTTGGGGAGAAGAGTGGAAAATCTTCCAATCGTAGACCTAAAGCAGAAGAATCGTCTAGTGACTCGGCATCCGATGTCCACATCTTGGTGACAGTGGGGATTCAGAGAGCAGTGATGACTATATGACGCAGAGTGTCTGTTCTGTGCTGGGCGCTTTTCTGAAGACGAACACGGGGAGAAATGGGCACAGTGCACGAAACGCTGGGCTCATGAAGATTGCGGTGTCACAGAAGACAATTTTGTTTGCCCCGGATGTCGTAAATATAAGCCTAAGTAGTGTGAAATGAGCGAAGGATAACAGAAATGAATGAACATGTAAAAATTGTGGATTCATACGTCATTACTATGTAATAAAATAATTAAAGCTAGATAGTATTACTGTCTCATATTACGAAACCTTGATCTCATTTCTATGAAATGCCTTGTTTGTGAAGATTTAATGACTACTCTGAAAGATTGTTTATTAATGCAAATATGATAATTGTATGATAAGATTAAATAAGGGTAAGATCTGACTCGTGAAATTTTCCCGGCGTATCGAATATTCCACAAGATTTCGGGATTGCAGCCGGATCTCATCGACTTCTTTCCACGATGTTTCGGCTGACAATCTTACAGCCATCTTCAGGCGAGTGTTTGACATTGGAGATTGCTAGTTTTTTTTTCCTTTATTGAGTTTCGATTCCCCCCCTAAAGGGGGCGGGCTGGCAGCAGCTTATTACACCGCTCTTCAGCCTACAGAATTTGTTTTAAAAAGATGAAGATAAGAAAAAATAATAACAGTTGGCGATGAAATCGGTGACTTACAGGTGAAATGGCAGAAAATGCCGGAGCTTAAAACATAAAACACAGGGTTGATGATGCTAATAAAATACACAGGAAGCAGAAAAATAATAGACAGACAATTAAAAAACACGGCAACAGTCTGGGTTCTGTTCGCAAGAGATATAAAATGCACACCCAGCGACAGCATGATTTCCGTTCGCAACACTGTGGAAAGACGCACAACACTGAACACTCACTTAAACACTGCACTAAAATGTTGGCACAAATATGACATACCACACCCGAGAGCAGGTGGGGGAAACTGGTCAGATGACGGGAAAAAAAGGGGGGGAAGGAGAGGAAAAGTGAAGTGGGAGGGGGGAAAGGAGCCAATGGAAGAGGAGGATCCAGAAGAGGGGTGGGGGTGCTGAGCAAACGTGCCAGGGAGTGGGGAAGGCAGAGGAGGGGAGTACAAAGACTCGGGGGGGGGGGGGGGAGAAAGGAGATACGGAGAGGGTAGGCAGGGAGAAAACACAGGATGGAAGGGGGGGGGAAGAGGGAGCCCAGGGAAGGACGGAGGAAAGGAGGGGGGTGAGGATCAGAGTTGACAGGAGGGATAAATGGAGGGAGGGAGGGCACCATCCAGGAGGGGGAGTTGATGGAAGCCACCTTGGGAAAGGAGATGTAAGGTGTAAAGATGGAGGGTAGGGGGGATACAACAGTGAAGACGTGGCAGGGGGTGGGGATGGGAGAGGAGAGGAGCAGCAAGGGGGTTATGGGGATCAAGGCGGCGGGAGGTGTAGAGGATGCAGATATATTCGAGGAAGAGGAGCAGATGGGGGAAAGGAATGAGATCATAGAGGATCCGCATGGGGGACGGGAGGTGTATACGGAAGGCAAGGCGGGGTGCATGACGCTCGAGGATCTGGAGGGAGTTATAGAATTTGGGGGGGGGGGGCAGATATCCAGGCAGGACTGGCATAACAGAGGATGGGACGGATTACGGATTTGTAGGTGTGGAGGATGGTAGAGGGGTGCAACCCCCATGTCCAGCCAGAGAGGAGTTTGAGGAGTCGGAGGCGGTTGTGGGCTTTGGATTGGATGGAGAGGAGGTGAGGGATCCAGGTGAGGTGACGGTCAATGGCGAGGCCGAGGTAGGTGAGGGTGGGGGTGAGGCGGACAGGACGGGCGCAGACAGTAGGGGAGATATCCAGGAGCCGGAAGGAGCGAGGGGTACGACCTGCGATGATTGCCTGGGTCTTGGAAGGATTTATTTTCAGGAGCCACTGGTTACACCATGCAGCAAAAAGGTCAAGGTGATTCTGGAGAAGGCGTTGGGACCGTTGGAGGGTAGGAGCGAGGGCGAGGAATGCGGTGTCATCAGCATATTGCAAGAGGTGTACTGGAGGGGGGGGGGGGGGGTTGGGGCATATCTGCCGTGTACAGGAGGTAGAGGAGAGGGGAGAGGACAGAGCCCTGGGGCACACCCGCAGAGGGGTAGAAGGTGTGGGAATTGGCATGATGGATGGTAACATAGGAGGGGCGGGGGGAAAGGACGGAGGCCATCAGACGGATGTAGTTGATAGGAAGGGCGTAGGTTTGGAGTTTAAACAGGAGACCGGGATGCCAGACACGGTCGTAGGCCTTGTCGAGGTCAAGGGAGACAAAAATGGCGGAGCGACGGGAGTTAAGCTGGAGGGAGAGGAGATGGGTGAGGCGGAGGTCATCAGCAGAGAAGGAAGGTCGAAAGCCACATTGGGTGTTGGGGAGGAGAGATTGCTAGTGCAAGTCGCTCTATTTATACGTAAAAGTGCCGCCGGCCCGCATGCGAAAGTTACCATATTACCATATTACTGCATCTATGGAGCGCAAACAAATGCGTGAAAAAAGTAAAACATGCTCGCATATGTGTCGAAAGCAATAAAATGCAAAATTTCAATATTAAAATTAAAATTACTTGTCGCTCGACATGTCAGAAGCCATAAAAAGTTTTCTTTTGGTTAAAATTAAAGAAATCAACGGGTCTCAGGCCTTATTCAATAAAAAGCCGCCATCACGGTTAATGAGATTTTCCGCTAAACGTATTTCCACGGATTCCTTCACAACTGAATCCCAGAAAGATCTCGGTGGGGCCAAGATTTTCGTGGCCGAATAATCCATAGTATGAAACTTCCTGGCAGATTAAAACTGTGTGCCCGACCGACACTCGAACTCGGGACCTTTGCCTTTCGCGGGCAAGAGCTCTACCATCTGAGCTACCGAAGCACGACTCACGCCCGGTACTCACAGCTTTACTTCTGCCAGTACCTCGTCTCCTACCTTCCAAACTTTACAGAAGCTCTCCTGCGAACCTAGTGAGTACCGGGCGTGAGTCGTGCTTCGGTAGCTCAGATGGTAGAGCACTTGCCCGCGAAAGGCAAAGGTTCCGAGTTCGAGTCTCGGTCGGGCACACAGTTTTAATCTGCCAGGAAGTTTCATATCAGCGCACACTCCGCTGCAGAGTGAAAATCTTATTCTGGAAAAATGCATAGTACGTCCTGTGGAAATAAAATGTTCGGCTATGGCCGACTTACTGGGCTGTAAAAGGCGTGTGTGGCGCTCATGTTCAACGCAGCTGTCGTGTACTGTGCTTGTGGTCTGACCAATGTAGGCTTTCCCACACTCACAAGGTATTTTATAAATTCCAGCCTTCCATAATCCCAGATCATCCTCGGCTGAGCCCAGAAGAGCACGAGTCTTTGTAGGTGGCCGGAAGATTGCTTTCACACGGTGTTTCTTTAAAATTCTGCCTACTTTCGATGAAATGTTCCCGACATATGGGAGAAATGCTCTGGACTTAAACACCTCATTTTCCTCTTGATCTTGTGGGTGGTCACGTTTTTTCCTCCTCAAAGCAGTACTGACCTGATGTGCAGAATATCCATTACGTTGAAATACAGATTTCAAGTGCTCTAATTCGTCTGCAAGGCTGTCTTTATCAGACACGACATGTGCCCTATGCACCAACGTTCGAAGGACGCCCATAGTTTGTGACGGGTGATGACAGCTTGACGCCTGCAGGTACAGGTCCGTATGCGTGGATTTTCGATAGACAGAGTGCCGCATTGACCCATCCACCCTGCGTTTAACCATGACGTCCAGAAATGGTAAGCAACCGTCCTTTTCAACTTCCATCGTAAACTGAATGTTTGTATGGATGGAATTCAGATGTTGTGAAAAATGTGAAAAAAAAAAAAACGGTAACCTGCGCATGCGCGCCGGCGGCACTTTTACGTATAAGTAGAGCGACTTGCACTAGCAATCCCCAGTGTCCAACACTCGCCTGAAGATGGCTGTAAGGTTGTCAGCGGAAATCCCGTAATCTTGTGGAATAGGGTAAGATCTTATTACCATCATAAAAAATGCAATTGCTCTTACTTTTAGGTCTTTCAAATGGGTTTACAAAAGAGCGTCTCATATTAGGCACCTTTCCTCAACATTACGCTGACAAAAGTCATCACACATGGATACGCATGTACGCAGATGGCGGTAGTCTGGCGTACACAAGGTGTAAAAAAGGGCAGTGCATTGTCAGAGCTGTCATTGCGCTCAGGTTTCCGACGGGGATTAACAGATTCTGGACGCGGAATGGTTGTTGCCAGCTAGATGCAAGAGACATTCCATTTCGGAAATTGTTAGGGAGTTCAATATTCCGAGGTCAAGAGTGTGCCGAGAATACCAAATTTCAGGCGTTACCTCTCACCACGGACAACGCAATGGCCGGCAGCCTTCACTTAACGACCGAGACGAGCGAGCTATGCGTAGCGGTGTCAGTGCTGACAGACCAGCAACACTGTGTGAAGTAACCGCGGAAGTCAATGTGGGACGTCGAGTAACGCATCTGTTCTACTGCTGGCTGTTGATGGCGGAGACTCTCCAAGGGTACGTCTAAGTGATAATTTGCACAACCGATATTTTAACGGTAGTGTTTTTCTTTTTTTTTTCTTTATTGATTTTCAATTCCCCCCGAAGGGGGCGGGCTGGCAGCAGCATAGTACGCTGCTCTACAGCCTACAGACTTTTATTTTAAAAATGGAAGAAGAAAAGAAACATGAAAAACAGGCGATAAAATGGTGACTTAAAGTGTAAAATGGAGGAAAAATGCGGAAAGTTAAAACAGAAAGCAAAGGGGTTGGCAATGTTAATAAACTAAAAGGGGTAAAACACATTATTTTTTTACTTTTTAGAGGATTTTTCGTGTCGATGTCTTTAACTGAAGTTTCATTTCATGTGTTCAAAGCTTTATATCTTACTAATAGACACGGTACGATCGTTTTTTTTAACGGTAGTGTGTTTTTCTTCCTTTATTGAATTTCAATTCCCCCCGAAGGGGGCGGGCTGGCAGCAGCTTAGTATGCCGCTCTTCAGCCTACAGATTTTGTTAGAAAGTTGAAGAGAATAAATAATAAAAACAGGCGATAAAATCGGAGACTTAAAGAGTAACATGGCGAAAAGAAATCGTGGAACTTAAAACAAAGATCAGAGGGATGATGACGCTAAGATAATACATACAAAGCAGACAGGTAAAACAATAGACAGACAATTAAAAAACACGGCGACAGTCTGGTTTCTGTTCGCAAAAGACATAAAATGCACACCCAGCGACAGCATGGTTTCTGTTCGCAACACGAGAAAGACAAACAACACTGAACAGTCACTGGAACACTGCACTAAAAAGTTGTCAAATGTGACAGACCACAGCCGAGAGCAGGTGGGGGGAAACTGGACAGATGATGGGAAAATAAAAATGGGGGGAGCTGGGAAAGGAGCTGATGGAGGATGAGGACCGATAAAAGGGGTGAGGGGCGCTGGGCAGACGCGACAGGGAGTGGGGTAGGCAGAGGAGGGGAATACAAAAGGACTCGGGTGGGGGGGAGGGGGAGAAGGGAGGTAGGGAGAGTTGTAGTGGGGAGAAAACAGGACGGAAGGGGGGGGGGAGAGGGAGCCCAGGGAAAGGACAGAGGAAAGGAGGGGGAGTGAGGATCAGAGTTGATAGGAGAGGTAAATGGAGGGAGAGAGGGCATCATCCGGGAGGGGGAGTTGATGGAAGCCACCCTGGGAAAGGAGATGAGGGTGTAGAGATGGAGGGTTAGGGGGACACAACAGTGAAGGCGTGGCAGGGGGCGGGGATGGGAGAGGAGAGGAGCAACCAGGGGGTGAGGGGGTTCAAGACGGCGGGAGGTGTAGAGGATGCGGATATGTGCGAGGAAGAGGAGCAGATGGGGGAAAGGAATGAGATCATAGAGGATCCGCGTGGGAGTCGGGAGGCGTATACGGAAGGCGAGGCGGAGTGCATGACGCTCAAGGATCTGGAGGGACCTATAGAATTTGGGGAGGGGGGGGGGGGGTAACGGTAGTGAAGTCGCTCTGGTACTTATACGTCCTCCAGTAGAAGTACGTTATTCTCATTAATTAAGTAACTTGTCGTGATATACCCTAATGATATCCTAGTCTTATCCTGTGCATCAGATAGAATGTTAGGAAAAGCCAATGAGGTTATAACATGTAAAATTGTATACAGGGCGGTCCATTGATCGTCACCGGGGCAAATATCTATCGAAATAAGCGTCAACCGAGAAAACTACAACGAACGAAACTTGTCTAGCTTGAAGGTGGTGGCGCTGGTGGTGGTTAGTGTTTAACGTCCCATCGACAACGAGGTCATTAGAGACGGAGTGCAAGCTCGGGTTAGGGAAGGATTGGGAAGGAAATCGGCCGTGCCCTTTCAAAGGAACCATCCCGGCATTTGCCTGAAACGATTTAGGGAAATCACGGAAAACCTAAATCAGGATGGCCGGAGACGGGATTGAACCGTCGTCCTCCCGAATGCGAGTCCAGTGTGCTAGCTTGAAGGGGGAAACCAGATGGCGCTATGGTTGGCCCGCTAGATGGCGCTGCCATAGGTCAAACGGATATCAACTGCGTTTTTTTTTTTTAAATAGGAACCCCCATTTTTTATTACATATTCGTGTAGTACGTAAAGAAATATGAATGTTTTAGTTGGACCACTTTTTTCGCTTTGTGGTAGATGGCGCTGTAATAGTCACAAACACATGGCTCGCAAGTTTAGATGAACATTTGGTAACACGTAGCTTTTTAAAATTAAAATACAAAACGTAGGTACGTTGAACATTTTATTTCGGTTGTTCCAATGTGATACACGTACCTTCGTGAACTAATCATTTCTGAGAACGCATGCTGTTACAGCGTGATTACCTGTAAATGCCACATTAATGCAATAAATGCTCAAAATGATGTCCGTCAACCTCAATGCATTTGGCAATACGTGTAACGACATTCCTCTCAACAGCGAGTAGTTCGCCTTTCGTAATGTTCGCACATGCATTGACAATGCGCTGACGCATGTTGTCAGGCGTTGTCGGTGGATCGCGATAGCAAATATCCTTCAACTTTCCCCACAGAAAGAAATCCGGGGACGTAAGATCCGGCGAACGTGCGGGCCACAGTATGGTGCTTCGACGACCAATCCACCTGTCGTGAAATATGCTATTCGATACCGCTTCAACCGCACGCGAGCTATGTGCCGGACAATCATCATGTTGGAAGTAGATCACCAATCTGTCATGCAGTGAAACATCTTGTAGTAACATCGGAAGAACATTACGTAGGAAATCACCATACATTGCACCATTTAGGTTGCCATCGATAAAATGGTTCAAATGGTTGAAATGGCTCTGAGCACTATGGTAGTTAACTGCTGAGGTCACCAGTCCCCTAGAACTTAGAACTACTTAAACCTAACTAACCTAAGGACAACACACACATCCATGCCCGAGGCAGGATTCGAACCTGCTACCGTAGCAACCGCGCGGTTCCGGACTGAAGCGCCTAGAACCGCTCGGCTACCACGGCCGGCCTTAATGAAGGGGAGCCAACAGCACGAGGTGTTCCCAAGCGGTCACCTGCTGAAAGCTTTTGACAATGTTGACTGTCTAAACATTCTGCGTGGTGTCTGTTTGTTCTATATCGTGTCTCGCTACCACTTTCGCGCAACGACGCTCTGAGCGTGTTTTTTAGGGAATTGACTGGTTTGAACCTGGGACCTGTTGCTGGTAAGGAGACGCCAGACCACACATGACATGTAGAGTTCAGAAGAGTTCAGTGAGACTAGCGATGGTAAACCAAGTACTTAATGATTTCAGCGTCAGCTCCACTGCACTCCCTGTAAAAGAATCTTAATACTAACGAAATTTAGTGAAAGGGGTTCAAGGCTTTCCTATTTTTAATTAGCTGGTAAAATAACGTCGAATAACGTCGAAAAAGCAGTTAAGTTTACCATTGGAAATTTTATTCTACTCACAAAACATCGTTTATAAATTGCACTATTGATAAAAGGAAATGTTTTAATACAGGATGGTAAAAACCGACTGCGTTCAACAAAAATGTGAACGAATATTCCCTGAATGGGTTTCCAAGTTCTACAATGGATCGAAGGATGACCTATGCCATATCATTTAAATTAAGTTTCACAAAAGAGATAACTATAAAAATGGTCTACAGTGACCCTCAATTACCTTTAATTACTTATCTAACTTGTCGTAAATTACAGTGGCTGATGTTGCTTTTCAATAACTATATAACAGAAAAATCATCACGTTTCAGATTTTTACTTCAAGTGACAAATGTGAACAACATGAGTTTTAATTGACGATCGACACTAGTATTACGCAAAAAAGGGATGTAACAGATGAGACTTCTGCAGTTCTGAGTGAAGCCTCATGCGCTGTTATGCGGCATCGCGTGCGTTCATTACCTTGTCGGTGTTCGTCAGGGGGCGGTGGGCAGCACAGCTCCGCTCACCTCGCCGTCTCGGAAGCAACTCTCTCCTAACTTCTCCTTACTATAATTTACCGAAGGGTTTAAAAAACTATCTGGCTGTGTTTTCATCTGACCAATCAGGGTCTCAATGTTAACCTTAAGCTCCGCCTACAAAAATTCTGTCTATCCAATGAGAAACGTTATACTTTTCGTGGTGGGGCAATGTTTTTAAAGTTTGCAACGTAACAGAGACGCGAAAAAGTCTCACTTGCAGCTCTTGTGGCCCTTTTAGCGTTATCGTAAGATCTATACTGTTCTTCTGGAGGGCTCTATCTGTTAACATGGGCTGGGGGGGTGGTTCTGACGTAACAGAGACGCGAAAAAGTCTCACGCCAAAAAACTTGCGGGTGGTGTGGTCGAAGCGGTTAGCTGGCGATGTGGGTGTCCGTCCCTTATCGTAGGGCCTTCTCGCTTAACACGGTTCTGCTCTCGGCTTCTGTTCCCGTTTCTCCCCTCGGAACTGCGTCGGTCTCACGGTAGGAAGGTATGACATGCATTTAGGCATTCTTGTGTTAGTCTGTGGTATTCCATTTGCTCACTCGTTACTCGTATTACTTTGGTTAATTTAATTTCACGATTTATTCGGAGCTATGTGAAATACTACTGGATTTGCTTATCACGTCAGGGTTTTCATGGAAGGTGTTGGATTTGCCTGACACCTTACAACTGGAATACTCTCTTTCAAATTCTAAAGGTGGCAGCGGTAAAATACAGGGAGCGAAAGGCTATTTACAATTTGTACAGAAACCAGATGGCAGTTATAAGAGTCGAGGGGTATGAAAGGGAAGCAGTGGTTGGGAAGGGAGTGAGACAGGGTTGTAGCCTCTGCCCGATCCTATTCAATCTGTATATTGAGCAAGCAGTAAAGGAAACGAAAGAGTAGGTATTAAAATCCATTTAGAAGAAATAAAAACTTTGAGGTTCGCCGATGACATTGTAATTCTGTCAGAGACAGCAAAGGACTTGCAAGAGCAGTTGAACGGAATGGACAGTGTCTTGAAAGGAAGATATAAGATGAACATCAACAAAAGCAAAACGAGGATAATGGAACGTAGTCGAATTAAGTCGGGTGATGCTGAGGGAATTAGATTAGGAAGTGAGACACTTAAAGTAGTAAAGGAGTTTTACTATTTGGGGAGCAAAATAACTGATGATGGCCGAAGTAGAGAGGATATGAAATGTAGACTGGCAATGGCAAGGAAAGCGTTTCTGAAGAAGAGAAATTTGTTAACATCGAGTATAGATTTAAGTGTGAGGAAGTCGTTTCTGAAAGTATTCGTATGGAGTGTACCCATGTATGAAAGTGAAACATGACCGATAAATAGTTTGGACAGGAAGAGAATAGAAGCTTTCGAAATGTGGTGCTACAGAAGAATGCTGAAGATTAGATGGGCAGATCACATAACTAATGAGGAGGTATTGAATAGAACTGGGGAGAAGAGGAGTTTGTGGCACAACTTGACTAGAAGAAGGGATCGGTTGGTAGGACATGTTCTGAGGCATCCAGGGATCACAAATTTAGCATTGGAGGGCAGCTTGGAGGGTAAAAATCGTAGAGGGAGACCAAGAGATGAATACACTAAGCAGATTCAGAAGGATGTAGGCTGCAGTAGGTACTGGGAGATGAAGAAGCTTGCACAGGACAGAGTAGCATGAAGAGCTGCATCAAACCAGTCTCAGGACTGAAGACCACAACAACAAAAACAACAGTGTTTATAAGTCAGCAATGTCATTTCAGAGCACGGCTGTCAGTTAGAAACGAAATTTCATTTCCGGTAAACTTAATCTGCATGCTCACGGGTGTCATATTAGGTTTTGGTGCAAAGCTCGAATCTCTTCTAAGAGCTGCCGAAGTCAAACACTACTGTTTCAGCACAGCAGGTCCTTTCCGAACAGGTGTGGAGTGGAAAAGTATTGTATTGCAACAGCTAAACACGGCACGACGATACAGTTTCCGTGCCTGATGAATCTCAAATCTGATACAAGACTGAGTGGAATAAAACATCACTGTTTCGAAACAGTGATACGAAGATGTTTGGATACAATGGAACACCAACGTTCATCGATACACTGCTTGGAAACCTCTATGATGGGTAAAGCGTCGACATTATAACGATAAGTTTACGTAATGTGTATACATAAATATATAGTTATAAATATCCCCGTTCGTAGTCGCAAATTATGACAGTATGTTTACTTTTGTGCTGTAACATATAGCTATAATAAGCGGTGGAAATAATTTGCGAACGCCGACCGTGTGCGGCTGTTTCTTGTTGGATCGTCTGATCATCCAGGGGACCGTAGTTTATCACGCATTTACCAGTAGAATATGGCGCGGAGAAAATATTTCACCGCATGCAACTTCCGTCCGATTTTGACGAAAGAATTCGCGACTGTGAACTCTCTGTTTGGCAGAAACATAAAGAAAATTAAATAACTTCATAAAGGAGTGAGACATAGATTCTATACTAAATAAATAGTCCATACACCAGTTCCATTGAAGGATTTAACATGGATGCCGTTTTGAGTGGCACTTCTCGTAATGAAAATAATTCCTTTGACGTTTTCACATAAACGTCGCACAACAAATCTACTGCTATGCAGTATTGCACTTTTATTTTACACTAAAATAATATTATTTTTAACGATACTAATACGGCGGCAAGACATGCGCGTCCGACACAAGTTACAAGAGACAAGAGGAAAAAATGAGTAACTGTTCATCGAGAATATCTCGTACATCCAAAGAATGTGTAAAAGTGTTCTTCTTCTGTCCGTTTTTCCCGCCGCGGTTTTCAAAGTCAGTAACTCTGTGCATCTCTGACGGCGCTTCGACAATAAACACGTTACGTCACATGTCGTTCAACTTTTACATTCTCGCAACATTATTTGCTAACTGTAGCTGTTGTCGAGCGACTGCACGATTATTGAATGATTTAAAATGATAAGGCAATCACATAATGTTACAACATTACGATGTCAGTGATTTCTGTGAATGCTACTTTCTGGCAACTGCAATTATTGGTTGCGATTTGTCATAATTTAAAATCGCAGTTCACGAATTGACAACTTTTATCATTCAACACTCCACCAATGTTAACATGCGATCTATAGCAACATAATTAGTCAACTTTGGTCTCATTGCAACGGAAGTGATATGTTCTCGCCTATAAAGTGTGCAAACTGATTAACTGAAAACTGTGTCTTTTGAAGCCATCATGCGTTTTTCAAAGGGATAGTAAATAAATATAAAATAGACTGTGGGAGAATAATGAAAATTTCATTTACCCCCTCCCCCCTTGTTAAAACTCTCCCATAGCCTTAAATTTTCTAGCAATTTGTTATTTGGCAATGACTTCGTTTCGTGCTCTAAGGATCTACACATCTGCATCTACATGGATACTCTGCAAATCACATTCAAGTGCCTGGCAGAGGGTTCATCGAACCACCTTCACAATTCTCTGTTATTCCAATCTCGTAGAGCGCGCGCGGAAAGTATGAACACCTATATCTTTCCGTACGAGCTCTGACTTCCCTTATTTTATCTTGGTGATCGTTCCTCCCTATGTAGCTCAGTGTCAACAAAATATTTTCGCATTCGGAGGAGAAAGTCGGTGATTGGAATTTCGTGAGAAGATTCCGTCGCAACGAAAAACGCCTTTCTTTTAATTATTTCCAGCCCAAATCCTGTATCATTTCTGTGACATTCTCTCGCATATTTCGCGATAATACAAAACGTGCTGCCGTTCTTTGAACTTTTTCGGTGTACTCCGTCAGTCCTACGTGGTAAGGAGCCCACACCGCGCAGCAGTATTCTAAAAGAGGACGGACAAGCGTAGTGTAGGCAGTCTCCTTAGCAGGTCTGTTACATTTTCTAAGTGTCCTGGCAATAAAACGCAGTCTTTGGTTAGCCTTTCTCACAACATTTTCTGTGTTCTCTCCAATTTTAATTGTTCGTAATTGTAATTCCTAGGTATTTACTTGAATTTACGGCTTTTAGATTAGACTGATTTATCGTGTAACCGAAGTTTGACGCGTTCTTTTTAGCACTCATGTGAATGACCTCGTTATTTAAGGTCAACTGCCACTTTTCGCACCATTCAGATATCTTTTCTAAGTCGTTTTCCCATTCTTTTGATCTTCTGATGACTTTATTAGTCGATAAACGACAGCGTCATCTGTGAACAACCGAAGAAGGCTGCTCAGATTGTCTCCCAAATCGTTTATATAGGTAAGGAACAGCAAAGGGCCTATAACACTGCCTTGGGGAACGCCAGAAATCACTTCTCTTATACTCGATGAGTTTCCGTCAATTAAAACGAACTGTGGCCTCTCTGACAGGAAATCACAAATCCCGTCACATAATTGAGACGATATTCCATAACCGTGGAATTTCACTACGAGCCGCTTGTGTGGTACAGTGTCAAAAGCGTTCCCGAAATCCAGAAATACGGAATCGATCTGAAATCCCTTGTCAATAGCACTCAACACTTCATGTGAGTAAAGAGCTAGTTGTGTTTCAGAAGAACGATGTTTTCTAAATCCATGTTGACTGTGTGTCAATAGACCGTTTCCTTCGAGGTAATTCATAATATTCGAACACAATATATGTTCTAAAATCCTGCCGCATATCAACGTTTACGATATGGGCCTGTGGTTTAGTGGATTACTCCTACCACCTTTCTTGAATATTGGTGTGACCTGTGCAACTTTCCAGTCTTTGGGTACGGATCTTTCGTCGAGCGAACGGTTGTATACGATTGTTAAGTATGGAGGTAATGCATCAGCATATTCCGAAAGGAACGTAATTGGTATACAGTCTGGACCAGAAGACTTGTTTTTATTAAGTGATTTAAGTTGCTTCACTACTCCAAGGATATTTACTTCTACGTTACTCATGTTGGCAGCTGTTCTCGATTAGAATTCTGGAATATTTACTTCGTCTTCTTTTGTAAAGGCATTTCGGAAGGCTGTGTTTAGTAACTCTGCTTTGGCAGCACTGTCTTCGATAGTATCTCCATTGCTATCGCGTAGAGAAGACGTTGATTGTATCTTGCCGCTAACATACTGCACATACGACCAGAATCGCTTTGGATTTTCTGCCAGATTTCGAGACAAGGTTTCATTGTGCAAACTCTTATAGGCATCTCGCATTGAAGTCCGCGCTAAATTTCGAACTTCTGTAAAAGATCGCCAATCTTGGGGATTTTTGCATCTGTTTAAATTTGGCATGTTTGTTTCGCTATTAGTGCATAAAATGAGATTCTCTGTTTCGACTGTAGCTTTTGGACTCGCGCATTAAGTAGAGACGTCTGTATTCCCTAAGTCGGATGCAATATCTCTACCGTGTAAAACTGAACGTAGAATGTGCAAGCCATCGCTTGTCTTCTTCGTCTGTAGAAAAACAGTAGTCTACTATTGAGACCGTGTTTCGGAGCAAAGCCGCGGGACTTTTTGAAGAATATTTTTAGTATATACAGTCTGTTTCCGTAAGAGCGTGCAAAAATGTGACAGGACGTAGAGAATGCTCCACTGAAGAATTTCAGGCGGGGAATCTGGGGCCCGGTGAAGCCTGCTGAAAGAAGTATGGAAGTAAACTTGTCTGCCGCTTTGTCTAGCCTTACAGTTATCCAGCTTAAGTACAACTATAGCGCGCGTCATTTACGACGGCGGCCGAGTTTAGGTTCGTTCTGCGCATCTGACGTCACAAAACACAGTCAGCCAATGTACAGAGAACGACGCTGCCAGAGCTCGACTGCAGTACAGAGCACGGACGAGTGTCTTGAGTTTCAGGAACGTTCAGTCATAAATAAAGTAATTGAACGAAAGCAATGTCTTGATAGCAGACTTTCTTTTATAGAAAGTTTGGAAAAAGCATTCTTTATTCCAATTGCTCCATATTCTATTAATTACTTAAACCAAACAAGCAATAAGTCTCCTAATTCAGGCGATAACAAGGAAAGGTGTCTTCTGTATCAATCTCACGAACCGCTTTTTCCCTATAAAGAACAGTGGTAATTGTTTATTTCCTACTGTATTTCGACGAAGCGTGAGTAATTCATAGTCATACCAACAGTGTTTGTCAGTATTTTGCGTGACCTTTTAGAGTCCTCAAGGAGTTTTATTTCCAGATGAGCTGCGTTAGCGTAATGATTAAGGTGTTGGGTTGCCAAGTAAGAGGTTGTGAGATCAAACTTTGTTAGGTGCTTAATATTTTCTTTATTTAAAAACAGTATCGAAGTGTCTTACTTCATGAATTTTATTCGTTTGAATGTAATTTTTTTAAATTCCTAGTGCTTTATCTCTTCATTAACCCTTTCGCTGCTACAGAGACGTGCTCCCCGCATTTTGTCGTCACTGCACTGCTCGCCTGTGCAGAAACATGGTGTTCCGACTGCTTTGACACACTTATCATTCGTTTTCACAAGAACTATTTGTCCCAAAAATTTGATTTTTACACATCTTCTTGACCGATACCTTCCCCCCCATAAACAACTTAATTTTGTTTCGATGTTCAATGCAGTTATTGTGCAGCATTAGATGTAGTAAACCATTGCACGAAATTTTGAAGAGTTTGCAGTGGTAAAAGTCCGTAGCGTATACTTTCCGTATGGTCGATTTTAGTTGCCACAATGTTGAGAACGAAATGTGGACAAGATACCTAAATTTCATATAAAATTTACAAACTAAACTGTTTGTAGCCGCTGTTGCGAACCAGTTTGTAGCTACTGTTGCGCTCGAGCTACGCAGTCCGCCTGTAAGACCGAGCGAATTCACTGTTCTGTCATGACATACAGGACCGTTTCCAACAAAGATAAGTTTGTCTCGTTTTTTCTTCTCATTCACCGTCTAGTCCAGCTAAACCAGCATGTTCTAGGCTATCATTATGTACAATTCAATTCGAAAGAAACTGTTTACGGTGGTTGCTGAATATTGTGTCAATGGGTAAGCAGTTGCGGCGATTCGTCTACTGGTTTAGTCCGTTCCTTCCCGGTCATCTTCTGTTCTTCATTTGACGATTACTACCGCAAGGT
Source organism: Schistocerca serialis cubense (assembly GCF_023864345.2). Lineage (NCBI taxonomy): Eukaryota > Metazoa > Arthropoda > Insecta > Orthoptera > Acrididae > Schistocerca > Schistocerca serialis. The sequence goes on from NC_064648.1 coordinate 186,569,727, forward strand.
TTGCATTTCTCGTTTGCAGATTGCTTGTCATTATATAAACTGTGGTGTCACCGCCAGACACCACACTTGCCAGGTGGTAGCCTTTAAATCGGCCGCGGTCCGTTAGTATACGTCGGACCCGCGTGTCGCCACTGTCAGTGATCGCAGACCGAGCGCCACCACACGGCAGGTCTAGAGAGACTTCCTAGCACTCGCCCCCAGTTGTACGGACGACTTAGCTAGCGATGCAACACTGACGAAGCCTCGTTTATTTGCAGAGAAGATAGTTAGAATAGCCTTCAGCTAAGTCAATGGCTACGACCTAGCAAGGCGCCATAGCAATTGATAGTTATTGTATGAAGCATGTCTCATCAAGAACGATGTATACAAATGATGGATTAAAGTTAAGTATTCCAGAAGCTACGTACTTTTCTTTATAGCATTCATTACGTGTCCTGTTTCAGACCTCACGCCGTCCTGCGTGAGCTTATAGCGTGCATTTCGGCCTTCTCTAGCAATATAACATAAACTATGTGATCCAAAGTATCCGAACACCCCGGAAAAACATACGTTTTTCACATGAGGCGCATTGTGCTGGTACCTACTGCCAGGTACTCCATATCAGCGACCTCAGTAGTCATCAGACAGTGAGAGAGCAGAATGGGGCGCTCCGCGGAACTCACGGACTTCGATCGTGGTCAGGTGTTAGGGGTCACTTGTGTCATATGTCTGTACGCGATATTTCGGCACTCCTGAACATCCCTAGATGCACTGTTTCCGATGTGACAGAGAAGTGGAAATGTGAAGGGACACGTACAGCACAAAAGCGTACAGGTCGACCTCGTCTGTTGACTGACAGAGACCGCCGACAGTTGTAGAGGGTCGTAATGTATAATAGGCACACATCTATCCAGACCATCACACACGAATGCCAAACTGCATCAGAATCCACTGCAAGTGCTATGACAGTTAGGCGGGAGGTGAGAAAACTAGGATTTCACGGTCGAGCGGCTGCTCATAAGCCACACATCACGTCAGCAAATGCCAACAGCCCTTATCTTGATGTGAAGAGCGTAAACACTGGACGATTGAACAGTGGAAAAACGTTGCGTGGAGTGACGAATCGCGGTACACAATGTGGCGATCCGATGGGGGGGGGGGGGGGGGGGAGGGGGGGGACGGGGTCTGGGTATGGCGAATGCCCGGTGAACGTCATCTGCCAGCGAGTGTAATGCAACAGTAAAATTCGGAGGCGGTGGTGTTATGGTGTGGTCGTGTTTTCCATGGAGGGGCCTTGCATCGCTTGTTGTTTTGCGTTGCACTATTACAGTACAGAGCAAAATGGCTATGGGACTTAACTTCTAAGGTCATCAGTCCCCTAGAACTTAGAACAAGTTAAACCTAACTAACCTGAGGACATCACACACATCCATGCCCGAGGCAGGATTCGAACCTGCGACCGTAGCGGTCACGCGGTCCCAGACTGCAGCGCTTAGAACCGCTCGGCCACTCCGGCCGGCTACAGGCCTACAGTTGTGTTTTAAGAATCTTCTTGCTTCCCACTGTTGAAGAGCAATTCGGCGATGGCGATTGCATCTTTCAACACGACCGAGCACCTGTTCATAATGCACGGCCTGTGGCGGAGTGGTTACACGACAGTAACATCCCTGTAACGGACTGGCCTGCACAGAGTCCGGACGTGAATCCTATAGAACACCTTTGGGATGTTTTGGAACGCCGACTTCATGCCAGGCCTCACCGACCGACATCGATACCTCTCCTCAGTGCAGCACTCCGTGAAGAATGGGCTGCCATTCTCCAAGAAACCTTCCAGCACCTGATTGAACGTACTCCTGCGAGAGTGGAAGCTGTCATCGAGGCTAAGGGTGGGCAAACACCATATTGAATTCCAGCATTACCGATGGAGGGCGCCACGAACTTGTAAGTCATTTTCAGCCAGGTGTCCGGATACTTTTGATCACACAGTGCACGTAAAACGGAGACCGCTAAAAACATGGAACGAGCTGTTGTATCGGTAATAAACGAAGCGATGACCGACAAGAAGCATCGAAACAATTTGTCGTGTCTTTGACTATTTTAAAAATGGGGAAGGATTAGCCCCTTTCGATAGCTGTCAAAACCTGCGGAAAATAATAGCGTGCTTTCAGGAGATCACGAATGTAAAATTAGAGAGATTCGAGCGCGCACGGAGGCTTTCCGGCAGTCGTTCTTCCCGCGAACCGTACGCGACTGTAACAGGAAAGGGAGGTAATGACAGTGGCACGTAAAGTGCCCTCCGCCACACACCGTTGGGTGGCTTGCGGAGCATAAACGTAGATGTAGAAGAAGCGATAGTTAGAACTTGTCAAGTATATTATGGAACTGCAAGAGCGACGTTTTGGTATGAATACGAAAGAACTGCTCAGATAAGCGCATTATCTCAACAAAATTAAAATGGCTGCAGAAATTGGCTCCTCGAATTTCTGGTTCGCCAACCTGACATAAGTTTCAGGAAGCAATGCAAACAGTGGACTCATTACCCTGACATAGATATCAAATAAGCCCAAGTTATTCTCATCTGTGAGATACGTCATTTACCGGCCGGCGTGGCCGAGCGGTTCTAGGCGCTACAGTCTGGAACCGCACGACCGCTACGGTCGCAGGTTCGAATCCTGCCTCGGGCATGGATGTGTGTGATGTCCTTAGGTTAGTTAGGTTTAAGTAGTTCTAAGTTCTACGGGACTGATGACCTGAGATGTTAAGTCCCATACTGCTCAGAGCCACTTGAACCGTTAGATACCTCATTTGTTTTCAGTCCTCTGGCCGATTTGATGCGGCCCGCCATGAATTTCTCTCCTGTGTCAACGTCTTCATCTCAGAGTAGCACTAGCAACCTATGCCCTCAGTTATTTCCTGCATGTATTCCAATCTCCACTTTCTTCTACAGTTTTTGCATTCTACAGCTCCCTCTAATACCAAGAAAGTCAGTCCCTGATGTCTTAACAGATGTCCTATCATGCTGTCCCTTCTCCTTGTCAATATTGTCCACAGATTTCTTTCCTCGTCCTTTCTGCGAAAAAGCTCCTCATTCTTTACCAGGCCACCTAATTTTCAACATTGTTCTGTAGCACCTCATCTTAAATGTCTCTGTACGTCCACATTCTCAGAGATGGTTCGGGACCTCGGCTGTTCAATACAGAATATCGACTCAAACAACTTTCAGCCGTCTTTTAAAAATGTTATTTTATTGGGCTACCAGTTTCGCCGATTTATTACTCCATCTTCAGGCCCCCAGACCGACGTGTAGGAAGATTCCAACCTCGGTTAAGACCAAATTAGGAGCAGATGATGTTTGAAGTCGTCGTTGTTTCAGAAATCTTCAGATACCAGTCTTCGAACGCTGGCCGCTATTTTTCCTGGAGGCGAGTTCCCAGTCTTCCTACACGTCGGTCAGGGCACCTGAAGATGGTGTACTATGTCGCCGAAACTTGGAGCCCAATAAAATAACAATCTGGAAAGACGGCCTAAAGATGTGATTCGATATTCTGTACATCTCACATCTTCGATTCGATCGATGATGTGCGATGTGTCATCGAAGGAAAGAAGAAGGACTGCTTATTCTTTCTTATTCGTAAGATGTATCAAAACATCTTAATACGAAAGCAGAGCGACGATATAAGCTGAAGCCGATGGACCATTAGAAGTGCCGAACATATCCCGATTTCACGATAAAGGATGACAGCCAAAACAGCTGCAGGATAAAAATTTATTAAAATTCTTGACCAAGGTTTCGGTATATATAAATATACCTTCATCAGAAGTAAAAAATCTAAAATTACATCATGCAATGGAGATTAATAAAACAATTGTGCCAAAGACGTCGTCAATTGTTTTATTAATGTCCATTGCATGATGTAATTTTAGATTTTTTACTTCTGATGAAGGTATATTTATATATACCGAAACCTTGGTCAAGAATTTTAATAAATTTTTATCCTGCAACTGTTTTGGCTGTCATCCTTTATCGTGAAGAATTTCAACAGTTGCTGTTTCAGCCATCTTTAAAATCTTGAGATTTCCCGATTTAGTATGCACAAACAGAAATTTGATAGCGATTTTCCATGAGAAATTTAATCTTTACCGACGAGGCACACTTCGAGTAAGCCGGGCGTTGTGGCCGAACGGTTCTAGGCGCTTCAGCCAGGAACCGCGCTGTTGCTACGTTCGCGGGTTCGAATCCTGCCTCGGGCACGGATATGTGTGATGTCCTTAGGTTAGTTAGGTTTAAGTAGTTCTAAGTTCTAGGGGACTGATGACCTCAGATGTTAAGTCCCATAGTGCTCAGACCCATTTGAACCATTTTTGAAGTGCGAGTAAACAAAATTTCCGGATGTGGGACACACAGAATCCTCGCATGATCCGTGGCAAGTGTCTTTATGCACAACAAGTGGTGTGGGTTACGGGCTGGCGGACTAATTGGGCCGTGTTTTTTTGAAGGTGAGACAGGAGAAACAGTGACAGTAACTGCTTGTAGCGCGACTTTGAATGTCGCCGCGCTACACTCGTTCCCTCAGATAAAAAATACCCCGTCACAGCGGTATGAGCGCTCGACGGCAGAGAACCTACTAAAATTGTAGCTCTTTTTTTGTTTTCTATCCGTTTCTTGATTGTCTCTTGATTAGCCGAAGCTTAAGGCAGACGTGATCTGATGAAGACGTAAAAAAAACTTATTAGCTAGTCTTGATCTGATGTTAATGTGTAGACATATTGTGGAAGTTGTTAAGAAATTCGGAGGATGGAAGTAGCAAAGTAAATTAAGTTGCATACAGTATCAAGATGATTTTAATTGGTATAAATTAGTGATTCCTGGACGATTGCAAGATTTCGGAGCAGCCATTCCTCGCAGAAATGAAGGAGATTTTTGAAGACCTGGACGCCGCACGAAAGAAGACATTTAGCCTGGTAAAGGATGAACTCTTATCTGCGCCATTTTCCCCTGTCAGTTACATTTTGGTATTCTCTGTTTCTTTTCAGTAAGTTTTGTAGTGGAAATTGGTTTAACTTTTGCTCAAAAACGCCACAAGGACCACCCCAACTATAGTTTTTCTGTAATACGAAGTCCGATTTGCTTTTCATTCTTTCCCTTTTTTTTTCACGGTCATTAAAGATTTTAAAAAACCCATTTTCACTTACGATTTCTTCCCACATTTTCAACCTTTTTCTTTTCTTTTCTCTTTTTTCTTTTATTAACCACTACATGCTGACCGTTATCGCCACGTGATAACACAGTTTTTATGGGCGCAGTTGCAGGAATTGAATGTGGAAACACACGTGCTTCCAGCAGGACTGGGTAACCTGCCCACACTGTTTGTTGAAACAATGAGGCTGCTGACAGAAAGGTTCCCCCCTGCTCTGGTCTCTCGCAATGGCTGTCAGAAGCGGTGCCCGACATCCTGTGATCTGACAAGTGTGCATGTAGAACTGTAAACGGATCCTAGCCAAGGCTCCACATACGTTATGTACCAAGAATAATGGGGACTGTTCGCAATTTCTGGTTAAGCCATTTCGCAAGGACAATCATAAATTTAAAAATTACAGGGTCGCCACCAGCACAAGCCCTTCCTAACAATTAAGAAAAGACCGAACTGGAAATTATCAGTTCAGTTAAGTTAAGAATTTAATTATAAGAATGCAATTTTTCTTAAGACACTAACATGATGAACAGCATTGTACAGGGTTATTACAAATGATTGAAGCGATTTCACAGCTCTACAATAACTTTACTATTTGAGATATTTTCACAGTGCTTTGCACACACATGCAAAAACTCAAAAAGTTTTTTTAGGCATTCACAAATGTTCGATATGTGCCCCTTTAGTGGTTCGGCAGACATCAAGCCGATAATGAAGTTCCTCCCACACTCGGCGCAGCATGTCCCCATCAATGAGTTCGAAAGCATCGTTGATGCGAGCTCGCAGTTCTGGCACGTTTCTTGGTAGAGGAGGTTTAAACACTGAATCTTTCACATAACCCCACAGAAACAAATCGCACGGGGTTAAGTCGGGAGAGCGTGGAGGCCGTGACATGAATTGCTGATCGTGATCTCCACCACGACCGATCCATCGGATTTCCAATCTCCTGTTTAAGAAATGCGGAACATCACGATGGAAGTGCGGTGGAGCACCATCCTGTTGAAAGATGAAGTCGGCGCAGTCGGTCTCCAGTTGTGGCATGAGCCAATTTTCCAGCATGTCCAGATACACGTGTCCTGTAACGTTTTTTTCGCAGAAGAAAAAGGGGCTGTAAACTTCAAACCGTGAGATTGCACAAAACACGTTAACTTTTGGTGAATTGCGAATTTGCTGCACGAATGCGTGAGGATTCTCTACCGCCCAGATTCGCACATTGTGTCTGTTCACTTCACCATTAAGAAAAAATGTTGCTTCATCACTGAAAACAAGTTTCGCACTGAACGCATCCTCTTCCATGAGCTGTTGCAACCGCGCCGAAAATTCAAAGCGTTTGACTTTGTCATCGGGTGTCAGGGCTTGTAGCAATTGTAAACGGTAAGGCTTCTGCTTTAGCCTTTTCCGTAAGATTTCCCAAACCGTCGGCTGTGGTACGTTTAGCTGCCTGCTCGCTTTATTCGTCGACTTCTGCGGGCTTCGCGTGAAACTTGCCCGCACGCGTTCAACCGTTTCTTCGCTCACTGCAGGCCGACCCGTTGATTTCCCCTTACAGAGGCATCCAGAAGCTTTAAACTGCGCATACCATCGCCGAATGGAGTTAGCAGTTGGTGGATCTTTGTTTAACTTCGTCCTGAAGTGTCGTCGCACTGTTATGACTGACTGATGTGAGTGCATTTCAAGCACGACCTACGCTTTCTCGGCTCCTGTCGCCATTTTGTCTCACTGTGCTCTCGAGCGCTCTGGCGGCAGAAATCTGAAGTGCGGCTTCAGCCGAACAAAACTTTATGAGTTTTTCTACGTATCTGTAGTGTGTCGTGACCATATGTCAATGAATGGAGCTACAGTGAATTTATGAAATCGCTTCAATCATTTGTAATAGCCTTGTGTGTCGTATTGTCGTATTGTTTAATTAAATGTGATAATTTCGTAATTTTGAGACAGTTCTAACAACCCTACTACAACAAAGGTCAGAATTTAATAATGATTGTGGTGTTGCTCACGCTGCTAAATATTGCATTTTCGGGCAACAACAAAGTTATATTATGTAGCAGGTGTCATTAGAGTTAATAAAGTCATTTCATGTAATAATCAAAAAACTAGGCACTCATCTTTTTGTGTTTCCCACGCTGGTCTCATCGTAAAATCGTGGCTCAATTGTTGCAAATCTAGGTGGTTATGATTCCAAGCTCGGATGCAAAGAGGCCTAGGTTTTATTCTGCTATATTCAAAAGTTTTGTAGATGCGCTTCTCAAACCATTCTTGGAGATTAAACCTTTCAAAGTTAGCACAATGGTGATGTAAAAAACTAATCAGCACTCCGAATTTAAGTTACACTTCCTTTTAACTGCTTTTATTGCAATATCACGTATCACACAAAACATCACTTCACAATACAAAACATACTTGAAAACAGCTTCCTCACATTTTATAAGCCAACCATAATATGCATCTTTCCAACATGACGTCCAAGACTTGACTTTTTCAAGGTCCGACTCTCTAACAACGTAACAACTAACTAACTAATAATCGCTTACGCGCCCAAAAATCAGAGTTACAAGTACGTCAAAGATCATAGTGACAAAAGAAAGAATACACATAAGAATAATATTGTAATATAAATATATCGATGTATCAAAAGTGAAACCAACTCTGAATGTTGTCTCAGAAATATGTTAAGTAGTTAACAGAAACACAGTAGAATATTGCTGGTATCGAGAGGTTCAGGTGAGGTGCCGTAATGGTTACGTAATTCAAGTACCATTACACAGTACACCGTTCACTTTGATTTTTCCTCCATCACAAGCAAGCAGATCAACTTAAAAAAATAAACCAAGGAATAGAAAATTAATTTGAAAACTGGTATCAATGAGAAAGATAAAGGACGCAGAGTTTATCTTTCACGTAGCACATTTATTTCATTACTGAATTTGATGCACATCCTATGAATACACATGACTGGTGCCTGAATAAAAAAGTTTAACTACATAATTCGCAAAAAACTATAGAATCGCGCAATTACAAACGAAAAACACACAAAAGGGAAGTGTAAACACAATAATTCAATCATTCCATCTACATACCCACGACTGTCCGAAAGGAACAAAGGAACTTCCACACTTTCGATTTGAACCACCATCATCGCCGATTTTTAACAAAATAATTATGCCACATTCCGAAAATACATAACTACAACGCTTTTTTTTAGCCAAAATGGCAGTTTACTTCAACAGTAACACCTGATCAGATTGAAACAAAGTATCACACTTAGTTCACATATAATGTTCCTCCATGACACAAATGTTCTAAACACTTATTTATGTACAGTGTTTGCGACTGAATTATTGAGTGACTTCTGGCAACAAAAACTTACAAAAATTAAAAGTGATGGCTAGCATCTTCAAAGTTCAACCTAAATTCCATGCAATCACTGGCGGGCAGTCTACGGTACAATATACGTATATACGGTGTAAGCAAAGTACACTTTCACTCATATACATCTTCTTTGTCCGCAATGTCTCTTACAATATCAGCGGGTCTCACTAGTTTCTCCGCACCTGAATCTGGAATTTCAAATCCAAATTCATCCTCCATCGCCATTATGACTTCTACATGATCAAGAGAGTCCAAACCGAGATCATTCATAAAATGGGAATCCAAGGTGAGCTTATATGCAGTGACCTTGACCTTTGCTGCACAAACTTTAAACACTCTTTCACGAATCTTGCCCATTGTTGGCTTAGCCTCGGCAAAGTGTCGGACATGTCCCTTCTGCCAGAAACCCTGGCCGGAAAGTATTTTTGGTCTTTGAACTGTGTCTGACAGGTTGTTTTGCTGTAAATACTTCTGCTGCACACAAATTGCTCTCATTCTAGGCAAAGTCCTAAAGGCACACACGTTTCTCGCCAAGACACACCGCAATCCTTGTGCTGTTGTTGTTGTTGTTGTTGTGGTCTTCAGTCCTGAGACTGGTTTGATGCAGCTCTCCATGCTACTCTATCCTGTGCAAGCGTCTTCATCTCCCAGTACCTACTGCAGCCTACATCCTTCTGAATCTGCTTAGTGTATTCATCTCTTGGTCTCCCTCTATGATTTTTACCCTCCACGCTGCCCTCCAATGCTAAATTTGTGATCCCTTGATGCCTCAAAACATGTCCTACCAACCGATCCCCTCTTCTAGTCAAGTTGTGCCACAAACTTCTCTTCTCTCCAATCCTATTCAATACCTCCTCATTAGTTACGTGATCTACCCACCTTATCTTCAGCATTCTTCTATAGCACTTCTTCTCCTTGTGCTATAGCAGCCATTTTCGCGCAATAGGACCTTAGCCACACTTCGACACCCTGCTCCTTGAATGCACTATTTAGTTAAGCTGAAGTACTTAAATATTCCATGAGTTTAACATAGGGAAGTTCTAATTCGACCTACTTCCTATCAACAGAAACCCTCTCTAGGAGCTACGAACTGCACTCACCAACCGCTAGCTGCAGAGTGTCCTTTCTCCGCCGAACCACCGGTGCAACGGAAGCTACCAGAGGGGTAGACTTCCGCCACCAACCAGACGGACAAACCAACCTCAGACTAAGATGGGTAAACCTCTCTGTCCAGGTACTGGGATCCTAAGTTGGTCATCCTGTGCTAGCCTCCAGACGAGAAGCAAACATCACGTGCTCCTAGCAGACGGTAACCAGCTCAGCGTCCCCCACAAAAGAAACCGGAAACCACTCGTAAAAACACTCATTCAGTCACATTCGCGCACACACAGGGTAGGGTGAAGGGAAAAAGTGGCTCCAAGTTGGGCGCCACTTGTGACGTCCTTTGTCATTCGTGACGTCACGGAAATGAATGGAAATGAAGTCCCATGCTTCCTTACAGAGCGTAGGGGAACGATGCGGGAGCCCCGCACCGCCTTACTACGCAAGGTCCTAATGGAGGTGGTTTGCCGTTGCCTTCCTCCGACCGTAATGGGAATGAATGGTGATGATGAAGACGACACAACAACACCCAGTCATCTCGAGGCAGGAAAAATTCCTGACCCCGCCGGGAATCGAACCCGGGACCCCGTGCTCGGGAAGTGAGAATGCTACCGCGAGACCACGAGGGCGGACCGTGACGTCACATACAAAGGAAATTATTACACATATATTTTAAATATAATTTTATTTTTAATTTATCAGCATGATTCTTTCTCTCAGGGATATTGTCTTTTCTTATTACGTTTACTTACGTGCAGAAGTAAATATGAAACGGGTTCTTAAAGGGCTTCAGTTATTCATGTACCAACCTTAGATTTTGAACGTGATGACTAAAATATAGTTGGCGTTAACTGAATTGAACGTAATTTTGTTAATTTCTATTTATTGATTGCAAAGCAACGCTCGAGAGAATTTCGATTGTTGCCGTGGAGCGGCCAAGATGAAACTTACTGAACTCATGGAATCTGTATAGTTTAAAAACATGAAATTTAACGTAAATTAATTATCTGTTGCAATTTAAAAAGGTTCTTATAACTAAATCTCTCGCATTTACAGTTACTGTTAACACTTTGATAAATAAATTAATAGTTCGGCGCGTAATGGCCGCCCAGAGGCTGCATCGGAAGATGAGCTTCTCGCAGTGCAAATTACTGAAAAAATGCTTATTAAAAATAATTAGCCACTGCGAGCATTTGACGTGACAACTATTACAAAGGCTGCCATCCGCATAGCGAAACAAAACAGTGTGTGTGTGTACCACAAAATACGTCCTTGCTCCTCGGCCGTACAATCGCGTCTCTGTCGATCCTTTTTTATTTTCATAGACATTAAATAAAGCTGCTATCGCTGCATATCAGTTGTTTCAAGAACATTAACTATATCTTTTACATTAATCATATCTATAAAATACGTAAACTACGATATGCAACCGCTAAAAATTTCAATATTTATGTGACGTACCGTCACACAGACGACAACCAACTCAGCAAAAGAAACCCGAAACTACTCGTAAAAACACACATTCAGTCACATTCACGCTCACACAGGGTAGGGTGAAGGGAAAAACGTGATAAATACAGTTCATGATATCCTATGGAACATAAAAAGTCAAACATAATATCATTAATAAGTCTTACTTTGATTGCTCAGTCTTTCTGGGAGAGTTAATAAATTAAACCGCAATCAGGCGGTGGACAGAGTAGGATGCACAGAATCCAATGAGACTCCAGAGATCTAGACGCTGAGTCCGGAACCGCATGACTGCTACGGTCGCAGGTTCGAATCCTGCCTCGGGCATGGATGTGTGTGATGTCCTTAGGTTAGTTAGGTTTAAGTAGTTCTAAGTTCTAGGGGACTGATGACCGCAGATGTTAAGTCCCATAGTACTCAGAGCCATTTTTTTAGACTCACCGTGTAACCTGTTACCGATAGAGTGTGTCAAGTCTTGTATTTATATGAACAGCCCACTAACAGTCCCTCAACTCAAGGCAGGAATCAGACGTGTCAGGGGTCAAATTCGAGAGGAACTTTACGCTAGAGTCGTCGAAAATAGTTTCCACAAAGTGGGTGTGTGCAGACGAAGACGTAGAAGACATCATTATGGAAATGAATGCTCGAAACCAGCTACAATAAGGTTTTTCTTTTTTTAAATTTTACACGGCAGGCCTATTTCGGCTTATTGCCATTGTAAAGTGGCGTGTAGTTGGGTGTGGCGATCATATTGCATTTAGAGTAATGTCATGTCTCAGTAAGTGTGGTACTTCTTGTAGTTACCGAAACGTAAAAAGACGTCTTCGTCAGATATTTTGACACTTTTTTTTACGTTTATACGTTTCGATAACTACAAGAACTATTGTACTTACCGATACATGACAGAACGAATTTGCTATAGATGGAGCGTGGTTATCACTTCCAACTGGACGCCACCTGATAAGAGCAATAAGTCGGAACAAAATATTAAAAAACATATTACCATATTGCAGCTCAAATTGAGCAATCATTTCCATAATGTCTTGTACCCAGGTATACTGTACTGTGGGCCCAACAGAACGTAAGCAATTTCGTTTCATGTTTAATGGCAGTCTCCGAGTTTCATACTGACATAATAATACTAGCAGTTTTCAAATAAATTACGTGTCTTATTATTAAATTAAAAGTTACGTTCTTTATGGGACCCTGTACATTAATTTATGTCTAGATATACATCTACATCTACATACATACTCCGCAATCCACCATACGGTGCGTGGCGGAGGGTACCTCGTACCACAAATAGCATCTTCTCTCCCTGTTCCACTTCCAAATGGAGCGAGGGAAAAATGACTCCCTATATGCCTCTGTACGATCCCTAATCTCTCTTATCTTTGTGGTCTTTCCGCGAAATGTAAGTTGGCGGCAGTAAAATTGTACTGCAGTCAGCCTCAAATGCTGGTTCTCTAAATTTCCTCAGTAGCGATTCACGAAAAGAACGCCTCCTTTCCTCTGGAGACTCCCACCCGAGTTCCTGAAGCATTCCCGTAACACTCGCGTGATGATCAAACCTACCAGTAACAAATCTAGCAGCCCGCCTCTGAATTGCTTCTATGTCTGTGGTGTCACCGCCAGACACCACACTTGCTAGGTGGTAGCCTTTAAATCTGCCGCGGTCCGTTAGTATACGCCGGACCCGCATATCGCCACTGTCAGTGATTGCAGACCGAGCGCCGCCACACGGCAGGTCTAGAGAGACTTCCTAGCACTCGTCCCAGTTGTTCAACCGACTTTGCTAGCGATGGTTCACTAACAAACTACGCTCTCCTTTGCCGAGACGATAGTTAGCATAGCCTTCAGCTACGTCATTTGCTACGACCTAGCAAGGCGCCATTACCAGTTACTATTGATACTGAGAATCATGTACCGTCAAGAGCGACGTTCACCAGATATGGATTAAAGCTAAGTATTCCACCAGCTACGTCCGTTTTTTGCTAAAGTCTAATTTCCTTGACCCAGACCTCACGCCAGCCTGCGTGAGCTAAAACGCGTGCCTTTCGGCTTCCTCTAGTAACACGGTGTTGGCTCTCCTACCAACCCACAACAATGTCCTCCCTCAATCCGATCTGATAGGGATCCCAAACGCTCGAGCAGCACTCGAGAATAGGTCGTATCAGTGTTTTATAAGCGGTCTCCTTTACAGATGAACCACATCTTCCCAAAATTCTACCAATGAACCGAAGACGACTATCCGCCTTCCCCACAACTGCCATTACATGCTTGTCCCACTTCATATCGCTCTGCAATGTTACGTCCAAGTATTTAATCGACGTGACTGTGTCAAGCGCTACACTACTAATGGAGTATTCAAACAATATGGGATTCTTTTCCCTATTCATCTGCATTAATTAACATTTATCTATATTTAGAGTTAGCTTCCATTCTTTACACCAATCACAAATCCTGTCCAAGTCATCTCGTATCCTCCTACAGTCACTCAACGACGACACCTTCCCGTACACCACAGCATCATCAGCAAACAGCCGCACATTGCTATCCACCCTATCCAAAAGATCATTTATGTAGACAGAAAACAACAGCGGACCTACCACACTCCCCTGGGGCACTCCAGATGATACCCTCACCTCCGATGAACACTCACCATCGAGGACAACGTACTGGGTTCTATTACTTAAGAAGTCTTCGAGCCACTCACATACTTGGGAACCAACCCCATATGCTCGTACCTCAGTTAGGAGTCTGCAGTGGGGTACAGAGTCGAACGATTTCACTGGAAGTCAAGGAATATGGCATCCGTCTCATACCCTTCATCCACGGTTCGCAAGATATCGTGTGAAAAAAGGGCGAGTTTCGTTTCGCAGGAGCGATGCTTTCTAAAGCCGCGCTGATGCATGGACAGCAACTTCTCTGTCTCAAGGAAATTCATTATATTCGAACTGAGAATATGTTCGAGAATCCTGCAACAAAGCGATGTTAAGGATATTGGTCTGTAATTTTGAGGATCCGTCCTTCTACCCTTTTTATATACAGGCGTCACCTGCGCTTTTTTCCAGTCGTTCGGGACTTTACGTTGGGCAAGAGATTCGCGATAAATGCAGGCTAAGTAAGGAGCCAATGCAGTAGAGTACTCTCTGTAAAACCGAATTGGAAACCCATCAGGCCCTGGCGATTAATTTGTTTTCAACCCATTCAGCTGCTTCACAACCCCATGGATGTCTATGACTATGTCCTCCATACGGGAATCTGTACGAGACTCAAACGGCGGTATGTTTGTACGATCCTCCTGCGTGAAAGATTTCTCAAATGCTAATTGTAAAATTTCAACTTTCGTTTTGCTGTCTTCCGTTGCCAGGCCAGACTGTTCAGTGAGTGACTGAATGGAAGCCTTCGACCCGGTTACCGATTTTACGTAAGGCCAGAATTTCCTTGGGTTTTCAGCAACATCTTTTTCTAAGGTATGACGGTGGTAGTGGTTGAATGCTTCGCGCCTCACTCTTTTTACAGCAACACGAATCTCTACTAACTTTTGCCTGTCCTCATTCTCCCGATCTTTCTTGTACCGCGAGTGCAACTGCCTTTTCTTCCCGAGCTTTCTCCGAATTGCGATGTTAAACCACGGTGGGGTCATCTTCATTTGCAAATTTTATTACAAAAATGTTCCTAACGTTTCTAATTTTTTTTCCGTCACTGAGACCTCCGAAATCTGTTCCATACTTCAGGCCATCCGTCACCTACTGACCGTCGTGTTGTTGTTGTGGTCTTCAGTCGTGAGACTGGTTTGATGCAGCTCTCCATGCTACTCTATCCTGTGCAAGCTTCTTCATCTCCCAGTACCTACTGCAACCTACATCCTTCTGAATCTGCTTAGTGTACTAATCTCTCGGCCTCCCTCTACGATTTTTACCCTCCACGCTGCCCTCCAGTGCTAAATTGGTGATCCCTTGATGCCTCAGAAGATGTCCTACCAACAGATACCTTCTTCTAGTCAAGTTGTGCCACAAGCTCCTCATCTCCCCAATTCTATTCAATACCTCCTCATTAGTTATGTGATCTACCCATATAATCTTCAGCATTCTTCTGTAGCACCACATTTCGAAAGCTTCTATTCTCTTCTTGTCTAAACTATTTATCGTCCACATTTCACTTCCATACATGGCTACACTCCATACAAATACTTTAAGAAACGACTTCCTGACATTTAAATCTATACTCGATGTTAAGAAATTTCTCTTCTTCGAAACGCTTTCCCTGCCACTGCCAATCTACATTTTATACCCTCTCTACTTCGACCATCATCACTTATTTTGCTCCCCAAATAGCAAAACTCCTTTACTACTTTAAGTGTTTCATTTCCTAATCTAATTCCCTCAGCATCACCGCACTTAATTCGACTACGTTCCATTATCCTGTTTTGCTTTTGTTGATGTTCATGTTATACCCTCCTTTCAAGACACTGTCCATTCCGTCCAACTGCTCTTCCATGTCCCTTGCTGTCTCTGATAGAATTACCAATGTCATCGGCGAACCTCAAAGTTTTTATCTCTTCTCCATGGATTTTAATACCTACTCCGAATTTTTCTTTTGTTTCCTTTACTGCTTGCTCAATATACAGGTTGATTAACATCGGGGAGAGGCTACAACCCTGTCTCACTCCCTTCCCAACCACTGCCTCCCTTTCATGCCCCTCGACTCTTATAACTGCCATCTCGTTTCTGTACAAATTGTAAATAGCCTTTCGCTCTCTGTATTTTACCCCTGCCACCTTCAGATTTTGAAAGAGAGTATTCAAGTCAACATTGTCAAAAGCTTTCTCTAAGTCTACAAATGCTAGAAATGTAGGTTAGCCTTTCCTTTACCTTTCTTCTAAGATAAGTCGTAGGGTCAGTATTGCCTCACGTGTTCCAATATTTCTAAGGAATCCAAACTGATCTTCCCCGAGGTCGGCTTCTACCAGTTTTTCCATTCGTCTGTAAAGGCGCTGGGCAACGTTAATTTGCAGTTTAGCAGAGAGTCTCTGCTAGAAATTTTAGAGAATTTTGTAATCGCTAAAAAGCCTGTACGCAGACTTCCAGAGCGGATGCGTACGGTTGCAGGTATAGAAACACCGTCGCCACACACTGCCCACTCGCCAGCGGGGAGCAGGTGGTGTAGAGGGGGATACTATGTAGAAGGGAGACCAGCGATATTACGCCCGACACTCACCTCACGGACCAGTATCCGAGGCGGTCTTCCCACAGCACCGCTGGAGAACGTGCCGCTGGAACAGCCCCCTCCAGTTCCGCCAGCTGGAGGACGCAGGCAGCCCTGGGGACGGAGAGAAGGTCCTCGCGCCGTCACGACCCACGACCGCGCAGCTCGCCTCCCTTACGACCCGCGACCCACGATCGCACTGAGCGCCAGATTCACGTCTAGCCCCGCAGGCAGTGAAATGCCGGGTGCGCATGCGTCGTAAGCCAATTTCCATAACAGCGAGAGGGGGGCGGTGAGGGTTAGAGCTGCTGGTCTGCCACTGGTCCGCCCGCTAGCCAATAGCGTCGCTCCAAGCGGCACTGCACCCAATATTGATCGGCCGCGGGTAACGTCTCTGTGCTGGCTGACCCCACCACATCGTCTCGATGGCCACGCCCACCTCGGTGTGTGGTCCTAATCCTGGCAAAAAAGTTTCGCAAGAAATTGGGCAGCATTATTTTTAGCCTGTATCAATCCCGCATGTTATTCGATCTGTGTATTGAGAGCAAGCAGTAAAGGTTCAAATGGCTCTCAGCACTATGGGAGTTAACTTCTGAGGTCATCAGTACCCTAGAACTTAGAACTACTTAAACCTAACTAACCCAAGGACATCACACACATCTATGCCCGAGGCAGGATTCGAACCTGCGACCGTAGCGGTCGCGCGGTTCCAGACTCTAGCACCTAGAACCGCTGGGCCACCCTGGCCGGCCAAGCAGTAAAGGAAACCATCCAAAAAATGTGAAGTAGGTATTAAAATCCATGGAGAAGAAATAAAAACTTTGACCTTTGCTGACGATATCGCAATTCTGTCAGAGACAAAAAATGGTTCAAATGGCTGCGAGCACTATAGGACTCAACATCTTAGGTCAAAAGTCCCCTAGAACCTAGAACTACTTAAATCTAACTAACCTAAGGACATCACACACACCCATGTCCAAGGCAGGATTGGAACCTGCGACCGTAGCAGCCCCGCGGTTCCGTACTGCAGCGCCTAGAACCGCACGGCCACCACGGCCGGCTCTGTCAGAGACAGCAAAGGACCTAGAAGAGCACCTGAACGGAATGGACAGTCTCTTGAAAGGAGGATATAAGATCAACATCAACAAAAGCAAAACGAGGATAATGGAATGTGAACGAATTAAGACAGGTGATGCTGAGGGAATTAGATTGGGAAATGAGACACTAAAACTAGTAAAGCAGTTTTGCTACTTGGTGAGCAATATAACTGATGGTGGTCGAAGTAGAGAGGATATAAAATGTAAACGAGCTATGGCAAAGAGAGCGGTTCTGAAGCACAGAAATTGGTTAACATCGAGTATAGATTTAAGCGTCAGGAAGACTTTTCTGAAAGTATTCGTGTGGAGTGTAGCCATGTACGGAAGTGAAACATGGACGATAAACAGTGTAGACAAGAAGAGAATAGAAACTTTCGAAATGTGGAGCTACAGAAGAATGCCGAAGAATAGATGGGTAGATCACGTAACTAATGAGGAGGTATTGAATAGAATTGTGGAGAAGAGGAGTTTGTGGCACAACTTGACTAGAAGAAGGGCGGTTGGTAGGACATGTTCTGAGTCATCAAGGGATCACCAATTTAGTATTGGAAGGCAGCGTGGAGGGTAAAAATTGTAGAGGGAGACCAAGAGATAAATACACTAAGCAGATTCAGAAGGATGTAGGTTGTAATACATATTCGGAGATTGCACAGGATAGAGTAGCATGGAGAGCTGCATCGAACCAGTCTCTGGACGGAAGACCACAATAACAACAACATATCAATACTTTTCTTAACTGCGGGATCACCTAACAAGGGAACCTCCCCATCGCACCCCCCTCAGATTTGGTTATAAGTTGACACAGTCGATGGGCCTTGACAAACTGAACACAAATCAATCGATAAAACAGGAAGAAGTTGTGTGGAACTACGAAAAAAAAATAAGCAAAATATATAAACTGAGTAGTCCATGCGGAACATAGGTAACATCAAGGATACTGTGAGCTCAGGAGCGCCGTGGTCCCGTGGTTAGCGTGGGCAGCTCCGGCATGGGAAGTCCTTTGTTCAAGTCTTCCCTCGAGTGAAAAGTTTACTTTGTTTATTTTTGCAAACTTTTGATCTGTCCGTTTGTTCATTGACGTCTCTGTTCACTATAGTAAGTTTAGTGTCTGTGTTTTGCGACCGCACCGCAAAACCGTGCGATTAGTAGACGAAAGGACGTGCCTCTCCAATGGGAACCGAAAACATTTGACCGCAAGGTCATAGGTCAACCGATTCCTCCACAGGAAAACACGTCTGATATATTCTATACGACACTGGTGACGGCATGTGCGTCAGATGACAGGAATATGTTGTCGACCCACCTAACTTGTACACTTGGCGAACGGGTAAAAAGATTCTTCTACCTTGCCCGATTTAGGATGTGATAAACACTCCCACAAAAGTGATGAAAACATAACAGTTTGTTACATAAACTGCAACAAATAAATGCAACAGTTTCACAGTCGCACAGTTTTCCCTGTGCTCTGTCAAAACATATGTTTTTAACGTTTTCAAATTTTTCCGTGTGTAGACCGTCAAATCCTGCATATGTCCGAGCAAATCTGAACATGTCCTGAAATTTTGGAGAGCGAAGTTGATTATGTGATTATGAGTGCCTGAACTTTGATAATTGTCTGAAAAGAAAGTATAAAGCTTTTCACTCGAGGGGAGACTTGAACCAAGGACTTCTCATTCTGCAGCTGCTCACGCTAACCACGGGACCACGGCGCTCCTGTGCTCACATCATCCTTAATGTTTTGCCTATGTTGCGCATGGACTACTCAGTTTGTATATTTTGCTTATTTTTTTTTCGTAGTTCCACACAACTTCTTCCTGTTTTCTCGATTGATCTGTGTTCAGTTTTTCAAGGCCTATCCACTGTGCCAACTTATAACTAAATCTGACGGGGGTGCGATGGGGAGGTTCCCTTGTTAGAACCATTTTTGAGGTTTGCCGACAACAATGTAATTCTGTCAGAGACAGCAAAGGACCTGGATGAGCAGCTGAACGGAATGGACAGTGTCTTGAAAGGAGGGTATAAGATGAACATCAACAAAAGCAAAACGAGGATAATGGAATGAAGTCGAATTAAATCGGGTGATACTGAGGGAATTAGATTCGGGAATGAGACACTTAAAGTAGTAAAGGAGTTTTGCTATTTGGGGAGCAAAATAACTGATGATGGTCGAAGTGGAGAGGATGTAAAATGTAGACTGGCAATGGCAAGGAAAGTATTTCTGAAGGAGAGAAATTCGTTAGCATCTGGTATAGATTTATTCGTTAGAAAGACTTTTCTGGGAGTATTTGTTTAGAGTATAACCATGTATGGAAGTGAAACATGGACGATAAATAGTTTGGACAAGAAGAGAATAGAAGCTTTGTAAATGTGGGGCTACAGCAGAATGTTGAAGATCAGATGGGTAGATTACGTAACTAATGAGGAGGTATTGAACAGAATTGGGGAGAAGAGGAATTTGTGGAACAGCTTGGCTAGAGGAAGGGATCGGCTGGTAGGACATGTTCTGAGGCATCAAGGGATTATCAATCTAATACTGGAGGGCAGTGTGGAGGGTAAAAATCGTAGTGGGAGACCAAGAGATGAATACACTAAGCAGATTCAGAAAGATCTGGGAGATGAAGAAGCTTGCACAGGATAGAGTAGCATGGGGAGCTGCATCAAACCAGTCTCTGGACTGAAGCCGGCCGCGGTGGTCTAGCGGTTCTAGGCGCTCAGTCCGGAACCGCGCGACTGCTACGGTCGCAGGTTCGAATCCTGCCTCGGGCATAGATGTATGTGATGTCCTTAGGTTAGTTAGGTTTAAGTAGTTCTAGGTTCTAGGGGACTTATGACCACAGCAGTTGAGTCCCATAGTGCTCAGAGCCATTTTTTTCCGCTAGCCAGCTGCCGGTGTGTGACGGAGGTTACCTTGAGTACCTCTAACGGTTCTCCCTTCTATTCGAGTCTCCTGTTGTTCGTGGAAAGAAGGATTGTCGGTATGCCTCCGTGTGGGCTCTAATCTCTCTGATTTTATCCTCATGGTGTCTCCGCGAGATGTACGTAGGAGGTAGCAATATACTGATCGACTCCTCGGTGAAGGTATGTTCTCGAAACTTCAACGAAAGCCCGTGTAGAGCTACTGAGCGTCTCTCCTGCAGAGTCCTCCACTGGAGTTTATCTATCATCTCCGTAATGCTTTCGCGATTACTAAATGATCCTGTAACGAAGCGCGTTGCTGTCCGTTGGATCTTCTCTATCTCTTCTATCAACCCTATCTGGTACGGATCCCACACTGCTGAGCAGTATTCAAGCAGTGGGCGAACAAGCGTACTGTAACCTATTTCCTTTGTTTTCGGGTGGCATTTCCGTAGGATTCTTCCAATGAATCTCAGTCTGGCATCTGCTTTACCCACGATCAACTTTATATGATCATTCCATTTTAAATCACTCCTAATGCATACTCCCAGATAATTTATGGAATTAACTGCTTCCAGTTGCTGACCTGCTATTTTGTAGCTAAATGATAAGTTATCTATCCTTCTGTGTATTCCCAGCACATTACACTTGTCCACATTGAGATTCAATTGCCATTCCCTGCACCATGCGTCAATTCGCTGCAGATCCTCATGCATTTCAGTACAATTTTCCTTTGTTACTACCTCTCGATATACCACAGCATCATCCGCAAAAAGCCTCAGTGAACTTCCGATGTCATCCACAAGGTCATTTATGTATATTGTGAATAGCAACGGTCCTACGACACTCCCCTGCGGCACACCTGAAATCACTCTTACTTCGGAAGACTTCTCTCCATTGAGAATGACATGCTGCGTTCTGTTATCTAGGAACTCTTCAATCCAATCACACAATTGGTCTGATAGTCCATATGCTCTTACTTTGTTGACTAAACGACTGTGGGGAACTGTATTGAACGCCCTGCCCTCTGAGTCTCGTGGACGAATAGCGCGAGCTGGGTTTCACACGATCGTCTTTTTCGAAACCCATGCTGATTCCTACAGAGTAGATTTCTAGTCTCCAGAAAAGTCATTATACTCGGACATAATACGTGTTCCAAAATTCTACGACTGATCGACGTTAGAGATATAGGTCTATAGTTCTCCACATCTGTTCGACGTCCCTTCTTGAAAACGGGGATGACCTTTGACCTTTTCCAATCCTTTGGAACGCTACGCTCTTCTAGAGACCTACGGTACACCGCTGCAAGAAGGGGGCAAGTTCCTTCGCGTACTCTGTGTAAAATCGAACTGGTATCCCATCAGGTCCGCCGGCCGAAGTGGCCGTGCGGTTAAAGGCGCTGCAGTCTGGAACCGCAAGACCGCTACGGTCGCAGGTTCGAATCCTGCCTCGGGCATGGATGTTTGTGATGTCCTTAGGTTAGTTAGGTTTAACTAGTTCTAAGTTCTAGGGGACTAATGACCTCAGCAGTTGAGTCCCATAGTGCTCAGAGCCATTTGAACCATTTGAACCCATCAGGTCCAGCGGCCTTTCCTCTTTTGAGCGATTTTAATTGTTTCTCTATCCCTCTGTCGCCTATTTCGATATCTACCATTTTGTCATCTGTGCGACAATCTAGAGAAGGAACTACAGTGCAGTCTTCCTCTGTGAAACAGCTTTGGAAAAAGACATTTACTATTTCGGCCTTTAGTCTGTCATTCTCTGTTTCAGTACCATTTTGGTCACAGAGTGTCCGGACATTTTGTTTTAATCCACCTACCGCTTTGACACAAGACCAAAATTTCTTAGGATTTTCTGCGAAGTCAGTACATAGAACCTTACTTTCGAATTCATTGAACGCCTCTCGCATAGCCCTCCTCACACAACATTTCGCTTCGCGTCATTTTTGTTTGTCCGCAAGGCTCTGGCTATGTTTATGTTTGCTGTGAAGTTCCCTTTGCTTCCGCAGCAGTTTTCTAACTCGGTTGTTGTACCACGGTGGCTCTTTCCCATCTCTTACAGTCTTGCTTGGCACATACTCATCTAACGCGTTCTGGTAAGGATCCCACACCGCGCAGCAGTAGGCTTACTGCAAAAAAGGACGGATAAACGTAGTGTACGCAGTCTCTTTAGTATATCTGTTGTATCTTCTGATGGTCCTGCCAATAATTCGCAGTCTTTGCTTCGCCTTCTCACAAAATTTTCCACGTGTTCTTCCCAATTTAGGTTGTTCGTAATTGTAATTCTTACCTATCTATTTGAATTTATGGCCTTTAGATTTGACTGATTTATCACGTAACCGAAGGGAGGGGCACACACCACAGAACTGCTGAAGCGTCTAAACAAATCTCTATTTGCAATGCGAATTCTGTTAGACATAGGGGATATAAAAATGAATAAGCTGACATAATATGCTTACTTTCACCCGATAATCCCATACGGGATTTTTTTATTTTGGCGGGGGGGGGGGGGGGGGGGGTAATTCATCAAGCCAAGCTAAAGTTTTCCGGGCACAAAAACGTGCAGTAAGAGTTACATGTGGTGTGAACTCAAGAACATCCTGCAGAAGCCTGTTTAGGGAACTGGGGATACTAACTACTGCTTCCCAATATATTTATTCTTTACTGAAATTTGTCATTAAAAATATATCACTTTTTCAAACCAACAGCTCAATTCATGGAATCAGTACTAGGAGTAAGAATAATCTTCACAAGGATTTAAAGTCACTTGCTCTTGTACAAAAAGGTGTGCATTATTCAGGAACATACATTTTCGATAACTTGCCAGCAGCCACCAAAAGCTTAACAACCAATGAAATTCACTTTAAGAGATGCCTGAAGGATTTATTGGTGGTCAACTGCTTATACTCCATTGATGAATTTCTCAGTAGAGCCAACTGACTTTGTGTGTATATATATATAATAACCATCTAACTTCCGCACCATTTCAGTGAAGTAATATATTCATTGTAAATAAATATTGTAGGAGTTCTAGTATATGTTTATTACCTGAATAAAAACATTTTTTTTATTTTCAATTCAGTGCATAAATGCGATCTTAGTAAATGAGTTATAATCTTTCCATATGGTGTTCATTGGGAAAAATGACGATCATTCCACTCGGGACCTGTGGAAGGTACAGTAGCTTATTTGTTTCAGTTGTAAATATTTGTCATGTATTATTGTTTTTCTAACATGTTCTACATCCTGGAGGACCTCCCCACTACGCACCAATTGCAAAGAAAGTAAATCTAATCAAATCTTTAACGGATTCCTTTTAGCACTCGTGTGGTTCACCTCACACTTTTGATTCCTTACGATCAACTGTCAATTTTCGCATCTACTTTTAACAAAATAAGAAGCCTTTCACAACTTCCACTCCAGTCGCGAGAGACGCTGCACATTGCTAATTTAGTTTCCCTCTCCGATGTTGGGCCTCATTCGGTACGACTTTTTGCCGCTCTCACAAGTTCGATTCTCGACTCTGACTGTAGTATATAACGGGTGATCAAAAAGTCAGTATAAATTTGAAAACTTAATAAACCACGGAATAATGTAGATAGAGAGGTAAAAATTGACATACATGCTTGGAATGACATGGGGTTTTATTAGAACTAAAAAAAAAAAGTATTGCTAGACGCGTGAAAGATCTCTTGCGCGCGTCGTTTGGTGATGATCGTGTGCTCAGCCGCCACTTTCGTCATGCTCGGCCTCCCAGGTCCCCAGACCTCAGTCCGTGCGATTATTGGCTTTGGGGTTTTCTGAAGTCGCAAGTGTATCGTGATCGAGTGACATCTCTAGGGATGCTGAAAGACAACATCCGACGGCAATGCCTCACCATAACTCCGGACATGCTTTACAGTGCTGTTCACAACTAAATTTCTCGACTACGGCTATTGTTGAGGTATGATGGTGGACATATTGAGAATTTCCTGTAAAGAACATCATATTTGCTTTGTCTTACTTTGTTATGGTAATTATTGCTATTCTGATCAGATGAAGCCCCATCTGTCGGACATTTTTTGAACGTTTGTATTTTTTGGTTCTGATAAATCCCCATGTCATTCCAAGCATGTGTGTCAATTTGGACCTCTCTATCTACATTAATCCGTGATTTATTCAGTTTTCAAATTTATACTGACTTTTTGATCACCCGATGGTAGTTCGAGTGAAATTACTTGATAGCTCGTCTCTGTCACTTGCCGCTACATCGGCTGTGGCATACCGCTCGGTTACACGCGAAACGTAAACACGTCGCGTCACTTCACAAATACTGGTAACGTGAAACGCGGAGCAATGTTGGAAGGGGCCGCCGTGAGTTACACTATGTGATCAAAAGTATCCGGACACCTGGCTGAAAATGACTTGTAAGTTCGTGGCGCCCTCCATCGGTAATGCTGGAATTCAGTATGGTGTTGGACCACCCTTAGCCCTCATGACAGCTTGCACTCTCGCAGGCATACGTTCAGTCAGGAGCTGGAAGATTTCTTGGGGAATGGCAGACCATTCTTCACGGAGTGCTGCACTGAGGAGAGGTATCGGTCGGCGTTCCGAAACGTCGCAAAGGTGTTCTGTAGGATTCAGGTCAGGACTCTGTGCAGGCCAGCCCATTACAGGGACGTTACTGTCGTGTAACCACTCCGCCACAGGCCGTGCATTATGAACAGGTGCTCGATCGTGTTGAAAGATGCAGTCGCCATACCCGAATTGCTCTTCGACAGTGGAGAGCAACAAGGAGCTTAAAACATGTGAGAGTGCCATGTAAAACACGACCACACCAGAACACCACCGCCTCCGAATTTTGCTGTTGGCACTACACACGCTGGCAGATGACGCTCACCGGGCATTCACTATACCCACACCCTGCCACCGAATCGCCACATTGTGTACCGTGATGCGTCACTCCACACAACGTTTTTCCACTGATGAATGGTCCAATGTTTACGCTCCTTACACCGAGCGAGGCGTCGTTTGGCATTTACAGGCGTGATGAGTGGTTTTTGAGCAGCCGTTTGACCGTGAAGTTTTCTCAGCTCCCGCATAACTGTCATAGTATTTGCGGTGGATCCCGATGCAGTTTGGCATTCCTGTGTGATGGTCTGGATAGATGTCTGCCTATTACACATTACGACCCTCTTCAACTGTCGGCGGTCTCTGTCAGTCAACAGACGAGGTCGGCCTGTACGCTTTTCTGCTGTAAGTGTCCCTTCACGTTTCCACTTCACTATCACATCGGGAACAGTGGACCTAGGGATGTTTAGGAGTGTGGAAATCTCGCGTACAGACGTATGACGCAAGTGACACCCAATCACCTGACCACGTTCGAAGTCCGTGAGTTGCGCAGAGCGCCCCATTCTGCTCTCTCACGATGTCTGATGACTACTGAGGTAGCTGATACGGAGTACCTGGCAGTAGGTACCAGAACAATGCACCTGATACGAAAAACTTATGTTTCTGGGGTTGTCCGGATACTTTTGATCACATAGTGTAGAATCTCTGGCTCAAACATTACCGGCGTTTGTTAGGACAACGGCCAGAACTCGTGAGATAATGACGATTTCTCACAGCTATATTCAAAAGTTTTTCTTCCCTTCTACAGCTTCATGTACTCCCAAATGAACCGAATCTGTGTAATTCTGAAAAGTTAAGTAGATGCAATCAGAAGTATTAAAATCGACAGGAATGCTACGTCCGACGCAACAATTTGTACGTCTATCTGTTATGACACGAAACTGAATCGTCAACAGAGTCCGTTGTTTGTGTCCCTCTATCCAAGAAGAAGATTTTACACAACAAATCAAGTTCCACAGAAACTTTACGCTGTGATTGCACGAAAGGAAGGTACGTGTATCAATTAAGGCCCATTTAAGAATCTACACTTTTCTTATTTTTAATTTTGAGATTCAGGGAAATGCTATTTAGTATTTTTTTTTTTTTTTTTTTTTTTTTTGGTCATCAGTCTACTGACTGGTTTGATGCGGCCTGCCACGAATTCCTTTCCTGTGCTAACCTCTTCATCTCACAGTAGCACTTGCAACCTACGTCCTCAATTATTTGCGTGACGTATTCCAATCTCTGTCTTCCTCTACAGTTTTTGCCCTCTACAGCTCCCTCTAGTACCATGGAAGTCATTCCCTCATGTCTTAGCAGATGTCCTATCATCCTGTCCCTTCTCCTTATCAGTGTTTTCCACATATTCCTTTCCTCTCCGATTCTGCGTAGAACCTCCTCATTCCTTACCTTATCAGTCCACCTAATTTTCAACATTCGTCTATAGCACCACATCTCAAATGCTTCGATTCTCTTCTGTTCCGGGTTTCCCACAGTCCATGTTTCATTACCATACAATGCTGTACTCCAGCCGTACATCCTCAGAAATTTCTTCCTCAAATTGAGGCCGGTATTTGATATTAGTAGACTTCTCTTTGCCAGAAA
The DNA here is from genome assembly GCF_023864345.2 of Schistocerca serialis cubense. Classification (NCBI taxonomy): domain Eukaryota; kingdom Metazoa; phylum Arthropoda; class Insecta; order Orthoptera; family Acrididae; genus Schistocerca; species Schistocerca serialis. The sequence goes on from NC_064648.1 coordinate 186,596,514, forward strand.
TGCCTTTTTTGCCATAGCGAGTCTGCTTTTGATGTCCTCCTTGCTCCGTCCGTCATTGGTTATTTTTCTGCCTAGGTAGCAGAATTCCTTAACTTCATTGACTTCGTGACCATCAATCCTGATGTTAAGTTTCTCGCTGTTCTCATTTCTACTACTTCTCATTACCTTCGTCTTTCTCCGATTTACTCTCAAACCATACTGTGTACTCAATAGACTGTTCATTCCGTTCAGCAGATCATTTAATTCTTCTTCACTTTCACTCAGGATAGCAATGTCATCAGCGAATCGTATCATTGATATCCTTTCACCTTGTATTTTAATTCCACTCCTGAAGCTTTCTTTTATTTCCATCATTGCTTCCTCGATGTACAGATTGAAGAGTAGGGGCGAAAGGCTACAGCCTTGTCTTACACCCTTCTTAATACGAGCACTTCGTTCTTGATCGTCCACTCTTATTATTCCCTCTCGGTTGTTGTACATATTGTATATGACCCGTCTCTCCCTATAGCTTACCCCTACTTTTTTCAGAATCTAGAACAGCTTGCACCATTTTATATCGTCGAACGCTTTTTCCAGGTCGACAAATCCTATGAAAGTGTCTTGATTTTTTTTTAGCCTTGCTTGCACAATTAGCCGTAACGTCAGAATTGCCTCTCTCGTCCCTGTACTTTTCCTAAAGCCAAACTGATCGTCACATAGTGCATTCTCAATTTTCTTTTCCATTCTTCTGTATATTATTCTTGTAAGCAGCTTCGATGCATGAGCTGTTAAGCTGATTGTGCAATAATTCTCGCACTTGTCAGCTCTTGCCGTCTTCGGAATTGTGTGGATGATGCTTTTCCGAAAGTCAGATGGTATATCGCCAGACTCATATATTCTACACACCAACGTGAATAGTCGTTTTGTTGCCACTTCCCCCAATGATTTTAGAAATTCTGATGGAATGTTATCTATCCCGTCTGCCTTATTTTGACCGTAAGTCCTCCAAAGCTCTTTTAAATTCCGATTCTATTACTGGATCCCCTATCTCTTCTAAATCGACCGCTGTTTCTTCTTCTATCACATCAGACAAATCTTCACCCTCATAGAGGCTTTCAATGTGTTCTTTCCATCTATCTGCTCTCTCCTCTGCATTTAACTGTGGAATTCCCGTTGCTTTTAATGTCACCAAAGGTTGTTTTGACTTTCCTGTATGCTGAGTCTGTCCTTCCGACAATCATATCTTTTTCGATGTCTTCACATTCTTCCTGCAGCCATTTCGTCTTAGCTTCCCTGCACTTCCTATTTATTTCATTCCTCAGCGACTTGTATTTCTGTATTACTGATTTTCGCGGAACTTGTTTGTACTTCCTCGTTTCATCAATCAACTGAAGTATTTCTTCTGTTAACCATGGTTTCTTCGCAGCTACCTTCTTTGTACCTATGTTCTGTGATGGCCCTTTTTAGAGATGTCCATTCATCTTCAACAGTACTGCCTACTGCGCTATTCCTTATTGCTGTATCTATAGCGTTAGAGAACTTAGGATATTAGAAAGTGAATTTATTTCTCTGTTAGGGGGAAGAATGGGAAGTTAAGATTTTATAGCTTTTGCTGCCATAAATTGTTAAGCGTTAGCCATCAAGTGGGTCTTATTAAAACAGTCACATTGAGTGTACGTAATAAGACCTAGGCTCTTAAGAGAGAAAACGCAGGGTGACGGTCGAAAAATCTGTATTTTTTTTTTTTTTTACAAGATTCGACTGTATATAAATTGAAGAATTGTTTCCCAAAATAATATACGCGAGCTCCAAAAAGTACCGAGACTGTGAGCGTTAGAAAACCGAACCAAAAGTCGTTATCGATGCCGACACCCCTATTTATAACGCTCTGAGTAAACTTGATTTGCTAGAGCGCTGTTTGGACGGTCTCACTCAAAATGTGAACGACAGTGTCAATAATCTCATTGGGTGGAGATACGATCCAAAAATAACATCAAGCCGAAGCGAAGTTGTCAACATTGCTTCAGAGTTTCCCGTATGTCTATTCACTGTACCCCACACTGCATTAATGCACGTGGCAAATGCGCTTCACATCAAATTCGGCGATGAAATACGCCGATTCTGTGAAGACAGAGACGCCAGCGGCAATGCACTCAGCGACGAAAAGGGCTTTGAGGACGAAGACGAGGGATTTTCAGGTCGAAGTAACAGAAGCAGCATTCCACTTGCCGGGGCCATCGTTACTATGGACCAGGCACCAATGATACCCCGTAATTTTAGAGCTTTGTCCGTTTTTCTTATAGGATAGGTACTTGTCAAACTTTGAAACGTCCCCTTAGAAAAATTTATGAATTACTGTGCTGGAAAACCGCATACGTTATTTGCTTTTCAAACAGCTGAGCAAAACTGAACGTACTCAGACATTACTCTCTTTACTTATTCTGATCATCACTAAACTGACACACAATATTTTTAGGGCAACGCAATCTGACTTTCAATAATCCCTACAAAAGAATGGCCCTGACTAACAATAACCTATACCTTTCATGAATCACTTACCTCACAAAAATCTTTGTTACTCGAACTACTGCAATATAGCGAGCGCCAATACTGCCAGCTGAATAAAATATTCTAACTACTGAAGGTACTAACTACTGATAGGCATAGTTAGCAAATGAAAGATTTTGATGGAGAACAAACAATCTATTTACTTTAATAGTGTTCAAAAGTCATAATATATATACCAGGTGATCAAAAAGTCAGTATAAATTTGAAAACTTAATAAACCACGGAACGATGTAGACAGAGAGATAAAAATTGACACACATGCTTGGAATGACATGGGGTTTTATTAGAACAAAAAAAAAAGTATTGCTAGACGCGTGAAAGATCTCTTGCGCGCGTCGTTCGGTGATGATCGTGTGCTCAGCCGCCACTTTCGTCATGCTTGGCCTCCCAGGTCCCCAGACCTCCGTCCGTGCGATTATTGGCTTTGGGGTTACCTGAAGTCGCAAGTGTATCGTGATCGATCGACATCTCTAGGGATGCTGAAAGACAACATCCGACGCCAATGCCTCACCATAACTCCGGACATGCTTTACAGTGCTGTTCACAACATTATTCCACGACTACAGCCATTGTTGAAGAATGATGGTGGACATATTGAGCATTTCCTGTGAAGAACATCATATTTGCTTTGTCTTACTCTGTTATGCTAATTATTGCTATTCTGATCTGATCAAGCGCCATCTGTCGGACATTTTTGGTTCTAATAAAACCCCAAGTCATTCCAAGCATGTGTCTCAATTTGTACCTCTCTATCTACATTATTGCGTGATCTATTCAGTTTTCAAATTTATACTGACTTTTTGATCACCCAGTATAACAGTTCATGACATCCAGTCTTACAAATTTACTGTCTCAAAACTCCGCTATCTCTCTCCCCACATCCACCACTGCTGGCGGCTCACCTCCAACTGCGCTACGCGCTGTTCACATCCAACTGCCCAACACTACAATAGCAAATATTCTAACAACGCAAACCAGCCACAGACTCCACACAGCACAGTCAGCGATTTTCATACAGAGCGCTACGTGGCGTTACCAGCATAAAAACCTAAACAGCTTACTTACAACTTTAAACGTGTTTTTCTCAAAGCCACATTTTCGGTACGGTTGTCGTCGCCCACGCTACAGTTTTCATCCAAATTTAACGATTTTTGGTCTCCATTGAAGCAAATTCCGTTTAGTTCATCGTGATCTATGTTTTTATGTTGATATTAAGTATTTTTTTCGGCCAGAAAAGAAGGATCCAAAAACGGCCATTTTTTAAAAAATATCTATAATTTTGCCAAAAATCTTTTTTTTGCAAATCCCAGCGATGAACTATAATTATTACAACTGTAAGGATCAAAGTCATATGCTGATCTCATGTTAAGACAACCACAATCGGAGTTACAGAGAGAACCGTCGGTCTACCTCCTATAAAGGCACATTTGCATGCCGAGCGTGAGTTTCCTCGGAAACGCGAGATATTAATTAAATAAATAATCAGTGACAAATAAATAAAGCCTATGGCACACAACTGCAGCGCTGTGTCGCTGATAAAACAAAAGCAGAATTACGTTACTCGTATGTTTGATTAAAAAAGGGTGGTCTTGGATAAGTGGTGCGGGAAGCACGTATATTTTATTGACTGGCACACCGCCATATTTAATGTTATATAAGATCACTGCGAGTTGCAATCTTACTAGGCACTCGATTCTGAAAAGAATTTATATTTATAAAAGTAAGTAGGATTATGAACTGTAGGCTTATTCATTGAATATATCTGATTTAACTAAGTGTGTAATTTTTTTGTTTAGTAGACAATCACCTCTGTACGACGTTTTGGCATGGCTGGCAAATTATAGAAATATTGAGATTTAGATTATGAGTCCGCACCTACCGCAGCAGTCTTTGGTAACGATTTAATTACGAAGTCCGATTATTTCAGTTTTATTTCACGGTCAACTACGAATAACATTACATTTACGAAAAAGCCATTGTCAAGCGTCTGATACCGAATAATTAAACGTCATGCAAATATTAATTACAACCAATCACTATCATACAATAATACATAATTAATAATTTTATTTTATTTTATTTTATTTATTTTATATTGGCGACTGCGTGTCGGACTTGTTATTTTGTCATTTGTTACATTGTTCTCTTTGTTTCATGTGAAAAATTAACTATCTGGACCTGGACGTGAATGTATGAGAAATAACAAAGATCTGAAGATATTTTCCAATTCTAAAATTTTGCGGGAAGACGCAATGAAGCTTCCAGCAAAATAAGGTAAGACGCAGCATCTTTGCATTGGCAGGCTTGACCAGACGCATAATTCAGTGTATTAGCTCTTCAGTAGATTCTGTAGTATTTCTTTCGCGCGTAGCAGTTTTCAGTGATAAATTTCATTCTCAGTACTTTTCCTTAAACAATAACTTCTGCAACAATACCAATACACGAGTGTACAATATGGCCGACTTCTGTACGATACGTTGTAACATGGACAGCAGCCATTAACAATAATCCCATATTCAGTTTACATTTTTAAATTAACAAACAGCCATTGTTGCTACGAGCGAGTCATGCTCAACTGCATTTTATTTTAAAACCAGTGTCAAACATTAATTTCTTGAAATATATATCACGTGTGGCATGGTCATAACTAGAAAACAATACGCAAAGATGGAACAGCAAAGACATACTATTCAGACGCAATCCGACTCGGACGAGAGACAAGTGTTAGAAAATGACTTTACGACAGCAACCGGTAGTGACGATTCATCAAATATTGACGCAAGTGTTAACGGAAGTTTTGACAATAGGCCGTCCACCACAAAAATTTCAAAGTCTCAGTCAGAGCCCATGTTAATACATGACGTCACGTCTAATGACGCGGCGGGGGCAGAGACGCTGCTGGAGGTGGCTGGGAAGGTGGAGGTGGTTGGTGTGCTTGCCTCTGCTGTGAAGCCTGATGGTGTAAGTGCAATTGCTGCTGCTGTTGTTGATTCTGAAGCTGTGGTGATGGGGTCTGGTGTTGCTGCTGTGACTGATGCACTTGTGGCTGTAGAGGGTGATGTTGGATGTGCTGGTTTTGTTGGTGCTGCTGGTGTTGTGGTGGAGCTGGATGTGGCTGTTGCTGCGGCTGTGCCTGTTGCTGCTGCTGTTGATGAGATGGGGGTTGCTGTGACGACTGTGGCTGTGACTGTGGTTGTGGCTGTGGAGGATGCTGGATAGCAGCTTGTGGGTGGGCAGGAGGAGGAGCTGTGGGAGGAAGCGTGGGAGGATGATGTGCCAAATGCTGAACGACAACGCCATGGTGGTGTGGTACTAGAGACAGTTGTTGACCGACTGCTGAATGCTTGCGCAAGTGCCGGAGCATATTTCCCTTCTCCACAAAAGTTTTCCCACAGTCCGGACACGAGTGTGGCCGATCGCCAGAATGACTACGGCGGTGGGAGACCAGGTGCCCTTTACATACAAAGTCCTTAGGGCAGAGATCACAGCGGAAAGGTCTTTCGGCAGCTGCACCTTTGTTGTGTGACCGCTGGTGGAACAGTAGGTTACCCTTAAGGGGAAAGGATTTTCCACAGTGTTTTTCTCAAAGCCACATTTTCGGTACGGTTGTCGTCGCCCACGCTACAGTTTTCATCCAATTTTAACGATTTTTGGTCTCCATTGAAGCAAATTCCGTTTAGTTCATCGTGATCTATGTTTTTATGTTGATATTAAGTATTTTTTTCGGCCAGAAAAGAAGGATCCAAAAACGGCCATTTTTTAAAAAATATCTATAATTTTGCCAAAAATCTTTTTTTTGCAAATCCCAGCGATGAACTATAATTATTACAACTGTAAGGATCAAAGTCATATGCTGATCTCATGTTAAGACAACCACAATCGGAGTTACAGAGAGAACCGTCGGTCTACCTCCTTTCGGAGCTGCCTAGCGAAAATCCGATTTCAAATGGTCCAAATGGCTCTGAGCACTATGCGACTAAACTTCTGAGGTCATCAGCCGCCTAGAACTTAGAACTACTTAAACCTAACTAACCTAAGGACATCACACACATCCATGCCCGAGGCAGGATTCGAACCTGCGACCGTAGCGGTCACGCGGTTCCAGACTGAAGCGCCTAGAACCGCACGGCCACACTGGTCGGCCGAAAATCCGAAATACACACTGAAGATACTAATATTTTTCAATAAAGACATCAATAAAAACTTCAGTGTATGCTTCGTTAACTGCAGGAAACCCCATTTGTCGACTACATTCCAATACGGAGAAAAAACAAAAAAAAAACTAAATTTCAGCAATAGTTTCATCCGTCGCCCTGCAGTTGCCCATTAAACTGCTATAAAATCAGAAAATACAACCTTTGACAATAAAGTTCGGTGAATAGTCCCATAACATTAACGTAGATGAACTATGAAGTACAGTTACCTTGCTGTCCTTTGAAATAGTCACCTCCCATAACTATGCACGGCTGCTATGCTATAGAAAGAAAGATCCCTCATCATTTAGCATCAATATAGCAAGTCAGCAACCGGAAGCAGTTAATTCCATAAATTATCTGGGAGTACGCATTAGGAGGGATTTAAAATGGAATGACCCGTATAAAATTAATCGTAGGTAAAGCAGATGCCAGACTGAGATTCATTGGAAGACTCCTAAGGAAATGCAGTCCGAAAACAAAGGAAGTAGGTTACAGTACGCTTGTTCGCCTACTGCTCGAATACTGCTCAGCAGTGTGGGATCCGTACCAGATACGGTTGATACAAGAGATAGAGAAGATCTAACGGAGAGCAGCGCGCTTTTTTACAGGATCATTTAGTAATCGCGAAAGCGTTACGGAGATGACAGATAAACTCCAGTGGAAGACTCTGCAGGAGAGACGCTCAGTAGCTCGGTACGGGCTTTTGTTCAAGTTTCGAGAACATACCTTCACCGAGGAGTCAAGCAGTATATTGCTCCCTCCTATGTATATCTCGCGAAGAGACCGCGAGGATAAAATCAGAGAGATTAGAGCCCACACAGAGGCATACCGACAATCCTTCTTTCCACGAACAATACGAGACTGGAATAGAAGGGAGAACCGATAGAGGTACTCAAAGTACCCTCCGCCACACACCGACAGGTGGCTTGCGGAGTATGGATGTAGATGTAGATGTAGATGCGCTCTGCGATACGTGTCCTGGAAACTTTGCAGGAAGTCTTCCTTTGGGATGGCGTTCAAAAGCCGCGTCACGTTTCGTTGTATGTCAGGAATATCTTCAAATCTCTGTCCTTTCAAAGCGAGTTTGAGTCGAGGGAGAATAGGCAGAAGTCTGGAGGATTGAGATCCGGCGAGTATGGTGGATGTCGCAAGTTGCACCGCCCCCTTTTTGACGATGTTGGCTGTGTGTGGGCGAGCGTTGTCGAAAAAAAAAAAAAAAAGCAGGAACCTTGTTTTTCGTACTGGGGTCATATCCTGCGTACAAGTTGCGTGAAACGGGTGAAAATTTCAACGTACCGTGCAGCGTTTAGCGTCGTTCCCTCAGGTAGAAATACCTTGTGGATAATGCCTTGACTATCGCGCAAGGTGAGGTGGTAAGCTTCATTCTGATGCGTGTTTTTTTCGGCTCTGACCTTTTTCCGACGAGGTGATGTCGGAGAACGCAATTCCATGTTTTGCTGTTTCGTTTCCGGGCCGTAGCGGTCTGAGGCGCTGCAGTCATGGACTGTGCGGCTGGTCCCGGCGAAGGTTCGAGTCCTCCCTCGGGCATGGGTGTGTGTGTTTGTCCTTAGGATAATTTGGGTTAAGTAGTGCGTAAGCTTTAGGGACTGATGACCTTAGCAGTTAAGTCCCATAACATTTCACACACATCTGAACATTTTTTGAACGTTTCAGCGCCGTACCGGAGACACCGGGTTTCAGCCTCAGTGACAATATGGTTAAAGAAAGTGGGTGTCGCATCCTCAGTGTCTAAAAATTTCCGTGCAGCCTCTAAACGTGGCTGGTTCTGACCGTCAGTCAAGTGAAGTGGCACAACACAACCCCCAGCTCTTGCGTAAGGATTTGTTGCACGGGTTCACGGTTCATCTGTATCTCATCCGCTACCGTTAATCGACGCTCGCTCATGATTAAAGTCCTCACTTTCTCAATGTTTTCCTCGCTGACGCCGGTCGCCGGTGGTCCGCTACACGGATTGTCAGAAACATTTTACTGGCGTCTTAGAAACGGGTTCAAATGATTCAAATGGCTCTGAGCACTATGGGACTTAACTTCTAAGGTCATCAGTCCCCTAGAACTTAGAACTACTTAAACGTAACTAACCTAAGGACATCACACACATCCATGCCCGAGGCGGGATTCGAACCTGCGACCGTAGCGGTCGCAAGGTTCCAGACTGTAGCGCCTAGAACCGCTCGGCCACTCGAAAACGGGCGAACCACTGGTACACACACTTCATGGACTAAAGCATAATCCTGGAATTTTATAAAATCGATTTCATGACCTCTCGAGATTGTTTCCAATATCACACGGAAACGCTTAACCAAGTCCTCAACTACCCCTGTTGTAACAGCAGAAACGATTGAGTTTTCGAAAAACTCTTCGAGCGGTATTCCCATCAGTCGAACTGTCGAAACCAGGCTTTGGCCGATCATGTCAGACCTAATTCCATAAGGAAACCCTTCTGTATACTAGTTTATCCGGTCGTTACTTGTTCCTTTCCTTTCTCACTACGCCCTTGCCAGTTTTTAATTCCAAGCTTATATGCTACACGCAAACAGCATTCGAGAAACCGTATCCGCGCATGGAAGGCTGACAATCCGAACTGTAGACGTTCTTCAGAGACATCCTTTTCTCAAATTGTGTCGATATTGCTAAATTCTTTTGAAGTTGCATTGCATAAATAGCGTCGTTGAGTAGAAATATTATACGTGATAGCAATACAAACTTTACCGTCCATCATGGTATAAGCAAGACGGAAAGAAACTCGTAATTTGTAAGTAGGCTGTTTAGGTTGTTATGTTGGTAATGCCACGTAGCGCTCTGTATGAAAATCACTGACTGTGCTGTGTGCAGTCTGTGGCTGGTTTGCATTGTTGGAATATTCGCTATTGTAGTGTTGGGCAGTTGGATGTGAACAGCGCGTAGCGTTGCGCAGTTGGAGGTGAGCCGCCAGCAGTGGTGGATGTGGGGAGAGAGATGGCGGAGTTTTGAGAGTGGACGATCTGGATGTGTGTCCATCAGAGACAGTAAATTTGTAAGACTGGATGTCATGAACTGTTATACTGGGTGATCAAAAAGTCAGTATAAATTTGAAAACTGAATAGATCACGCAATAATGTAGATAGAGAGGTACAAATTGAGACACATGCTTGGAATGACATAGGGTTTTATGGGATTTACTTCTGAGGTCATCAGTCCCCTAGAACTTAGAACTACTTGTACCTAACTAACCTAAGGACATCACACACATCCATGCCCGAGGCAGGACTCGAACCTGCGACCGTAGCCTAGAACCGCTCGGCCACACCGGCTGGCGTGGATGTAGTGACAGAGATGGCGGAGTTTTGAGAGCGGATGATCTGGACTTTTGTCCGTCAGAGAGAGTAAATTTGGAAAACTGGATGTCATGAACTGCCTATCAGTAGTTAGTGCCTTCAGTAGTTAGAATCTTTTATTTAGCTGGCAGTATTGGAGCTCGCTGTATTGCAGTAGTTCGAGTAACGAAGATTTTTGTGAGGTAAGTGATTCATGAAAGGTATAGGTTATTGTTAGTCAGGGCCATTCTTTTGTAGGGATTATTGAAAGTCAGATTTCGTTGCGCTAAAAATATTGTGTGTCAGTTTAGTGTTGATCAGAATAGGTAAAGAGCGAAATGCGAAATGTCTGAGTACGTTCAGTTCTGCTCAGCTGTTTAAAAATCATTAATTTTTCTAAGGGGACGTTTCAGATGTTCTTCAGAGACATCCTTTTCTAAAATTGTGTCGATATTGCTAAATTCTTTTGAAGTTTCAGTGCATAAATAGCATCGTTGGGTAGACATATTATGCGTGACAGCATTACAAACTTTACCTTCTATCATGGTGAAAGCAAGTCGGAAAGAAACTCGTAATTCTTTTCCATCGACTATCTTTTCGAAAGGGACAAGATTTTTCTCTTGCTACTCAATGTATTCCACTTCCTCACGAGTAGTTTCAGGACTCTTGTGAAAAAAATTGCATCCTAAACTAGAGGGTGACGGCCTCGGATTTTTCCATACAACTATCCTTGCGTTTGTATCTTGGTCGTCTGCAGTGGAGCGATTGAGGTAAAAAAAATTTAGCATTCTATTTGCTTCCATTATCATTGGTAAACTTTTGTTTGTACGTACTTTGGCCAGAAGTGCCGTTGCAGCCCCACTTATAAATTAAATTAAGATGCGAATATTTTCAGCGGACAAACTTTTGACAATATCCATTTGTGTTAACCTACAATTTTACCTCAGCACTACATTCAGTAACAGAAATATTTGACTTAGGCGGATTAACATTTGAGCTTAGCTTGATATGGCAATTTATAAGGCAGAAATAAATCACAGCTATTCTATTACGAAGCCCCTGATATTGCGATTTCGATCATTTTAGTTCTACTATGAGCGACAGAGCAGCAAAAATTGGAAGGAACACATACAAAATGTTGTGGGAAAGGCTAACCAAAGACTGTGTTTTATTGGCAGGGCACTCAGAAAATGTAACAGACCTACTAAGGAGACTGCCTACACTACGCTTGTGCGTCCTCTTTTAGAATACTGCTGCTCGGAGTCGGATCCTTACCACATAGGACCGACGGAGTACATTGAAAACGTTCAAAGAAAGGCAGCACGTTTTTTATTATCAAGAAATATGGGAGAGAGTGTCACGGAAATGATGCAGGATTTGGACTGGAAATCGTTAAAAGAAAGGCGTTTTTCGTTGCGACGGAATCTTCTCACGAAATTCCCATCACTAACTTAGTCCTCCGATTTGTTGACACCTACCTCTTTTAAGTTCTGAAGGTGACAGGGGTAAATACAACGAACGAAAGGCTATTTACAAACTCAGTTATAAGAGTCGAGGGGCATGAAAGGGAAGCAGTGGTTGGGAAGGGAGTGAGACAGAGTTGTAGCCTCTCCCCGATGTTATTCAATCTGTATATTGAGCAAGCAGTGAAGGAAACAAAAGAAAGATTCGGAGTAGGTATTAAAATCCATGGAGAACAAATAAAAACTTTGAGGTTCGCCGATGACATTGTAATTCTGTCAGAGACAGCAAAGAACTTGGAAGAGCAGTTGAACGGAATGGACAGTGTTATGAAAGGAGGGTATAAGATGAACATGAACAAAAGCAAAACTAGGATAATGGAATGTAGTCGAATTAAGTCGGGAGATGCTGAGGGAATTAGATTAGGAAATGAGACACTTAAAGTAGTAAAGGAGTTTTGCTATTTGGGGAGCAAAACAACTGAAGATGGTCGAAGTAGAGAGGATATAAAATGTAGACTGGCAATGGCAAGGAAAGCGTTTCTGAAGTAGAGAAATTTGTTAACATCGAGTATAGATTTAATTGTCAGGAAGTCGTTTCTGAAAGTATTTGTATGGAGTGTAGCCATGTATGGAAGTGAAACATGGACGATAAATAGTTTGGAGAAGAAGAGAATAGAAGCTTTCGAAATGTGGTGCTACAGAAGAATGCTGAAGATTGGATGGGTAGATCATATAACTAATGAGGAGGTATTGAACAGGATTGGGGAGAAGAGAAGTTTGAGGCACAACTTGACTAGAAGAAGGGATTGGTTGGCAGGACATGTTCTGAGGCATCAAGGGATCACCAATTTAGTATTGGAGGGCAACGTGGAGAGTAAAAATCGTAGAGGGAGACCAAGAGATGAATACACTAAGCAGATTCAGAAGGATGTAGGTTGCAGTAGGTACTGGGAGATGAAGAAGCTTGCACAGGATAGAGTAGCATGGAGAGCTGCATCAAACCAGTCTCAGGACTGAAGACCACAACAACAACATCAACAACCTACATAGGGAGGAACGATCAGCACGATAAAATAAGGGAAATCAGAACTCGTACGGAAAGATTAAGGTGCTCTTCCTTTCCGCGCGCTATACGAGATTGGAATAATAGAGAATTGTTGTGAAGGTGGTTCGATGAATACTCCGCAAGGCACTTAAATGTGATTTGCAGAGTATCTATGTAGATGTAGATGTAGATGTAGATAGTTGAATAAAACACGTTACCGTATGTCTACTGTGTATGATATCTCACCTGATCCCCTAATTGTTTTGAGCAGTGCACAGCACAACCACTCTCAACTGTCTTCCAGTATTTATTAGTTTTATGTCCCTTTGCCACTGTCACTGTATTCTTCTCTCTTAGCATAAAAAAGCGCGAATATGTTCTCATGCCAAAACTTTGGGAAAATCTTTGAAGGTGCTGAGGAAGGTAGAACGAGGGAGCTGGTACCCCGTTTTACAGTCAGACTCTTTTAAATAAACAGGTGCATATTCGTCTTTCTTTTCCCTACTCAGCTAGGAGCATTTTTGCGATGGTTTCCTTCTGTTTCCTGCTACAGCACGTCGCTCACATGAAAAGAACTGTGTGGGTCAGTAAGAATATTTATAGGTTATTTGTTTGAAATTGAAATAACGCAAAACTAATGTTAGACCGAATTTTACGTTAAAAAAATTGCATGTGGTTCAGTACTACAACATGTGATTCCCAGATGATAACGGAGTAACTTCACAGCCTATTTCTCCTAGTATATCGCATTATAACGGCCTTGCCGCAGTGGTAAAACCGGTTCCCGTCAGATCACCGAAGTTAAGCGCTGTTGGGTTGGGCTAGCACTTGGATGGGTGACCATCCGGTCTGCCGAACGCTGTTGGCAAGCGGGGTGCACTCAGCCCTTGTCAGGCAAACTGAGGAGCTACTCGACTGAGAAGTAGAGACTCCGGTCTCGTAAACTGACCGCGTGCCCTTCCGTATCCGCATCCCATGACGCCTGTGACCTGAGGATGACACGGCGGCCGGTCGGTACCCGGTGGGCCTTCCAAGGCCTGTCGGACGGAGTTTTGTTTATGTCACTTTATAAACTACGTTTTTTTCTCACAGTGATTTTGCGTGGGTATTTCACTTGTACAAGTGGGGTAACTTTGAACCTCTGTATCTCGAAAACGAATAAAAATATGAAAAAAATTTAAGGTTTTTCGACCATGGAATCTTAGGAATACATTGTAAAAAGAATTACGGCCCTTTGCTGTGCGTAGCCGACTTGTAATCTGCGTATGGGTTTTGATAACCAAGAAACAATTTTTTGGGATATTTCTCGAAGACGGATAAAGAATTTTGAAAACGGGAGGTGGTTGTTCTAGATACATGCCTAGAGAATGTACCCTTAAAATTTGAGCAATTTGCTTCAGTTATTTATTACTTACATTTCACGTGTAGAAGTAGTGAAACTCTGAATATCTGCATCTTGGGATCGGATAAAGATATTAAGAAAACTGTCAGCGTCATTCGAGCTCAGGATCTTAGAAAGATATCGTAATAATTTCAGCCGTCTTTGGGCCCTCAGCTGAGTTTTGGTCCTCTGGTGACGACGAAAACATAGTAAAAAAAAAAAAAAAAAAAAAAAAAAAAAAAACAACACTTTCTTGGCGTTTTCCGAGGAACCGCCCACGAACTAATGATTCATCCGTAATTCCCGTCAAGGCCCTCGTAGACCACATCAACTGCCTAAAGAGCCAACCGATTTGCTCCATTTGGAGCAGAAGTGTGTACTATTCATACTTCGAACCTGTACACTAAGACGATCGTTATGCTGGGCATACAAATGGTGCCTAGCTCAAGGACTATCCAAAACACTTGTCCCCACCTTTTTATTCAACAGAACCAGAGGTATGAGCACCGGAAAATCCCGGTTTTTTTCCCCGGTCATTTGGAACATATTAGGTACGCTTGCTGTCGCAAGTATAGCGATTCAAGTCTTTCGTCACAGTCCTGTAAACTTTGTAGCGCATAATCGTTCCATAATTTAAAAAATGTATGTACTGTTTGTGTTTTAGCATCTGGGACATGTAGAGATGGCAGAAAATTTGAAACATGCTTTGGTCTGCCCCAGAGCAAAAAAGGTTGAGAAACACGGCTCTAAACTGTCTAAGAAACACTATACCACCAGCGGTTGTTTAGAAAAAACAACAAACACGTATGAGATGAAAACATAGTCTTTGTATTTATTCATTCATGACTGATCGGTTTATAATGACTGACCCGTTTATAATTGCACCGGATCTCCAGCAGTTACTATGAGTATTGCTTCAAAGACTGTTAGGAAGTTATTTATATGAGGCACCAGTGGCAGGCTGTTAAAACGTATACAGCTGTTAAAAACAAGAGCTCCATAATCAAAATATCCACGGGTATGCTGCCGGTCTATAGTGTCCAACGGGCACAATATTTCGGCGATCAAACATGTCGCCATCATCATGATGGCCGTGGATATTTTGATTATCAAATACGCCGGGAGAAACTCAAGAATCACAACAAGAGCTCCATGTTTTGAGAGGTGCCAGCATAGGCCAAAACAAGAGAAAAAGTAAAGTAAACAGGGGCTCTAAATGCACATCTTAAGACGTACTAGCGAGACCGCTCCCCTTTTCGTTATGCTGATCCGCACAGCTTCAAAGTCTGCTACTCAGCATAACAGGCAAGGCAACCAAGTGCTACCAACATACTAGGCACAGGCGTGAAATTGAAAAACTATCCCAACTTTGTCAGACTGTTTTCATCATGTGTAAGACTATATTAATGCTGATTATTACGTTAAACACAACACGCAAATACAAAAAATAAATGAAAGAAGAAACTTTAATTAGTATGAACTGTACTAATAAAAATGATTTTCAGCTTATCGAGATAAGATAACTGTTTTAGTAAGAAAAAGAACCGCAGATCGTTACGAATTAGCAAAATATTACGCGCATTCGGCTGCGAAACGGTCTGTGTCAACGTTCAGACCTGCCCTACTGGGTTAGTTTTCCTGACCTACCATGAAAGTGTGCAAATATAGCAATGCGTGAAGATTCACAACGAAATTCAGTTAAAAATCATTCAGTGCCACACGTAAGTCAATTCAATTGTTGACAGAAGCGGAAAAAGTGGGCAGTAACAAGCATGAAATTCTACAAGATCTTCATATTTCATCCACAGGTTGCCAGTATAGAATAAAGGTAGCAATAAAACGAACTGGGGGCGCGGGAATTTCTTAAAATTGCTTTGCTAATAGTCTATCTGCCTCCATCGAAATTAGAACCGAAAACAAGCCAGATTTCCCTTGCAGTAGCAAACATCTTTCACAACGCTAGCAGCCAACCCAGGCAAACAGCCCTCTATTATTACCAGACATGAATAAGCCGGCACATTTCGCACTGAAAATGGCAAAATGATCTGCACTTTGTGTTGAATAGAGCTTTCGGGACTCAAAAATAAGAATTTTCCACTTTTATATCACCGCTTATGTGACAATCATTCGGGATTTTTATCGAATAAACAAAATACTGTTATTAGCGAGTAAATTTAGTAGGATAATTCGTCACCACCCCAGGAAATAAACTGATACATAGCTGCCAAACGTATTCTACAATGTTTCGAATTCTCCATTAGACTCGCCACAGCCATAAGACGTTCATTGTCGAAGTGTTTCTTAAGCTAGCTAGCAGATTCAAAGAAATTAACATGAAAGGAATCCAACAGAGACCTTTCATCATGTAGATGTGGATGTTCCGCAGTTTCTGTATGCAGACGACTTTAATGAACTCCACGGTGTGAACCTGCGCCCGCTGGGCTCTGGCTGCCGCCGGTCTGGTTGGATATCGGACAGTGGATATAGGCCCACGTGTATCCCGCCGGCGCTCCCCCTGGCGTGAGTCGCGTGCGGCCGGGGTCAGGGGTCACGCCTCGCAGATAACGGCAGATGGCCTGCCGACCCCACCGCAACTCGCCACGCACCTGCACCGCACAAACCACCCTCCGCCACGCTCCACTTCCGGCGCCGCTCCGCTGCCCTCATCTACACACACACACACACACACACACACACATACACACATGTAATCGCCCCTCTAGGTCGGGGTCCCGACGTTATCGTCCTCTACATCTGCAGTCTAGGGGACGTAAATCACAAAGCGACCAAGGAAGACCGATTGCAAATGACAGTTCCGTAAGTCGCAGGTTCACACCGCCCTGTCGTTTCTCGGAGAGCTACGTGTGGTCGGCCGCAGTGAACATATCTACAAATACTGGCAATTAAAATTGCTACGCCACGGAGATGACGTGCTACAGACGCGAAATTTAGCCGACAGGAAGAAGATGCTGTGATATGCAAATCATTAGCTTTCCAGAGCATTCGCACAACGTTGGCGCCGGTGGCGACACCTACAACGTGCTGACATGAGGAAAGTTTCCAACCGATTTCTCATACACAAACAGCAGTTGACCGACGTTGCCTGGTGAAACGTTGTTGTGATGCGTCGTGTAAAGAGGAGAAATGCGCACCATCACGTTTCCGAGTTTGATACAGGGCGGATTGTAGCCTATCCCGATTGCGGTTTATCGTATCGCAACATTGTTGCTCGCGTCGGTCGATATCCGATGACTGTTAGCACAATATGGAAAGGGTGGGTTCAGGAGTGTAATACGGAACGCCGTGCTGGATCCCAACGGCCTCGTATCACTAGCAGTCGAGATGACAGGCATCTTATCCGCATGGCTGTAACGGATCGTACAGCCACGTCTCGATCCCTGAGTCAACAGATGGGGACGTTTCCAAGACAACAACCATCTGCACGAACAGTTCGACGACGTTTGCAGCAGCACGGACTATCAGCTCGGAGAGCGTGGCTGCGGTTACCCTTGACAATGCATCACAGACAGGAGCGCCTGCGATGGTGTAATCGACGACGAACCTGGAAGCAGGAATTGCAAAACGTCATTTTTTCGAATGAATCCGGTTTCTGTTTACATTATCATGATGGTCACATCCGTGTTTGTCGACATCACGGTGAATGTACATTGGAAACGAGTATTCCTCATCCCCATACTGGCATATCACCCGGCGTGATGGTATGGGGTGCCATTGGTTACACGTCTCGGTCACCTCTTGTTCGCATTGACGGCACCTTCAACAGTGGACATTACATTGCAGATGTGTTACGACCCGTGGCTCTACCCTTCATTCGATCCCTGCGAAACCCTACATTTCAGCAGGATAATGCACGACCGCATGTTGCAGGTCCTGTACGGGCCTTTCTGGATACAGAAAGTGTTCGACTGGCCAGCATATTCTCCAGATCTGTCACCAACTGGAAACGTCTGGTCAATGGTGGCCGAGCAACTGGCTCGTCACAGTACGCCAGTCACTACTATTGATGAACTGTGGTATCGTGTTGAAGCTGCATGGGCAGCTGTACCTGTACACGCCATGCGAGCTCTGTTTGACTCAATGCCCAGGCGTATCGAGGCCGTTACTACGGCCAGAGGTGTTTGTTCTGGGTACTGCTTTCTCAGGATCTATGCATCCAAATTGCGTGAAAATGTGATCACATGTCAGTTCTAGTACAATATATTTGTCCAATGAATAGCCGTTTATCATCTGCATATCTTCTTGGTGTAGCAATTTTGATGGCGAGCAGTGTACCCAGTGTGAGGTTTCCTATTTCTCTCTACTGGAACATCCACCATCAGCGAAAGTGCAATAGCCTTATTCTATGCCCAGCCAGTATTCACCCATTACAGATACGTGAAAGCCAAGCGACACCGCACTGTCTGTTATTACAGTCAATATTTATTTATAATATCTGCTTTTTGTACTAATTTGAGTGAAACTCTCCTGTTAATAAGTTAAGTTTCAAATTATTACTATGGGTTTGCTGCATTCTTTACCGGTTGCCGCCAAATATGCTGCTTCACAGTTACTAGGCGGCCGATTCGCGTTTCAAAATAAACTGATATCTTTGCCTTGCGTAGTTCATGTACACCGAATTAATTCCTTCAAAAGTTACAGAGTTCACTTAACACAGCACTATGTTTTTTCCGTTGAACATTATTCCCTTTAATGTTAATGTGGAGTAATCTATTACTACTACTACTATTAATACACTACTGGCCATTGAAATGGCTACACCAAGAAGAAATGCAGATGATAAACGAGTATTCACTGGACAAATATATTATACTAGAACTGACGTGTGATTACAGTTTCACGCAATTTGGGTGCATAGATCCTGAGAAATCAGTACCCAGAACAACCACCTCTGGCCGCAATAACGGCCTTGATACGCCTGGGCATTGAGTCAAACAGAGCTTGGGTGGCGTGTACAGGTACAGCTGCCCATGCAGCTTCAACACGATACCACAGTTCATCAAGAATAGTGACTGGCGTATTGTGACGAACCAGTTGCTCGGCCACCATTGATCAGACGTTTTCAATTGGTGAGAGATCTGGAGAATGTGCTGGCCAGGGCAGCAGTCGAACATTTTCTGTATCCAGAAAGGCCCGTACAGGACCTGCAACATGTGGTCGTGCATTATCCTGCTGCAATGTAGGGTTTCGCAGGGATCGAATGAAGGGTAGAGCCACGGGTCGTAACACATCTGAAATGCAACGTCCACTGTTCAAAATGCCGTCAATGCGAACAAGAGATGACCGAGACGTGTAACCAATGGCACCCCATACCATCACGCCGAGTGATACGCCAGTATGGCGATGACGAATACACGCTTCCAATGTGCGTTCACCGCGATGTCGCGAAACACGAATGCGACCAACGTGATACTGTAAACAGAACCTGGATTCATCCGAAAAAATGACGTTTTGTCATTCGCGCACCCAGGTTCGTCGTTGAGTACACCATCGCAGGCGCTCCTGTCTGTGATTCAGCGTCAAGGGTAACCGCAGCAACGGTCTCCGAGCTGATAGTCCATGCTGCTGCAAACGTGGTCGAACTGCTCGTGCAGATGGTTGTTGTCTTGGAAACGTCCCCATCTGTTGACTCAGGGATCGAGACGTGGCTGCACGATCTGTTACAGCCGTGCGGATAAGATGCCTGTCATCTCGACTGCTAGTGATACGAGGCCGTTGGGATGCAACACGGCGTTCCGTATTTCCCTCCTGAACCCACCGATTCCATATTCTGCTGACAATCATTGGATCTCGACCGACGCGAGCAGCAATGTCGCGATACGATAAACGGCAGTCGCGATAGGCTACAATCTGACCTTTATCAAAGCCGGAAACGTGATGGTACGCATTTCTCCTCCTCACACGAGGCATCACAGCAACATTTCACCAGGCAACGCCGGTCAACTGCTGTTTGTGTATGAGAAATCGGCTGGAAACTTTCCTCATGTCAGCACGTTGTAGGTGTCGCCACCGGCGCCGAACTTGTGTGAATGCTCTGAAAAGCTAATCATTTGCATATCACAGCATCTTCTTCCTGTCGGTTAGATTTCGCGTCTGTAACACGTCATCTTCGTGGTGTAGCAATTTTAATGGGCAGTAGTGAATATTATTATTATTACACACGTTATATGCCTTTTATCAAACCACGCGAAACATTCATGACTACTTGTTGTTCGTGTTCTTCCATTACTCCTTCATTCGTTCACTAAAGGCTCCTTCCTTTCTTCAGTCCACTTTCGCCTTTGGGTTTTAGGTGCTTTTTCTCTGCCATCACTTCCCACTTGTACACCTTGTGTATATAGACGCCTCTGTCTATGACGTTCGCTGGATCTATCTCAGCTCGTTCCAGAACAATTTTCACTTGCGTCATCCAAGGTGTAGTGGTCTTGAGTCCCTGGATGTATCTGAGGATTGGTCTGTGAGAGTCTGATGACTTGCCCATAAAATTTCAGTCACCTCTTTCTAATTTCCGCTGCGATGTTGGAGAACCTCTGTGGCGTCCCTGGAGTGAAGCCTATATCCATCCTCCGTGAGTTTTGGTCCAATAATTTTCCTAGTAGTTTTTCTTTCCTGTGTGTAACATTTGTGTCTCACTGGCGTATAACACCTCAAGTTTGACTACAGTGTTCCAGTGACGAATTTTGGTGCAGGTGGACAGACATTTCTTGTTGTAGATGCCCTGTGTTTTGTATAGGGCTCTCTTCATTTTCAATAACCTAGTGTTCAAAAAATAGTTCAAGTGGCTCTGAGTACTATGGGACTCAACTGTTGTGGTCATAAGTCCCCTAGAACTTAGAACTACTTAAACCCAACTAACCTAAGGACATCACACACATCCATGCCCGAGGCAGGATTCGAACCTGCGACCGTAGCGGTCACGCGATTCCAGACTGACGCGCCTAGAACCGCTAACCTAGTGTTCTCCTTTCCTGTCGGTTCGAGCATTTCACCTAGGTACTTGAAGTGTCTGACCCTGTTCATCTTGCCATTCTTTGTGATCAAATTTGGTATGGTTAATTTCGTGCAGAAGACTTAGCCCTACTTTTTCCCCGCAGTCTTTGAGTACTTCTAGCTGTCTGATTGCTGTGGTTTCGTTATCTGTGAGAAGTGCCACATCGTATTATTATTATTATTACTCTTTTGTTTCTCAGACGTTATGTCTGGTTAAAAATGGAAAGTGACGCGGACCTTGATCAAGCGTGACTTCCTTTTAATTGTACGGTATATGTTACATTGCATTTAGGAACTTTCGGGTAATTGAACATGTATCAATAATTACAGATTTTTGTAGTTGTATATATACGTTTGGATGCTGCTGTATTGCGTTGATGTACTGGTGGATATTGTGAGGTATGACTCCTGTAGTTCATAGTATAATTGGTATAATGTCAACTTTATCCTGATGCCACAGGTCCTTGACTTCCTCAGCCAGCTGGATGTATTTTTCAATTTTTTCTCCTGTTTTCTTCTGTATATTTGCTGTATTGGGTATGGATACTTCGATTAGTTGTGTTAATTTCTTCTTTTTATTGGCGAGTATGATGTCAGGTTTGTTATGTGGTGTTGTTTTATCTGTTATAATGGTTCTGTTCCAGTATAATTTGTATTCATCATTCTCCAGTACATTTTGTGGTGCATACTTGTATGTGGGAACGTGTTTTATAAGTTTATGTTGTAAGGCAAGCTGTTGATCTATTATTTTTCCGACATTGTCATGTCTTCTGGGGTATTCTGTATTTGCTAGTATTGTACATCTGCTTGTGATGTGATCTACTGTGTCTATTTGTTGTTTGCAAAGTCTGCATTTATCTGTTGTGGTATTGGGATCTTTAATAATATGCTTGCTGTAATATCTGGTGTTTATTGTTTGATCCTGTATTGCAATCATGAATCCCGTCTCACTGTATATATTGCCTTTTCTTAGCCATGTGTTGGATGCGTCTTGATCGATGTGTGGTTGTGTTATTATTATTATTATTATTATTGCCCAGAGATAATCCAATACGTTGTTCACTTCTCGTAATACTCTCTTCGGAATCGTAGGATGCTATCGTGTTTCGTTAGCTCGGTCTTTGTTAACACAGTGTCTTTGATATGATTCACTAGTGTGAGTGGTCACACCTTTCCGCGATAATCAATGTTCAAACAGAGTCTACGATCGAAAATCAAGTTGCGACGCGATGTATTAGTAGTAAGTCCAGCAATAACTGAAGTTGTTTAACTGAAATTAATGATATCATTCTTTTATCGATGGAGATGTTCTCCGGATGTTAGCTTTATCTGAGTCCTGTCAGTACTTTTGACAATAAATTAAACGAACAGAAATTTACTTTTAATTAGCCTGGCTTACAATAAAGTTAAGTATTTTACAGAGCGACACGTGAACTTAGGAGACGCGAATGCTCACGACCCGAACGCTAGAAGCTCGGACACTATAATCACGAGCACAAAGACTGCCACACGCTAAAGGCTCACAGACGATAGAGATGTCAACAATACGTGTATCGGTTGCCTAGAGTAGTTGTGTAACAAAAGGGACGCTCGTCAGAAACTCTTTGAATAAAGCTGTTTGCTACTTTGCGCATAGACTGAAGCGCCAAAGAAACTGGTACAGGCATGCGTATTCCAATAGAGAGATTTCTAAGCAGGCAGAATAAGGCGCTGCAGTCGGCAACGCCTATATAAGACAAGAGTCTGGTGCAGTTGTTAGATCTGTTGCTGCTGCTACAACGGCTGTTCTCAAGATTTAAGTCAGTTTGAACGTGGTGTTACAGTCGGCGCACGAGCGATGGGACACACCGTCTCCGAGGTAGCGATGAAGTCGGGGATGTTCCCGTGTGCACCGCTGATATCAGGAATCTCGTAAAACATCAAATTTCCGACATCGCTGCTGCCTAAAAAAGATCCTGTAAGACTACATCTACATCTACATCTACATTTATACTCCGCAAGCCACCCAACGGTGTGTGGCGGAGGGCAATTTACGTGCCACTGTCATTACCTCCATTTCCTGTTCCAGTCGTGTACGGTTTGCGGGAAGAACGACTGCCGGAAAGCCTCCGTGCGCGCTCTAATCTTTCTAATTTTACATTCGTGATCTCCTCGGGAGGTATAAGTAGCGGGAAGCAATATATTCGATACCCCATCCAGAAACGCACCCTCTCGAAACCTGGACAGCAAGCTACGCCACGATGCAGAGCGCCTCTCTTGCAGAGTCTGCCACTCGAGTTTGCTAAACATCTCCGTAACGCTATCACGCTTTCCAAATAACCTGGATCTTCTCTATCTCCTCTGTCAACCCGACCTGGTACGGATCCCACACTGATGAGCAATACTCCAGTATAGGTCGAACGAGTGTTTTGAAAGCCACCTCCTTTGTTGATGGACTACGTTTTCTAAGGACTCTCCCAATGAATCTCAACCTGGTAGCCGCCTTACCGGCAATTAATTTTATATGATCATTCCACTTCAAATCGTTCCGCAAGCATACTCCAAGATATTTTACAGAAGTAACTGCTACCAGTGTTTGTTCCGCTATCATATAATCATACAATAAAGGATCCAGAAAAAATAAACTTGAATTGGCCTTCCAACTAACAAAAAATACGTAAAACAAAAAATCCCTTTCATGGGGGTCCAAAATTACGCATTACAACACAGTGATTAAGCCAGAAGCACTGTATGCAGCAGAAACACTTAACATGAATATCAAAGGCCAAATGGAGAAACTTGAGGTAAAGGAAAGAAAAATTTTAAGAAAAATTATTGGGCCTAAATTTCAAGACAATAAGATTATATACATCAAAAATGAAACTCTCTACAAGAAAATTGAAAAACTTTCAGATTCTATGCGAAAAAGGAGAATAAATTTTTATGGTCATCTTCTCAGAATGAATTCCAACAGATTAACCAAACAAATCTTTGACTTCTTCCGTAACCGAAAAACGAAGCGCAACTGGTTTAAAGAAACTGAGAAAGACCTAGCGGAATTAAATATTTCAGAAAATTCACTTATTGATCGAACTGCTAAATTAATTACTAAAGATGAAAACATAAGGTTCCAAGACAAATGCACACAAAAGTCCAAATCCTTCATCTCGGAAGAAGAGAGGAGAAGAAGATCATAAAGAATGAAGAAATACTGGGCCCTAAGAAAAGAACAATGCACAAAGAAATGATTGATCCAGCGTACCCCAAAGAGGGTGAAACGAAAGAAGAAAAAGAAAAAAGATCCCTCTTTCTATGTATTCGCAATACATTACATTTGTCTATGTTAAGGGTCAGTTGACACTCCCTGCACCAAGTGCCTATCCGCTGCAGATCTTCCTGCATTTCGCTACAATTTTCTAATGCTGCAACTTCTCTGTATACTACAGCATCATCCGCATGGAACTTCCGACACTATCTACTAGGTCATTTATATATATTGTGAAAAGCAATGGTCCCATAACACTCCCCTGTGGCTCGCCAGAGGTTACTTTAACTTCTGTAGACGTCCCTCCATTGAGAACAACATGCTGTGTTCTGTTTGCTAAAAACTCTTCAATCCAGCCACACAGTTGGTCTGATATCACATTTTCTCTTACTTTGTTTATCAGCGGAAGTCCATCGAACGCCTTCCGGAAGTCAAGGAAAATAGCATCTACCTGGGGGCCTGTATCTGGGATGCCCGACGACCGAAGAGAATGTTTCAGCGTGACAGAAGTGCAACCCTTCCGCATATTGCTGTAGATTTCAATGCTGGGCCATCAACAAATGCCCACGTGCGAACCATTCAACGAAACATCATCGATACGGGCTTTCGGAGCCGAAGGCCGACACGTCTACCGTTGATGACTGCACGACACGAAGCTTTACTCCTCGCCTGGGACAGTCAACACCGACATTGGGCTGTTGACGACTGGATGCATGTTGCCTGGTCGCACGAATCTGTTTCACATTGTATCGAACGCATGGACGTGTACGGGTATGGAGACAACCTCATGAATCCACGGACCGGGCTGTTCAAGCTGGTGGAGGCTCTGTAATGGTGTGGGTCGTGTGCAGTTGGTGTGATATGGGACCCCTGATACGTCTAGATACGACTCTGACAGGTGACACGTGAGTCATAAGTATCCTGTCTGATCACCTGCATCCATTCGTGTCCATTGTGCATCCCGACGGTCTTGGTCAATCCCAGCAGGACAATACGACATCCCAAACGTCCAGAATTGCTACAAAGTGGCTCCACGAACACTCAATCTGAGTTTAAACACTTTTGCTTGCCACCAAACTCCCCAGACATGAACATTATTCGAGGCTAACTGGGATGCCTGTTCAGAAGAGATCTCCACCCCGTCCTACTCTTACGGATTTACGGACAGCCTTGCAGGATTCATGGTGTCAGTTTCATCCATGACTACTTCAGATAGTCGAGTCCATGTTGTTGACAGTTCTTCCGGATTATATGGCCGTGGTCCATGGAATTCTTCTATGCCTAACGTTTCGTCCAATACTACGTTGGACATCTTCAGAGGCATGGCTGGTCCTGCCGAGTGACGAGAGCGGCCTAAATACCGAGGAAAGTGGGCGTGGTCTAGCTTGCACACAGTAGCAGAGAGAAAACTGGTCAAAGATAAAATGTAACTATCGATAATAGTCCGTCATAGATAAAAATCACTTGTCGATTGTGTAACGCCACTGTCCATATCTCGCTTAATTTCAAGGCCTCTTCTTTTCTATTAAAATTATCTACATGTTTATAAATTTCAATAGCCTCCCTATACAGTCGTGGATAATAGTTCGTGGTAGCACTTAAAACTGTAGTTTCAGAAAACTTAACTACATGGTCACCTGGCTGAAGTGCATGTTCCGCAACGGACGATTTATCTATTTTTCCCAGTCGGCAAAGACTTTTATACTCCTTTACCCTCGTATTCACACTTCTTTTCGTAGTACCAATATAGGCCTTGCCACAAGTACACGGAATTTTATACACACCGCTAGATGATAATAGTGGGCTTCTATCGTTAACAGAACGAAGTACTTGTCCTATTTTTCTGGTAGATTTCAATACCAGTTTCACTTTATGTTTCAGCAAAATTTTGCCGATTCGATCTGTAACCTTACTAATGAAAGGTAAAGACACCGTGTTCTTCCATTGCTGTGTACCATCTTTGTCCGTTGGCCTGCTGTAATTAGGTCTTAAAACTCTATTAATTTCTTTGTTTGAGTACCCATTCTTTTCGAAGGCCTGTTTCAGATAATTCAGTTCCGTATCCAGATGTTCCGGCGTTTAAATCCGTTTAGCCCTGTCCACTAAACTTTTGATTACACCTCTTTTTTGTTGTGGGTGATGACTGGAGTTCTCATGTAAGTATCTATCAGTATGTATGCTCTTCCGAAACACTTTATGTTTTAGACTGCCATCGGTCTGTCTCACGACTAACACATCGAGAAACGAAATAGCCTGGTCTTTTTCCACTTCAATAGTAAACTGAATTTTAGGGTTTATGCTATTAATATACCCAAAAAATTCGTCTAAGGCTTTTTTACCGCGTGTCCAAACCACGAATGAGTCGTCTGCATAACGATACCAACAACATGGATTCTTATTTGCTTTATTCAATGCTAGTTGTTCAAATGTAAAAATTGGCAAACGCAGGACTCAACGGGTTACCCATGGCAACACCATCCACTTGCTCACAAAACTCCTCATCCCACTGAAACTGGCTAGATGTGAGACAGTGTCTAAACAGAGCGGCCAAATCTTCAGGGAAAACTTCCGTTATGTAAACCATAACTTCAATGACCGGAATCATAGTAAACAGAGATACAATATATCAAAACTGACCAGAATGTCTTCAGGAGCCGAGGTTAGACCTTCAATTTTCTCAATTAAATGACGTGAATCCCTCACATAAGAGTGAGCCTTACCAATGTATGGTTGTAGAAGATTAGCTAGCTACCTAGATATTTGATAAGTAGGGGAATCAATCGCCCAGTTCCCTCGGTATTTAGGCCGCTCTCCGACCGCCGACTAGTCAGTCGGCAGGACTCGACAGGACCAGCCATACCTCTGAGGATGTCCAACGTAGTATTGGACGAAAAGTTAGGAATAGAAGAATTCCATGGACCACGGCCATATAATCCGGAAGAATTATCAACAACAGTCCCATCCGGTCGTGAAAGCCTTCATTGTATGAGTCGAGTCCACGCCACGTCGTGTTGCGACACTTCTGCGTGCTAACGGGGGCGCTACGTAATACACTCCTGGAAATGGAAAAAAGAACACATTGACACCGGTGTGTCAGACCCACCATACTTGCTCCGGACACTGCGAGAGGGCTGTACAAGCAATGATCACACGCACGGCACAGCGGACACACCAGGAACCGCGGTGTTGGCCGTCGAATGGCGCTAGCTGCGCAGCATTTGTGCACCGCCGCCGTCAGTGTCAGCCAGTTTGCCGTGGCATACGGAGCTCCATCGCAGTCTTTAACACTGGTAGCATGCCGCGACAGCGTGGACGTGAACCGTATGTGCAGTTGACGGACTTTGAGCGAGGGCGTATAGTGGGCATGCGGGAGGCCGGGTGGACGTACCGCCGAATTGCTCAACACGTGGGGCGTGAGGTCTCCACAGTACATCGATGTTGTCGCCAGTGGTCGGCGGAAGGTGCACGTGCCCGTCGACGTGGGACCGGACCGCAGCGACGCACGGATGCACGCCAAGACCGTAGGATCCTACGCAGTGCCGTAGGGGACCGCACCGCCACTTCCCAGCAAATTAGGGACACTGTTGCTCCTGGGGTATCGGCGAGGACCATTCGCAACCGTCTCCATGAAGCTGGGCTACGGTCCCGCACACCGTTAGGCCGTCTTCCGCTCACGCCCCAACATCGTGCAGCCCGCCTCCAGTGGTGTCGCGACAGGCGCGAATGGAGGGACGAATGGAGACGTGTCGTCTTCAGCGATGAGAGTCGCTTCTGCCTTGGTGCCAATGATGGTCGTATGCGTGTTTGGCGCCGTGCAGGTGAGCGCCACAATCAGGACTGCATACGACCGAGGCACACAGGGCCAACACCCGCCATCATGGTGTGGGGAGCGATCTCCACCACTGGCCGTACACCACTGGTGATCGTCGAGGGGACACTGAATAGTGCACGGTACATCCAAACCGTCATCGAACCCATCGTTCTACCATTCCTAGACCGGCAAGGGAACTTGCTGCTCCAACAGGACAATGCACGTCCGCATGTATCCCGTGCCACCCAACGTGCTCTAGAAGGTGTAAGTCAACTACCCTGGCCAGCAAGATCTCCGGATCTGTCCCCCATTGAGCATGTTTGGGACTGGATGAAGCGTCGTCTCACGCGGTCTGCACGTCCAGCACGAACGCTGGTCCAACTGAGGCGCAAGGTGGAAATGGCATGGCAAGCCGTTCCACAGGACTACATCCAGCATCTCTACGATCGTCTCCATGGGAGAATAGCAGCCTGCATTGCGGCGAAAGGTGGATATACACTGTACTAGTGCCGACATTGTGCATGCTCTGTTGCCTGTGTCTATGCGCCTGTGGTTCTGTCAGTGTGATCATGTGATGTATCTGACCCCAGGAATGTGTCAATAAAGTTTCCCCTTCCTGAGACAATGAATTCACGGTGTTCTTATTTCAATTTCCAGGAGTGTATATTGTATATTTTTACAGTTAGTGTTATTACCTTTCGCAGGTAAATCGATGTTTGCAGTTCATTTTGAGTCACATACAGTCATTTTTATTTATGTTTCACCTCGATAATGGTGAATATTGCGAAAGGGACACTACAGCGGCCGGGAATCGAACCCGCGCCCGCTGCATTTCAGTCAGCTCAAGGGGCGGACAGTTTGAAGGTTAAACGCAATAGTTCAAGCACTAAAGTTGTAAACATCGTATATATGCTTCTACCATAGAGTTTAAGTTTCATAGAGTGGCTATTCGTCCGCCATGTTTGAAGCAAACTGAACTGCCATGTTTTCTGGGATAAAAGCTATCAGCTAGCATGACACACCCAAAGATCGTGACACAGACTGACGTTCAATAGTTGATCGCAATCTAAATCGCGGAACTGTTTTCAAAAGGCAAGTGGATAACATTGTGTACAGGATGTGGCACACCATCTGATACCTTAGACGCCCAAAAAATTGCAGTTCAGTTCCCCTCAGACATGGGTGAGGTATGGCCATTGCATGAAATTTAAACTGTTTGGCATTGACGCACCCAGCTCACGTTCCGCATTTCACTACCACTTTGTTCACATTATATTTGAGAATGGGAGCACTAAGTGATTTCCAGAAAACTTTACGCATATTTTCAACCTTCAGGAAACACAAAATTAGATTACTACTTTTTTGCCGATCACGCAAGCAGACTTCAGCACGAAGCATTGCTTCGCCCTGTATGCAACCCATTTTGAAGACAGTATCCACGGACTTCACTGAAAGCACCTGCGCTTTCTCTCAGTGTACGCGGATCGGTGCACTATTGTGCAAAGCAATTTCACAGGATGATATACTCTTATTTGCTCAATGATTCAAGATTCCTTGTTCGTGGACACCTTCCGTTCACGCCTCACAAAATCTGATAACTGTTATTGCTACTCGAATTTGGCCAACTCAGCACGGGGTAAAACAGATGATTTAAGATGCAGCCTCTTTCCCCTTTTGTTTGGTTTCCCAGTATTTCTTAAATATTGATCTGTGCTATTCTCTACCTCTCTCCTATTGTGGTTCCCTCTGGAAACATTTGGTCCTTTGTACCTTTTCCTTGCACTCGTGCCTGTTTTCTGTGTCTTTGTGTGTTCCCCGGTAGATCCTTCTTTACATAAAACATGAAATTCGTGTTTATGAATTTTTGTCAACGATGCTGAATGTTTTTTTATCCATTATTTGTAACTGGTCACAAAATGTAATCCTCCGCTTTCTCTATGAATCTACACGCATCAAAAAAAGTTTTGCATCACCCCGATTCCCAGAACTCCTGAAGATAGACGTTCACTGTGGATATTGTATCACAGACACAGTCCCTTTGACTGTTGAGAGATGTCACTAAAGCCGGCCGGTGTGGACGTGCGGTTCTAGGCGCTTCAATCTGGAACAGCGTGACCGCTACGGTCGCAGGTTCGAATCTTGCCTCGGGCATGGATGTGTGTGATGTTCTTAGGTTAGTTAGGTTTAAGTAGTTCTAAGTTCTAGGGGACTGATGACCACAGATGTTAAGTCCCGCATTCGTGAGGACGACGGTTCAATCCCGCGTCCGGCCATCCTGATTTAGGTTTTCCGTCATTTTCCTAGATCACTCCGGGCAAATGCCAGGAAGGTTCCTTTGAAAGGGCACGGCCGACTTCCTTCCCCATCCATCCCTAATCTGAGCTTGTGCTCCGTCTCTAATGACCTCGTTGTCGACGGGACGTTAAATACCAATATTCTCCTCCCATAGTGCTCAGAGCCATTAGATGTCATCAAACCCGCCCAAAGATATAAACAACCATGCATGAGCAGCGCCTATTAGACGGAGGGGGTCCGACAGCCGATCAGTTCCAGTCATTCCTCCAGGAAGGAGGTACACGGCTCCAGTTGTTTGTAGTTCAACCGTGCCTAGACGGTCCATACCGCGGTTCGATCGCGTCCACATTGTTACTTTGTGCCAGGAAGGGCTCTCAACAAGGGAAGTGTCGAGCCGTCTCAGAGTGAACCAAGGGATGTTCATCCATACTCCGCAAGCCACCTGACGGTGTGTGGCAGAGGGTACCTTGAGTACTTCTATCGGTTCTACCTTCTATTCCAGTCTCGTATTGTTCGTGGAAAAAAAGATTGTCGGTATGCCTCTGTGTGGGCTCTAATCTCTCTGATTTTATTCTCACGGTCTCCTCGCGAGATATACGTAGGAGGGAGCAATATACTGCTTGACTCCTCGGTGAAGGTATGTTCTCGAAATTTCAACAAAAGCCCGTACCGACCTACTGAGCGTCTCTCTTGCAGAGTCTTCCACTGGAGTTTATCTGTCATCTCCGTAACGCTTTCGCGATTACTAAATGATCCTGTAACGAAGCGCGCTGCTCTCCGTTGGATCTTCTCTATCTCTTCTATCAACCCTATCTGGTACGGATCCCACACTGCTGAGCAGTATTCGATCAGTGGGCGAACAAGCGTACTGTAACCTACTTCCTTTGTTTTCGGATTGCATTTCCTTAGGATTCCTGCAATGAATCTCAGTCTGGCATCTGCTTTACCGACGATCAACTTTATATGGTCATTCCATTTTAAATCACTCCTAATGCCTACTCCCAGATAATTTATGGAATTAAAACTGCTTCCAGTTTCTGACCTGCTATATTGTAGCTAAACGACCTGTCTTTCTATGTATTCGCAGCACATTATACTTGTCTACATTGAGATTGAATTGCCATTACCTGCACCATGCGTCAATTCGCTGCAGATCCTCATGCATTTCAGTACAATTTTCCATTGTTACAACCTCTCGATATACCACAGCATCATCCGCAAAATGCCTCAGTGAACTTCCAATGTCATCCACAAGGTCATTTACGTATATTGTGAATAGCAACGGTCCTACGACACTCCCCTGCGGCACACCTGAAATCACTCTTACTTCGGAAGACCTCTCTCCATTGAGAATGACATGCTGCGTTCTGTTATCTAGGAACTCTTCAATCCAATCACACAATTGGTCTGATAGTCCATATGCTCTTACTTTGTCCATTAAATGACTGTGGGGAACTGTATCGAACGCGTTGCGGAAGTCAAGAAACACGGCATCTACCTGTGAACCCGTGTCTATGGCCCTCCGAGTCTCGTGGACGAATAGCGCGAGCTTGTTCGGACACGGAGGAGATACAGAGAGACAGGAAGTGTCTACGACATGCCTCGCTCACGCCGCCCCAGTGGTACTACTGCAGTGGATGGCCGCTGGCTCGCAGGAACCCTGACAGCAACGCCACCATGTTGAATAACGCTTTTCGTGCAGCCACAGGACGCCGTGTTACGACTCAAACTGTGCGCAATAGGCTGCACGATGCGCAGCTTCACTCCCGACGTCCACGGCGAGGTCCATCTTTGCAACCACGACACCGTGCAGCGCAGTACAGGTGGGCCGAACAACAACATGACGAATGGATCGCTCAGGATTGGCATCACGTTCCTCTCACCGATGACTGTTGCATATGCCTCGAAGCAGATAATCGTCGGAGACGTGTTTGGAGGCAACCCGGTCATGCTGAACGCCTTAGACACACTGTCCAGCGAGTGCAGCAAGGTGGAGGTTCCCTCCTGTTTTGGGGTGGCATTATGTGGGGCCGACGTACGCCGCTGGTGGTCACGGAAGGCACCGTAGCCGCTGTTTGATACGTGAATGCCGTCCTCCGACCGATAGTGCAGCCATAACAGCAGCATATTGGCGAGGCATTCGTCTTCACGCACGACAATTCGCTCTCCCATCGTGCACATCTTGTGAATGATTTCCATCAGGATAACGATATCGCTCTACTACATTGGCCAGCATGTTCTCCAGACATGAACCCTGTCTCACATGTCTGGGATAAGAAACTGCCTATTGGCTTCTGTCTCGGGTTCTTCAGCCGACGTTCACCTAATGATTTCACTAACGTTACCCCAGCACGAGTGGCTGGCATTGTCAAAGCTTCACCCTCCATAGCCGGTGGTGAACTGGAGGGTGAAGCTTTGACAATGCCAGCCACTCGTGCTGGGGTAACGTTAGTGAAATCATTAGGTGAACGTCGGCTGAAGAACCCGAGACAGAAGCCAATAGGCAGTTTGTTGACAAGAGGCCACGAAAGCGTTAACAATTTTGTATGTCTGGGATAGATTGAAAAGGGCTGTTTATGGACGACGTGATCCACCAACCACTCTGAGGGATCTACGCCGAATCGCCATTCAGGAGTGGGACAATCTGGACCAACAGTGCCTTGATGAACTTGTGGATTAGTATGTCACGGCTAATACAGGCTTGCATGAATGCAAGAGGACGTGCTATTGGGTATTACAGGTACCGGTGTGTACAGCAATCTGAACCACCACCTCTGAAGTGGAAATGATGTTTATTTTGATCTCTATTCCAATTTTCTGTACAGGTTCCGGAACTCTCGAAACCGAGGTGATGCAAAGCTTTTCTAGGTGCGTGTGTTATATACTCAATGATTTGATACACTCCCTTGTTGCTTCTAAATTTCCAAATACCATACTTGGGGCCCAACGTTTTTCGAGTAATTCTTCTTTCTTCCTTCTCCAAATTTTTCAACTGTTTGGCAATGTCTAGAAAAGTTATTTACTTGAAATTTGTACAGCAAATTCATACTTTTATATAAAGTAGTATCTTGCTAATCAGACATAATCGGGGATCTGTCAGTTCCAGGTTATAGAATATGCTGTTTTATGAAGGTTATGTCTAAAAACATCGATTTAAAATTGGAATATAAGGAAATCCTGTAGTTTTAACGCACAATAACAAGTAACTGTTATTTATTAAATACAACAGGAGAGATTACAGCACCCAGTATCAAAAAATAAAAGTATGTATTACTTACCTGTAAAAAAAATTGTATTAAAAGTCGAATACTGTAATGCTCTATTAAATAATTCTAAGGCTCCAAGTTTTAGAAAAGTTCAGTACATACAAATACTTTTTTTCGCCAGTTAAGACATAAAATAATCACCACTGATTTGAAAAGATCGAGAAGAAACTAATTAATAAAAAATGTTACCAAGAATTAGGTACACTTAATTGGAATCAGTGTCGTTAAGAATAGAACACATAGCCGCTCTACAACACTGTGGAAATGTTGATTGTTTCTTGGATTGAGCTGTTTCTTGATAAACATTATTTTGTACGATGTGCAGAGTCTCAGCTTCAGATGAGTTGTATTGCTGAGTACTCTTGGCTATTTTCACGAAAGTGTGTAAGGCTTCTGAAGCCTCAGCCCATGACATGTGAGGTGCAGGCGTTTCTCCCAGGTATGGAGCGTCCTATTGTAAGTAGGCTGTTTAGGTTTTATGTTGGTAACGCCATGTAGCGCTCTGTATGAAAATCACTGACTGTGCTGTGTGCAGTCTGTGGCTGGTTTGCACTGTTGGAATATTCTCTATTGTAGTGTTGGGCAGTTGGATGTGAACAGCGCGTAGCGTTGCATAGTTGGAGGTGAGCCGCCAGCAGTGGTGGATGTGGCGAGAGAGACGGTGGAGTTTTGAGAGCGGACGATCTGGACGTGTGTCCGTCAGAAAGAGGAAATTTGTAATACTGGATATTATGAACTGATTGTAAGGCCTGTATTACTACAAATGTTATCAGTATCATTATGTTTTTAATGATGTTTTCTGTACCTTTGTAATTGTATTCTCATGTTATAAAGTTGTTCAAATGGCTCTGAGCAGTATGGGACTTAACATCTGAGGTCATCAGTCCCCTAGAACTTAGAACTACTTAAACCTAACTAACCTAAGGACATCACACACATCCATACCCGAGGCAGGATTCGAACCTGCGACCGGAGCGGTCGCGCGGATCCAAACTGAAGCGCCTAGAACCGCTCGGCCACACCGGCCGGCTATAAAATTGTAATTGACACCAGTTCATCAAATTAAGTAACTTGTAAGCATTCATTTCAGTGCACGGATTTCTGTTGGTCATAGTTTATGCACAATATGTGAGAAGTTTGGTTAGTGTTTGCACGTGTGTTGATAATTCAGCAAGGGACTGGTTAACAGCATTGCTGGTTCTAAGGACATTTAAAAATTTTTTTCTTTTTTTTTACTGCTCAGACTTTGAGAGAAAAAAAAAGGAAATTGTAATTACTACTGTGATGTATGATCAGGACTGTCTTTATGAGAACAATTTTTGCTTTTGACCAAAATTGCATCAATAAGTGTGTACATTTTTTATCTTTGGTTAGTGTTTGCACGTGTGTTGATAATTCAGCAAGGGACTGGTTAACAGCATTGCTGGTTCTAAGGACATTTCAAAAAAATTTTTTTGTGAGTGCACAAGTGGTGGTTTATGGACTTGCTATATTGTCCGCAAGACTCTTTGATGGTGCACCTCCACAATCGCAAACTTTTATCAAAACTTTTATCAAATCATTACTGGCCACTGTCCAAATAAGTTTGTAAAATTTTTTGTGGGGAGCATGTGGGCTATGTAAGTAGGCTGTTTAGGTTTCATGTTGGTAACGCCACGTAGCGCTCTGTATGAAAATCACTGCCTGTGCTGTGTGCAGTCTGTGGCTGGTTTGCGTTGTTAGAATATTTGCTATTATAGAGTTGGGCAGTTGGATGTGAACAGCGCGTAGCGTTGCGCAGTTGGAGGTGAGCCACGAGCATTGGTGGATGTGGGGAGAGAGATGGCGGAGTTTTGAGAGCGGACGATCTGGACGTGTGTCCGTCAGAGAGAGTAAATTTGTAAGACTGTATATCATGAACTGATACATATATATATATTATGACTTTTGAACACTATTAAGGTAAATACATCGTTTGTTCTCTATCAAAATCTTTCATTTGCTGACTATCCCTATCAGTAGTTAGTGCCTTCAGTAGTTAGAATCCTTTATTTATGCAATTTTGTCATATGATGACATGATGGAGACCGTGGCTGTTGTTTGAAGGCAAATGTTGATGGTGTTAGGACAGCAACCAGCCACAAATTTGCTTTCAGTTCCTTTATTAAAATGGTACCGTTACCGGTTTAGAATCGTTGTGATTCATCCTCATACGGTTTACACGATTTCTTTATGACATGTGGTGTGTTTTTACAGATTAATTGCCCTAAAATATAAATAAAACATAACTATAAACACGCCACACACATATGGTTGCGTTACAGATTTTCGTTGCATGTGACTTACGCGAAACGTCGGTTTCGGGTGTTTGTTTTTATAACATTCGTCCAACAGATGCAAATGCATTCTCATTGCATCCTCGTTGTTGCACACGTAAATTGTTCTCACTGTACGCTTTAGATTTGTCGCTGAGATCATTTCAACCACGCACCACGTGTTTTGATACATACAGAGAGCTTACAAACATATGAGTATCACAGATGCTATGATATATCGTAACATTTGACGATGATGTCCTATGTTTGGAAGGGATCATATATTCATTTAGACAACTGTACTGCCTTTTACATTAGTACAGAGACATTGAATTTTTGAGTTGATATTGCTAAATTAATTATAAAGTTATATATATATATATATATATATATATATATATATATATATATATATATATATATATATATATATATAGTACTGTATATGTAAAATAGTATATTATTTAATTACATTTGGCATCATGGGAATTATAGTAACATATAAATTTGCTACTTGATCTGCAGATAGGTGTATTAATATTATTTGCTTTGGAGGCTGGAAAGTAATTTTTGGAAATTTTTCAGGAAAGGGGTGTTAGCTAACTCTGTTTGTTCGTTAAGGATACAGTCTGGGTTGCTGTTTTTGTGTGTGCGTATTTCTAATTTTGCTAATATATTCATAGTGGCTCCTTTTTCTGCTAGATGCAAAAATAAGTAAAGAGAGTAATGTCTGAGTACGTTCAGTTTTGCTCAGGTGTTTGAAAATCAAATAACGTTAGGGATTTACCAGCACAGTAATTCATTAATTTTTCAAAAGGGGATGTTTCACTATGGGTTGAAAACACCTTGTATTATCACGCCGAGAGTCAGAGCTTCTTCGGTAGCTAAATATTTGTCAGTGTCGATCCCGATGTTTCTTCAAGGTGTCCGACTGCGCTTTCGAAAAGCGCCCAGCTAAAAGTAACAGGAAAAAAAATTTCAGATCTGTTGAGAGGTGGCATGAGCCCCCTCTCATATTTCTATCTTACGATTTTCCTCTCTAATTGCATGCCATGAAAAGTTGCTATTCCTTCACATGCGGACTTCCCACGCAGCATCTCTCGTCAGCCAGGTGGTCCGGCAACAGGCGGGCTCCACTGATCTCGAGAGGGTTAAGCCGACGTGTGTGAGGGAGTCGAGTGAATGCTTTCCAGACGCCGACATTGTCAAGAGACACGCCTGCAGGGGCCTGAAGTAGCGGCTGGGCTAGTTCCGTTACTTCGCAGAAACTTAGCGAAAACACTTTCTGGCGGGCTACCAGCGAGGCGTGGGAATGACTTGTGTACCCAGACAGTTTTGGCGGGCAAATTCCCGCGCTTTCTGCAAAATCGTAACTGTGATTGGCTTGCTCAGGGCATAGCTCTGTGACGTAGCAAAATCGGCGCAGAAATTGGCGCCAAGAATCTCCATTGGTGGAATGGTAGTGCTTCGCCAATAGAGTGGAACTCTCCGCCGGTTTTCGAGTTGCTGATTGGAACGGCCACTGCCGTGCGGGCGGGAATGTTCTGTGTTCGGTTTGGTACGGGTGCTCTTGTGGAGTAGTCGGCTCTCGCCTTTCGGTCGGAGTAGGTTACAAGACTGAGCTCTCTCTGCTCTGGACAGCCTGCCTTCCGTTGGCTGTCTAATATACTTTAAATAAAAGTAACTGTTTGATGAAGTTGCTGAAGTTTCGACTTCAACGTAACTTTCCGAGTACAGTTGGCAATTGAGCGTTCTGCATACAAGCGGCCTATGTTGTCTGTCTTGGGCAGTTTTGGCTAAAGTTGACTATCGGAGTTACTGTGTGACTTCGCTTGTTAAAATCAATCACTGTACCGTCAGTGATTGTGTGGCGAGCCTTCTTCGTCTCCCTCAGAGGCGCATTTGTATTGATAGGAAGTCTTTAGTCTGGAACAACCAGACCAGGACAATTTGTTTCGGGCTATACTAGCGACATTATCATCACCACGACGGGACGTCGAAGCAACGAGCCATCGCTTCCAGTACACCAGATCGTGTCCTTGCAGCTAAGAAGACTGCTTGGTAATGTATGTCCGCAGCACCGGCAAAGCAGGCATTTTTGCTAGGCGATAATCAGAGCTCAGCAGAGCGCGCCTGTTCGTCTTTTCTGACTTTGTTCTATCTTGGGTGTTCATTGTCTGAGTTATCACTAACGTAGCAGCAATTAATGTTGGGTTAGCTGTGTGTCTCTCTTAAGATTTGAGTTGCAAGGAATTGGCTCCACATACCACTTCGTCATAAACGTCACAATCTAGTTTAGGGACAACTTCACCTTCACAGCGTTTATTTGAGTATCCAATTTGAGCCAATTTGATGTATTGTAAATGTTTCATGTGTTTTTGTTTATTATTTTATGTTTAGTCTTAATAAATCATATTGTTATTTTGGACAGAACTTTCATTCTGTTAATCGGTAGAGCAACCCTATCATTTCTCACTACGTTAATGAAACCTTCCTTTGTTTAACTTATTTATCAAATTAAATTATTGCAGGTGCCAAACTCTTTTTCTACTCCACTTGCAGGGTTTGTTACAGTCAGTTCGCGTATCTTTTTAATCCATGTGCAGCAGCAAAAGTCAGAGTTAGAATAGGGGGGGAGGGGCTTAGAGCATCATTTACATATGTAGATTCTAGAAGAATTTAGTGTTAAATACACTGCTAGCGCCGGCATCTCGCACCGTTCCGGACTACGGGGTCTGTCGAATTATCGAGTACTGTGTCATGGCGACTTTATTGACTGTGTAGCGCAACGTTTCATTAAGACTGGTTCACAGGAAGTGATAGAGTTGGC
Organism: Schistocerca serialis cubense; assembly: GCF_023864345.2. Classification (NCBI taxonomy): domain Eukaryota; kingdom Metazoa; phylum Arthropoda; class Insecta; order Orthoptera; family Acrididae; genus Schistocerca; species Schistocerca serialis. The sequence continues at coordinate 186,635,208 of NC_064648.1, forward strand.
AATCACAGCTCTCAGCGTATGATTTAGCGTCCCGCTGCGTGCTAGCCAGCTAGCAGGCTGTAGCACGCCACGTCACGCACTGCGTAGCGTGGGAACAAAACCACCTGCGTGCCTTCAGACACGGCGTCTGCGCTGGCTCAATACTGCCACTGAGACAGATCTATCTGCTGCTACGTCACAGCGGGTGGACCGAAATGTGAAACATACAGTCATGGAAATAAGTATTCATACAGTAGGTGGTGACAAACTCCGACGGTGTGTTGAGATAGTAAATCACCCACAGCGCCGATACGAATAAGTACGATGATGAAGGTTCCCGTATGCCATGAAAATTGTCTGGGAAAATAAAATATGTTACACTCCGCACGGTCTACGACAGGGCCAAACGTATTCATACAGCGGACTACTTTAAACCAAACAAATGGCTGACGCAGCCACGGGGTCCATGGCGGCCGTGAAGCAACCAAGCCCTTACCACGCCGTAGCGGAGAAGCGAGGCAACTGTCAACCATTTGAAGCAGCCGATCGCCGCCATTTGCAGTACTGGGGTTGTGATTTCAAGTATATGAGACGCAACAAGAGCAAAATGAAGCACAAATTAAACACGTTTGTTTAAAAAAGTACTGAGTATTCGAGTCTATTTTAAAAGTATACTTAAATGAATGAAGTTTCCTAATTTCCGAAGTACGTCTGCATTGAGAGGCGAAATTTAAGAATGTAGGGCTCTTTCCTGACAAGGTGGGGCGAGTTTACATCGAGTTATTTGCATTAGATAATTACCTGAAACGTTCGAAGTAGCAGACAGTACGATTATTATGTAACTCACGTAGTTTTCCTGTCAGGTCCTGTTTGCTTTTTGCCGACTACTGTGTACATTTTGCACGCTTGCTTTTGTTTAGCACAGTATTGTCTACACTCGAATTTTGGTATGATTAATTGTAATAACCCATATCACTTTAAATACCGTAGGAACTTCATTCGCGCATTAGTTTTGTAACCTCCCCGCATGAATATAAAAAATCAATATTATGTGAAATGCTGTCTTCCCACAAAACTGAATAATAAAAATGAGCTAAGCGTAACCTCCTTGCAAAATTAAAGAATAATAATGGCCCAAATGTAAACTCTCCACAGTAATAAAACTCAATGATATTAAAAATGTGCAAAAATGTTAAGTCCCCACAAAATTAACGTTAAGATGAACCTGATAAATTATATAAGGGCAGCTGCGCTGACCTTCGGCCCTGTGCAATAATTGTACCTGAATAGAGAAACCAAAATTCTTACCTCAGCAAACTGCATCTATATCTGCTCTTATTTTTCGGCACAGCTCCGTGCAGTGCTGGCCCGTGTTTAATTTTCATTCTTGGAGGGAATGCATAGGAAATATTATTTAACTTAAAATGAATCTTTTGTTTAAAACAGTTACTTTAAAAGAAAATTATTATTGGGGCAATTCCTGAACAAATTAATTTCAACTAACATATGTCATTAGCTGAGCGCAATGCTGCTTCATTACCTTTAATAACAATATACCTCGCCCAGAACCGTGACCAGAGACCCATGTATACGCCCGCTCAGCACAACCGTCCATTCGCTACTGCTACTGCCGACTCCTCACACACAACTTCCGACTGAGTCCAACTCACAACAACTGCAGACAGAGTGCCACTCGCAACTAAACACTCGCGCGGTCAAGCGCAGACTAGCAACGATAAATAACTCTCTGGTCAGAGATGCTGTCATGCCTCGCCATCGCTGTTAATGAATACACTGAATACATACGTGTTTCAGTTTTTAACACTGATAGCACCTCTGAAAGTGGTTGAGTTTGCAACATTTGATCAAATATTTGACCATTTACGAAGTATAATCACCGCCTGACAACACATGTTAAGTATCTAAACGCAATTATTCGACCTACCTCTGATTCATACTTAATATATATTTGATTGCCTTGGTAATCTGCAAAAGGAACGTTCAAAATTATACACACTGACAATATTTCCACACTATTTAAGCTAGGCCTATATTACACGATTTCCAGGACATTATACCTTTTTCAAATGAGTTGTAAATCCAAATACTGTCGGTACAGCATCGTCCTTAAGTTGACGTCTATTTACATAATTTTTCATGTAACAATTCTCTTCAAAATGAAGAGAGCACAGCAAATGTTTTCCTGTCGGTTGGAAGTTTCCGAGTAGCAACTATCCATTTCCGATTTAGAAAATCATTTGTAAGGGGAAACCTAAACCAAAACAAACGGTCATCATGTACTATTTCTCCATGAAAATACTATATACAAGTAATGGAAAGTAACAAACAATCAGGAATGACTGACCTGTGAAATGTAACATTGTTTCCGTCTTCGTCTTTGCTTCCATTATGCTGTTACAATTAAAAGCAGCCCACGAACGAACCCTGTTTACGCACTGTTTCCCTGAAAATGGCGGCTTCTGTCACGTTCAATGTGGCGACGCGACACTAGCGCCATTGCGCTGTCTAGTTTTTATTTAGTCATAGGACGAAGCCGAGCGACTGTGCAATCTATCAACAAGCGATATAAGGACAGACATGTAGGCCCCGGGAGTAGACAACATTCCATTAGAACTACTGATGGCCTTGGGAGAGCCAGTCCTGACAAAACTCCACCATCTGGTGAGCAAGATGCATGAGACAGGCGAAATACCCTCAGACTTCAAGAAGAATATAATAATCTCAATCCCAAAAAAAGCAGGTGTGACAGATGTGAAAATTACCGAACTATCAGTTTAATAAGACACAGGTGCAAAATACTAACACGAATTCTTTACAGACGAATCGAAAAACCGGTAAAAGCCAACCTCGGGGAAGATCAGTTTGGATTCCGTAGAAAGATTGGAACACGTGTGGCAATACTGACCTTACGACTTATCTTAGAAAAACGATTAAGGAAAGGCAAACCTACGTTTCTAGCATTTCTAGACTTAGAGAAAGCTTTTGACAATGTTGAGTGGAATACTCTCTTTCACATTCTAAAGGGGGCAGGGGTAAAATATAGGGAGCGAAAGGCTATTTACAATTTGTACAGAAACCAGATGGCAGTTATAAGAGTCGAGGGGTATGAAAGGGAAGCAGTGGTTGGGAAAGGAGTGAGGCAGCGTTGTAACCTCTCCCTGATGTTATTCAATCTGTATATTGGACAAGCAGTAAAGGAAGCAAAAGAAAAATTCGGAGTAGGTATTAAAATTCATGGAGAAGAAGTAAAAACTTTGAGGTTCGCCGATGACATTGTAATTCTGTCAGAGACAGCAAAGGAGTTGGAAGAGCAGTTGAACGGAATCGACAGTGTCTTGAAAGGAGGATATAAGATGAACATCAACAAAAGCAAAACGAGGATAATGGAATGTAGTCAAATTAAATTGGGTGATGCTGAGGGAATTAGATTAGGAAATGAGACACTTAAAGTAGTAAAGGAGTTTTGCTGTTTGGGGAGTAAAATAACTGATGATGGTCGAAGTAGAGAGGATATAAAATGTAGAGTGGCAATGGCAAGGAAATCGTTTCTGAAGAAGAGAAATTTGTTAACATCGAGTATAGATTTTTAAGTGTCAGGAAGTCGTTTCTGAAAGTATTTGTATGGAGTGTAGCCATGTATGGAAGTGAAAAACATGGACGATAACTAGTGTGGACAAGAAGAGAATAGAAGCATTCGAAATGTGGTGCTACAGAAGAATGCTGAAGATAAGGTCGGTAGATTACGTAACTAATGAGGAGGTATTGAATAGGATTGGGGAGAAGAGAAGTTTGTGGCACAACTTGACTAGAAGAAGGGATCGGTTGGTAGGACATGTTTTGAGGCATCAAGGAATCACAAATTTAGCATTGGAGGGCAGCGTGGAGGGTAAAAATCGTAGAGGGAGACCAAGAGATGAATACACTAAGCAGATTCAGAAGGATGTAGGTTGCAGTAGGTACTGGGAGATGAAGAAGCTTGCACAGGATAGACTAGCATGGAGAGCTGCATCAAACCAGTCTCAGGACTGAAGACCACAACAACAACAACAACAACAACATATAGTAATAAACAGTGAAAGACACGGTCGTCCACTGAAGCTTACAACAAGAGAGACCAGCATGCTACTAAGAATCAAAAAAACCCAAAAAAGACAGCGTCGGCACTATCCGCATATGTAAATGACTGACCACTTCCCAAAGGACATCACTCCATGGGCAGTTCGTACCATTCTCAATCGTTCGGGCTACTCAGCCATGGTCCCGAGACGAAAGCCCTACATGAGCAAAAAGAACAAGAACTGGCGGATGTAATTCGCGAAACAGCATGTATCCGAGACAGCAGACTTCTGGAATACTGTATTGTTTAGTGATGAAAGCAAGTTTAATATCGTGCACAATGACGGTAGGATCTTGGTCTGCAGAAGACCGAATACAGACCTCGACCGAAACAACATCCAACCCGCGGTGAAGCACGGAGGTTGTGGAGTGATGGTATGGAGCTGTATGTCAGCCTCCGGTGTCGGAAAATTAGTGTTTGTGGAAGGTACCGTGGACAGATTTGTGTATATGAACATTCTCAAACAGAACTTACAAGAGAGTGTTCACGCCTTGGGTCTTCCTAGAAATTATTACTTCCAACAGGACAATGGTGCCAAACATACGGCGCAAATAGTCCGGCTGTGATTGCTCTACAACACTCCACACATTCTTAAAACACCGGCTCAGAGTCCGGACCTGAATCCCATCGAACACTTGTGGAGTGAGCTGGAAACACGAGTGAGAAAACACGGCATCCGTAGTAAGGCCTCTTTGAAAGAGAATGGGAAGGTATCACGTCGGACACTACAAGAAAATTGGTCCATTCCATGCCACGGAGGTTGCGAGGCGTAATACCTCGGAAGGGTATGCATACGAAGTATTAAACATGTTCTGGCTTTGTTAGAGGTGCCATTTTCTGTTGGTGTATGAATACTTAATTCCCAGCGGAGCAAAGAACTTGGCAGACGTTTTTGTATTCTGTTTTGTAAAGGCTTGCTTATTCTCGTTCTATATACGAGCATAGCTGCATTGGCGACTGGCCAATGTGTATAGTGCATATCCAATTAGTGTTTTTGGTTTCGTATTGTCAATAAAGGCAGTTTACTTTTCCACGCTCTAGTGTATCAATACTTATTTCCATTACTGTACGCAGAAACGCCAGTTCTTGAGCGAGAAAAAAGAAGAAGAAACATACCAGTGAAACCTCAAGGCCGAAATACGCTACTTCAGCAAATGTAAACGGAAAACTACTGGGTCGGTGCATAAGAGACACGCCCTACTAAACCCGAAGGACAGGACAGATACACTACTGTCCAATAAAATTGCTACACAAAGAAGAAATGCAGATGATAAACGAGTATTCAATGGACAATTATATTATACTAGAACTGACATGTGATTACATTTTCACGCAATTTGGGTGCATAGATCCTGAGAAATCAGTACCCAGAACAACCACCTCTGGATGTAATAACCTCTATACGCCTGGGCATTGAGTCAAACAGAGCTCGGATGGCGTGTACAGGTACAGCTGCCCATGCAGCTTCAACACGGTACCACAGTTCATCAAGAGTAGTGACTGGCGTACTGTGACGAGCCAGTTGCTCGGCCACCATTGACCAGACGTTTTCAGTTGGTGAGAGATCTGGACAATGTGCTGGCCAGGGCAGCAGTCGAACATTTTCTGTATCCAGCAAGGCCCATACAGGACCTGCAACATGCGGTCGTGCATTATCCTGCTGAAATGTAGGGTTTCGCAGGGATCGAATGAAGGGTAGAGCCACGGCTCGTAACACATCTGAAATGTAACGTCCACTTTTCAAAGTGCCGCCATTGCGAACAAGAGGTGACCGAGACGTGTAACCGATGGCGCCCCATACCATCACGCCGGATGATACGCCAGTATGGCGATGACGAATACACGCTTCCAATGTGCATTCACCGCGATGTCGCCAAACACGGCTGCGACCATCGTGATGCTGTAAACAGAACCTCGATTCATCCGAAAAAATGACGTTTTGCCATTCGTGCACCCTGGTTCGTCGTTGAGTACACCATCGCAGGCGCTCCTGACTGTGATGCAGTGTCAAGGGTAACCGCAACCATGGTAACCGAGCTGATAGTTCGTGCTGCTGCAAACATCGTCGAACTGTTCGTGCAGATGGTTGTTGTCTTGCAAACGTCCCCATCTGCTGACTCAGGGATCGAGACGTGGCTGCACGATCCGTTGCAGCCGTGCGGATAAGATGCCTGTCATCTCGACTGCTAGTGATACGATTCCGTTGGGATCCAGCACGGCGTTCCGTATTTCCCTCCTGAACCCACCGATTCCATATTCTGCTAACAGTGATTGGATATCGACAGACGCGAGCAGCATTGTCACGATACGATAAACCGTAATCGCGATAGGCTACAATCCGACCTTTATAACGTTTCACCAGGCAACGCCGGTCAACTGCCGTTTGTGTATGAGAAACCGGTTGGAACTTTCCTCATGTCAGCGCATTGTAGGTGTCGCCACCGGCGTCAACCTTGTGTGAATGCTCTGTAAAGCTAATCATTTGCATATCACAGTATCTTCTTCCTGACGGCTAAATTTCGCGTCTGTAGCACATCATCTTCGTGGTGTACCAAATTTAATGGCCAGTAGTGTAGTTTAAATTGTGGAAAGGGGGCAAAATAAGCGACTGTCGGTTACACTCGGACATACAACTTTGGTCAAACATTAGAAGAGCCACGAAAATTAAGAAAAAGAACAGCATCAATTTTTTGAACTTAATAACCGGCTGCCTTAAGGGCGAGACTACAATAGAATTAGCACTTTAAAACTGAAAACAAAATGATAATTTTTAAAAGGCAAAAAAATGGTTCAAATGGCACTGAGCACTATGGGACTTAACATCTTTGGCCATCAGTCCCCTAGAACTTAGAACTACTTAAACCTAACGACATCACACAACACCCAGTCATCACGAGGCAGAGAAAATCTCTGACCCCCCGGGACTCGAACCCGGGAACCCGGGCGTGGGAAGCGAGAACGCTACCGCACGACCACGAGCTGCGGACTTTAACATGTAACAGACCTTATCTTAAAACAGTTCTTTAGTAAGGCTGAAGATCCAAACAATCTGACACCTTGAGAGCAAAGCAATTTTAATTCAAAATCGGCTGAAGGCCCATCACTTAAGGCTCAAACCAAAATAAATTTTAAAAGGCCAAAGGCCTTAACTTAAAACCGTTCTTTAGTTAGGCTGAAGGCCCAAACAATCTGACACCTTAAGAACAAAACATCTTTAATTCAAAATCGGCTGATTAAGGCGTATCACTTAAGACTCAACAAAATTAATTTTTTAAAAAGGCCAAAGGACTTACTTAACACAGTTCTTTAAATTAGGCTGAAGGCCCAAACAATCTTATGCCTTAAGAGCAGAATAACCTTAATTTTAAAATCGCCTAGAATGCATACAAATGCAAACAACAAGAACAAATAAGAAAAGGGAGTACAGCTGACGGCACTCAGAAGTTTCCTAGGGTCGTCCTGGAATTCAAACACTAACGCTCGCTTAGGTGAGACAGGCAGTCCACACAACCATTTCCCATCCGACGACAACCCAACCGACAGATAGTCAACGGACCCACCGACAAGATAACTTCGGCTCCACCCGACCAGCACACAACAGGGAGTTCAATGGAACAACGTAGAAAGTATTGGCGCCCACAACCAACTATGCATTCATCTCTGCAGGACAGCGACAACACGACGAGGAAAATACACTGCCTGGATTCACGTCGACGGCCAGGGCAGGTAACCGGAACGTTAGCGGCCACAAGGCAGAAGCTTGCGCAGGTGCACTGCAATTCAAAATAACCGAGTACAGTTAAACTCCACGGGAGGGTGGCTAAAACGTGAAAACACACGTTGTTGCTCGCGGGAATGTCCCAATACCCGACAACGAACTCCGAACGACACAATGTGAACAGTCGTGACTTGCTGGTTGTTGTTGTTGTTGTTGTGGTCTTCAGTCCTGCGACTGGTTTGATGCAGCTCTCCATGCTACTCTATCCTGTACAAGCTTCTTCATCTCCCAGTACCTACTGCAACCTACATCCTTCTGAATCTGCTTAGTGTATTCATCTCTTGGTCTCCCTCTACGATTTTCACCCCCCACGCTGCCCTCCAATACTAAATTTGTGATCCCTTGATGCCTCAGAACATGTCCTACCAACCGATCCCTTCTTCTAGTCAAGTTGTGCCACAAACTTCTCTTCCCCCCAATCCTATTCAATACTTCCTAATTAGTTATGTGATCTACCCATCTAATCTTCAGCATTCTTCTGTAGCACCACATTTCGAATGCTTCCATTCTCTTCTTGTCCAAACTATTTATCGTCCATGTTTCACTTCCATACATGGCTACACTCCATACAAATGCTTTCAGAAATGACTTCCTGACACTTAAATCTATACTCGATGTTAACAAATTTTTCTTCTTCAGAAAAGCTTTCCTTGCCATTGCCAGTCTACATTTTATATCCTCTCTACTTCCACCATCATCAGTTATTTTGCTCCCCAAATAGCAAAACTCCTTTACTACTTTAAGTGTCTCATTTCCTAACCTAATTCTCTCAGCATCACCCGACTTAATTCGACTACATTCCATTATCTTCGTTTTGCTTTTGTTGATGTTCATCTTATATCCTCCTTTCAAGACACTGTCCATTCCATTCAACTGCTCTTCCAAGTCCTTTGCTGTCTCTGACAGAATTACAATGTCATCAGTGAACCTCAAAGTTTTTATTTGTTCTCCATGGATTTTAATACCTACTCCGAATTTTTCTTTTGTTTCCTTTATTGCTTGCTCAATATACAGATTGAATAACATCGGGGAGACGCTACAACCCTGTCTTACTCCCTTCCCAACCACTGCTTCCCTTTCATGTCCCTCGACTGCCATCTGGTTTCTGTACAAACTGTAAGTAGCCTTTCGCTCCCTGTATTTTAGCCCTGCCACCTTTAGAATTTGAAAGAGAGTATTCCAGTCAACATTGTCAAAAGCTTTCTCTAAGTCTACAAATGCTAGAAACGTAGGTTTGCCTTTCCTTAATCTTTCTCCTAAGATAAGTCGTAAGGTCAGTATTGCCTCACGTGTTCCAGTGTTTCTACGGAATCCAAACTGATCTTCCCCGAGGTTGGCTTCTACTAGTCTGTAAAGAATTCGTGTTAGTATTTTGCAGCTGTGACTTATTAAACTGATAGTTCGGTAATTTTCACATCTGTCAACACCTGCTTTCTTTGGAATTGGAATTATTATATTCTTCTTGAAGTCTGAGGGTATTTCGCCTGTTTCATACATCTTGCTCACCAGATGGTAGAGTTTTGTCAGGACTGGCTCTCCCAAGGCCGTCAGTAGTTCTAATGGAATGTTGTCTACTCCCGGGGCCTTGTTTCGACTCAGGTCTTTCAGTGCTCTGTCAAACTCTTCACGCAGTATCGTATCTCCCATTTCATCTTCATCTACATCCTCTTCCATTTCCATAATATTGTCCTCAAGCACATCGCCCTTGTATAGACCCTCTATATACTCCTTCCACCTTTCTGGTTTCCCTTCTGTGCTTAGAACTGGGTTTCCATCTGAGCTCTAGATATCATACAAGTCGTTCTCGTATCTCCAAAGGTCTCTCTAATTTTCCTGTAGGCAGTATCTATCTTACCCCTAGTGAGAGAAGCCTCTACATCCTTACATTTGTCCTCTAGCCATCCCTGCTTAGCCATTTTGCACTTCCTGTCGATCTCATTTTTGAGACGTTTGTATTCCTTTTTGCCTGCTTCATTTACTGCATTTTTATATTTTCTCCTTTCATCAATTAAATTCAATATTTCTTCTGTTACCCAAGGATTTCTACTAACCCTCGTCTTTTTACCTACTCGATCCTCTGTTGCCTTCACTACTTCATCCCTCAGAGCTACCCATTCTTTTTCTACTGCATTTCTTTCCCCCATTCCTGTCAATTGCTCCCTTATGCTCTCCCTGAAACTCTGTACAACCTCTGGTACTTTCAGTTCTTGCTGGTAGATAGTGAAAACTCAACTTTCGTGTCCAGGATCGGCGAGCCACGGACGTCGCAGCAATGGAAACGGCACCGCACCCTCCGACACCGCATAGAGGCCGCCAGCAGTCCCGGCCAAACTGCGCACTGCGGAGATTTCCTCGCTGTTCCACACCAACCGAGCAACTATCGCACATAGCACAGCCAGCGGAAAGGTAGTACAAGGGGTGTATATCGATACTCACCGCTGCTGCCACTCGCGGAGACAGAGGGTAACAGCATAATCGCGATAACCGTGGGAGACTGAACACAGAATAGCAACCAAGGTGAGTCGTTTTGCTCGTTACTGGCGCGCCAGTCTCTTGCATGTCTATTATCGATCCTTCGATGTTTCTCATCTTTGCTTGCCTTGTTGTTTTCCGCATTCGCGGGGCGAGTGGCAGTTGACGTTTGCTCGGGGCTACTGTAAACTGAGGTTACTTGAGCCCTGGGGTGTAACTTGGACCCAAAACAAAAAAATGTTTTACAAGGGGAGGCCGCCAATTGTGAAATTCAGATTCGATTCATACTGCGCATAATAAAAGCTCATGGCCAGAGGTGTAATGTGGCAAAGCACCAAGATGCACTTCTCAGCCGTTGTCGAGAAAACCGACAGTTAAAAGAAACCGTTGGGGTGAAATTCTCTCTATGATTAATAGTTTTCCACAGCGTCGTGGCGCAGCGGTAAGCGCTTGGGTTCGTAATCCGAAGGTAGCCGGATCGGATCCCGCGCAATGCAATTTTTTTTATTATTAGTTTTTTTGTAATTCAAATATATATATATAAACTATTAATGAATTGCTTATGCATGTTGGTGAAGGCGGATGGCTCTCCAATTGTACCGCCTCCATTTTTCCGTTTGTTTAACAGGGTGTACCAAAGCTCTCACGTCCGCACTGATTTTCGACGATATTCGATGTTATAAGTTGCGCTAGGGACCGCATCTACCTTCTTTCGAAGTTAGCAGGCAACTACGCTGTTATGCGGCGGCTCGTTTCGGGCCATTTAACATCTGTCCTTCAAGTGTAACGAGCGAGTAACAGAGTTTATATTTCATACCTGCCACAGCGAATTTGTGTTCGTGGGGTCTCTATTCTAATTCGAACGTTTGACTTACGCTATACGTATTCGTTTCGATATATCGTTTCTACGTCTTCCGTTAACTATACGTCGTTGACATTATGAAGACAATAACATTTGTGAAATACAACTTTGTTTGCGGAAAACATAATGATGTTCGAAGTCGCCAGTTTTTCCACGACAAACGACTTTCAACAACTTATTATATGCATAATTGTTGCAACTGATTGCCGGGAATTATATATATATATATTGAATTACAAAAAAGAAATACTTAAAAAAAAGTTGCATGGTGTGAGATTCGATTCGCCGACCTTCGGATTACGAACCCAAGCGCTTACCGCTACACCCCGACGCTATGGGAAATTATTGATCGTAGAGAGTATTTCACCGCAACGGTCTCTTTTAACTGTCGATTTTCTCGACAACGGCTGAGAAGTGCATCTTGGTGCTTTGCCACATTACACATCTGGCCATGAGCTTTTATTATGCGCAGTACGAATCGATTCTGAATTTCACAATTGGCGGCCTCCCCTTGTTAGATCAGTCCTGGGTATGCTGTAATGCACATACACAGCTGATTGACCATTTCGTCGCCAGGTAGCAGCACTAGCTGGCGCCCAGTGCCCTCTGCACTGCCTGTGCTTTTCGCGCCTTCTCACAGCTAACGTTACATTGTTGTGTAGTGAAACCAAGGATTGTCGCTGCCGGAAAACTTCCACTTTCCCCGCGCTTTCCACTCGAGTTGCATGCAAGGTAAAGTGAAATTGACGTCTTATACACATTCCTTAACAAAATAACTATTGTTCTAATTATGTAGATAAAGAACGCCCAGTAAAATTGATATACAGGACGTTACAAAAAGGTACGGCCAAACTTTCAGGAAACATTCCTCACCCACAAATAAAGAAAATATGTTATGTCGACATGTGTCCGGAAACGCTTAATTTCCATGTTAGAGCTCATTTTAGTTTCGTCAGTATGTACAGTATGTACTTGTAAATTTTCACAATCACCATGTGTGGGCTGACGAGAATCCGCACGCAATTGTGCAATCACGTCATCTACACAGATTTTCTGTGAACGTTTAGGCAGGCATTGTCGGTGATGTCTCGATTCGGCCCCACATTCTTCCACCTACGCTCAATGGAGCACGTTATCATGATTTCATACGGGATACTCTACCTGTGCTGCTAGAACATGTGCCTTTACAAGTACGACACAACATGTGGTTCATGCACGATGGAGCTCCTGCACATTTCAGTCGAAGTGTTCGTACGCTTCTCAACAACAGATTCGGTGAGCGATGGATTGGTAGAGGCGAACCAATTCCGCGGCCTCCACGCTCTCCTGACCTCAACCCTCTTGACTTTCATTTATGGGGGCATTTGAAAGCTCTTGTCTACGCAACCCCGGTACCAAATGTAGAGACTCTTCGTGCTCGTATTGTGGACGGCTGTGATACAATACGCCATTCTCCAGGGCTGCATCAGCGCATCAGGGATTCCGTGCGACGGAGGGTAGATGCACGTATCCTCGCTAACGGAGGACATTTTGAACGTTTCCTGTAACAAAGTGTTTGAAGTCACGCTGGTACGTTCTGTAGCTGTGTGTTTCCATTCCATGGTTAATGTGATTTGAAGAGAAGTAATAAAATGAGCTCTAACATGGAAAGTAAGCGTTTCCGGACACATGGCCACATAACATATTTTCTTTCTTTGTGTGTGAGGAATGTTTCCTGAAAGTTTGGCCGTCCCTTTTTGTAACACCCTGTATTTGTGGAACTGTGTGCTTATAACTTAATAATGGGGTTTCTTGGACCCCAGCTCCAAGCGTTGTATTTAAATTACACACTTCTCAATTTGACTGCAAAATAATGTACATCATTAAGTTTTGTCAATTTATTTGATTAAATCATTTGTGCACTGTCGATATTTATTTATTTGCAGATCTGGAGCCAAAAAAATGACTCGAAATTACAAAAGATCCCCTGGGAGCAGAACGTATGCGGATTTCACTACAGAAAAATTGCAAGAATGTTTAAATGCTGTAAGGTCTGGAGAAATGAGTCAACGAGTGGCTTCAGGACACTTCAAAATAAGTAGGTCTACGATAAAAAGGAGACTGAAGAATGACCGTATGAATAAGCCAGGACATCCGACCATTTTTAATTCTGAAGAAGAACAGGCTTTCGCAAGCCACACAGATAAAATTTGTGATTTCGGATTTCCTGTGGATGAAATGGACTTTATTGTCAAGTCGTACCTCGCAACCCATGGAAGAACAGTACAATGTTTCCGAAACAACCTCCCTGGCACTGAGTGGGTAAAATTGTTTTTGAAGATGTTACCCCAGTCATATGTGAGATTTGCAAACAACATAAAAAGAGCTCGTGCTGCCATCGATGAATCAGTAATTGCCGAGTATTTTGAAAACCTGAGTGCTTTGGCTAAAGACGTTCCACCAGATAACATTTACAATTACGATGAAACCAGCATGTCTGATGATCCTGGTAGGAAGAAGATTATATGTCGCCGAGGTAGCAAATATCCACAGAGGATAATAAATTCCGCAAAGGCTAACGTCACTGTCATGTTTTGTGGCAATGCTGCCGGATCATCTCTCCCTCCATACGTAATATATAAAGCAGAACACCTTTGGACAACATGGACAGAAAATGGACCAGTGGGTGCTAGGTACAACCGAAGTAAGCATGGTTGGACTGACCATGCAATATTTGAAGATTGGTTTATCGTCCACCTCCCGCCTGTGCTGAAGAAACAAGAAGGCACTAAGATTGTAGTTGGAGATAATTTGTCATCTCATATCAGATTAAATGTTGTTAAGCTGTGTGAAGAGCACAATATAAAATTAGTGTGCCTGCCACCGAACTCCTCACATATGACACAGCCCCTCGATGTAGCCTACTTCAAGCCTTTGAAAGCTAAATGGAGAGAGATTTTAACCAAACGGAAACAGTCTGAAGCTGGAAAGAAATCAGCATCCTTGCCTAAAGATCAATTCCGCATGTTACTAAAAACTGTATGAAACGAGATGGAGCCTCAGTTGCCAAGCAATTTGAAAGCAGGTTTTAAGAAAACTGGCATTGTCCCCACAAATAAAGATTAGTTGTTATCTCGTTTTGCGAAACAAGATAGATCAGTAAACTCAGACATTGTTGGAGACGTGTTCTTAGCTCACCTTCAAGAAAAGAGGTGTGAGTTTGTAAAGCCCCAGGCCAGGAAAAAGCATTCGTGTCTCTGATATTCAGCCCGAAGAAGCAGAAACTTCATCTTCTAAAAGGCGAAGAGAAAACGAACGTACAATAAAAACAGCTGCAGAGAAAAAAGTGTCTTCGAAGAAAAAACGAAACTCCACGAAAAAATCATTTGATGAGTCCACATCTGAGGACGAGGAAGCTTATAGTCTCAGGGACTCCGGAGGAAGCGACTTACTTTCTTCTGAAAATGAAATTTGTACGCCACCCCTTCGCAGTAATCTTCCAGAGAACGAAAATAAAGAAGACGAAGAAATTAAAAAAGGTTCCTCACAAAAGCAGGATTTTGTTCTTGTGGCTTGGAATAATGTTTTTTTTCGAGGTCAAGTAATGACCGTCTGCGACAATGGTGCCATTGTTGACTGCATGACACGGACAAGGAAAACCTGGGCGTGGCCTTCAGGAAAGGACATTTTATTCTACAAGTGGTGTGACATTAAAAGAAAAATTAACCCACCCACTTTCATTAGAAGGGGTTTGTTTTCAGTGACCATAAACTAGCTTTATTGTGCACCATAATTTATTATTGTGAATATTTACAACAGTGTAAACCAGTGAATACAGTTTATTATGTATTTTTTGGATGTTTTGCAATTAAATGTCAAATTAAATGAACATTTTTTGCACCAAAATATCTGTAAATGTCTTTATTGCCAGAGCCCGGGTCCTACTTGGACCGGATGCACATTTAAACTGCTTTTTACAAGGAAAATAATGCGTGGGTTCATGTTAGCCAAACCCTGGAGTTACACTCGTGGAAATTGAAATAAGAACACCGTGAATTCATTGTCCCAGGAAGGGGAAACTTTATTGACACATTCCTGGGGTCAGATACATCACATGATCACACTGACAGAACCACAGGCACATAGACACAGGCAACAGAGCATGCACAATGTCGGCACTAGTACAGTGTATATCCACCTTTCGCAGCAGTGCAGGCTGCTATTCTCCCATGGAGACGATCGTAGAGATGCTGGATGTAGTCCTGTGGAACGGCTTGCCATGCCATTTCCACCTGGCGCCTCAGTTGGACCAGCGTTCGTGCTGGACGTGCAGACCGCGTGAGACGACGCTTCATCCAGTCCCAAACATGCTCAATGGGGGACAGATCCGGAGATCTTGCTGGCCAGGGTAGTTGACGTACACCTTCTAGAGCACGTTGGGTGGCACGGGATACATGTGGACGTGCATTGTCCTGTTGGAACAGCAAGTTCCCTTGCCGGTCTAGGAATGGTAGAACGATGGGTTCGATGACGGTTTGGATGTACCGTGCACTATTCAGTGTCCCCTCGACGATCACCAGTGGTGTACGGCCAGTGTAGGAGATCGCTCCCCACACCATGACGCCGGGTGTTGGCCCTGTGTGCCTCGATCGTATGCAGTCCTGATTGTGGCGCTCACCTGCACGGCGCCAAACACGCATACGACCATCATTGGCACCAAGGCAGAAGCGACTCTCATCGCTGAAGACGACACGTCTCCATTCGTCCCTCCATTCACGCCTGTCGCGACACCACTGGAGGCGGGCAGCACGATGTTGGGGCGTGAGCGGAAGACGGCCTAACGGTGTGCGGGACCGTAGCCCAGCTTCATGGAGACGGTTGCGAATGGTCCTCGCCGATACCCCAGGAGCAACAGTGTCCCTAATTTGCTGGGAAGTGGCGGTGCGGTCCCCTACGGCACTGCGTAGGATCCTACGGTTTTGGCGTGCATCCGTGCGTCGCTGCGGTCTGGTCCCAGGTCGACGGGCACGTGCACCTTCCGCCGACCACTGGCGGCAACATCGATGTACTGTGGAGACCTCACGCCCCACGTGTTGAGCAATTCGGCGGTACGTCCACCCGGCCTCCCGCATGCCCACTATACGCCCTCGCTCAAAGTCCGTCAACTGCACATACGGTTCACGTCCACGCTGTCGCGGCATGCTACCAGTGTTAAAGACTGCGATGGAGCTCCGTATGCCACGGCAAACTGGCGGCGGCGGTGCACAAATGCTGCGCAGCTAGCGCCATTCGACGGCCAACACCGCGGTTCCTGGTGTGTCCGCTGTGCCGTGCGTGTGATCATTGCTTGTACAGCCCTCTCGCAGTGTCCGGAGCAAGTATGGTGGGTCTGACACACCGGTGTCAATGTGTTCTTTTTTCCATTTCCAGGAGTGTACTTGGACCCAAATTTCAATAATTTTTTACTCACATATAAAAAACAGAATATGGTCTGAAACAGATGTAAACTGCTACAAAAATATCGCAAATATAAAGCAATTTAGGATATCGGCATAATTAATGGTTTTAGACTATCATGTGGTACTAAATATACAAAAATTTTCACTTCTTGGGTCCAAGTTACCTCAGTTTACGGTACCTGCTGAGATGCCGTGAGGTACGAGGTGGGAAGCAACCACGTATATGTGGAGTTGGTTGTAGGCGGTCTGCCGGTTCAGGATGGAGGATATGTGTTGGCTGCCTGCCTGTCTGCTCTCTTGATTTTGCTCGCCGTGCCTTGCGACCGCCTAGCTCGGGTTTCTGCCTGGTGTATCCTTTTTTTTTTTTTTTTTGGTCATCAGTCTACTGTCTGGTTTGATGCGGCCCGCCACGAATAATTCCATTCCTGTGCTAACCTCTTCATCTCAGAGTAGCATTTGCAACCTACGTCCTCAATTATTTGCTTGACGTATTCCAATCTCTGACTTCCTCTACAGTTTTTGCCCTCTACAGCTCCCTCTAGTACCATGGAAGTCATTCCCTCACGGCTTAGCAAATGTCCTATCATCCTGTCCCTTCTCCTTATCAGTGTTTTCCACATATTCCTTTCCTCTCCGATTCTGCGTAGAACCTCCTCATTCCTTACCTTATCAGTCCACCTAATTTTCAACATTCGTCTATAGCACCACATCTCAAATGCTTCGATTCTCTTCTGCTCCGGTTTTCCCACAGTCCATGTTTCACTACCATACAATGCTGTACTCCAGACGTACATCCCCAGAAATTTCTTCCTCAAATTAAGGCCGGTATTTGATATTAGTAGACTTCTCTTGGCCAGAAATGCCTTTTTTGCCATAGCGAGTCTGCTTTTGATGTCCTCCTTGCTCTGTCCGTCATTGGTTATTTTACTGCCTAGGTAGCAGAATTCCTTAACTTCATTGACTTCGTGACCATCAATCCTGATGTTAAGTTTCTCGCTGTTCTCATTTCTACTACTTCTCATTACCTTCGTCTTTTTCCGATTTACTCTCAAACCACACTGTGTACTCATTAGACTGTTCATTCCGTTCAGCAGATCATTTAATTCTACACGAGCCATACCGGACGTCTAGCAGATGTTAAGCTGCCTTGTGTTCTACATCTACATCTACATCCATACTCCGCAAGCCACTTGACGGTGTGTGGCGGAGGGTACCTTGAGTACCTCTATCGGTTCTTCCTTCTACTCCAGTCTCGTATTGTTCGTGGAAAGAAGGATTGTCGGTATGCCTCTGTGTGGGCTCTAATCTCTCTGATTTTATCCTCACGGTCTCTTCGCGAGATATACGTAGGAGGGAGCAATATACTGCCTGACTCCTCGGTGAAGGTATGTTCTGGAAACTTCAACAAAAGCCCATACCGAGCTACTGAGCGTCTCTCCTGCAGAGTCTTCCACTGGAGTTTATCTATCTTCTCCATAACGCTTTCGCGATTTCTAAATGATCCTGTAACGAAGCGCGCTGCTCTCCGTTGGATCTCCTCTATCTCTCCTATCAACCCTATATGGTACGGATCCCACAGTGCTGAGCAGTATTCAAGCAGTAGGCGAACAAGCGTACTGTAACCTACTTCCTTTGTTTTCGGATTGCATTTCCTTACGATTCTTCCAATGAATCTCAGTCTGGAATCTGCTTTACCGACGATCAACTTTATATGATCACTCCATTTTAAATCACTGCTAATGCCTGCTCCCAGATAATTTATGGGATTAACTGCTTCCAGTTGCTGACCTGCTATGTAGTAGATAAATGATAAGGGATCTTTCTTTCTATGTATTCGCAGCACATTACACTTGTCTACATTGAGAATCAATTGCCATTCCCTGCACCCTGTGTCAATTCGATGCAGATCCTCCTGCATTTCAGTACAATTTTCCATTGTTACAACCTCTCGATATACCACAGCATCATCCGCAAAAACCCTCAGTGAACTTCCGATGTCATCCACAAGGTCATTTATGTATATTGTGAATAACAACGGTCCTACAACACTCCCCTGCGGCACACCTGAAATCACTCTTACTTCGGAAGACTTCTCTCCATTGAGAATGACATGCTGCGTTCTGTTATCTAGGAACACTTCAATCCAATCACACAATTGGTCTTTAAAGAAAAGGAGCAAATGTATAAGACCTTTTTGTAACCAGTTTTGGTGGCCTCTTAAGTGTGGCCTTCGCGTTTACACTGCCTTTGGGAAGAGCTAACTCTTTTAAATTTATATAGTTGGGGTTCCCTGTCCTTTATAATCTTTTGGGCGTTTTATTTGAATTTTCTCTTTGGGGTTCCTTCCTTGTGCTTGGTTAAATGTTTACTTGTATAGCGGGAAGTGACTCCTGGTTAAAACTCAGAGAAGGTGTTTGATGTTACTGCCGCCTCCGGCATTCGTCTTTTCAGTCAAGTGTTGTCATCCCTTCGAGCGACCTGGTGTCACTCCTCGTTAATTAATGCTGGTTTATGGGTACTTAATTTTGAATTAAGGTGGCGGGGGTAAAATACAGGGAGCGAAAGGCTATTTACAATTTGTACATAAACCAGATGGCAGTTATAAAAGTCGAGGGGCATGAAAGGGAAGCAGCGGTTGGGAAGGGAGTGAGACAGCGTTGTAGCCGCTCCCCGATGTTACTCAATCTGTGTATTAAGCAAGCAGTAGAGGAAACAAAAGAAAAATTCGGAGTAGGTATTAAAGTCCATGGAGAAGAAATAAAAACGTTGAGATTCGCCGATGACATTGTAATTCTGTCAGAGGCAGCAAAGGACTTGGAAGAGCAGTTGAACGGGATGGACTGTGTCTTGAAGGGAGGATATAAGATGAACATCAACAAAAGCAAAACGAGGGTTATGGAATGTTGTCGAATTAAGTCGGGTGGTGCTGAGGGAATTAGATTAGGTGATGAGAGACTTAAAGTAGTAAAGGAGTTTTGCTATTTGGGGAGCAAAATAACTGATGACGGTCGAAGTAGAGAGGATATAAAATGTACACTGGCAATGGGAAGAAAAGCATTTCTGAAGAAGAGAAATTTGTCAATATCGAGTACAGATTTAAGTGTCAGGAAGTTGTTTCTGAAAGTATTTGTGTGGAGTGTAGCCACGTATGGAAGTGAAACATGGACGATAAATAGTTTAGACAAGAAGAGAAGATAAGCTTTCGAAATGTGGTGCTACAGAAGAATGCTGAAGATTAGATGGGTAGATCACATAACTAATGAGGAGGTATTGAATAGAACTGGGGAGAAGAGAAGTTTGTGGCACAACTTGACTAGAAGAAGGGATCGGTTGGTAGGACATGTTCTGAGGCATCAAGGGATCGCCAATTTAGTATTGGAGGGCAGCGTGGAGGGTAAAAATCGTAGAGGGAGACCGAGAGATGAATACACAAAGTAGATTCAGAAGGATGTAGGTTGCAGAAGGTACTGGGAGATGAAGAAGCTTCCACAGGATAGAGTAGCATGGAGAGCTGCATCAAACCAGTCTCAGGACTGAAGACCGCAACAGCAACAACAACAATTTTGAATTGGCCATTTGGATTAATACTTTGGAGCGCAGTATAGCACTGAGGCAACCTCATTGTATACCACCTTGCGCCCCGGTCTAGTACCTTACTTTTCAGTGGCACGAGTTAGCTCCACTACAGGTTTTCCTGATGTGTTCCCTTCAAAATCTTGTCGTGTATAAGTTTGCCCCGTGTGTGTCTGGGAACACAGAGATGAGCTTTAGTGCGACTTCAGTGCTGGTCAGTTAATGGAATCTTCATTTTGGCTTGCCTTTCACTGAAGAGTCTGAGTGGAGCGTAGTGTGTTTGATTTGTTATTCATTTAATTACTGTTAGTTTGTTTATTTAATCGGGAGCAAGACATTTAAAGACTGTTGGTATTAACACTCTAGTTGCAGGGGGTGTTGATAATTCGTTCCAAATGGCCTACTACTTATTCAATGGCAAGACTGTTGATTAGTTGGTTACTGTGACTACAAATTCACGCTATTTATCTGTTACCGAAATTGTTGAAGTGTCTGTGTCGTGATTCAGTCACTAGCTAAGTGTTTGAGCTAAATTGATATAAACCTTACATTGTCTCCTTAAAATTTGATGCCAGCAGAAACCCTTAAGACAACTAAGTTTTGTCACTGCTTATGTTAACCTTTACTGGGAGCAATATTTCATGTAGTTAAATTTTGTCTTAAAATGTGTATTTCTCTGATGTAATAAACGAGTGATTAAAAAAAAGAAAAGGGGCCTGGTCCCTCCTATTGTGTGCGGTTTGAAACACGAATCACAAGGTTTAATCCAATGCATAACATGAGCCAGCCACGGCTCAATAAGTTTGTAGCGTTTTTCTTTTGCAAGTTGGTATCCCCATTGTAGTGGGTTTATTTATCGGTTGTTAAATCTTATTTGCAGTTCACTGTTGCTATTTGAATTTTCATATTGTCCTTTTGTCATTTGGGGACAGTGAGTGGAGCTGTGGACGCTAGAAAATGGATCGTCATGTGGAGAAATGGAATCATTTCCCACACACTCTTCCGTTTGGGTTCAATAGAGGGGTGACGGGGCATTACTATAATTAGAGCTACGGAGAAAATATAAAAATGCAGTAAATGAAGCAGGCAAAAAGGAATACAAACGTCTCAAAAACGAGATCGACAGGATATCCAAAATGGCTAAGCAGGGATGGCTAGAGGACAAATGTAAGGATGTAGAGGCTTATCTCACTAGGGGTAAGATAGATACTGCCTACAGGAAAATTAAAGAGACCTTTGGAGAGAAGAGGACCACTTGTATGAATATCAAGAGCTCAGATGGAAACCCAATTCTAAGCAAAGAAGGGAAAGCAGAAAGGTGGAGGGAGTATATAGAGGGCCTATACAAGGGACAATACTTGAGGACAATATTACGGAAATGGAAGAGGATGTAGATGAAGATGAAATGGGAGATATGATACGGCGTGAGGAGTTTGACAGAGCACTGAAAGACCTGTCGAAACAAGGCCCCGGGAGTAGACAACATTCCATTAGAACTACTGACGGCCTTGGGAGAGCCAGTCCTGACAAAACTCTACCATCTGGTGAGCAATATGTATGAGACAGGCGAAATATCCTCAGACTTCAAGAAGAATATAATAATTCCGATCCCAAAGAAAGCAGGTGTTGACAGATGTGAATATTACCAAACTATCAGTTTAATAAGTCACGGATGCAAAATACTAACGCGTATTCTCTACAGACGAATGGAAAAACTGGTAGAAGCTGACGTCGGGGAAGATCAGTTTGGATTCCGTAGAAATATTGTAAGACGTGAGGCAATACTGACCCTACGACTTGTCTTAGAAGCTAGATTAAGGAAAGGCAAACCTACGTTTCTAGCATTTGTAGACTTAGAGAAAGCTTTTGACAATGTTGACTGGAATACTCTCTTTCAAAATCTGAAGGTGGCAGGGGTAAAATACAGGGAGCGAAAGGTTATTTACAATTAGTACAGAAACCAGATGGCAGTTATAAGAGTCGAGGGACACGAAAGGGAAGCAGTGGTTAGGAAGGGAGTGAGACAGGGTTGTAGCCTATCCCCGATGTTATTCAATCTGTATATTGAGCAAGCAGTGAAGGAAACAAAAGAAAAATTCAGAGTAGGTATTAAAGTCCATGGAGAAGAAATAAAAACTTTGAGGTTCGCCGATGACATTGTAATTCTGTCAGAGACAGCAAAGGACTTGGAAGAGCAGTTGAACGGAATGGACAGAGTCTTGAAAGGAGGGTATAACATGAAAATCAACAAAAGCAAAACGAGGATAATGGAATGTAGTCGAGTTAACTCGGGTGATGCTGAGGGTATTAGATTAGGAAATGAGACACTTAAAATAGTACAGGAGTTTTGCTATTTGGGGAGCAAAATAACTGATGATGGTGGAAGTAGAGAGGATATCAAATGTAGACTGGCAATGGCGTTGAAAGGGTTCCTGAAGAAGAGAAATTTGTTTACATCGAGTATAGATTTAAGTGTCAGGAAGTCGTTTCTGAAAGTATTTGTATGGAGCATAGCCAAGTATGGAAGTGAAACATGGACGATAACTAGTTTAGACAAGAAGAGAAGAGAAGCTTTCGAAATGTGGTGCTACAGAAGAATGCTAAAGATTTGATGGGTAGATGACATAACTAATGAGGAGGTATTGAATAGGATTGGGGAGAAGAGATCTTTGTGGCACAACTTGACTAGAAGAAGGGATCGGTTGGTAGGGCATGTTCTGAGGCATCAAGGGATCACCGATTTAGTATTGGAGGGCAGCGTGGAGGGTAAAAATCGTAGAGGGAGACCAGGAGATGAATAGACTAAGCAGATTCAGAAGGGTGTAGGTTGCAGTAGGTACTGGGAGATGAAGAAGCTTCCACAGGATAGAGTAGCATGGAGAGCTGCATCAAACCAGTCTCAGGACTGAAGACCACAACAGCAACAATTAGAGCTACATGGTATATACCCGTGAAATGTTACTATCCCTCCTTTCACATATTTTTCTTTGCATCCGTAGCAACAACAGTAGTTCATCATCGCTATTACAATCAACAAACGGAGAAATAAAAAAAACAACTCTTGATATTATAAACTTCAAACGCTGCGGAAAGCACACACGCACAGCGAAGCCCTGAAAACACGTGACAATCCTGGTTTAATGTTGACAACATGCGGAGAACGCAATGCTCGCTCCAGAGATATTTACTCTATGACTAGAATGAATCGTGAAAGAATCGCGAACGAATCGATTAGCAATGTGAGATTGAATCGTAGGAATGGAATCGGGAAGAAGAGTCGTGTTGCCCCACTCTACTGTGTACGTGTTATGCCTGTGAGGTCGGCCTTTGCGCTAGCCGTGGGCAACATGCGCCACCGCAGCCGCCGCCTCCCGTTCTGACACAACAACCGCATCGTCTGATTGGGCACGGCAGCCCTGCGACATAATGGCCGTGTCTGATTGATGGAGAGCGGCCCGCTACACAGATCGCCTCATGAGGCGTTGCGTGCGGCGCACGACATATGCTGCAGTGTTGGCGGCCACACCGCGTGTCCGAATATTAGTTCCGCGCTTTGACGGCCGTGAGGGTGTGAGGAAGAGGGTGCGAGTTCTGCAGCAGGATACAGTGAGGCAGAGGGAGGGGAGAGGGAGGGGGGGGAGCGATGAGCCGCGACTGCTACGCACTTCAAACGCTACAGCGGCCCCTCGCGATTACCACGCGGCACTTCATTAAGCTGTCGTCCCGTGAACCACTGTCGGTGAGAATCTGTGGTAAACACTGTCAGCGTGCTGCATAGCCGAGCGGACTTCACAGCACTTGGGAGCAAACGTTTGCTGCAGTAGAGAGCCTATACAGGGTATTACAAAAAGATACTGCCAAACTTTCAGGAAACATTCATCACACACAAAGAAAGAAAATATGTTACGTGGACATGTGTCCGGAAACGCTTACTTTCCATGTTAGAGCTCATTTTATTACTTATCTTCAAATCACATTCATCGTGGAATGGAAACACACAGCAACAGAACGTACCAGCGTGACTTCAAACACTTTGTTACAGGAAACGTTCAAAATGTCCTCCGTTAGCGAGGATACGTGCATCCACCCTCCGTCGCACGGAATCCCTGATGTGCTGATGCAGCCCTGGAGAATGGCGTATTGTATCACAGCCGTCCACAATACGAGCACGAAGAGTATCTACATTTGGTACCGGGGTTGCGTTGACAAGAGCTTTCAAATGCCACAATAAATGAAAGTCAAGGGGGTTGAGGTCAGGAGAGCGTGGAGGCCGCGGAATTGGTCCGCCTGTACCAATCCGTCGAACACCGAATCTGTTGTTGAGAAGCGTACGAACACTTCGACTGAAATGTGCAGGAGCTCCATCGAGCGTGAACCACATGTTGTGTCGTACTTGTATAGGCACATGTTCTAGCAGCACAGGTAGAGTATCCCGTATGAAATCGTGATAACGTGCTCCATTGAGCGTAGGTGGAAGAATGTGGGGCCCAATCGAGACATCGCCTCCTGCCTGCCCAAACGTTCACAGCGAATCTGTGTTGTTGACGTGATTGCACAATTGCGTGCGGATTCTCGTCAGCCCACACATGCTGATTGTGAAAATTTACAATCTGATCACGTTGGAATGAAGCCTCATACGCAAAAAGAACATTTGCACTGAAATGAGGATTAACCATTGTCGGATGAACCATTCGCAGAAGTGTACCCGTGGAGGCCAATCAGCTGCTCATAGTGCCTGCACACGCTGTACACGGTACGGAAACAACTGGTTCTCCCGTAGCACTCTCCATACAGTGACGTGGTCGACGTTACCTTGTACAGCAGCAACTTCTCTGACGCTGACATTAGGGTTATCGTCAACTGCACGAAGAATTGCCTCGTACATTGCAGGTGCCCTCGTCGTTCTAGGTTTTCCCCAGTCGCGAGTCATAGACTGGAATGTTCCGTGCTCCCTAAGACGCCGATTAATTGCTTCGATCGTCTTCCTGTCGGGACACCTTCGTTCTGGAAATCTGTCTCGATACAAACGTACCGCGCCACGGCTGTTGCCTTTTTGTAACACCCTGTATACAGAGAGAGTGCCCATAGGTGAAGTTGCCTGTGATTGGTTCATTAGCTTTGGCGCCATTTTTGTGCCAAACGTCTATCACGCTTCCTATGTTCGCCGTGCTTTTGAGTTGAATTGAAGTTCAGACGACTTTTGGAAACGATTAAGTTGTATATCGTTTTTAGTACGTAATTAGCGTTTGGGATCTTAAATACGAGTTGAAATAATGAAGCGTTTTGTGATGAAGTCGGTAGGCCTACATGTTTGAAGTAAACACGTTAGTAATTGTACAGTACTGTTTTTGACCTCTGTAATTCGTTCTGCAGACGTTCCTAAACGATGCCAGGTTGTGCTGCGTTTGGTTGTTCCAATAGAGGCGAAGGTGGATTTCGCATGTTAGCATTTCCACGCAATGAAGAAAGACGAAAGCAGTGAGCAGTTTTTTTAAAAATATTTTTAGTTACGGAAAACAGGGAGGCCTATTACAATTTACTGCATTTTTAAGCTCTTATTTCTTTGACAGTTCGTCCATACTGGTAGCATCACAAGCTTTTTTGAAGGCAATATCTGACGTCCTTGCTGCAAACGCAAAGTTCCTGTAATTGTTGTGCCATGCTCATTCGACTTTATAGCGCCAAACTTTATTTCGTTCCGAATCAGAACAATAGGCATTATTTCAGTTTCAGTATTATTGTCTGACTGTTGGCGCAGGCAAGTTCTAAGCACGTTTTCTGCAGTTGTTGTTGTGATTGCTGAAACATTATTCGTAGTAAATAATTGTAGGTACTCTTGAAGACAGTTTTTAATAGGCCTACTTACTGTGCGGTAGAAGGGATACGGTAGTTCTCTTGTTATATATGGTCGTTATTACAGTAGGCTATATTTAATATTACCTGATTCTTGTAATCTTTTTCGTTTATCCACGAGGAATTCATATATATATATATATATATATATATATATATATACTCCTGGAAATGGAAAAAAGAACACATTGACACCGGTGTGTCAGACCCACCATACTTGCTCCGGACACTGCGAGAGGGCTGTACAAGCAATGATCACACGCACGGCACAGCGGACACACCAGGAACCGCGGTGTTGGCCGTCGAATGGCGCTAGCTGCGCAGCATTTGTGCACCGCCGCCGTCACTGTCAGCCAGTTTGCCGTGGCATACGGAGCTCCATCGCAGTCTTTAACACTGGTAGCATCCCACGACAGCGTGGACGTGAACCGTATGTGCAGTTGACGGACTTTGAGCGAGGGCGTATAGTGGGCATGCGGGAGGCCGGGTGGACGTACCGCCGAATTGCTCAACACGTGGGGCGTGAGGTCTCCACAGTACATCGATGTTGTCGCCAGTGGTCGGCGGAAGGTGCACGTGCCCGTCGACCTGGGACCGGACCGCAGCGACTCACGGATGCACGCCAAGACCGTAGGATCCTACGCAGTGCCGTAGGGGACCGCACCGCCACTTCCCAGCAAATTAGGGACACTGTTGCTCTTGGGGTATCGGCGAGGACCATTCGCAACCGTCTCCATGAAGCTGGGCTACGGTCCCGCACGCCGTTAAGCCGTCTTCCGCTCACGCCCCAACATCGTGCAGCCCGCCTCCAGTGGTGTCGCGACAGGCGTGAATGGAGGGACGAATGGAGACGTGTCGTCTTCAGCGATGAGAGTCGCTTCTGCCTTGGTGCCAATGATGGTCGTATGCGTGTTTGGCGCCGTGCAGGTGAGCGCCACAATCAGGACTGCATACGACCGAGGCACACAGGGCCAACACCCGGCATCATGGTGTGGGGAGCGATCTCCTACACTGGCCGTACACCACTGGTGATCGTCGAGGGGACACTGAATAGTGCACGGTACATCCAAACCGTCATCGAACCCATCGTTCTACCATTCCTAGACCGGCAAGGGAACTTGCTGTTCCAACAGGACAATGCACGTCCGCATGTATCCCGTGCCACCCAACGTGCTCTAGAAGGTGTAAGTCAACTACCCTGGCCAGCAAGATCTCCGGATCTGTCCCCCCATTGAGCATGTTTGGGACTGGATGAAGCGTCGTCTCACGCGGTCTGCACGTCCAGCACGAACGCTGGTCCAACTGAGGCGCCAGGTGGAAATGGCATGGCAAGCCGTTCCACAGGACTACATCCAGCATCTCTACGATCGTCTCCATGGGAGAATAGCAGCCTGCATTGCTGCGAAAGGTGGATATAGACTGTACTAGTGCCGACATTGTGCATGCTCTGTTGCCTGTGTCTATGTGCCTGTGGTTCTGTCAGTGTGATCATGTGATGTATCTGACCCCAGGAATGTGTCAATAAAGTTTCCCCTTCCTGGGACAATGAATTCACGGTGTTCTTATTTCAATTTCCAGGAGTATATATATATATATATATATATATATATATATATATATATATATATATATATTGAGAGAGAGAGAGAGAGAGAGAGAGAGAGAGAGAGAGAGAGAGAGAAGCGTATAGCACGTGTGACGTGACACGACAATACAGCGCGACACGCACGTGCCGCACGGGCGCAACCTGTTATCTTTCTCAAACGATTTTACAGAAACTATTCACTGAAAATATTTGATTTTCGCCTTACTTGTACCTTTATATGTCAGCTTCGTGACGAAGTGCCCATCACCTCGCTAATGGCCATTCTTATTGTGATGTACACATTTTAGTAAGACACTACACAAAACTCAAAAAATTTGCAACGAAAATTGGGGGTCGCTATGATTTTTTATTCGGTGCGCATTACACCACATGTTGCTGCGAATGAAATTTAGCTAACATGCTGAATTTTTGTTTAGACGTGGGAGGAGATCTCGAGAAAATGGATCCCATGTAGCGCGCTCATTTCCGATCTCACGCCCGCGAGAATGAAACACTCTCAACATCTCTCATATCTCTTAAACGGCTCGAGACATCGAAACGAAAGTTTGGGGAATGATAGCACACACGTAGGAGAGTGTTTTGCGAATTCTTAAACACACGGAACTTTCTTATCTATGGCGATATATCAGTACTTATACCTCCCTTTTTATTTATTTCACTCCAGTTACTGTAATTTTTTACGAGTTAACGACACCTAGCGAAACAAGAGCTTCCTAGTATAAAAATAAACGTGAAATTTCTTCTTTTATGTTACTGCAAACCGACACTATGAGGTTTTTCGTAAGCTATTGTTGCTCTGTGATTGCCAATTACTTGTTTAATGAGGCACTCCGTTTCGGAATTCTGTCGCAATAGCTACTGTGAGATGAGTTTGGCAAATTACACTGTGACAAAGGAAGTGCAATTGTACCAGTCACCAAGAGAAATGTGGCCTTTACTCAGAAACGGTGATGCTTCTTCTAATGAGGAAAGGTTAAAAACTCACACAAAAATTGATTGCCAATTGTGTTGGAATTTTGGTGGAATCCCCGTAACCCATCGTATTTTTAACACTGGCCGACTGGAATGGAAGTTTATTCCTTCTCTTCTGAACAGTGTTAAAATAATGACGAGCGTTCCTTCAGGCGGAATGATAGGCACATGCTAGATACTGCTTACTCACCAACGGCTTGCCAAACTGACAATATGTGATCGCGAACATAATACTTGTTATTGAGAAAAATAAACAACTGATCTGTCGCACAAGACACTGGTCAGTGTATTGTCAGCAGCGGAGGATAATGAGCGCGACAGGAATGCGCAAGCTAGCCATGTGTGCCTTGTGAGTTGCAGTTCGAAAAAACATTGTCATGAAAGTAGATCTGCCTTTGTCAGCAGTACATTTCAACAAATTAAATATATCTAATCATAACACTCTTTTAGGATATTCCCATTTTTCGTAATAATACCGACCATTTTCATTTGTGTAGCCTGTTGTGTAATTAGTTTATTAATGCTGATAATGTGCTGCAACAATTGAAATGCTTTTTCTCATCACGGCGAACCAATTAAAACATTCTTATTTGTGACTGCTTTTCGACTGTTTCTAGCTTGCAGTGGAAATGTGTTGTTCACATGCATGTAGTACAGTGTGTCGTATTACATTATTACGTCAATATCAGAGTAATCACAGCGAAACTTCTATACTTCAGATCTTGGACGCTTTATACCTGGAGCACAAAAGGGTCACATCTGTGAAGATTATCCATTTCTAAATTTTTGTAACAGATCGTACAGATACGCCATCATACGCGGCAACGAGAAAATAACTTTGTTTTACTTTCCTGCCTTGTTTCCTAATCTCATGATTTTATAATATTCCTTGCTTCTTTATTCACTACCCTCTGGATCTGAAAACACCGCGGAGGCATATGACACAATTCGAGAGGCCAATAGCTCATCAGTTACTGAAGTATGCATTTTTCTTGACAGAAGAAAAACAAAACAAACCTATATAGATATAAATAACAGAAAAGTATAATGTAGCAACGAAGAAAGCTGGAGCGTTTAAATGGCGAAAAACGAAACGCTACCCAAAGGTAATAAAATTTAGTACACAGTAAGGCAAAATTTATCGTATGGGCAATACTGCCACTGCTCGTATGCGCCGTTCCGATGTGAGTATATGGCCGGACTAGCTTTCTGCTCCCCGCCTCAAACTTCCCGCGGTGCTAGGAGAAACTGTGCCTCAACCGCAACGCCGCGCGACCTGGCGCAGGCGCGTGTCGCGTCCCAGTTGCGTTGCTTCGCCATTTGCGCGGTCCCATTTGAACCTGCGATGTTACAAAAACACGCCTAGCCTAACAATTGAGACGCGTATAGCGCGTGTGGCGCGACGCAGCGCAGCGCGCATTTTTGTAACATCACACAGGGTCAAATGGGACCGTGCAAATGGCGACGTAACGCAACTGGGACGCGACGCGCGCGGCGTTGCGGTTGCGTCACAGTTTCTCGCGCTGCGCGTCGCGCGTGCCTCGCTACCACCGTGGGAAATCTGAGGCGGGGAGCGGAAAAGCGGCCCGGCGGTTTGCTCACATCGGCACGGAATATATGAGCAGTGGTAATATTGCCCATACGATAAATTTTGCCTTAGTGTCTACTAAATTATAATTGCCTTTGGGTAGTGCCTCGTTTTTCGCCATTCAAACACTCCAGCTTTCTTCGTTAGTCCATTATACTTTTGTTACGTTATTTATATCTGTATAGTTTTGTTTTGTTTTTCTTCTATCAAGAAAAATGCATACTTCAGTAACTGGTGAGGTATTGGCCGCAGGAATTGTATCATATGCCTCCGCGATGTTTTCGTATCGCAAGAAAAAACCACGATGTTTTCAGATCGCAAGAAACCACAGAGGGTAGTGAATAAGGAAGCAAGGAATATTAAAAAATCATGTGATTAAGAAGGAAAGTAAAACAAGTTTTATCTTCTCGCTGTTCCGGCCTCTGGTAGCCGAGCGGGTCTAGGCGCTTCAGTCCGGAACCGCGCGACCGCTACGGTCGCAGGTTCGAATCCTGCCTCGGGCATGGATGTGTGTGCTGTCCTTAGGTTAGTTAGGTTTAAGTAGTTCTAAGTTCTAGGGGACTGATGACCACAGATGTTAAGTCCCATAGTGATGAGAGCCATTTGAGCCAAATCTTCTCGCTGCCGAGTATCCCGCCGTATCTGTACGATCTGTACAAAGCGATAATTTCCACAGGTGTGATCCCATTGTGATCCTCGTAAAAAGCGTCCACGATATGAAGTATAGAAGTCTCACTGTGATTACTTGCATATGGATGTAAAAATTTACACTACTGGCCATTAAAATTGCTACACTAAGAAGAAATGCAGATGATAAACGGGTATTCATTGGACAAATATATTACACTAGAACTGACTTCTGATTACATTTTCACGCAACTTGGGTGCATAGATCCTGAGAAATCAGTACCTAGAACAACCGCCTCTGGCCGTAATGACGGCCTTGATACGCCTGGGCATTGAGTCAAACAGAGCTGCGATGGCGTGTACAGGTACAGCTGCCCGTGCAGCTTCAACACGATACCACAGTTCATCAATAGTAGTGACTGGCGTATTGTGACGAGCAAGTTGGTCGGCCACCATTGACCAGACGTTTTCAATTGGTGAGAGATCTGGAGAATGTGCTGGCCAGGGCAGCAGTCGAACATTTTCTGTATCCGGAAAGGCCCGTTCAGGACTCCCAACATGCGGTCGTGCATTGTCCTGCTGAAATGTAGGGTTTTGCAGGGATCGAATGAAGAGTAGAGTCTCGGGTCGTAACACATCTGAAATGTAACGTTCACTGTTCAAAGTGTCATCAATGCGAACGAAAGGTGACTGAGACGTGTAACCAATGGCACCCCATACCATCACGCCGGGTGATACGCCACTATGGCGATGACGAATAGACGCTTCCAATGTGCGTTCACCGCGATGACGCCAAACACGGATGTGACCATCGTGATGCTGTAAACAGAACCTGGAGTCATCCGAAAAAATGTTTTGCCATTCGTGCTCCCAGGTTCGTCGTCGAGTACACCATCGCAGGCGTTCCTGTCTGTGATGCAGCGTCAAGGGTAACCGCAGCCACGGTCTCCGAGCTGATAGTCCGTGCTGCTGCAAACGTCGTCGAACTGTTCGTGCAGATGGTTGTTGTCTTGCAAACGTCCCCATCTGTTGACTTAGGGATCGAGATGTGGCTGCACGATCCGTTACAGCCGTGCGGATAAGATGCCTGTCATCTCGACTGCTAGAGATACGAGGCCGTTGGGATCCAGCACGGCGTTCCGTATTACCCTCCTGAACCCACCGATTCCATAATCTGCTAACAGTCATTGGATCTCGACCAACACGAGCAGCAATGTCACGATACGGTAAACCGCAATCGCGATACGCTGCAATCCGATCTTTATCAAAGTCGGAAACGTGATGGTACGCATTTCTCCTCCTTACACGGGGCATCACAACAACGTTTCACCAGGCAGCGTCTGTCAACTGCTGTTTGTGTATGAGAAATCGGTTGGAAACTTTCCTCATGTCAGCACATTGTAGGTGTCGCCACCGGCGCTCAACCTTGTGTGAATGTTCTGAAAAGCTAATCATTTGCATATCACAGCATCTTCTTCCTGTCGGTTAAATTTCGCGTCTGTAGCACGTCATCTTCGTGGTGTAGCAATTTTAATGGGCACTAGTGTAATATGACACACTGTACTACATGCATGTGAACATCACATTTCCACTGCAAGTTAGTAACAGTCGAAAAAGCAGTCACAAATAACAATGTTTTAATTGGCTCACCGTCATGACTAAAAGCATTTCAATTGTTATATGCTCATTATCAGCATTAATAAGCTAATTTTAGAACAGGTTACACAAATGTAAGAACGGTCGGTATTATTACGAAAAATAGGAATATCCTTAAAAGAGTATCATGATTAGATATATTTAATTTGTTGAAATGTACTGCTGACAAAGGCAGATCTGCTTTCGTGACAATGTTTTTCGAACTCTAACACACAGGGCACACATGGCTAGCTTGTGCATTCCTATCGCGCGCATTATCCTCCGCTGCTGACAGTACACTGACCATTGTGTTGTGCGACATATCAATTGCTTATTTTTCTCAATAACAATTATTTCATTCGCGATCCCACATTGTCAGTTTTCAAGCTGTAGGTGAGTAACCAGTGTCTGGCATGTGCCTATCATTCCACCTGAAGGAACGCTCGTCAATATTTTAATACTGCTCAGATCAAAAGAAGGAACAAAATACCTTGGTAAGTTTCCATTTCATTTGCCCATTGTTAAAAATACGATGGGTTATGGGGATTCCACCAAAATTCCAACACAATTGGCAATCTATTTTTGTGTAAGTTGTTAACCTTTTCTCATTCGAAGAAGCATCACCAAAAAATGGTTCGGAGCACTATACGACTCAACTGCTGAGGTCATCAGTCGCCTAGAACTTAGAACTAATTAAACCTAACTAACCTAAGGACAGCACACAACACCCAGCCATCACGAGGCAGAGAAAATCCCTGACCCCGCCGGGAATCGAACCCGGGAACCCGAGCGTGGGAAGCGAGAACGCTACCGCACGACCACGAGAAAGCATCACCATTTATGAGTAAAGGCCACATTTCTCTTGGTGACTGGTTTAATTGTACTTCCTTTGTCACAATATAATTTGCCAAACTCATCTCACAGCAGCTATTGCGACGGAATTCCGAAACGGAATGCCTCATTAAACAAGTAACTGGCAATACAGAGTTCAATAGCTTACTAAAAACCTCACAGTCTCGGATTGCAGCAACATAAAAGAAGAAATTTCATGTTTATTTTCATACTAGGAAGCTATTCTTTCGCTAGCTCTCGATAACTCTTAAAAAATTACACTGGAGTGAAAAAAAAGAGAAGTACTGTATCTAGCCATAGATAAGAAAGTTCCGTGTGTTTAAGAATTGGCAAAACACTCTCCTCCTTGTTTGTTATAATTCGCCAAACTTTTCGTTTCGATGTCTCGAGCGGTTTAGGAGATACGAGAGATGTTGCGAGTTGACTGTATAAAATATTTATTATTACGATTGCAATTTCGGCCTTATGGTCATTTTCGAATAAACACTGCAAAAGATACGTAAACACGAAAAATACACTCCTGGAAATGGAAAAAAGAACACATTGACACCGGTGTGTCAGACCCACATTACTTGCTCCGGACACTGCGAGAGGGCTGTACAAGCAATGATCACACGCACGGCACAGCGG
This sequence comes from Schistocerca serialis cubense, assembly GCF_023864345.2. Lineage (NCBI taxonomy): Eukaryota > Metazoa > Arthropoda > Insecta > Orthoptera > Acrididae > Schistocerca > Schistocerca serialis. The sequence goes on from NC_064648.1 coordinate 186,669,211, forward strand.
ACACACCAGGAACCGCCGTCGAATGGCGCTAGCTGCGCAGCATTTGTGCACTGCCGCCGTCAGTGTCAGCCAGTTTGCCGTGGCATACGGAGCTCCATCGCAGTCTTTAACACTGGTAGCATGCCGCGACAGCGTGGACGTGAACCGTATGTGCAGTTGACGGACTTTGAGCGAGGGCGTATAGTGGGCATGCGGGAGGCCGGGTGGACGTACCGCCGAATTGCTCAACACGTGGGGCGTGAGGTCTCCTCAGTACATCGATGTTGTCGCCAGTGGTCGGCGGAAGGTGCACGTGCCCGTCAACCTGGGACCGGACCGCAGCGACGCACGGATGCACGCCGAGACCGTAGGATCCTACGCAGTGCCGTAGGGGACCGCACCGCCACTTCCCAGCAAATTAGGGACACTGTTGCTCCTGGGGTATCGGCGAGGACCATTCGCAACCGTCTCCGTGAAGCTGGGCTACGGTCCCGCACACCGTTAGGCCGTCTTCCGCTCACGCCCCAACATCGTGCTGCCCGCCTCCAGTGGTGTCGCGACAGGCGTGAATGGAGGGACGAATGGAGACGTGTCGTCTTCAGCGATGAGAGTCGCTTCTGCCTCGGTGCCAATGATGGTCGTATGCGTGTTTGGCGCCGTGCAGGTGAGCGCCACAATCAGGACTGCATACGACCGAGGCACACAGGGCCAACACCCGGCATCATGGTGTGGGGAGCGATCTCCTGCACTGGCCGTACACCACTGGTGATCGTCGAGGGGACACTGAATAGTGCACGGTACATCCAAACCGTCATCGAACCCATCGTTCTACCATTCCTAGACCGGCAAGGGAACTTGCTGTTGCAACAGGACAATGCACGTCCGCATGTATCCCGTGCCACCCAACGTGCTCTAGAAGGTGTAAGTCAACTACCCTGGCCAGCAAGATCTCCGGATCTGTCCCCCATTGAGCATGTTTGGGACTGGATGAAGCGTCGTCTCACGCGGTCTGCACGTCCAGCACGAACGCTGGCGCCAGGTGGAAATGGCATGGCAAGCCGTTCCACAGGACTACATCCAGCATCTCTACGATCGTCTCCATGGGAGAATAGCAGCCTGCATTGCTGCGAAAGGTGGGTATACATTGTACTAGTGCCGACATTGTGCATGCTCTGTTGCCTGTGCCTGTGTGCCTGTGGTTCTGTCAGTGTGATCATGTGATGTATCTGACCCCAGGAATGTGTCAATAAAGTTTCCCCTTCCTGGGACAATGAATTCACGGTGTTCTTATTTCAATTTCCAGGAGTGTAGATGAATAAAGGGGTGAGCCAGTACTGTAGTTTGTCCTGTACCCGGTTTAATATTTACATTGACGATGGAATTTCCTGAATTAATTTATGGATAAACACTTGGTTGCAACTAAACAATTTCTCGAAGCCAAAATCACACCTACATGCTGATGACCTCATTTCTTTTTAAGCGGAAATGATTTACGAAATGAAATTTATGAATACAATGAAAGATGTTAAGAAAGTAATATGAAGGTGCATTATCTTGTAGTAAATCTAAATCAATGGCTTTTCGTGGAAAATGTTTAGCAACAACTAACGTAGCAGCTGATGAGGGCACGGTAGAAGAGGTAAAATATTTTATCTTGGGTGTAAACCATTGTAAGAATACAAAGAAGATATGCAGATTTCGCTGAACAGATTTGGAAGTATCTGTGGAACAATTAGCAGAACCTTAAAGCATAAAACACGGAAAGAAACAAGAGTAAAATTTTATCAAACACTCGGATTGCCAACCCTTTTAAATGGAATTGCGTCACGGTAATGATAAACCACTTAATAACTTTTTTTTAAAAAGACATCATAGTCGCCGTTGACTGTATAAAATATTTATTATTACGATTGCAATTTCGGCCTTATGGCCATTTTCGAATAAACAATGCAAAAGATACGTAGACACGAAAAATACATAAGTGAGGCACAGGGTCTATGTAAATAATTAAGCAAATATTTCATTAAGATAGTAGCGCAAATATAAAAAATTGGTGAGAAATGTACATTACTTACATTCTTTTTTTTCTTTATTGTCATTTTAACACCTTATACAAGGTAGGCCGGCAGCAGCAAATCACGTGGTCAGAACGCAGCCTTTTGACTGTGAGAGTCCCACAACATCCGATGAGTACGACACTTATTACATCGTAATATGTTGTTAAACATGTACTGAACTGTCGATGTTACCATGGTTCTAATAATCTACCACATATACAAGCTCAAGTGCACTGACAACATGTGGAGCTAAGTCCGGTAGCCCGAAAATACATTTACTGAAGTTACTGCCTGTGCACGTAGCAATGCTAGCGCACACCAAGAATACAACTTATAAGCTTTGTATCGTGAAGTCTTTTCATCTGTCGACATCATACAGCTTACTAAATAGTGCTATGATAGTTAAGGGGCAGTAGGATAGGATGGGGATATTTATTTATAATACAGGATAATACACTACTGGCCACTAAAATTGCTACACCACGAAGATGACGTGCTACAGACGCGAAATTTAACCGACACGAAGAAGATGCTGTGATATGCAAATGATTAGCTTTTCAGAGCATTCACACAAGGTTGGCGCCGGTGGCGACACCTACAACCTTCTGACATGAGGAAAGTTTCCAACCGATTTCTCGTACACAAAGAGCAGTTGACCGGCGTTGCCTGGTGAAACGTTGTAGTGATGCCTCGTGTAAGGAGGAGAAATGCGCACCATCACGTTTCCGACTTTGATAAAGGTCGGATTGTAGCCTGTCGCGATTGCGGTTTATCGTATCGGGACATTGCTGCTCGCGTCGGTCGAGATGCAATGACTGTTAGCAGAATATGGAATCGGTGGGTTCAGGAGGGTAATACGGAACGTCGTGCTGGATCCCAACGGCCTCGTATCACTAGCAGTCGAGATGACAGGCATCTTATGCGCACGGCTGTAACGGATCGTGCAGCCACGTCTCGATCCCTGAGTCAACATATGGGGACGTTTGCAAGACAACAACCATCTGTACGAACAGTTCGATGACGTCTGCAACAGCACGGACTATCAGCTCGGAGACCGTGGCTGCGGTTACCCTTGACGCTGCTTCACATACAGGAACTCCTGCGATGGTGTACTCGACGACGAACCTGGGTGCACGAATGGCAAAACGTCATTTTTTCGGATGACTCCAGGTTCTGTTTACAGCATCACGATGGTCGCATCCGTGTTTGGCGACATCGCAGTGAACGCCCATTGGAAGTGTGTATTCGTCATCGCCATACTGGCGTATCACCCGGCGTGAGGATCTGGGGTGCCATTGATTACACGTCTCGGTCACCTCTTGTTCGCATTGACGGCACTTTGAACAGTGGACGTTACGTTTCAGATGTGTTACGGCCCGTGGCTCTACCCTTCATTCGATCCCTGCGAAACCCTACATTTCAGCAGGATACTGCACGACCGCATGTTGCAGGTCCTGTACGGGCCTTTCTGGATACAGAACATGTTCGACTGCTGCCTTGGCCAGCACATTCTCCAGATCTCTCACCAACTGAAAACGTCTGGTCAATGGTGGCCGAGCAACTGGCTCGTCAGAATACGCCAGTCACTACTCTTCATGAACTGTGGTATCGTGTTGAAGTTGCATGGGCAACTGTACCTGTACATGCAATCCAAGCTCTGTTTGACTCAATGCCCTGGCGTATCAAGGTCTTTATTACGGCCAGAGGTGGTTGTTCTGGGTAGTAATTTCTCAGGATCTATGCACCCAAATTGCGTGAATATTTAATGACATCTCGGTTCTAGTATAATATAATTGTCCAATGAATACCCGTTTATCATCTGCATTTCTTCTTGGTGTAGCAATTTTAATGGCCAGTAGTGTATGATACAACAGAGCCACCATATGAACAAGTAAAGTAAACAAAACCTGCATCATGACTTGCTTGTAATCAGGCTCGTCCTCCGTGTTTCCTTGCAGAAATGAAGAATGTAGATGGAAATAAAGAGCACAATCCGTGTAAAATTGTACGCCTGTTTATTGTAAATGAGCTGGAAAGCAGTAATGCTAGGCAAAGCGGTAGACAAGTTTACCTCCATATCTCCTTATGCTAGGTTCTCTCATCGCAGCTTCCCTACCTCAAATTGTTCAGAGGAGGATTCTCTATGCTCTGTTTACCTTTTTGCACGCTCTCAGGTTCAGAAATGGTTCAAATGGCTCTGAGCACTATGGGACTCAACTGTTGTGGTCATAAGTCCCCTAGAACATAGAACTACTTAAACCTAACTAACCTAAGGACATCACACACATGCATGCCCGAGGGAGGATTCGAACATGCGATCGTAGCGGTCGTGCGGTTCCAGACTGTAGCACCTTTAACCGCTCGGCCACTCCGGCCGGCTCGGTCTCAGGGATACGCCCTGTACAGTCTCTATAGCTACATGTCTATGGACACACCCTCTTCAATCTCCATAGAAAATCGCTCGATTTTGTATAAAAGTGTGTACTTTCCTTAACAGTTTTTGCGTACGCCCACACGTACATAAGGAAACACCAGCGTCACCACGTTTCACGTTTGGAAGCTTGATATTTTTTAGCGTGCTGATGATTAATAACCTGATGAGCGGCCCGGGTACGTGGTGCACATCGGAGAATCGTCTCTCTGTGTTTTTGGGGCGGTAGTCCGTGGTACCTGGTCGACCGTCGCCGAGTATCGACCGCGGCTCGCGGGGAATCCCACGTTGCGACGCCGGCCCGCGTTCCCACGGTACCCTCCCCCTCCCTCCCTCCCTCCCCCTCCCCCCCCCCCCCCCCATCCAACCTCACTGCTGACGCGACTCGTCGCTCAGTGCTGCTATGCCACGGCCAAGTTCACTATTCGCGTCACTCTCCGTACCAGATTGTTTTTAAACATTTTATTCCGATATTTACATCCTCCAACTTTTTTAACCACAACACCTGAATACCTTTCTCAAGGAAACTAGTGAATGTCTAAAACCATTGGGGCAAGTGGCAACAGGACGACTATTCAAGTTGGTAATGCAGAATGTATGAGTCTCGCGACATATTATGTGACTTCGGAAAAATACACTACTGGCATTAAAACTGCTACACCAAGAACAAATGCAGATGATGAACTGGTATTCATCGCACAAATATATTGTACTAGAACTGACATGTGATTATATTTTCACGCAATTTGGAAACATAGATCCTGAGAAATCAGTACCCAGAACAACCACCTCTGGCCGTAATAACGGCCTTGATACGCCCGGGCATTGAGTCAAACAGAGCTCGGATGGCGTGTACAGGTACAGCTGTCCGTGCAGCTTCAACACGATACCACAGTTCATCGAGAGTAGTGACTGGCGTATTGTGACGAGCCAGTTGCTCGGCCTCCATTGACCAGACGTTTTCAATTGGTGAGAGATCTGGAGAATGTGCTGGCCAGGGCAGCAGTCGAACATTTTCTGTATCCAGAAAGGTCCGTACAGGACCTGCAACATGCGGTCATGCATTACCCTGCTGAAATGTAGGGTTTCGCAGGGATCGCATGGACGGTAGAGCGACGGGTCGTAACACATCTGAAATGTAACGTCCACTGTTCAAAGTGCTGTCAATGCGAACAAGAGGTGACCGAGACGTGTAACCAATTGCACCCCGTACCATCACGCCGGGTGGTGCGCCAGTATGGCGATAACGAATACACGCTTTCAATGTGCGTTCAGCGCGATGTCGCCAAACACGGATACGACCATCGTGATGCTGTAAACAGAACCTGGATTCATGCGAAAAATGACCTTTTGCCATTCGTGCTCCCAGGTTCGTCGTCGAGTACACCAGCGCAGGCGCTCCTGCCTGTGATGCAGGGTCAAGGGTAACCGCAGCCACGGTCTCCGAGCTGATAGTCCGTGCTGCTGTAAACGTCGTCGAACTGTTCGTGCAGATGGTTGTTGTCTTGCAAACGACCCCATCTGTTGACTCAGGGATCGAGACCTGGCTGCACGATCCGTTACAGCCATGCGGATAAGATGCCTGTCATCTCGGCTGCTAGTGATACGAGGCCGTTGGGATCCAGCACGGCGTTCCGTATTTCCCTCCTCAACCCATCGATTCCGTATTCTGCTAACAGTTATTGGATCTCGATCAACGCGAGCAGCAATGTCGCGATACGATAACCGCAGTCGCGATGGGCTATACAATCTGACCTTTACCAAAGTCGGAAACGTGATGGTACGCATTTCTCCTCCTTACGCGAGGCATCACAACAACGTTTCACCAGGCAACGCCGGCCAACTGCTGTTCGTGTTTGAGAAACCGGTTGTAAACTTCCCTCATGTCAGCACGCTGTAGGTGTCGCCACTGGCGCCAACCTTGTGTGAATGCTCTGAAAAGATAATCGTTTGCATATCACAGCATCTTCTTCCTGTCGGTTAAATTTCGCGTGTGTAGCACGTCATCTTCGTGGTGTAGCAATTTTAATGGACAGTAGTGGATAATACGTACAAGAACCAAGTGGTAACATTAAGACCGGAAGACAACGAAGGTAGTGCTCGGGTTAAAACGTGTATAAGGCAGGGAAGTCGTCTTTCTCTCCTACTGTTTAAACTATACAAAAACAAAAAAAACAAAAAAAGTGCGGAATTAAAATTCAGGGTGAAAGGATATCGACGATAAGATTCGCTGATGGCATTGCTATCCTCACTGAAAGTGATGAAGAAATACAGAGTCTGTTGAACGGAACACACAGTCTAAGGAGTAAAGAATGTGGACTGAGCGTAAATCGAAAAAAAAACAAAAAAAAACGAGAGTATTGAGAAGCAGCAGAACTGAGAACAGCGAGAAACTTAACATCAGAATTGGAATCACAAAGTGGGCAAAGATAAGGAATTCTAGTACGTAGGCAGCATAATAACCCAAGAAGGACCCGTGGACATAAAAAGCAGACTAGCACTGGGAAAAAGGGCTTTCCTGGCCAAGAGAAGTCTACTAGTGTCAAACGTTGGCTTCAATTTGAGGACGAAATTTCTGAAAATGTACGTTCGAACCACAGCATTGTATAGAACTGAAATATAGACTATGCAAAATCTAGAACAGAAGAGAATAGAAGACTTCGAGATGAAGTGCTACAGAAGAATGTTGAAAATTAGGTGGACTGATGAAATAATGAATGAGCAGGTCTGTGCATAACCTGTGAGGAAAGGAATGTAAGCATAATGTAACAAGAAGAGGGGACAGGTTGAAACGTCCCCTTTGAAAAATTGTTACATGACTGTGCTTAACCTGACACACAATATTTTTAGCGCAACGCAATCTGACTTTCAAAATTCCCTACAAAAGAATGGCCCTGACTAACATTAAACTATACTTTTCACAAATCACTTACCTCACAAAAATCTTCGCTGCTCAAGCTACTGCAATACAGCGAGTGCCACTACTGCCAGCCAAATAAAAGATTCAAACTACGGAAGGCACTAACTACTGATAGGGATAGTTAGCAAATGAAAGATATTAATAGAGAACAAACAATGTATTTACCTTGATATCATCATATATAAATATAGCAGTTCATGACAAATTTCAAAACTCCGCCATCTCTCTCCCCACATCCACCACTGCTGGCGGCTCACCTCCAACTGCGCAACGCTACGCGCTGTTCACAGCCAGCTGCCTAACACTACAATGGCGAGTATTACAACAATACAAAGCAGACACAGACTGCCCACAGCAGAGCCAGTGATTTTCATATTGAGCGCTACGTAACGTTGCCAATAAGAAAACATAAACAGCCTACTTACATAGAGAAAACATAAACAGCCTACTTACATAGCCCCCATGCTCCCCACAAAAAATTTTACAAATTTTTTTTTGGGCAGTGGCCAATAATGATTTGATAAAATTTTTCATAATTACAATAACAAAGAAATCAAATGCACACACTTATTGATATTATGTTGGTCAAAAGCTCAAATTTTCTCACAGTCTATAAAGACAGTCCTGATCATTCATCACAGTGAAACTGCCGTTTCTTTTCTCAATGTCTGAGCAGTAAAAGACAATGCACACGGAAGTAGTTGATTTCTATGCCGCCTTGAAGAAGTAGTGTTGTCCTTCCAACGGAAAGACAGTGCTGACTCTTGACATGCTGACAGGTAATGGGCCACAATGGAGCAAACCCACAGCAGAGTCATTCGAAGTTTTGAAGAATATTGGTAGGTAGGTCATCACAGAGCAGACCCACAGGAGTCCTGGTAGAGATTGTGGTATTGGTGGGCCACCAGAGGTGCAGACCCACTGCAGTCCTTGTAGAAATAATGGCATGGTGGGTCATCAAAGATGCAGACCCACTGTAGTCCTTGTAGAAATAATGGCATGGTGGATCATCATAGATGCGGACCCACTGTAGTCCTTGTAGAGATGGCCAGCAGCCATCTGTTGCGATTGTGCAGGTGCACATTCACCATCGAAGAGTCTTGCAGAGAATATAGCAAGTCCATAAACCACCACTTGTGCACTCACAAAGTTTTTGGAATTGTCCTTAGAACCAACAATGCTGTTATCCAGTCCCTTGCTGAATTATTAACACACGTGCAAACACTAACAGTCCCTACTTCTCACATATTGTCCATATACTATGACCAACAGAAACGTGTGCAGTGAAATGTAACTTACAAGTTAATAATATCATGAACTGGTGACAATTACAATTTTATAACATAAGAATACAATAACAAAGGTACAAAATACATCATTAAAGAACATAACAATACAGATAACATTTGTAGTACAGGCTTTACAACAGAATAGAAATAAACATATACATCAGTGGAATTATGACATGAGTACATACATAAAAGATCAGAATAACTTTCGAAACATCAACTTCACGCATGAGCATTAAAACAAAACAGAATAAATAATGTCTAAACATCTTTACAAAGAAAAAAACATAGTATTTGAAAAATTCTACAACATATCTCTTATCAGATAAACACATAAAGACAGGAAAAACACAAATACACAAGAGTGCACAAACACATACCAGAATAACACAGGAGGAAAGGACAGGGTTTGTTTTCAGTGTAACATTTGGTACTGCAGTCCAACCCAAAACTTCATTCCATAGATCTATCGTCTTATTTCAACATTTGTTTCCACCAAAAAAATCCTATCCCAGCATGCTTTCTGTATTTATATGTTCACATATTTCTTACCTCATTATTTATTTCCAAGAAAATCCTACCTAAACCTGTTGTCCCTAAACCCTACTTTTTTGGTTCATATTCTCTTTCAAAACACTTTTTTTTTTTTTGGCCAAACCATTTTCTTACAGCTTCTCAATGCATTTCTTCCTATTCATCACAACTCGTTCTCTCATATAGCCTACCCCATCTTAAGCTAACTTAAATCTACTGAGCTCAGATGCTAAACTAAGGGACGAGGCAATGCAGCAGCACAAAACAATTAACACAAGCAGCAATGACAAAAAATACAGATTGGCAAAGCTAGCAGCAGCAAATGTAATAACTTATATCAAAACATGACATAGCTCAAGCAGAAAAAAATATTACACTAAAAATGGCCATGTCTAATACCTATGTCACATCTTAGCACTAGAGTGATGCATCACAATTTATTCTACAAAAGAAATTACCAAGTACTTGAAAAGAAAATTATGAATGCAGTTCCTGTGAAGGTAAATGTCGCTTTGTGCTCCCTCATTTTTTTGAAAAAAATTATTATATACTCGATCTGTAGACAGAAAATATTTATATTAGTACATCTATAAAATTTTATTTTAACCAATGCTGCAGTGCAGCTAGAAACTAGATATCAAATGAAATAAGCAACTATGTACAAAGCAAAGCGTAAGAACATCGTTCAATAGTCATGTGGCATTTCATAAGTAGTAAAAAAATCTCTCATCTAGAAAGACAGCAGTCATAGTCAGGTGTGTAGACAAACTATTTCTTGTCATTTCATTAGGCATTTCAGTAAATATCAGAAAGTACGATATGTTTCCAAGTAATTAGCGTGTCGGATTTGCGATGCTTTCTCTAAAGGAATGACAATGGCCAGGATAATGGCCTCCCTTTTTTTTTTTTTTTTTTTTTTTTTCCTTCCTGTGCTCTGAAAGGCACGCGCCAATGGCCCTCTCTCCAGGCGTCCTACACAGCTGGGTGCCCACGACGCATTATGTGCAGGTGGTCACTTAACTTTCTTACGGAAATATTTACGACAGCAGTTTCCGCTACAGTGACAGTCTTACATAAAAATATTTCACAGGTCAAGAATTAGCGTTGCAAATCTGTAGAAAGAAAATCCTATAAATATAAGTGTCCAAATAAAATATTCGTCAGCATTGTGATACAGTCACGCATTTACGCACATTTCATAACTCTTAAAGTACGATTCTTGGTTTCCAACATACTTCTTATTCCTCATATACGGTAGCAACATCTTATTGATCATAAACATATCTCAACAGCATAGTACACATCGTCGTCGTAATAATAACATCATAACACCTCAGTCAAATCTCAAAATCGTCGTAGCTTCCTCCAATAATTTCAAAACCTAAAAAAAATTCTCTGCTCATTTCAATAGTGTCATCTACCTCAAACGTACTTTAAAATCATGTTCCCTTACCAAATACATCATTCAAAGCTCTCATAGTATCACAATGATTCCGAAAAAATATGAACAGTTTACAAAGTACAGACAAAATACAGTTTCATAAGTGTGAAGTTACCCAACTGTGTATTGCGTAAACATGTGTCACCGATGTAGTAAAAAAATGTTTATCTCTCAGTTAAATGATCAGATAGCTGTGTAATTTATGTGTTAGAGAAATATGGTACAGATGTGTAAAGTTGTATAAGCAAATACCATATTAGCTAGGGTTCCTTGTGGTTGCCACACACATGGTACACAAAGTAAGCGTGTACCCCCCTGAGGATAAATGTAATTATACTCCCAGGTGTTACAGATTACAGCAATGGAATGAAATGTATCACAGAAAACTTTCTTTGTAATTCAAACATCTTTAAAAATAAATGTTTTAAGTACAAAATTAATCACTCAAATACGTGTACTGTAGCGCTAAATGTGCGTCTTGTTGCAACATAATCTGTGTGGAAGTGTCGTAGTTATCGTCCTCCGAAAGCTAAGTTCTGCAGAAGTCAATGTACTTACCTCATAATACACAAAAGTGAAATGCTTTGCGTATAAATGTCTTAGTTATTACGCTTATTGCCGTGATGAAGAAAGTACTGTACTGTAACGTATTGTTGTGCTACGGAAAAGGCAGTCTCATTGTAGCTATACTACAAAAGTTACTACTAAAACCTGTTGTACTTTCCAGAATAAAACAGAAAACTGTGCAGATATAAAACAGAAGCACTGCAAAAGCAACATTGTAAATTTTCACTCATTAGTAGCGTCGTGATAAAACCGTGTAGTTGTCACATAAACTAACCACTGTGTCGTCTGGTATCTCACAGAAAGTACTTTAAACCCAGAATGTATTTTCAAGTAAACCAAAATGTTGCATTAAAATCTCATTAGCAGTACTGGTAAATGTTCTAAGTATGTGAGCCTTATAGTCGTTACGTAATCGTGCAACTAACAAGCAAGAATGTACAAATACAACACTGTGTCGTCTGTTCACTACAACAATGCATTCGTAATTTCTGTTTAAAAATGTTCCCTAGGTTCTAGACTGGATATTTAACTTCAAACATAGTTGTATGTTAACAGTTTCTTAAGTCTGACACAGCATACTAGTAATGTAAAGTGAAAAGTTATATGACAAAGACAAAGTTAAAAAGCAGATTATCTTTCAATAAACGGTTTTACATGTGAAATGTGGTGTAAACCTTTACTCTTCCTACTGCACAGAGTTTCAACTTCAAAGCAATTATCATGTTGTATACATCGGTAAAGAATGCTAAAATTTTTCTCAAGGCTAGCGTCTTATGTTATTTTCCTCGGAGCGAGCGGGCGCACGCGGCTGCCTGCGGCGCGAGTCATTGTCTGTCTCTTTGTTGGCGCGCGCCGTTATTGGGATTAGGAGACCTAACTTCTACAAATTCGCCTTGCCGAGAGGGCCCAGCTCTGTTAGAATCCCGCCAGTTCTGATAAAATTCACGTCTGTCGTTACGATCACATCGTCTGTCGTCATGTCGGTAGTTCCTGTAGTTTCTTTCTTGTCGGTTAAGTGGCGGAGAATTTCTCCCTGAATCGTAACTGCGCGCTGGACCGTTGCGTCTAAAGTTATTCTGTCTCCCGTAATAATAATTATTTTCGTTCCCATATTGTCTGTTTCTCTGATTGTCTCTGTGATAGTCACTACCGCGGAGAGGTGATCTTTCCCTGTAATTATTACTACTCTGCCAACGGTTGTCGTACGGGTGGTGTCTATTTTGGTCACGATTTGCGTTGTAAGAATAGACCTGTCGTGTCCAGTTATTGTTTCTGTCGTCACGGAATTGTGACGGAAGTGACCTGTAGTGATTGTTTTCCTGTTTTCGCATCCCGCGATTGTCAGTGTCAATTTCTAATTCTTGTAAGAGTCCCTGAAAAGCCTCAATGTCTTCTTTGCAACGTCCTGCCAAAATAGTATGTCGTAAATGTTCAGGCAATTTGAGTAAGCAAATGCGGATGAGTTCTGAGGGGCTGTATGGGTTTGAAAGATACTGATTCTTATGCAACATGTCTTCAAAATATTTCACAAGACTGGAAAATTCAGATTGTTCGAAATGTTTCACCATTATAATGCCATGTTTTACTCGGTCTTGTGTGGCTTGAGACCAATATGCTGAGAGGAAGGCATGGTAAAATTCTCCTTCACTGTGGCAATCGTGAATTACCGATCGCATTCTTACAGCTGGTTCATTCTCCAAGTAGCCACACATAAATTCTAATCTGTGTTCTAACGACCAGTTGGGAGGAAAACAATGAGAGAATTGATGGAGCCATGCTTGTGGATGAATGTCGTTGCCAGAATTCTTAAATGTTTTGAATTTACGTGTAGTAATGAACAGCTTATAGTCAAAATCGTCATGTCGGCGAGTCGCATGTCGGTCACTGTTACTTCGTTTCGGCGGTTCCATCTCAAAATCCAATGCGCCTTGCCAATTTCTTTCATAATTTCCGAAGTGTCCTGTGTTATTATTTTGTGGTTGTTCCGTATTTCTATGTCCCTCTTCCCGTATTGGAGCGCGAGTGTCCTCTGAAATACGTAATTCTTGTATTACCTGCGTCAATTGATCTTGTACTTCCCGGATTTCTCTTTTGTACTGTGTATTGATTTGATTTTGATTTTGTTTGAATTTTCTTATTTGTTCATACTCTTCTGTGTCAGTGAAGGCTACGGGTCTTGTGTCATTCAGATCATCATCTACCTTTGTAGATAAGTTAGTGACCTGGTCCGAAAGTTCGGCTACTTTCTCCGATTGTGTACTTATTTCCTCCATGTGTCTTTCTGAACCAATCTACTGTGTCCTTTAAGTTTTCCTGAGTTCTTGCAAGTTGCGTAACCGAATCGGTAGATGCAACTGAGTCAATTTTAGCTTGCAAGGTCTCATGATTTTCATGAACAATAGTTTGCAGTTCTTTTATGGCTGCTTCGTGATTCTGTAATACATTTTCATGACGCGAAAAAATAGGTTGGAAATGCTCACAAATTTGTGTTTTTATGTCATTAGAGACCTTTTGACATTTCGATTCGATGTTATGTAACTCAGTGGTTAAATCTTCACGTGTTTGTTCAAGTGTAGTGTCTAACTTTTGAAGATTTTGTTCCATTGTGTCTAACTTTTTGAGATTTTGTTCCACTGTGTCTAACTTTTTAAGATTTTGTCCCATTTGTCTCTGATTTTGTTCCATTTGTTGCATTAATTGCAATAATAATGTATTAGTGTCTGGAATCTGTTTCTCTACGCTTTTCGGCAGTGCATTTGCACCGGCAACATTCACATTTTGACAAGCAGAAAATGCGTCTTGACTTATTTGAGAAAACGGTGATAACCCAAAACCTGAATCTACAGTATTTGCGAAATTGTGTCCTGTCATTTCGGATTCCTGAGGCGAGCTGTTGCCGACCGATCGATCGATAATGCTTCCCTGTTCACTACCTGTTTCACTGTCTACACCATTGTTTGCAGCCCGCTCCATTTCCCTATGCACAATTACCAAATTACTACTTTGAACATCAGTTAATTCATTACTCGGTGGCGCTAACACACTGCTTTCATTTTCACTGTCATTTCTCAGTTTACTTTGGAGCCTAGTATTACGTTTTTCACACGCCATTATTGTGACAATATTTCACACGACAACACAGAAAAGCACAATTTGAAGAGCAAAATAAGAGAACACATTAACATAACACTGAAAATAATATCTAGTTAATTGCAGCTGCGAAATACTTGGTGCAAATCTACATGCATGCCACAACTGTTTTACTGTACAACAATGAAAGACTGCAACTACAAAGGAGATTTTCTCTACAATTACGCGCTAGCAATAAACAAAGGCTACACTAATTACACAAACTACAAGAAAAAAATCAGAAGATTCCAGTGAGGTATCCTCGGCTAAGGGTCGACATATGAAACGTCCCCTTTGAAAAATTGTTACATGACTGTGCTTAACCTGACACACAATATTTTTAGCGCAACGCAATCTGACTTTCAAAATTCCCTACAAAAGAATGGCCCTGAGTAACATTAAACTATACTTTTCACAAATCACTTACCTCACAAAAATCTTCGCTGCTCAAGCTACTGCAATACAGCGAGTGCCACTACTGCCAGCTAAATAAAAGATTCAAACTACGGAAGGCACTAACTACTGATAGGGATAGTTAGCAAATGAAAGATATTAATAGAGAACAAACAATGTATTTACCTTGATATCATCATATATAAATATAGCAGTTCATGACAAATTTCAAAACTCCGCCATCTCTCTCCCCACATCCACCACTGCTGGCGGCTCACCTCCAACTGCGCAACGCTACGCGCTGTTCACAGCCAGCTGCCTAACACTACAATGGCGAGTATTACAACAATACAAAGCAGACACAGACTGCCCACAGCAGAGCCAGTGATTTTCATATTGAGCGCTACGTAACGTTGCCAATAAGAAAACATAAACAGCCTACTTACATAGAGAAAACATAAACAGCCTACTTACAAGGTTTGCAGGACATGTGTTAAGACATCGGAGAGTAATCTCCATCGTACTGGAGGCAGCTGTAGAGGGCAAAAAGTGTAGACGAAGGCAAACATTGGAATATGTCCAGCAGATAATTGAAGAAGCAGGTTGCAAGTGCTACTCTGAGATGAAATGGTTGGCACAGGGGAGGAATCCGTAGTGAGCTGCTCAAATCAAAGACTGATGACTCAAAAAGAACCCTTGTAAGACGTCGTGGTCTCCTGACCTTCATTGCTTACATATTCCGCCCTCACAATCATATTCCACACATCAAGACGCTTCATTGGAACCCAAACTCGATAAGATAAAGCCAATGTTGAATGAATTCATGTAAACGACATGCAAATAACTAGTAAATCGCAAGTGCGCACCGACATTGAAATACTCGAGACTGGCGTACACACATACATTCAAAACATGACGGTCGCAGGGACTTTTAGTTCGGGAGAGGCAAACCGCACAGTGGGGGGCCAGTCTCTTCAGAGGACGAGTCAACCTATCTACATCGGACAGCGACCGCCCGTAGAGCAGACAGCGTTTGCCCGAGTGAAAGGGAGAACGATCCCGTGGTCGCCTTAAATGCAAATTCCGCTTCATTGTGTGGGAGCGGCCAGCCTACGCATTCTTTACACATAGCACACAGTTTCAGAGGTTTTCAACAGGGAGACAGCAAACCCCAAACGCCGAAGCTACAGATTTACGAATTGGTCGCCTTAAACGAAACGTCATTCTCGCATTTTAGAAGAGCAGTGCTGGTTGGCAGACGATATTCCTGACGCCTTGAGCTGAAGGAGTAATGGAAGAGACCAAAAGATACACCCCTTCATGTCTGGCGTGGAGAGGGGCTGTTCCGTTTTCGCTCTTGGAGCGAGAACACGTAACAAGAGAGTGCGCGCTCGTACGTGTACTCAAAGAGCGAGGAACAAGTCTCTCCTCAGTACTTCACTGGGAGAGCACCTCTGTCGAGAGAGAATCAAAGTGCGACTCTACATTGACTCCTTGCGATTAAGCGTTGTTCACTATGTTGGCAGCCACACTTATTGTGTGGTGTGATCATACAGAGATACAGTTAAACGCCTGCGAGCGAATTTTTGAGTGCCATCGCGGTCGACTGGTTATCTAGTTAGACTAGGGGCGAATAGGAATCCTCGACTTCATCAGGACGTAGGGAGAGTTTGATTGGCGAAGGTCAATGCAGATAGAACAAAAGTCATCTTATTTGTCAGCAGCGAGCGGCGCAGACAGTAGTCATCACAGCTTACGGTATTGTGCGCTACAGCTATTGCGAGCCCCACATTTCCTCCACAACAGTACACTTCACTGCATTTCACATGCGGCAGCCTCGACCGTAGCTAGCAACATTCTAACGGATAATTATTCAAGTTGAGTAGGCGCGCCTCACAGCCATTCTGCCAAGTCAATAACAATCCTAAACTTTGTATAGAAATTTCATTAGCGAATCCTATCCTTCACATTCCGAAAAGAACCAGGATATAACTTGTTCAATTCATAACTAAAAGTGCTATTGTGATTTTTCAGAATTTTTGCAAAATAAATAATAATTTTCGTTACTTTCATGTATATCTTACACTAACTAGCACTACTCCAGTACCCAAGTATCCCACTAGTTACGAAAGTAATTTTGTGAATTTTTGCGTTATTTCCTTACAGCTGATGACTCCAGAAGATATTTACTGCTGAAAGTTTTTCAGGCATTTCTCTTTAGAACGTTAGGAGCGTCTGTCTGACTTCTGTAGTAGTGTGGGGGTGGAAATTGCATCTTGCAGGAGCGACAGGGTAAAGGGTACATCTCAGATTAATCCGTTGTGCAGAATGACAGAATAGCACCCACCCGCTCACAGGTTGTGTTAAAGTGTTGTTTCTTGGTCATAAAAAATGGAAAAGTGTTTGTCGGTTTAATTAATTTGGCGCCAGAGAAATCTTCCTCTACCGATTTAAATACTCCTGATAGGAAAAAGCGACATTAGGGAAAAATATTTGTTTTGGTGTCCCCTACAACCTCCCAGAGTTTGTCAGTTTAAATACTTTTCACCCTGTATAACCAAGCGGAACTTACATCTACATCTACATCTACATGATTACTCTGCAATTCACATTTAAGTGCTTGGCAGAGGGTTCATTGAACCACAATCAATCTCTCTACCATTCCACTCCCGAACAACGCGCGGGAAAAACGAACACCTAAGCCTTTCTGTTCGAGCTCTGATTTCTCTTATTTTATTTTGATGATCATACCTACCTATGTAGGTTGGGCTCAACAAAATATTTTCGCATTCAGAAAAGAAAGTTCGTGACTGAAATTTCGTAAATAGATCCCGCCGCGACGAAAAACGTCTCTGCTTTAATGACTTCCACCCCAACTAGCGTATCATATCTGCCACACTCTCTCCCCTATTACGTGATAATACAAAACGAGCTGCCCTTTCTTGCACCCTTTCGATGTCCTCCATCATTCCCACCTGGTAAGGATCCCACACTACGCAGCAATATTCTAACAGAGGACGAAAGAGTGTAGTGTAAGCTGTCTCTTTAGTGGACTTGTTGCATCTTCTAAGTGTCCTGCCAATGCTTTTGGAACTCATGTGGATCACCTCACACTTTTCATTATTTAGCATCAACTGCCAGCTGCCACACCATACATCAATCTTTTCTAAATCGCTTTGCAACTGATACTGGTCATCGGATGACCTTACTAGACGGTAAATTACAGCATCATCTGCGAACAACCTAAGAGAACTGCTCAGATTGTCACCCAGGTCATTTATATAGATCAGGAACAGCAGAGGTCCCAGGACGCTTCCCTGGGGAACACCTGATATCACTTCAGTTTTACTCGATGATTTACCGTCTATTACTACGAACTGCGACCTTCCTGACAGGAAATCACGAATCCAGTCGCACAACTGAGACGATACCCCATAGGCCCGCAGCTTGATTAGAAGTCGCTTGTGAGGAACGGTGTCGAAAGCTTTCCGGAAATCTATAAATACGGAATCAGCTTGAGATCCCCTGTCGATAGCGGCCATTACTTCGTGCGAATAAAGAGCTAGCTGCGTTGCACAAGAACGATGTTTTCTGAAACCGTGCTGATTACATATCAATAGATCGTTCCCTTCGAGGTGATTCATAATGTTTGAATACAATATATGCTCCAAAACCCTACTGCAAACCGACGTCAATGATATAGGTCTGTAGTTCGATGGATTACTTCTACTACCCTTCTTAAACACTGGTGCGACCTGCGCAATTTTCCAATCTGTAGGTACAGATCTATCGGTGAGCGAGCGGTTGTATATGATTGCTAAGTAGGGAGCTATTGTATCAGCGTAATCTGAAAGGAACCTAATCGGTATACCATCTGGACCTGAAGACTTGCTCGTATCAAGCGATTTGTTTCGCAACCTCTAAGGTATCTACTTCTAAGAAACTCACGCTAGCAGCTGTTCGTGTTTCAAATTCTGAAACATTCCATTCGTCTTCCCTGGTGAAGGAATTTCGGAAAACTGCGTTCATTAACTCCGCTTTAGCGGCACAGTCGTCGGTAACAGTTCCATCGGCACTGCGCAGGGAATGTATTGACTGCGTCTTGCCACTTGTGTACTTTACATACGACCAGAATTTCTTCGGATTTTCTACCAAATTTCGAGACAGTGTTTCGTTGTGGGACCTATTAAAGGCATCTCGCATTGAAGTCCGTGTCAAATTTCGCGCGTCTGTAAATTTTAGCCAATCTTCAGGATTTCGCGTTCTTCTGAACTTCGCATGCTTTTTCCGTTGCCTCTGCAACAGCGTTCGGACCTGTTTTGTGTACCGTGGGGGATCAGTTCCATCTCTTACCAATTTATAAGGTATGAATCTCTCAATTGCTGTTGCTACTATATCTTCGAATTTGAGCCACATCTCGTCTACATTTGCATAGTCAGTTCGGAAGGAATGGAGATTGTCTCTTAGGAAGGCTTCTAGTGACACTTTATCCGCTTTTTTTTCAAATAAAATTATTTTGCGTTTGTTTCTGGTGGATTTGGAAGAAACGGTATTGAGCCTAGCCACAACGACCTTGTGATCACTAATCCCTGTATCAGTCATGATGCTCTCTATCAGCTCTGGATTGTTTGTGGCTAAGAGGTCAAGTGTGTTTTCGCAACCATTTACTTTGTGGACACACCTGGTAATAGATATGGCTGACCCATGCCAGGATACGATATTTCGGGATTTGCTAGGAAGTAGTCTTAAAAAAGGAAATTTTTCCACGTGATCCATTGTTTAGCCAGTTTTAATTGATAAACGGGTAGCATTAGTTACAATAAGTTACATTATCTCCTTCATGTGCTGTCCTTTCAAATTGACAGTTATAGTTGCCTATGCATTGTATTTGTGATTTGTTGGAATACTTATGATGTGTAGTGCCGTAATCAGCCGATGCTGAGCACACAGAACACTATCATTGGTCATCCGTGTGTACCTAATGGAAATTTGGGAAAAGCAATCGTCACCGAAGTTTATCTGTCGGTAAAGAGGGAGGGAAGGGTTACATCTAAATGAAAGGAAAAATGCAAATGAAAGTGGTGGAAATTAATTTTGAAAAGGGGTAAAGTTAATAAATAAAGTAAATGTGCGGCCGTCACATTAACAATTAACTAGCGGTAATTAGATATTTGAGATTTGGGGGAAATTACGGTCCTAAGGACAATTACTATAGTAACTGAAAAAGAAAGGTTATTACACATATAATTAGCACTAGAAGCGTGGCAACTGAAGGTTGACACGTGCAGTGTGAAAACTGAAAGTTTGTCAGAAGTAATAAATTTCGCTACACTCTGACTTAATTTAGCAAAAAATTAATAAAACCGGAAAATCGAAAGTTAATTTAGTGATTGAAGTTAATAGTGAGCTTTCTTTCTGAAGCACATCGAAATTCAGTAAAATACGGTTAGTCTTGGACTACCTCAACAATCATTTCAAAAGCTACTTGAATCTACACAATTTAGAAATAAGAGATTTAACTTTGAACTTGAATTAAATGATTCTGAACAATTAACAATAGTAAAATTTAGTACGTACCAAGCTGAGCTGCAGTCACAGGTAAGCTGAAATACGGTAACAAAACTCGCACTCTTAATTTGTGCTTGTGTAATCTAAATATTGTAGCCAGCTATGAATACCTTAACTGAACTTTGAAATTAAAGCAGTGAAATCGAATGATGCTGGCGTTTGAATTTCAACGACACTCGGGTTCATTTCGGAAAAGGAAGGGACCCTGCTTGGTAATGCAATTGGGACAATGAGCAACAAAAGGTTCATGCTACGTTGCTGCAATTTAGTTATGAAAATGGAACAGTTTGAAAAGCTGAGGTCTGCCACACAGTTCTAAAACTTTACGTGCTTCCAGTCTTCCTTGTTGGTTGATTGAAGGTTTGAAGCCGTCGATCGAGGAGGTGGCGACAGTCACTCATTGTCGGCCGTCGCTGTTGCAGAAGGTGGATGTTGGCGCGCCTTCTTCTCGACACGGTCTCCAGCCGAAACGGGCTCTCGATGTGCGCCAGCTAATGCTTCCCGTCCGCGACACCGTGCCAGAAACTATCATAGCAAGTCGAGCGCAATTACATGCTGCCAAACCCCGAAAGCGCGGCAACTCGCGGGAGCGTCACACAACACACCTGCTCCACCGCCCTACCCCAGCCAGACTCTCCCTGCTCTGCCCGCGCTCCACGCGGCAGAGTTAACACTACCAAAGATCCTAAACACTTTCGTTCTTCACACGACCTATCGATGTATTCGTTCGATAGCATAGTTTTCCCTAGGCAAGACCCAGCGTAAAATACAAATAATATAGACAAAACAAGCCAATTGTACATCGACATAAATGCATATATATATATATATATATATATATATATATATATATATATATATATATATACAAATAGAAAAACAATTATATACAATATATATAGACACAGAAATGTCATATCTTGAGGTAACAAAACAAGGAAAAAAATTATAGTACAATAGATGGAAATGGGAGGATATGCATTTCCGGCATTACAAGCCCTTTTGGGGGAATGCTTCATCAACTGTTTGTCGGGTCACTTCTCACACCTAGTGCATCAATTTGTGTCCTTATATATGTTTTGCGTTATCTAATTATTGAGTGTAAGGGGTACCTGGGTTTTGAGTTTCCGTGTAACATAAAAGCGCAAATGATAACGAGGGGAAAAGCCAAGACAACGGCAGAATATAATCAGACTGTTAGTCGGGAGAACATGGGTGATAGTATGGAAAGCTCTACCGATGAGCGTGACGAACGCGAGTTGCAACTCCCTGAAACTGCGTCTCACGGCTGGTTTAGTCCGCTGAATAGCAAGGACGTTGATTGAGGCAGTGATAGTGAGGGCTCGGGGGACGCAGGGAGTACAGGATTAATCCATAAGTATGGAAGATCCAGCCTAAGAAGCCAGTGTGTGTTAGGACGAAACGGGGGTCCGCAGCTCGTGGTCGTGCGGTAGCGTTGTCACTTCCCACGCCCGGGTTCGATTCCCGGCGGGGTCAGGGATTTTCTCTGCCTCGTGATAACTGGGTGTTGTGTGCTGTCCTTAGGTTAGTTAGGTTTAAGTAGTTCTAAGTTCTAGGGGACTGATGACCATAGATGTTAAGTCCCGTAGTGCTGAGAGGCATTTGAACCATTTTGACAAAACGGTGTCCGACTATTATCAAACGGTTCATTCACAAGTGATCCGACGGGGGCGGGCAGACGGTACTTGTCTAGATATCGAAGGGTTCCTCAGAACAGACGAGAAGAGTCGCATTTTCAGCCACAAAAGGACGAGGATCAAAATGCGGCTACTCTCAAAAACACTACGGACCTGTTGCAACAGATGCAAACGGTGAACTTAGAGCAGAGCGCCAACCTTAATGCCGAAATTAAAAAGGCGAATTCGGAGCTGAAAGAGCAGAGCGCCAACCTCAATGCCGAAATTAAAAATGCGAATGCGGAACTGAACTACAGGCTCACAGAAGTTCATAGGGAAGGAGGTAAAGAACCTCGGCGTGAAAATAGAGAAAGAGATTGCCATCCTCAAACGAACTGTTGTATCCTAGCCAGTAATGCCAACCGAGCCCGCTGCCAAGAGGTTGGCAGCATCAAAGTCCGGACGCCGTCCGCATAAGCAGCGCCAGCGAGACAGGAAATCGCCGCAAGTCTGCGCGCGCCACCGCTGGCTTCTGGCTTCTTAAGCGCTGGAGTCGCGAGCGCTAGGACAGTTCTGTATTCGCCGCTCAGTTGTGACCTCGCCACCGAATTGTGTACTTGCTAGTCAGTTGTGTGTTCATCGCAGCAGAGTTGTTGTTTGTCGTCAGCCGACGCTGACCTAGCCGCTCCGACTCGAACTAGACAGATTTCTGTAGACACGGAGTTCCCTACTGAGTATCTGTATCTTCGTAATAAAGATAAGTACCGACTTTTATTTAATCAGAGTGTTTGGGTTTTCATCTTTCTGGTTACTGTTCCAGCGGACCGGTCGGCCCGCTATAAAAGTGTGGCGGTGACTTCGTAAGCCATTTCTACAGCCAAGTGTTTGTCGCTACGAACACCGCCACAAAACGAACGGCAAACGAACTTCCTACAGAAGTGAAAAAGTATCTTTGTAAAACGGAGGCTTATCCTCCGAGATTATATGGATTACCAAAGATATATAAACCTGATGTTCCTTTGAGACCAATAGTCAGCGCAATTGGAGCTCCTACCCAAGAACTAGCCAGACACCTTGCCTCTTTGTTACAACCTTACGTAGGCAAAACTGAGAGTCATATTAAAAACTCTCTGCACTTCATTGAGAAATTGAGGGAAATTACTGTCGGTCCTAATGACATCCTTGTCAGTTTTGATATAGTGTCTTTGCCGGCCGCGGTGGTCTAGCGGTTCAGGCGCTCAGTCCGGAACCGCGCGACTGCTACGGTCGCAGGTTCGAATCCTGCCTCGGGCATGGATGTGTGTGATGTCCTTAGGTTAGTTAGGTTTAAGTAGTTCTAAGTTCTAGGGGACTGATGACCACAGATGTTCAGTCCCAGAGTGCTCAGAGCCATTTGAGCCATATAGTGTCTTTGTTCACGATGGTTCCAGTTGATGAAGCTCTCTCCCATATAGCCGATATGTTCCCCACTGGTATAGTAGCCTTGTTCCAACACTG
This sequence comes from Schistocerca serialis cubense, assembly GCF_023864345.2. Classification (NCBI taxonomy): domain Eukaryota; kingdom Metazoa; phylum Arthropoda; class Insecta; order Orthoptera; family Acrididae; genus Schistocerca; species Schistocerca serialis. The sequence goes on from NC_064648.1 coordinate 186,692,653, forward strand.
TCTATCCTCGACCTATTTTCAGTACAATGGTGAATTTTATGAACAGATCGATGGGGTAGCAATGGGAAGCCCCCTAAGTCCCGCAATTGCGAATTTATTCATGGAATATTTTGAACATCAAGCACTGCAGTCGGCCAAAAAAAGCCCCTCGAAGTTGTATCGGTATGTGGACGATACCTTTGTAATATGGAATCATGAGGAAGATGACTTGAATGATTTCCTGGTACACTTAAATAGCATCAACCCAAAGATTAAATTTACTGTGGAGAAGGAGAAGAATAGACAACTTAACTTCTTGGATGTATCAGTTATCAAACGGGCGGATGGGACCTTAGGCCATAAGGTCTACAGGAAAGGCACACATACTGATCGCTACCTCCATAAGAACTCAAACCACCACCCTAGGCAAAAGAGGGGGATCATAAAAACACTGGTGGATAGGGCCAAAAATATCTGTGAACCAGGCTACTTACAAGAAGAACTAAATCATTTACGAATGGCCTTTGCGAAAAATGGTTATACGAAAAACGAGATTAACCGAGCACTTCACCCAAATAGAAAAATGCCTAAAAATAGGAGAGAGCAACAACCATCAGCTGGAAAAGTATTTCTTCCGTTCATCCATAATATCACGGATCGCATTGGGAAAGTACTAGCCAAGTTTCAGGTAGAGACCATTTTTAGACCTAGTAAGATAATTAGTGAATGCCTAAGATCAACAAAAGATGCTAGTCACCCCATAGCCACCCCAGGGGTATATAAAATTCCGTGTAGTTGTGGCAGAGTTTACGTAGGAACTACAAAAAGAAGCATCAATACATGGTTGACGGAGCACAAAATAAACTGCCGCTTGGGACATATTGACAAATCGGCAGTAGCGGAACCTGTTTTTAAGGATGGAGATCACGAAATAAAATTTGGTGAAACAAGCGTGCTAGCGAGGACGTCGCACTATTATACACGTATGTATAGAGAGGCAATTGAAATCCACAAACATCAATACAATTTTAATCGTAAAGAAGAAGGATTAAAATTGGATAAGATATGGCGGTCGACGTTGCATCAATCACGTGACAATCGATTGCCTGCAATCGAGAGAACAGACGATAGCCAGAGATAGCTGCACATCGACGCCACGTGACGTGCGGTGGTGCCCCCTACGATCTCCATATAAGCGGCGGCCCCAGCTCCTAGCAGCCCGCCCCCTGCTACGTCTTCACTGTTGTATCCCCACTACCCTCCATCTTTACACCCTACATCTCCTTTCCTAAGGTGGCTTCCATCAACTCCCCCTCCTGGACGATGCCCTCCATTTATCCCTCCTATCAACTCTGATCCTCACTCCCCCTCCTTTCCTCTGTCCTTTCCCTGGGCTCCCTCTTCCCCCCTTCTGTCCTGTTTTCTCCCCACTAAACCTCTCCCTACCTCCCTTCTCCCCCGCCCTCCAAGTCCTTTTGTATTCCTCTCCTCTGCCTACCCCACTCCCTGTCGCGTCTGCCCCCCACCCCTCTTATGGGTCCTCATCCTCCTTCAGCTCCTTTCCCGGCTCCCCCCCTTCGCTTTTACTCTCCTTTCCCCACTTTTTTGTTTTCCCATCATCTGTCCAGTTTCCCCCGACCTGCTCTCGGCTGTGGTATGTCACATGTGCCAACTTTTTAGTGCCGTGTTCCAGTGACTGTTCAGTGTTGTTTGTCTTTCTCGTGTTGCGAACAGAAACCGTGCTGTCGCTAGGTGTGAATTTTATGTCTTTTGCCAACAGAATCCAGACTGTCGCCGTGTTTTTAGTTGGCTGTCTATTGTTTCACCTGTCTGCTTCGTATGTATTTTATTAGCATCATCATCCCTCTGTTCTTTGTTTTAAGTTCCACGATTTCTTTTCGCCACGTTACTCTTTAAGTCCCCGATTTTATCGCCTGTTTTTATTATTTATTCTCTTCATCTTTCTCACAAAGTCTGTAGCCCGAAGAGTGGCATACTAAGCTGCTGCCAGCCCGCCCCCTTCGGGGGGGAATTGAAATTCAATAAAGAAAAAAAAAAAAAAAATCTCCTAGCAGCCAGTCGTTGACTCACCTCGGAAGATGTTCTCCGTAGTTGAGAACGAAACGTCAGGGAGAAGAAGTTCTACAGATCGACCACGGCAACTTAGCCCGGAAGTGTTTACTGATGAAGACGCCGGCCGTGAAAGCCTACATGGAATGAAGCCAAATTAATTGCAATAGGTGCAAGCAAAATAGCGAGAGAAACTCGGGACTCCACGCAAAGCACGGCAAAAGTAGGAAAGGTCATGTTATCAAGGCTACAGAGCCGGGTAAAGCGTGTCGAAGAAAAGCAACAAGAGGGCGTAACGAGATGTTGAGGACGAGGTAAACGTCTCATTACAGAGACATCAGGAAAGGAGATGGGTGTAATTCCTGCGTCGACTGAACCGTCACTTGCCGGATCACAGATAACCGTGTAAGAGGTCCGAGCAGATGTAATTTCGACGTATTGCTCATGCGCTGCCTGCGATATCCAAGGTATAAGAAAATCTCTGACCAGAGAGCAGTGTTGACTGAGTAGGAACTGTGTAGCTGTAGCAGTAAGATGTTGCTTGTGGCTAGTCTGCAGTCTGCTCTGGTCTGGTCTGGTCTGGTGTATCGTGTTGGCTGGGCCGGTCGCGGTGCAGCGATGCCGGAGCCTGAGTATTATTGTATAAGGTAAAAAGCAGCCTCGCGCATATGTATTCTGAAGTCGCATGTAAATGTTTTAAAACTCTCGTAATGATAATCTTCCTCATAAAAAGTAACTTTTAACAACCATTCATTTCAATTTAAAGAATTTACTAATTTTTCACATCCATGATCATCCCGATTACTGCAATAGAAAAATCAGTTGCTCCCTTTCATAAATGACAGATAGGTCGGCCAGCATTGCACAGAGCTGTGCCGGAAAAATTTATTGTAAGAGCAGATATATCCGGCGACTTCATTGAGGTAAGAATTTTTTCCTCTTTTCATTCAGAATGATCTTTCAGGGCCATGACGCAGCACTGCTGTCGTCCAAAATTCACCAGGTTAAATTCACAGTGAATTATTGAAAAGTCATAAGTGAGCGACAATTTAATTGAGAGGTTAGTTACATTGTTTTATTACCAGGTTACTGAATTCATGTTTTTATTGGGACGTTACACTGAATGTGAACGAGATAATTATAATTTTTACTGTTGAGAGGTTTAGGAATTTTTCTGTTTTGAGGTTACGCTGAATGTGAATGAATTTTGAGCTTAGATTAAATCAGAAAGAATTTTGCGGGCAGGTTACACAGAATGACGATATTTATTTATATTAATGATTTTCAATTATTTTGTGGGGAGGTTACACCCGCTCACGGTGTGACAAAGTTGACACTATAAGCAACGCGAGCCACGCCTCCATTCACATCTGTGAGGCAACGACCGAGGTAACCACGTGGCTCACTTTGTAGTCTGGAGCAGCATTCAATAAAAGTTACTCGGCCCGCCATAATGACGTGTAACGTAGTTATCCAAGGCCCGTCGTAAATAACTCTCCCGCGATGATAGCGGGCGCGTAATGAACCGCCGTATCGGGCAGATAGCCCTGTTTGCGGGCACCTGCTCTCTACACGGACTCTCACCCGTGTTTGCCCTCTACTCGCTGCAGCCGAGCAGCGTTTGACAGCGGAGCCGACAGCGCGCCCTGTCTCTCCGTCTTGGCGAGCAGTCCGTGCAGGTACTCCCACGCAAGGGACCTGGTGCGTGCCAGCCAGCTAGTACTACGAAAACATCGCTCCTCAGAGGCCCAGAGCAGACATTTGTCACGTCAGTCGAGTTGGTGCATAAGTTCGTAGCGGCTTTCCTAAGTTTAACCCTCTCAGCGGAAGTGGTTCCGTTTGAAACCGCCTACAATTTTCTCATTTTGTGGCAAAACGGCAGTGGCTATACTTGGGGACACCATTCAGCAGCCTAGTTGGTGCTGCCCTCTAGCGGCTGTCGCTAAAACCGCTTCAAATTCTGAAAATACACTCCTGGAAATTGAAATAAGGACACCGTGAAGGAAGGGGAAACTTTATTGACACATTCCTGGGGTCAGATACATCACATGATCACACTGACAGAACCACAGGCAAAAGAGCATGCACAATGTCGGCACTAGTACAGTGTATATCCACCTTTCGCAGCAATGCAGGCTGCTATTCTCCCATGGAGACGATCGTAGAGATGCTGGATGTAGTCCTGTGGAACGGCTTGCCATGCCATTTCCACCTGGCGCCTCAGTTGGACCAGCGTTCGTGCTGGACGTGCAGACCGCGTGAGACGACGCTTCATCCAGTCCCAAACATGCTCAATGGGGGACAGATCCGGAGATCTTGCTGGCCAGGGTAGTTGACTTACACCTTCTAGAGCACGTTGGGTGGCACGGGATACATGCGGACGTACATTGTCCTGTTGGAACAGCAAGTTCCCTTGCCGGTCTAGGAATGGTAGAACGACGGGTTCGATGACGGTTTGGATGTACCGTGCACTATTCAGTGTCCCCTCGACGATCACCAGTGGTGTACGGCCAGTGTAGGAGATCGCTCCCCACACCACGATGCCGGGTGTTGGCCCTGTGTGCCTCGGTCGTATGCAGTCCTGATTGTGGCGCTCACCTGCACGGCGCCAAACACGCATACGACCATCATTGGCACCAAGGCAGAAGCGACTCTCATCGCTGAAGACGACACGTCTCCATTCGTCCCTCCATTCACGCCTGTCGCGACACCACTGGAGGCGGGCTGCACGATGTTGGGGCGTGAGCGGAAGACGGCCTAACGGTGTGCGGGACCGTAGCCCAGCTTCATGGAGACGGTTGCGAATGGTCCTCGCCGATACCCCAGGAGCAACAGTGTCCCTAATTTGCTGGGAAGTGGCGGTGCGGTCCCCTACGCCACTGCGTACGATCCTACGGTCTTGGCGTGCATCCGTGCGTCGCTGCGGTCCGGTCCCAGGTCGACGGGCACGTGCACCTTCCGCCGACCACTGGCGACAACATCGATGTACTGTGGAGACCTCACGCCCCACGTGTTGAGCAATTCGGCGGTACGTCCACCCGGCCTCCCGCATGCCCACTATACGCCCTCGCTCAAAGTCCGTCAACTGCACATACGGTTCACGTCCACGCTGTCGCGGCATGCTACCAGTGTTAAAGACTGCGATGGAGCTCCGTATGCCACGGCAAACTGGCTGACAGTGACGGCGGCGGTGCACAAATGCTGCGCAGCTAGCGCCATTCGACGGCCAACACCGCGGTTCCTGGTGTGTCCGCTGTGCCGTGCGTGTGATCATTGCTTGTACAGCCCTCTCGCAGTGTCCGGAGCAAGTATGGTGGGTCTGACACACCGGTGTCAATGTGTTCCTTTTTCCATTTCCAGGAGTGTATTAGCAAGTAGTGAGGCGAGTTGGATAGGCGTTTTTGACCGCTGTACGCGAACGTCTTTGTTCTCAAATTCTCACCGTATTCTTACGTATTAGGTAACTTTTATGCATGTATTAAATACAGAATACTGTTCTGTTTACATTAATACTACATGTTCTGCAATAATAACGAAAATAATGCATTTATTTCCGGGAATGTTGTGGTGGTTCCATTTGAAACCACTGCTCCTGTAACGACAGCATTAGTAGGTGTGACGAATTTTTTTTTCCAGTTTCACGTGATATACGAGGGCAGTTCAATAAGTAATGCAACACATTTTTTTCTGAAACAGGGGTTGTTTTATTCAGCATTGAAATACACCAGGTTATTCCCCAATCTTTTAGCTACACAACACTATTTTTCAACGTAGTCTCCATTCAATGTTACGGCCTTACGCCACCATGAAATAAGGGCCTGTATGCCTGCACGGTACCATTCCACTGGTCGATGTCGGAGCCAACGTCGTACTGCATCAATAACTTCTTCATCATCCGCGTAGTGCCTCCCACGGATTGCGTCCTTCATTGGGCCAAACATACGGAAAACCGACGGTGCGAGATCGGGGCTGTAGGGTGCATGAGGAAGAACAGTCCACTGAAGTTTTGTGAGCTCCTCTCGGGTGCGAAGACTTGTGTGAGGTCTTGCGTTGTTCTGAAGAAGGAGAAGTTCGTTCTGATTTTTGTGCCTACGAACACGCTGAAGTCGTTTCTTCAATTTCTGAAGAGCAGCACAATACGCTTCAGAGTTGATCGTTTGACCACGGGGAAGGACATCGAACAGAATAACCCCTTCAGCGTCCCAGAAGACTGTAACCGTGACTTTACCGGCTGAGGGTATGGCTTTAAACTTTTTCTCGGTAGGGGAGTGGGTGTGGCGCCACTCCATTGATTGCCGTTTTGTTTCAGGTTCGAAGTGATGAACCCATGTTTCATCGCCTGTAACAATCTTTGACAAGAAATTGTCACCCTCAGCCACATGACGAGCAAGCAATTCCGCACAGACGGTTCTCCTTTGCTCTGTATGGTGTTCGGTTAGACAACGAGGGACCCAGCGGGAACAAACCTTTGAATATCCGAACTGGTGAACAATTGTGACAGCACTACCAACAGAGATGTCAAGTTGACCACTGAGTTGTTTGATGGTGATCCGTCGATCATCTCGAACGAGTGTGTTCGCACGCTCCGCCATTGCAGGAGTCACAGCTGTGCACGGCCGGCCCGCACGCGGGAGATCAGACAGTCTTGCTTGACCTCGCGGCGATGATGACACACGCTTTGCCCAACGACTCACCGTGCTTTTGTCCACTGCCAGATCACCGTAGACATTCTGCAAGCGCCTATGAATATCTGAGATGCCCTGGTTTTCCGCCAAAAGAAACTCGATCACTGCCCGTTGTTCGCAACGCACATCCGTTACAGACGCCATTTTAACAGCTCCGTACAGCGCTGCCACCTGTCGGAAGTCAATGAAACTATACGAGACGAAGCGGGAATGTTTGAAAATATTCCACAAGAAATTTCCGGTTTTTTTCAACCAAAATTGGCCGAGAAAAAAAATGTGTTGCATTACTTATTGAACTGCCCTCGTATTCTCACAGACTAAAAGATGAGGAAATTCTGGAGCGCCTTTTCGCAGATATTCCTTCAGACCCCGACTCACGGATTGACACTACCAGTGACAGTGAAAGTGATGTGCTAGCTGAAGATGGTGGTCTGGATTTGCCAATGAAAACACGTGTTTTATCTCAAATTATTTCGGAAACTGGGAGTGAGGACCATTTTGACAATGACAGTGATGATAGTTCCAGCACTAATGACGATTTGCCACTGTCTTCCATTGCGAATTTTTCATGAAGAAAGGACGTTAGTGCAATGTACTTTTCCACCAATTTTTCAGAGGAAGCTGGTGTACGAGGAAAACTTAAAAATGACAGTGAAGGTATGCAACAAGTAGATTTTTTTGTGTCTGTTTTGTGACACTATATTAGAACACATAGTTTTCCAGTCTGGCCTGTACGCAACACAGAAAGGTGGCAATTTCAGGCCTCTTTCTAAAGCAGAACTAAAAGTATTTTTGGCTATTTAATCGTGCTGCGTTGTGTCTGTTTTACATCGTGTCTCTCTACCACTTTCGGGCAACGACGCTCTGAGCGTGTTTTTTAGGGAATTGGGTAGTTTGAACCTGGGACCTGTTGCTGGTAAGGAGACGCCAGACCACACGTGACATGTAGAGTTCAGAAGAGTTCAGTGAGACTAGCGATGATATAACCAAATACTTAATGATTTCAGCGTCAGCTCCACTGCACTCCCTGTAAAAGAATCTTAATACTAACGAAATTTAGTGGAAGGGGTTCAAGGCTTTCTTATTTTTAGTTAGCTGGTAAAATAACGTCGAAAAAGCAGTTAAGTTTACCATTGGAAATTTTATTCTACTCACAAAACATCGTTTATAAATTGCACTATTGATGGAAGGAAATATTTTAATACAGGATGGTAAAAACCAACTGCGTTCAACAAAAATGTGAACGAATATTCCCTGAATGGGTTTCCAAGTTCTACAATGGATCGAAGGATGACCTATGCTATATCACATCTATAATCTAGGTTTAAATTAAGTTTCACAAGAGAGAAAACTATCAAAATGGTCTACAGTGACCCTCAATTATCTTTAATTACTTATCTAACTTGTAAATTACAGTGGCTGATGTGGCTTCTCAATAACTATATAACAGAGAAATCATCGCGTTTCAGATTTTTACTTCAAGTAGCAAATGTGAACACCATGAGCTTTAATTGACGATCGACACTAGTATTACGTAAAAAGGGTATGTAACAGATGAGACTTCTGCAGTTCTGAGTGAAGCCTCATGCGCTGTTATGCGGCATTGCTTGCGTTCATTACCTTGTCGGTGTTCATCAGGGGGCGGCGGACAGCCCAGCTCCGCTCACCTCGCCGTCTCGGAAGCAACTCTCTCCTAACTTCTCCTTACTACAATTTACCGATGTTGGTTTAAAAAAAGCTATCTGGCTGTGTTTTCATCTGACCAATCAGGGTCTGAATGTTAATTTTAAGCTCCGCCTACAAAAATTCTGTCTAGCCAATGAGAAACGTTATACTTTTCGTGGTGGGCAATGTTTTTAAAGTTTGCAACGTAACAGAGACGCGAAAAAGTCTCACGCTAAAACTTGCAGCCGGTGTGATCCTTTTAGCGTTATCGTAAGATCTATACTGTTCTTCTGGAGGCCTCTATCTTTTAACATGGGCTGGGGGTGGTCCTGATGTAACAGAGACGCGAAAAAGTCTCACGCTAAAACTTGTGGGTGGTGTAGCCCTTTTAGTGTTATCGTAAGATCTATACTGTTCTTCTGGTGGGCTCTAGCCTTTAACATGGGCTGGGGAGTGGTCCTGAGGTAACAGAGACGCGAAAAAGTCTCAGGCTAAAAACTTGCAGGTGGTGTCCTAGCGGTTAGCTGGCGACGTGGGTGTCCATCCCTTATCGTAGAGCCTTCCAGCTTAACACGGTTCTGCCCTCGGCTTCTGTTCTCGTTTCTCCCCTCGGAACTGCGTCTGTCTCACGGTGGGAAGGTATGACATGCATTTAGGCATTCTTGTGTTAGTCTGTGGTATTCCATTTGCTCACTCGTTACTCGCATTACTTTGGTTAATTTAATGTCACGATTTATTCGGAGCTTTGTGACATACTACTGGATTTGCTTATCACGTCAGGGTTTTCATGGAAGGTGTTGGATTTGCCTGACACCTTACAGCTATAGACATTCTAATGGAAATCAAGAAACCTTGTTCTTATCGTGAGTGTTGGTCATCCCATAAGGAACTTCGAGATGAGTACATTTCCTCACTAATGTCGGTAAAAAGGTTCAGCTGGATTTTGACACATATTCACATCATCATGCCTTCAAGGGAGAGCAGAAATTATGACAAATTATATAAAATCCGTCCACTAACCAATCACATACTGATAAACTTCAAAGAATTCTATGCACCTACTAAGGAGCAAACTTTAGACGAATGCATGGTGAAGTTCAAAGGACGAATCGCATTCAAACAATGTATGCCCCAAAAGCCAATCAAGAGGGGATACAGAATCTGGATCAGAGCTGATAAGCTTGGATATATTTGTGATTTTCAGATATATACTGGAAAAGTTGAAGGCATAGTGGAAAAATCCTTAGGAGAGAGAATTGCGAGAGATATGTGTAAAGGCTTGGAAGGAAAGGGATACCACATATACTTTGACAATTTTTTTACCAGTGTCTCAGTTTTACAGAAGCTAAAAGATGACGGACTTCTTGCCTGTGGAACAATTAGATCACACAGAAAAGGACTTCCTACGCTAAAAACAGACAAAGAGCTGCAAAGAGGAGAGTTTGACTGGTATGTTCGTTCTGATGGCATTGCCTGCATCAAATGGAGGGACAAACGTGTAGTCATGTTGCTGTCTACAATTGATTCGCCTGTATGTGTTGAAGAAGACAGCCATAAAGAAAAGGATGGAAAAATCACAAAGGTACCTTGCCCAAAAATAGTGAATTCATATAGTGCAAATATGGGATGTGTCGATAAGGCAGATATGATGAACAGTTTTTATAGACAGGAAATCACAAAGGTGGTGGCTAAGATTATTTTGGTATATAGTCGATATTTCTATTGGAAATGCATTTATTCTTTTTCGATCATGTAATCCAACAACGAAGCAAGTGCTAAAGGATTTACGAAGACGCCACAGGCCTGGTGGACAGTAATGTCTTCAAAAATAGTCCTGGCCGTCCCAGTACACCATCAGAACCATCTGCAAAAAAATACAAAACTGTTGTTCCCCATGAGAAACGTATATCGGAATCAAAACATCTGCCAAAACATGGAACCTCAAGGGGCTGTGTGCACTGCAGCACAGAGAAAGAACCCCGCAGAAGCAGATGGACATGTAGTAACTACCAGGTAGGCTTATGCTTATCTGCAGAAAGGAATTGCTTCTCACTGTATCATCAAAAGTGATGACATTTAGCGGGCAGTGGCTCCATTTGAAACCACCCTGTATGTGTTCAGTTTATGTATATTTCATTTAATTTTTACATTTTTCTGTCTCACTGTATGAAAATTAATACAATAAATAGAAGGAAAAATTAAAAATTAATTTTTTTTATTTTGCCCCTGATAGGGTTAAGAAACACGAGACACACACAACACAGACTTCAGACATCTCCAATATACACTATGTGATCTAAAGTATCTGGACACTCCCAAGAACATACGCTTTTCATATTAGGTGCATTGTGCTGCCACCTACTGACAACTACTCCATATCACCGACTTCAGTGGTCATTAGACGTCGCGAGAGAGCAGAATGGAGCACTCCGCGGAACTCACGGACTTCGAACGTGGTCAGCTGATTGGGTGTCACTTGTGTCATACGTCTGTGCGTGAGATATCCACACCCCTAAACATACCTAGATCCACTGTTTCCAATGTGTAGTGAAGTGGGAACGTGAAGGGACACGTACAGCACAAAAGCGTACAGGCCGACCTCGTCTGTTGACTGACAGAGACCGCCGACAGTTAAGAGCGTCGTAATGTGTAATTTGCAGACATCTATCCAGACCATCACACAGGATTTCAAAACTACATCAGGATCCACTGCAAGGACTATGACAGTTAGGCGGGAGGTGAGAAAACTTGGATTTCATGGTCGAGCGGCTGCTCATAAGCCACACATCACGCTGGTAGTTGCCAAACGATGCCTCGCTCGGTGTAAGGAGCGTAAACACTGGACGACTGAACAGTGGAAAGAAGTTGTGTGGAGTGACGAATCACGGTACACAATGTGGCGATTTGATGGCAGGGTGTGGGTGTGGCGAATGCCCGGTGAACGTCATCTGCCAGCGTGTGTAGTGCCAACAGTAAAATTCGGAGGCGGTGGTGTTATGGTGTGGTCGTGTTTTTCATGGAGGGGACTTCCACCCCTTGTTTTGCCTGGCACTATCACATCACAGACCTACATTGATGTTTTAAGCACCTTCTTGCTTCCCACTGTTGAAGAGCAATTCGGGGATGGCGACTGCGTCTTTCAACACGATCGAGCACCTGTTCATGGCGTGTAGCGGAGTAGTTACACGACAATAACACCCCTGTAATGGACTGGTCTGCACAGAGTCCTGACCTGAATCCTATAGAAAACCTTTCGGATGTTTTGGAACGCCGACTTCTTGCCAGGCCTCACCGACCGACATCGATACCTCTCCTCAGTGCAGCACTCCGTGAAGAATGGGCTGCCATTCCCCAAGAAACCTTCCAGCACCTGACTGAAAGTATGCCTGCGAGAGTGGAAGCTGTCATCAAGGCTAAGGGTGGTCCAACACCATACTGAATTCCAGCATTACCGGTGGAGGGCGCCACGAACTTGTAAGTCATCTTCCATCCAGGTGTCCGGATACTTCTGATCACATAGTGTATTTCGTTAACTACTCGGCAGGAAAAAAAAAATTAGTACATCTGGAAAGACGACGACGATTTTGATCCGATGTCTAGTGTCACTCAGGAAGTTGGGATGAGGCGTACACTTAGCATGGAAGGTATACGCAACAACTACCAAAACAACAAATTAACAATTTATTCAAGAGAAAAATTGTTCAAATGGCTCTGGGCACTTAACATCTGAGGTCATCAGTCCCCTAGAAGTTAGACTACTGAAACCTAACTAAGGACATCACATACGTCCATGCCTGAGGCAGGATTGGAACCTGCGACCGTAGCGGTCGAGCGGTTCCACACTGAAGCGCCTAGAACCGCTCGTCCACACCGGCCGGCTATTCAAGAGAATATTTATAAAACAGTTAAGAGACGAGGCCATCTTTAAGACAATACCAAAATGTCGCATAGTTTGCTTCTTAAACAAGGCAGTAAATTATAATTACCAAGACTAACTTAAAGAGGTGAGCCACAAACAGTTCAGTAGTTAAAGGAACAACAAATTACAATCTCGAGGCGATTTAAAGTTACCAATTAATACAATTCATTCCCAAGCAAACTAAAACACCTTTTTTTTAAATATACATGAAACACGTCAAAAGTTTACCAAACAGGCAGTGCCCTGGGCAAAAAGTGACCTGACTTAAAATGCCGGAAGCAGCAGACCAGCCGTCGAAAACAACACCTAAACGTCGGGGCCCAACCGGGAGTCACTTCCCATTAGACGATACGTCACACATAGCTTCTGTGCACCGAAGCGAAACGTGGAGCCATTCCCACAAACCCCAACTCTCAGAAAACTGGAACACAAACCGACCGCAGAAGACACAGCAAACACCAACCAAACAACATCAGTTAATATAAGTTAAGAGATCAATAAATAACAATATAAATGAAGAAGCAGTCGCTCTAATACTGAGTGCATTCAGATAAATGCACGTATATAAGTCACCCAAATTTTACAGCAATATACATAGGACGTCGACTCGATGGCAATCAAAATACAATGAAAATCTCGTACAGGCAATACATAAACTTCTGGATACTGCCCCCGAAAGCCTAAAAATACACTACTGGCCATTAAAATTGCTACACCAAGAAGAAATGCAGATGATACACGGGCATTCATTGGAGAAATATATTATACTAGAACTGATCTATGATTACATTTTCATGCAATTTGGGTGCATAGATTCTGAGAAATCAGTACCCAGAACAACCATCTCTGGCCGTAATAACGGCCTCGATACGCCTGGGCATTGAGTCAAACAGAGCTCGGATGGCGTGTACAGGTACAGCTGCCCATTGAGCTTCAACACGATACCACAGTTCATCAAGAATAGTGAATGGCGTATTGTGACGAGCCAGTTGCTCGGCCACCATTGACCAGACGTTTTAATTCCTGAGAGCTCTGGAGAATGTGCTGGCCAGGGCAGCAGTCGAACATTTTCTGTATCCAGAAAGGCCCGTACAGGACCTGCAACATGCGGTCGCGCATTATCCTGCCGAAATGTAGGGCTTCGCAGAGATCGAATGAAGGGTAGAGCCACGGGTCGTAACACATCTGAAATGTAACGTCCACTGTTCAAAGTGCCGTCAGTGCGAACAAGAGGTGACCGAGACGTGTAACCAATAGCACCCCACACCTTCACGCCGGGTGATACGCCAGTATGGGGATGACGAATACACGCTTCCAATGTGCGGTTCACCGCGATGTCGCCAAACACGGATGCGACCATCGTGATGCTGTAAACAGAACCTGGATTCATCCGAAAAAAATGACGTTTTGCCATTCGTGCACCCAGGTTCGTCGTCGAGTACACCATCGCAGGCGCTCCTGTCTGTGATGCAGCGTCAGGGGTAACTGCAGCCACGGTCTCCGAGCTGATAGTCCGTGCTGCTGCAGACGTCGTCGAACTGTTCGTGCAGATGGTTGTTGTCTTGCAAACATCCCCATCTGTTGACTCAGGGATCGAGACGTGGCTGCACGATCCGTTACAGCCGTGCGGATAAGATGCCTGTCACCTCGACTGCTAGTGATACGAGGCCGTCGCGATCCAGCACGGCGTTCCGTATTACCCTCCTGAACCCACCGATTTCATATTATGCTAACAGTCATTGGATCTCGATCAACGCGAGCAGCAATGTCGCGATACGATACAATAGGGCTCAGGCAATTGGAGAATCTTATTCTCACCACCAGTCCCTTCCTGCTGTTGTTATCACAGCAATTAAACCTATTCTCAGAGACTTGACTGATCGTGACCTTCTAAGGAAATGTCTGCATGGGCAGACACAGAACCGAAATGAATGTTTCAACAGATAACTTGGAATCGCCATCCTAAAACTGTATTTGCAGGCATGCATACAATGAAAGTAGCAGTTCATGATGCTGTTATTACATTCAATTGTGGTAATATTGGAAAGTGTTGGTTACTGAAAAAGCTGGGAATTAATCCTGGTGAAAATATTATCACTGGGCTGCAACATTGCGATAGAATGAGGATAGCCAATGCAGACAGGTCTGCATCTAATATGGGGAAGAAAGCAAGACAAACATCCAGGAAGGTGAAAAAGAAGCTGGAAGACCTGCTAGAGGCCAAAGAAGGGCCATCATATGGAGCAGGACAGTTTTAATTAACTGTAAGTTGCAAATTTCAAAAAGAATTTTTCTTTAACCTCAATTTCCCGCAAACTAAAATTTTCAGTACATATGCCCCATTATATCAGAAACTATCACAGATAAATGAATGAGATTATCAGGGACTCTGCATAACATAAAAAGCCAGCTCTGGTACTACATTCATTAATATTCCCCAATAGGAAGTTCACAAAAAAATATTTTTTTTCTGCAGAAAAAACTTAATATTTTTTGTTAGTAAATTTAAAAAAAGTATTTGTTAAAAACTGTAAAAAGGATTAAGTAGATTTCAGTATAGTTGACTCCTTTAACATCATGTAACGTACAGTAAAAATATTAACGTCCTACATCAAATAATTTTTTTTTTTAAATGGGTCCAATACTTACCTAAATTAACATGGATTAGACAGGCACGGTGTGGTCCTCTGAAATCAAAAACTGACCATTTTTATGTTAATTTCGGTTACAAAACACCCGAATTTTGGTGAAAATTTTTCGGAGAAAAATTTCGTCTTATAGTGCGTAAAATACGGTACGGTATCCTCAGCAGTGGTTTGTTGTAGAATTGTCGAATGCACGCAAGTTCGAAACTAATAAATAACGTTCAGAGAGAAAAGCATCTGTCCACAAATGAGCATGGATTTACAAACCGTCACCCATGTAAAACCCAGCAACTCAGCTTTTGTCTTTCGTCTCACGTTATCTTCCGAAGCGTGGATGAAGGGCAACAGCCAGATTCCGTGTCTGTAGATTACTGCCTCGCGTTTGAGACGATACCCCACTATGGGCTGTTAATGAAGGTTGGAGTAAACGGAATAGGTTCCCAGATATGTGAGTGAATCGAAGGCTTATTAAGTTCAAATGGCTCTAAGCACTATGGGACTTAACATTTGAGGTCATCAGCCCACTAGACTTAGAACTACTAAACCTAACTAACCTAAGGACATCACACACATACATGCCCGAGCCAGCATTCGAACCTGCTACCGTAGCAGCCGCGCGCGGTTCCGGGCTGAAGCGCCTAGAACCGCACGACCACAGCGGCCGGCGCTCACTAAATAATACACTACTGGACATTAAAATTGCTACACCACGAAGATGACGTGCTATAGACGCGAAATTTAACCGACAGGAAGAAGATGCTGCGATACGCAAATGATTAGCTTTTCAGAGCATTCACACAAGGTTGACGCCGATGGCGACACCTACAACGTGCTGACATGAGGAAAGTTTCGAACCGATTTCTCATACACAAACAGCAGTTGACCGGCGTTGCCTGGTGAAACGTTGTTGTGATGCCTCGTGTAAGGAGGAGAAATGCGTACCATCACGTTTCCGACTTTGATAAAGGTCGGATTGTAGCCTATCGCGATTGCGGTTTATCGTATCGCGACATTGCTGCTCGCGTTGGTCGATATCCAATGACTGTTACCAGAATATGGAATCGGTGGGTTCAGGAGGGTAATACGGAACGCCGTGCTGGATCCCGACGGCCTCGTATCACTTGCAGTAGAGATGACAGGCATCTTATCCGCACGGCGGTAACGGATCGTGCAGCCACGTCTCGATCCCTGAGTCAACAGATGGGGACGTTTGCGAGACAACAACCATTTGCACGAACAGTTCGACGACGTTTGCAGCAGCACGGACTATCAGCTCGGAGACCGTGGCTGCGGTTACCCTTGACGCTGCATCACAGACAGGAGCGCCTGCGATGGTGTACTCGACGACGAACCTGGGTGCACGAATGGCAAAACGTCATTTTTTCGGATGAATCCAGGTTCCGTTTACAGCATCACGATGGTCGCATCCGTGTTTGGTGACATCGCGGTGAACGGACATTCGAAGAGTGTATTCGTCATCGCCATACTGGCGTTATCACCCGGCGTGACGGTATGGGCTGCCATTGGTTACACGTCTTGGTCACCTCTTGTTCGCACTGACGGCACTTTGAACAGTGGACTTTACATTACAGATGTGTTACGTCCCGTGGCTCTACCCTCCATTCGATCCCTGCGAAACCCTGCATTTCAGCAGGATAATGCACGACCACATGTTGCAGGTCCTGTACGGGCCTTTCTGGATACAGAAAATGTTCGGCCAGCACATTCTCCAGATCTCTCACCAACTGAAAACGTCTGGTCAATGGTGGCCGAGCAACTGGCTCGTCACAATACGCCAGTCACTATTCTCGATGAACTGTGGTATCGTGTTGAAGCTGCACGGGCAGCTGTACCTGTACACGCCATCCGAGCTCTGTTTGACTCAATGCGCAGGCGTATGAAGGCCGTTATTACGGCCAGAGGTGGTTGTTCTGGGTACTGATTTCTCAGGATCTATGCACCGAAATTGCGTGAAAATGTAATCACGTGTCAGTTCTAGTATAATATATTTGTCCAATGAATACCCGTTTATCATCTGCATTCTTTCTTGGTGTAGCAATTTGAATGGCCAGTAATGTAGAATCAAGAATTAGGATGGAATCCAGTCCTTTAGCTGCTTACAAAAAATGGTGCAAATGCCTCTGAGCACTATGGGACTTAACTGCTGTGGTCATCAGTCCGCTAGAACTTAGAACTACTTAAACCTAACTAACCTAAGGACA
This sequence comes from Schistocerca serialis cubense, assembly GCF_023864345.2. Lineage (NCBI taxonomy): Eukaryota > Metazoa > Arthropoda > Insecta > Orthoptera > Acrididae > Schistocerca > Schistocerca serialis. The sequence goes on from NC_064648.1 coordinate 186,709,838, forward strand.
TCACACACATCCATGGCCGAGGCAGGATTGGAACCTGTGACCGTAGCGGTCTCGCTGTTTCAGACTGAAGCGCCTAGAATTGCTCGTCCACGCCGGCCGGTGGCAAAATGAAAGTTAACGAAGATGAGTTTAAGAAACAGTTCCAATAATGTTTGAATCCAGTATTGCTTGTGTGCAGCTTGACAGTGTCATGTCGATCAAATATTTTGCTGCATTAGCTGCAAAGCGATACGAAATGGGACGAGCGTATGAGAATTGTGGCAGGGGAAAGCGAATGAGCGGTCTATTGGGGGAATTTCAGGAGGGTGTGATTCTTCTGTAGAGGAGACCTCGTATATTAGTGTCACCCATTTTTCAGTACGGCTCGAGTGTTTTGACTTCCCACCAGGTTGGATTAAACGAAGACGTCGAAGCAAGTCAGAGGTATGGTGCTAGATTTGTTACCGGTAAGTTCGATTTACACGCCACCATACGGAGATGCTTTGGGAACACATCTACATCTACATCTACATCTACATGGTTACTCTGCAATCCACACTTAAGTGCCTGGCAGAGGGTTCATCGAACCATTTTCATACTACTTCACTACCATTCCACTCTTGAATGGCTCGTGGGAAAGAGGATCACCTAAATCTTTCCGTTCGAGCTCTGATTTCTCTTATTTTATTGTGATGATCATTTCTCCCTACTTAGGTGGGTGTCAACAAAATATTTTCACATTCGGAACAGTAAGGTGGTGATTGAAATTTCGTAAATAGATCTCGCCGCAAAGAAAACCGCCTTTGTTTCAGTGACTGCCACCCCAACTCACATATCAGATCAGTGACACTCTCACCCCTATTGCGCGATAACACGAAACGAGCTGCCCTTCTTTGCACTTTTTCGATGTCCTACGTCAATCCTACTGGTAAGGATCCCACACCGCGCAGGAATATTCCAGCAGAGGACGGACAAGTGTAATGTAGGCTGTCTCTTTAGTGGGTTTGTCGCATCTTCTAAGTGTTCTGCCAACAAAGCGCAGTCTTTGTTTCGCCTTCCCCACAGTATTATCTATGTGTTCTTCCCAGTTTAAGTTGCTCGTAATTGTAATTCCTAGATATTTAGTCGATTTGACAGCCCTTAGATTTGTGCGACTTATCGTATACCCAAAATTTATCGTATTTCTTTTAGTACCCATGTGTATGACCTCGCACGTTTCTTTGTTTAGTGCCAATTGCCACTTTTCGCACCATACAGAAATTCTCTCTAGATCATTTTGTAATTGGAATTGATCGTCTGATGATTTTACTAGACGGTAAATTACAGCGTCATCTGCAAACAATGTAAGGGGGCTGCTCAGATTATCACCTAGATCATTTATGTAAATCAGCAACAGCAGAGGGCCTATAACACTACCTTGCGGAACGCCTGATATCACTTCTGTTCTGCTCGATGATTCACCGTCCATCACTACGAACTGTGACCTCTCTGAGAGGAAATCACGAATCCAGTCACACAACTGAGACGATACTCCATATGCATGCAATTTGAATAATAGTCGCTTGTGAGGAACGGTATCAAAAGCCTTCTGGAAATCTAGGAACACGGAATCGATCTGAGATCCCTTGTCGACAGCATTCATTACTTCATGGGAATAAAGAGCTAGCTGTGTTACACAGGAACGATATTTTCTGAATCTAACAGCTGTTCTGGTTTCGAATTCTGGATTATTTATTTCGTCTTCTTTCGTGGAGGAATTACGGAAAACTGTATTTAGAGTAACTCCGCTTTAGTGGCACCATCATCGTTCACATTCCCACCGCTATCGCGCAGTGACGATATTGCCTGTTTTTTGCCACTGGTGTACTTTACATACGACCAGAATCTCCTTGGGTTTTCTACATTTTGAGACAATATTTTATTATGAAAACTATTCAAAGCATCTCGCATTCACGTCCGCACTAAATTTCGAGCTTCCGTGAAACTTAGCCAGTCTTGGGGATTTTGCGTTCTTCTGAGTTTGGCATGCTTTTTTCGTTGCTTCTGCAACAGTGTTCTGAGGTGTATTGTGTACCATGGTGGATCAGTTCCGTCTCTTATTAACTTATGCCGTATGAATCTGTCTATTGCTGTCGATACTGTATCTTTGAATTTGAGCCATATCTGGTCTACACTTACAAAATTAGCTTGGGAGGAATGGAGACTCTCTCTTAGGAAGGCATCAAGCGAATTTTTATCTGCTGCTTTAAACAGATACATTTTGCGTGGCATTCTTTCCGTAGAACATTGTAATGAAAATGCAATTTTGTCATATGATGACATGATGGAGACCGTGGCTGTTGTTTGAAGACAAATGTTGATGGTGTTAGGACAGCAACCAGCCACAAATTTACTTTCAGTTCCTTTATTAAAATGGTACCGTTAGCAGTTTCGAATCGTTGTGATTCATCCTCAGACGGTTTACACGCTATTTTTAAGACATGTGGTGTGTTTTTTTTAGAGATTAGCTGTCGTGAAACGTCGGTTTGAAGTGTCTGTTTTCGTAACATTCGTCCAACAGATGTAAATACATTCTCACTACATTCTTATTGTTGCACACGTAAATTGTTCTCACTGAACACTTTAGATTTGTCACTGAGAAGATTTCTACCACGCACCACATGTTTTGATACATACAGAGAGCTTACAAACCTATGAGTATCACAGATGCTATGATACATCGTAACATTTGACGATGATGTCCTATGTTTCGAAAGGATCATATATTCATTTACGCAACTCTAATGCCTTTTACACTAGTACAGAGACATTGAATTTTTGAGTTGATATTGTTAATTATGAAGTTTTTGTAATATGTATATATTACTGTATAGGTAAAATAGTATATTAATTAATTACATTTAGCATTATGAGAATTATAGTAACATATAAATTTGGTACTTGATCTACAGATAGGTGTATTAATATTATTTGCTTTGGAGGCTGGAAAGTAATTTTTGGAAATTTTTCAGGAAAGGGATGTTAGCTGTTTGTTCGTTAAGGATGTGGTCTGCAGTGCTGTTTTTGTGTGTGTGTGTATTTCAATTTCTTCTAATATATTCATAGTGGCTCCTTTTCCTGCTAGATGTAAAATTCTTAAGTTGTCCTCAATGTTTCCCACTGAATGGTTTTCTTCAGCAATATGGGCTGCAAATGCTGATATGTTCAAGTTACCCACTCTTAAAGCATCAATATGTTCTTTGTACCTAAGCTCAAAACTTCTGCCTGTCTGTCCAATGTAGAACTTCCAAAAATTTCTTTCCAACCTGCAAAGCAAATAATATTAGTACTCCTATCTGCAGATCAAGTAGCAAATTTATATGTTACTATAATTCTCATGATGCTAAATGTAATTAAATAACATACTATTTTACCTATACCGTACTATATATATATATATATATATATATATATATATATATATATATATATATAGGGTGTCCCAGCTGTCTTGTCCACCCAAAATATCTCTGGAACAATAACAGCTATTGGAAAAAGACGTTCACCGGTATCAATGTAGGGCTGGGGCCCATGAATGTACATATTTGGAAACATTCTATAACGAAAGCATATGTGTTTTTTAACACAAACTTATGTTTTTTAAATGGACCTCCTATATTTTTTCTTCAGCAATCCATAGCATGACAAAGCACATACACAATGGCGTTGATTGCATCGCAATATTCCCATTACATCCCGAGATATTGAGACTCGAAGTTGACGCTTGAAACACCCAACATGCGCTGCTAGCGCACGTCCTGAGGCTCAGGCGTGAACCCCATGCTGCCCGTAATCGCGATGTGATTGACATGCGTAACCACACCTCCATACTTATCAAGAGGTCCGAAACGAATAATGCGGTCTGCTGCCATCCTGCATTACCGTCGTACATTCCAGCAGGTATTTATCCCATAGGCTAGGGGTGGTGCGGTTCTGTAACATATCTGTGTTCCGCACCGTTAGTCACAAAGTTAACTTCGCTTATCGTTAATCCGTTACTAAAAAGGTAATGCCGTTCAACGTTAAAACTTTACTTTACTGTAGATCTAGCGCAAGTGACAGTTAATCATTCACTCGTAATAGTAAAATTCATGTTGATGGTTTTAGTTCAAATCGCTCTGAGCACTATGCGACTTAACTTCTGAGGTCATCAGTCGCCTAGAACTTAGAACTACTTAAACCTAACTAACCTAAGGACATCACACAGATCCATGCCCGAGGCAGGATTCGAACCTGCGACCGTAGCGGTCACGCGGTTCCAGACTGAAGCGCCTAGAAACGCACGGCCACAACGGCCGGCTCTTTGGAGGTTTTAAAGTAATTTTTGGAATTTTTTCAGGAAAGGGGTGTTAGCTAACTCTGTTTGTTCGTTAAGGATGTGGTCTGGGGTGCTGTTTTTGTGTGTGTGTATTTCAATTTCTTCTAATATATTCATAGTGGCTCCTTTTCCTCCTAGATGTAAAATTCTTAAGTTGTCCTCAGTATTTCCCACTGAATGGTTTTCTTCAGGAATATGGGCTTCAAATGCTGATTTGTTCAAGTTACCAAGTCTTAAAGCATCGATATGTTCTTTGTACCTAAGCTCAAAACTTATGCCTGTTTGTCCAATGTAGAATTTCCAAAAATTACTTTCCAACCTCCAAAGCAAGTAATATTACTACACCTATCTGCAGATCAAGTAGCAAATTTATATGTTACTATAATTCTCATGATGCTAAATGTAATTAATTAATATACTATTTTCCCTATACAGTAATATATATATTACAAAAACTTTATAATTAACAATATCAACTCAAAAATTCAATGCCTCTGTACTAGTGTAAAAGGCATTACAGTTGCGCAAATGAATATATGATCCTTTCCAAACATAGGACATCATCGTCAAATGTTACGATATATCATACCATCTGTGATACTCATATGTTTGTAAGCTCTCTGTATGTATCAAAACATGTGGTGCGTGGTAGAAATCTTCTCAGTGACAAATCTAAAGTGTTCAGTGAGAACGATTTATGTGTGCAACAATAAGAATGTAGTGAGAATGTATTTACGTCTGTTGGACGAATGTTACGAAAACAAACCCTCCAAACCGACGTTTCACGACAGCTAATCTCTAAAAAAAAACACACCACATGTCTTAAAAATAGCGTGTAAACCGTCTGAGGATGAATCTCAACGATTCGAAACTGGTAACGGTACCCTTTGAGTAAAGGAACTGAAAGTAAATTTGTGGCTGGTTGCTGTCCTAGCACCATCAACATTTGTCTTGTAATGAAAATTTAGAGAAGAGGCATTTGCGGCTGACCGCAGTAACATTCTACTGTGGCCAACGGATATTTCATGTAAGCTCTGTGAGGACAAGATACGATAAATCAAGATTCGTATGGAGGAATATAGACAGTGGTTTATGCCCCGATGTCATTGCGAGTGGAACAGTACTAGTAGTGGCAGAAGGTACTCTCCGCCATGCACCGATGGCGGCCTGCAGCATATGTGTGTAGACGTAGATGTAGATATTGAATGTAACACAGAGGGAGAAACTTACTAGTAGCTTAAAACTGTGTGCCGGACCGAGACTCGAACTCGGGACTCTTGCCTTTCGCGGGCAAGTGCTCTACCAACTGAGCTACCCAAGCACGACTCACGCCCCGTCCTCACAGCCTTACTTCTGCCAGTACCTCGTCTCCTACCTTCCAAACTTCACAGAAACTCTCCTGCAATCCTTTCAAGACTAGCATTTCTGAAAGACAGGGGTGCAAATTCTGCAACGTTCGCAGGAGGTACTGGCAGAGCACGTGAAGTGCTCCTCAATAGGCCCTATACGTAGATATATCAGTTCAGAAAACTGGAATACGTAGATGTATTATAAATGAATTATAAATAAATTAATAAACGGTCACAATGCCCACATAGTACTAGGGACAGAAAGTTGGCTGAAACCAGATGTAAACAGTAATGAAATTCTAAACTCAGATTGGAATGTATACCGCAGAGACAGGCTGGACAGTGAAGGGGGAGGCGTGTTTATAGCGATAAGAAGTGCAATAGTATCCAAGGAAATTGACGGAGACCCGAAATGTGAAATTATTTGGGTGAAGGTCACGGTTAAAGCAGGCTCAGACATGGTAATTGGATGTCTCTATAGGCCCCCTGGCTCAGCAGCTGTTGTGGCAGAGCACCTGAAGGAAAATTTGGAAAATATTTCGAGTAGATTTCCCCACAATGTTATAGTTCTGAGTGGAGATTTTAATTTGCCGGATATAGACTGGGAGACTCAAACGTTCATAACGGGTGGCAGGGACAAAGAATCCAGTGAAATTTTTTTAAGTGCTTTATCTGAAAAGTACCTTGAGCAGTTAAAAAGAGAACCGACTCGTGGCGATAACATATTGGACCTTCTGGTGACAAACAGACCCGAACTATTTGAAACAGTTAACGCAGAACAGGGAATCAGCGATCATAAAGCGGTTACTGCATCGATGATTTCAGCCGTAAATAGAAATATTAAAAAGGGTAGGAAGACTTTTTTCTTTAGCAGAAGTGACAAAAAGCGGACTCAGAGTACCTGACGCCCGCATCTCGTGGTCGTGCGGTAGTGTTCTCGCTTCCCACGCCCGGGTTCCCGGGTTCGATTCCCGGCGGGGTCAGGGATTTTCTCTGCCTCGTGATGGCTGGGTGTTGTGTGCTGTCCTTAGGTTAGTTAGGTTTAAGTAGTTCTAAGTTCTAGGGGACTGATGACCATAGATGTTAAGTCCCATAGTGCTCAGAGCCATTTGAACCATAGTACCTGACGGCTCAACACAAAAGTTTTGTCTCAAGTACAGATAGTGTTGAGGATCAGTGGACAAAGTTCAAAACCATCGTACAATACGCGTTAGATTAGTATGTGCCAAGCAAGACCGTAAGAGATGGAAAAGAGCCACCGTGTTACAACAACCGAGTTAGAAAACTGCTGAGGAAGCAAAGGGAACTTCACAGCAAACATTAACATAGCCAAAGCCTTGAAGACAAACAAAAATTACGCGAAGCGAAATGTAGTGTGAGGAGGGCTATGCGAGAGGCGTTCAATGAATTCGAAAGTAAAGTTCTATGTACTGACTTGGCAGAAAACCCTAAGAAATTTTGGTCTTATGTCAAAGCGGTAGGTGGATCAAAACAAAATGTCCAGACACTCTGTGACCAAAATGGTACTAAAACAGAGGATGACAGACTAAAGGCCGAAATACTAAATGTCTTTTTCCAAAGCTGTTTCACAGAGGAATGCACTGTAGTTCCTTCTCTAGATTGTCGCACAGATGACAGAATGGTAGATATCGAAATAGGCGACAGAAGGATAGAGAAACAATTAAAATCGCTCAAAAGAGGAAAGGCCACTGGGCCTGATGGGATACCAGTTCGATTTTACACAGAGTACGCGAAGGAACTTGCCCCCCTTCTTGCAGCGGTGTACCGTAGGTCTCTAGAAGAGCGTAGCGTTCGAAAGGATTGGAAAAGGCACAGGTCATCCCCGTTTTCAAGAAGGGACGTCGAACAGATGTGCAGAACTATACACCTGTATCTCCAACGTCGATCAGTTGTAGAATTTTGGAATACGTATTATGTTCGAGCATAATGACTTTTCTGGAGACTAGAAATCTACTCTGTAGGAATCAGCTCAGGTTTCGAAAAAGACGATCGTGTGAAACCCAGCTCGCGCTATTCGTCCACGAGACTCAGAGGGCCATAGACACGGGTTCACAGGTAGATGCCGTGTTTCTCGACTTCCGCAAGGCGTTCGATACAGTTCCCCGCAGTCGTTTAACGAACAAAGTGAGAGCATATGGACTACCAGACCAATTGTGAGATTGGATTGAAGAGTTCCTAGATAACAGAACGCAGCATGTCATTCTCAATGGAGAGAAGTCTTCGGAAGTAAGAGTGATTTCAGGTGTGCCGCAGTGGAGTGTCGTAGGACCGTTGCCATTCACAATATACATAAATAACCTTGTGGATGACATCGGAAGTTCACTGAGGCTTTTTGCGGATGATGCTGTGGTATGCCGAGAGGTTGTAACAGTGGAAAATTGTACTGAAATGCAGGAGGATCTGCAGCGAAAACAAAGGAAGTAGGTTACAGTACGCTTGTTCGCCCACTGCTTGAATACTGCTCAGCAGTGTGGGATCCGTAACAGATGGGGTTGATAGAAGAGATAGAGAAGATCCAACGGAGAGCAGCGCGCTTCGTTTCAGGATCATTTAGTAATCGCGAAAGCGTTACGGAGATGATAGATAAACTCCAGTGGAAGACTCTGCAGGAGAGACGCTCAGTAGCTCGGTTTGGGCTTTTGTTGAGATTTCGAGAACATACCTTCACCGAGGAGTCAAGCAGTATATTGCTCCGTCCTACGTATATCTCGCGAAGAGAGCGTGAGTATAAAATCAGAGAGATTAGAGCCCACACAGAGGCACAGCGACAATCTTTCATTTCACGAACAATACGAGACTGGAATAGAAGGGAGAACCGATAGAGGTACTCAAGGTACCCTCCGCCACACACCGTCAGGTGGCTTTCGGAGTGTGGATGTAGATGTAGATGTAGATGTAGAGGACGGGGCGTGGGTTGTGCTTAGGTAGCTAAGATGATGGAGCAATTGCCCGTGAAAGGCCAAGGTCCCGAGTTCGAGTCTCGCTCCGGCACACAGTTTTTATCTGCCAGGAAGTTTCATATCAGTGCACACTCTGCTGCAGAGTGAAAATCGCGCTCTGTGTTCCACAGTTTGAATCGGGCACGTGAAGCGCTCCTCGATAGGCCCTATACGTAGATATATCAGTTCAGAAAACTGGAATACGTAGATGTATTATTGAATTATTGGAAGCTCGAAAATTCAATCGCCTCCCCCCCCCTCCCCCTCACTGTCTTTACAGCCGCAGACAGAAACTCGCGGACATCCCTCCCTTAGGAAGCGGCCCTCGGCCCTTGCTTCCCGTATTGATCGCACGGTGGCTCTGCTGCCGTCGCAGGTGAGTCGGTTCCCACGGCTGCTGACGTCACACAGTGCGCGCCCCGAGGCTAATGCCGCAGTCAAACGGGACTGGACGAGCCCCTGGCTCCAACTGCCTGCCTGCCTTTACGTACGAACGCTGAAATAGCGTTTCGCACCACTATCAGGGTTCGCTGCGTTTGTGGTTCCTTTTAAAAACTCGTAAATCACTTTCTTTTATTCAGAAGAGTCCGCATCGCAAATCGCTGTATTTATAAGAGTTCACTGGTTTCGGCTGAAGTAAATCATCGTTCTACATCTACATCTACATCTACATTTATACTCCGCAAACCACCAAACGGTCTGTGGCGGAGGGTTCTTTACGTGTCATTACCTCCCTTTCCTGTTCCAGTCGCGTATTGTTTGCGGGAAGAACGACTGCCGGAAAGCCTCCGTGCGCGCTCGAATCTCTCTAATTTTACATTCGTGATCTCCTCGGGATATATAAGTATGGGGGAAGCAATATATTCGATACCTCATCCAGAAACGCACCCTCTCGAAACCTGGCGAGCAAGCTACACCGCGATGCAGAGTGCCTCTCTTGCAGAGTCTGCCACTCGAGTTTGCTAAACATCTGCGTAACGCTATCACGCTTACCAGATAACCCTCTGACGAAACGCGCCGCTCTTCTTTGGATCTTCTCTATCTCCTCCGTCAACCCGATCTGGTACGGATCCCACACTGATGAGCAATACTCAAGTATAGGTCGAACGAGTGTTTTGTAAGCCACCTCCTTTGTTGATGGACTACATTTTCTACGGACTCTCCCAATGAATCCCAACCTGGTACCCGCCTTACCAACAATTAATTTTATATGATCGTTCCACTTCAAATCGTTCCGTACGCATACTCCCAGATATTTTACAGAAGTAACTGCTACCAGTGTTTGTTCCGCTATCATATAATTGTACAATAAAGGATCCTTCTTTCTATGTATTCGCAATACATTACATTTGTCTATGTTAAGGGTCAGTGGCCACTCCCTGCACCAAGTGCCTATCCGCTGCAGATCTTCCTGCATTTCGCTGCAATTTTCTAATGCTGCAACTTCTCTGTATACTACAACATCATCCGCGAAAAGCCGCACGGAACTTCCGACACTATCTACTGGGTCATTTATATATATTGTGAAAAGCTATGGTCCCATAACACTCCCCTGTGGCACGCCAGAGGTTACTTTAACGTCTGTAGACGTCTCTCCATTGAGAACAACATGCTGTGTTCTGTTTGCTAAAAACTCTTCAATCCAGCCACACAGCTGGTGTGATATTCCGTAGGCTCTTACTTTGTTTATCAGGCGACAGTGCGGAACTGTATCGAACGCCTTCCGGAAGTCAAGGAAAATGGCATCTACCTGGGAGCCTGTATCTAATATTTTCTGGGTCTCATGAACAAATAAAGCGAAACTCAAACGTGCTTTATAGCGGACCGAATGGAGAACGAGCATTCGCAGAGAATTCGCCAGTGATCATTACCCTTAGATTGTACGAGTGTAAGTCGATTATTATCCGGAAAGTAGTTATAAAATATTATAGTAATCAAATACGAAACTTACAAGAACATCATTTTTCGACATAGTCTCCTTGCGTTTCAACGCACTTAATCTGTCATTGTACAAGCTTCCTGATGCCGTCATAAAAGAAGGTTCTCGGTTGAGCTGCGAGCCAGGAATGCGCCGCTTCTTTCACTGCTTCGTCCGAGGCAAATCGACGGCTCCTTAATGTCTGTCTGAGTGGACCAAACAGGTGATATGCCTTTTGTATAAATGATATGCCTTCTAGTATTACAGGTGATTCAAAAATATTTCTGTTTGCTGATGACACCAGCTTGGTAGTGAAGGATCTTGTGTGTAATATTGAAACAGTATCAAATAATCTAATTCATGAAATAAGTTCATGGCTTGTGGGAAACAATTTGACGCTAAATCACAGTAAGACACAGTTTTTACAGTTTCTAACTCACAATTCAACAAGAACCGATATTTTGATCAGACAGAATGGGCATATTATAAGCGAGGCGGAACAGTTCAAGTTCCTAGGCGTTCTGATAGATAGCAAGCTGTTGTGGAAAGCCCATATTCAGGATCTTGTACAGAAACTAAATTCTGCTTTATTTACCATTAGAACAGTATCTGAAATAAGTGACCAGTTCAACACGAAAAGTAGTCTACTTCGCATATTTTCATACGTTTATGTCGTACGGTATTATTTTTTGGGGTAATTCTTCTGATTCAAAAAGGATATTTTTAGCTCAAAAACGGGCTGTTCGAGCTATGTGTGGTGCACTTTCGAGAACCTCTTGTCGACCCCTATTCAATAGTTGGGAATTCTGACATTGCCCTCACAGTAAATCTTTTCTTTAATGTCGTTTCTTGTTAGCAATATTTACTTATTCCCAAGAGTTAGCAGCTAGTTAATACTAGACAGAAATCAAATCTGCATGTGGAATGCACTTCCTTGACTCTTGTGCAGAAAGGAGTGCACTATTCTGCTGTATCCATTTTCAATAAGCTACCACAAGAACTCAAAACTCTTAGCAGTAGCCCAAACACTTTTAAGTCTAAACTGAAGAGTTTCCTCATGGCTCAGTCCTTCTATTCTGTCGAAGAGCTCCTGGAAGAGCTGAAAAATTAAGCAAATTCCAGTGTTACATTGTTGATTTTCTTTATTTAATACTTACGACTTGTCGTCTGAATATGTTTCTTATATTTCATTTTCTCTGTTTCTGCTATCGTGTTATAATTTCATGTATTGACTCGTTCCCTGACCATGGAGACTTATTCCTTAATTTGGTCCGACGGAACAATAAATAAATAAATAAAAAGATAGTCAGAAGCGGCAAAATCGGGACTATATTGAGGATGATCCAAATTTGAGTTTCTGGAGCAGTGTGGGCAGCAGAAAGCGGACAGGCATTGTCGTGCAACAACGCAACCTTTTTTTGACAACAATCCTCGGCATTTGCTTCGAATTGCAGGCTTCAGCCTGGCAGTAAGCATCTCACTGTAACCTACACTGTTTACTGTTGTGCCCCTTCCCCCATAATGTTCCAGCACTGCTCCTTGTGCGTCCCAAAAAACTGTAAGCATCAGTTTTCCTGTGGACGGTTGGCTCTCGAACTTTTTCTTGCACGGCAAATTTGGATGTTTCCATTTCATGCTCTTCAGTTTACTCTCCGGCTCGTAATGGTGGATCCATGTTTCGTCACCAGTAATCATCCTGTCTAAGAAGTTGTCCCCTTCGTTACCATCGCGATCCAAATGTTTTTTGCAGATGTCCAAGCGCGTTTGTTTATGCAAATGTGTCAGTTGTTTTGGTTCAGATGGTTCAAATGGCTCTGAGCACTATGGGACTTAACTTCTGAGGTCATCAGTCCCCTAGAACTTAGAACTACTTAAACCGAACTAACCTAAGGACATCACACACATCCATGCCCGAAGCAGGCTTCGAACCTGCGACCGTAGCAGCTAGAACCGCTTGGCCACTCCGGCCGGCTCAGTTGTTTTGGGATCCATCTTGCACAAACTTTATGAAACCCAAGTCTGTTGTGGATGGTTTCGTAGGCAGAACCGTGACTAATTTGCAGGCGATGTGCCACTTCGTCAACAGTTAATCGTCTGTCTAAGAGAATGGTTTCAGGTGAACGCTCAATGGTTTCTTCATTTGTCGCGGTAAATGGCCGTCCGTCTCCTTCATCGTGAGTAACACTTGTGCGACCATTTCGGAATTTTTCAACCCATTCGTTGACACTCCTTTGTGGCAAAACACTGTTCCCGTACTGTACCGAAAGTCTTCGATGAATTTTGGCCCCTGATACACCTCCCGACCACAAAAAACGGATCACTGAACGTTGCTCCTGTTTGGTGCAAATAGACAGCGGAGCAGCCATGATTAACAGCACGGCAGCCATAACGGAACTAGCCGGCCGAAGTGGCCGTGCGGTTAAAGGCGCTGCAGTCTGGAACCGCAAGACCGCTACGGTCGCAGGTTCGAATCCTGCCTCGGGCATGGATGTTTGTGATGTCCTTAGGTTAGTTAGGTTTAACTAGTTCTAAGTTCTAGGGGACTAATGACCTCAGCAGTTGAGTCCCATAGTGCTCAGAGCCATTTGAACCATAACGGAACTAACCTAGCAGCTTGAAAACTGAGAAGATATGAAAAATAAACAAAGCAGGCGTCATCAACGTAATACGACAGTACTACCAATACAAGCAAAAATATAACTAAAATCCGGATAATGGTTTGTAACCTCTCCACAGAAATATTTTTATAAGAAACCAAGAACCAAGAGTAACCTCCGCACAAAAATAGTAATTAAATGAATTTTATATATTGTAACCTCTGAACAAAATTGGCTCCCATTTATAATCTGTGTGCAGAAATGCATTCACATTTAATGTAACCACAAAATTCAATTCCTAAACCCAGAAATAATAAAAAAAATTCAGTAAGCTGGTAAATTTTATGAAGACAGCAGCGCTGCGCCTCGGCCCTGTATTCTGAATAAAAAAAGGAAAAATTCTTACCTCAATAAAAACTGCGAATATATCTGCTCTCAAGTAAAAACTTTTCGCCACAGCTTCGTGCAATGCTGCGCTATATATTTTTTTTTTATTCTTGGAAGGAATGATCATGCATTGGAAATATTCCTTAAATTGAAATGAATGCTTTTCTTAAAAAAATTACTTTATATTATAAAAATTATTATTGGGGCATTTTTTAAAAAAAGAAATTAATGGCAATTAATATATATTACTAGATATGCGCAAGGCTGCTTCTTTACCTTCTACAATAATACTCATCGTCCAGAGTCCCGACCAGAGCAGACTACCGACACGCGCAAGCACGCGCCGACTACCGTCGACAACTGCAGACTACTCAAGACTAATGCATACTCCTGCAGGCTACAGAAGGCTACTGCCGACTAGCGACAGGCAACAACTAACTACATACTACTCTCTGGTCAGAGACTCTGCCATGTCTGAACCCATCGCCGGCAACGCATACGTCTTACAAGTTTACTTACTCTCGTGTATGTGAACAAGTGTTTACACTGCAAGGAACGGGCCAGCACACGAGGTAACGAGCACAGCCTAGGAAGGCTGTGTTGTTGTTTCTCGGTGGTGATAAATGGCACACGCGAGACAACAGTGTATATTTAGAGTCACGATGCATGACTTTGATGTTCAGACAGGATTATCAGGATGGCGAACGAACTGTTTTTGAAGCAGTACGCAATATGGCTTAGAGAAAGAAGAATTTTGCTGTCTAAATTTGGACGTAAGCGCGAAATGAGTGGGGGCAGAGTACTTTACACACAGGGCCAACTGCGAAGGCGTCCATTAAAGAGCAAAATAAGTGAGGGTCCCACAGTCAGGTTAAAGCCAAATCGCGATTAGGCTGTCTCTGGACTGCACCAACGTTAAACGCGGGTGAGCATAACAATTTCAGCTGACCAGAAATTTGACTGCAGTTGAGTCCTTGCGGTACAAAGGAAAGCGCCGAATATACAGGGCGAGTCAAGAGAAAAGATACGTGTTTTGACGGGTGATAGCGTTGTTATTGTTGTTGTTGTTGTTGTTGTGGTCTTCAGTCCTGAGACTGGTTTGATGCAGCTCCCCATGCTACTCTATCCTGTGCAAGCTTCTTCATCTCCCAGTACCTACTGCAACCTACATCCTTCTGAATCTGTTTAGTGTATTCATCTCTTGGTCTCCCTCTACGATTTTTACCCTCCAAGCTGCCCTCCAATGCTAAATTTGTGATACCTTGATGCCTCAAAACATGTCCTACCAACCGATCCCTTCTTCTAGTCAAGTTGTGCCACAAACTTCTCTTCTCCCCAATCCTATTCAATACCTCCTCATTAGTTACGTGATCTACACACCTTATCTTTAGCATTCTTCTGTAGCACCACATTTCGAAAGCTTCTATTCTCTTCTTGTCCATACTAGTTATCGTCCATGTTTCACTTCCATACATGGCTACACTCCATACAAATACTTTCAGAAACGACTTCCTGACACTTAAATCTATACTCGTTGTTAACAAATTTGTCTTCTTCAGAAACGATTTCCTTGCCATTGACAGTCTACATTTTATATCCTCTCTACTTCGACCATCATCAGTTATTTTGCTCCCTAAATAGCAAAACTCCTTTACTACTTTAAGTGTCTCATTTCCTAATCTAATTCCCCCAGCATGACCGGATTTAATTTGACTACATTCCATTATCCTCGTTTTGCTTTTGTTGATGTTCATCTTATATCCTCCTTTCAAGACACTGTCCATTCCGTTCAACTGCTCTTCCAAGTCCTTTGCTGTCTCTGACAGAATTACAATGTCATCGGCGAACCTCAAAGTTTTTATTTCTTATCAATGGACTTTATTACCTACTCCGAATTTTTCTTTTGTTTCCTTTACTGCTTGCTCAATATACAGATTGAATAACATTGGGGAGAGACTACAACCGTCTCACTCCCTTCCCAACCACTCCTTCCCTTTCGTGCCCCTCTACTCTTATAACTGCCATCTGGTTTCTGTACAAATTGTAAATAGCCTTTCGCTCCCTGTATTTTACCCCTGCCACCTTTAGAATTTGAAAGAGAGTACTCCAGTCAACCATGTCAAAAGCTTCCTCTAAGTCTACAAATGCTAGAAACATAGCTTTGCCTTTCCTTAATCTTTCTTCTAAGATAAGTCGTAAGGTCAGTATTGCCACACGTGTTCCAATCTCTCTACGGAATCCAAACTGATCTTCCCCGAGGTTGGCTTTTACCGGATTTTCCATTCGTCTGTAAAGAATTCGTGTTAGTATTTTGCACCTGTGTCTTATTAAACTGATAGTTCGGTAATTTTCACATCTGTCACACCTGCTTTTTTGGGATTGGGATTATTATATTCTTCTTGAAGTCTGAGGATATTTCGCCTGTTTCATACATCTTGCTCACCAGATGGTAGAGTTTTGTCAGGACTGGCTCTCCCAAGGGCGTCAATAGTTCCAATGGAATGTTGTCTACTCCGGGGGCCTTGTTTCGACTCAGGTCCTTCAGTGCTCTGTCAAACTCTTCACGCAGTATCGTATCTCCCATTTCATCTTCATCTACATCCTCTTCCATTTCCATAATATTGTCCTCAAGTGCATCGCCCTTGTATAGACCCTCTATATACTCCTTCCACCTTTCTGCTTTCCCTTCTTTGCTTAGAACTGGGTTTCCATCTGAGCTCTTGATATTCATACAAGTCGTTCTCTTCTCTCCAAAGGTCTCTTTAATTTTCCTGTAGGCAGTATGTATCTTACCCCTAGTGAGATAAGCCTCTACATCCTTACATTTGTCCTCTAGCCATCCCTGCTTAGCCATTTTGCACTTCCTGTCGATCTCATTTTTGAGGCGTTTGTATTGCTTTTTGCCTGCTTCATTTACTGCATTTTTATATTTTCTCCTTTCATCAATTAAATTCAATATTTCTTCTGTTACCCAATGATTTCTACCAGCCCTCGTCTTTTTAGCTACTTGTTTCTCTGCTGCCTTCACTACTTCATCCCTCAGAGCTACGTCTACATCTACATCTACATTTATACTCCGCAATCCACCCGACGGTGTGTGGCGGAGGGCACTTTCATTCTTCTTCTACTGTATTTCTTTCTCCCATTACTGTCAATTGTTCCCTTATGCTCTCCCTGAAACGCTGTACAACCTCTGGTTTAGTCAGTTTATCCAGGTCCCATCTCCTTAAATTCCCACCTTTTTACATTACTGATTCTAAACAAAAAACTTGGTGTGGGCATATGTCCTACTCAGAATGGTTTCCGAGATATAACACTTTTAACGCACATTTCTATTTATTTTCTGTATTATTCATTGTCATTGTTTACAGCGTACCACAGTAATGTAGTGGAAGTTGAGACGAGCATTTTGATACAGGGCGCTTGTGTGTCGGAAAACTACGTCAAACTGGCCTACAAAAGGCACCTAAAACTGCAGCGCACGTTCGTCACGCGAGATTTTCATTATTCTCGCTATCTCTCCGCGCAAACTGTTAGTCCTAGACAAACAGTAAATAGGAAATTTTTGTTGCGAATTTAATTTACACTACTGGCCATTAAAATTCCAACACCACGAAGATGACGTGCTACAGACGCGAAATTTAACCGACAGGAAGAAGATGCTGTGATATGCAAATGATTAGCTTTTCAGAGCATTCACACAAGGTTGGCGCCGGTGGCGACACCTACAACGTGTTGACATGAGGAAAGAGTCCAACCGATTTCTCATACACAAAGAACAGTTGACCGGTGTTGCCTGGTGAAACGTTGTTGTGATGCCTCGTGTAAGGAGGAGAAATGGGTACCATCAAGTTTGCGATTGTGATAGAGGTCGAATTGTAGCCAATCGCGATTGCGGTTTATAGTATCGCGACATTGCTGCTCGCGTTGGTCGAGATCCAATGACTGTTACCAGAATATGGAATCGGTGGGTTCAGGAGGGTAATACGGAACGCCTTGCTGGATCCCAACGGCCTCGTATCACTAGCAGTCGAGATGACAGGCATCTTATCCGCACGGCTGTAACGGATCGTGGAGCCACGTTTAGATCCCTGAGTCAACAGGTGGGGACGTTTGTAAGGCAACAACCATCTGCAGGAACAGTTCGACGACGTTTACAGCAGCATGGACTATCAGCTCGGAGACCATGGCTGCGGTTACGCTTGACGCTGCATCACAGACAGGAGCCCCTACAATGGTGTACTCAACGACGAACCTGGGTGCACGAATGGCAAAACGTCATTTTTTCGGATGAATCCAGGTTCTGTTTAGAGCATCATGATGGTCGCATCCGTGTTTGGCGACATCGCGGTGAACGCACATTGGAAGCGTGTATTCGTCATCGCCATACTGGCATATCACCCAGCGTGATGGTATAGGGTGCCATTGGTTACACGTCTGGGTCATCTCTTGTTCGCACTGACGGCACTTTGAACAGTGGACGTTACATTTCAGATGTGCTACGACCCGTGGCTCTACCCTTCATTCGATCCCTACTAAACCCTACATTTCAGCAGGATAATGCACGACCGCATGTTGCAGGTCCTATACGGTCCTTTCTGGATACAGAACATGTTCGACTGCTGCCCTGACCAGCACATTCTCCAGATCTCTCACCAATTGAAAACGTGTGGTTAACGGTGTCCGAGCAACTGGCTCGTCACAATACGCCAGTCACTACTCTCGATGAACTGTGGTATCGTGTTGAAGCTGCATGGGCAGCTGTACCTGTACACGCCATCCGAGCTCTGTTTTACTCAATGGCCAGGCGTATCAAGGCCGTTATTACGGCCACAGGTGGTTGTTCTGGGTACAGATTTCCAGGACCTATGCATCCAAATTGCTTGAAAATGTAATCACATGTCAGTTGTAGTGCAACATATTTATGCAATGAATATCCGTGTATCAGCAGCATTTGTTCTTGGTGTAGCAATTTTAATGGCCAGTAGTGCAGTTTAATTGTGTACTGAGATGTGTTTACTTTGGAGCGTGCGGTTTTCGATTTATTAAATAAAAATGTGCAAAAGTGATATTAAATGTGTTCTGTCTCGGTCTGAGCAAAGGGTCAAATGCAAAACTTAGTGCCAGAATGGCGCAAAACGGGCTATGTAGCGAATAAGAGACCGTAGCTATGCGAATCGTCATGCTGAAACATTATCAAAACCTACCTATGGGCGTATCGTTACAAGTTCACTCTTGTGCATCCGTTGAAGGGGTGTAGTGAAGCAGGGGATACAACCCGTCTGCTTTGACCAACGACGTCATACATTAGTCATAGATATTAATGTCTCCACCTCGAGGCAAAGATAATAAAAGAGTTCTGTGTTCCGGATAAGCGCTATCGGTGTACGTTAAAATTATTCGCAATGATATTGAGGTAATTTGGAGTATTAGTTTGTTATTGTAGAACAATTTATACTGTCTTATTTTCGCATATAAAAATGGATTTGCCTGTTTGTGGGTACGTAATTTTCGTTACTGTCTGTCTAGGCGAGCTTCGGTTATTCCTCGATATTTCCGTGCGGTAAGTTCACTTATCCATTTGCTTCTTTCACTGTATTTCACTATTTTGACATATTTCACTGTTTTATTCCACCAATATGTGTATTTTCGTGTTGTGAAGTACGTAACAGAAATTTCTCAGCTGTCGATCTTCTTTCGTTTCCCAGTACTAGTATCAGTACGACATTTTCGAATGTGTACTTGCTATATTACAGGCGAAACCCCTGACACAATTGAAATTTGTATCCCGTCCTTCACTTCGCCTTTACACCGACACTATATATGTCAATTGGCGAGCAAGATACAAATGTTGCGTATAGCTATATAGCTCAAGTAACGAATGGGATACTAAGAGGGCAGTTCAATAAGTAATGCAACACTTTTTTTTCTGAAACAGGGGTTGTTTTATTCAGCATTGAAATACACCAGGTTATTCCCCAATCTTTTAGCTACACAACACTATTTTTCAACGTAATCTCCATTCAATGCTACGGCCTTACGCCACCTTGAAATGAGGGCCTGTATGCCTGCACGGTACCATTCCACTGGTCGATGTCGGAGCCAACGTCGTACTGCATCAATAACTTCTTCATCATCCGCGTAGTGCCTCCCACGGATTGCGTCCTTCATTGGGCCAAACATATGGAAATCCGACGGTGCGAGATCGGGGCTGTAGGGTGCATGAGGAAGAACAGTCCACTGAAGTTTTGTGAGCTCCTCTCGGGTGCGAAGAATTGTGTGAGGTCTTGCGTTGTCATGAAGAAGGAGAAGTTCGTTCAGATTTTTGTGCCTACGAACACGCTGAAGTCGTTTCTTCAATTTCTGAAGAGTAGCACAATACACTTCAGAGTTGATCGTTTGACCACGGGGAAGGACATCGAACAGAATAACCCCTTCAGCGTCCCAGAAGACTGTAACCATGACTTTACCGGCTGAGGGTATAGCTTTAAACTTTTTCTCGGTAGGGGAGTGGGTGTGGCGCCACTCCATTGATTGCCGTTTTGTTTCAGGTTCGAAGTGATGAACCCATGTTTCATCGCCTGTAACAATCTTTGACAAGAAATTGTCACCCTCAGCCACATGACGAGCAAGCAATTCCGCACAGATGGTTCTCCTTTGCTCTTTATGGCGTTCGGTTAGACAACGAGGGACCCAGCGGGAACAAACCTTTAAATATCCCAACTGGTGAACAATTGTGACAGCACTACCAACAGAGATGTCAAGTTGAGCACTGAGTTGTTTGATGGTGATCCGTCGATCATCTCGAACGAGTGTGTTCGCACGCTCCGCCATTGCAGGAGTCACAGCTGTGCACGGCCGGCCCGCACGCGGGAGATCAGACAGTCTTGCTTGACCTTGCGGCGATGATGACACACGCTTTGCCCAACGACTCACCGTGCTTTTGTCCACTGCCAGATCACCGTAGACATTCTGCAAGCGCCTATGAATATCTGAGATGCCCTGGTTTTCCGCCAACAGAAACTCGATCACTGCCCGTTGTTTGCAACGCACATCCGTTACAGACGCCATTTTAACAGCTCCGTACAGCGCTGCCACCTGTCGGAAGTCAATGAAACTATACGAGACGAAGCGGGAATGTTTGAAAATATTCCACAAGAAATTTCCGGGTTTTTCAACCAAAACTGGCCGAGAAAAGAAATGTGTTGCATTACTTATTGAACTGCCCTCGTATTAGCGTCCAAGGCAACAAGAAAACTGTACCCCATAGTGAAGTGCGGGATACAAATTCTACATGTGTCGTCTTCTTGTCTCCGTGTAGTTCAGTTGTGGTACAGGTTCCAAATGTAACTTATGTCTGTTTCCACCTTTTCGTTACCAGTGTACATATATATAGGTGAACGAAGTCTGGTATACATATATTACATACGTAGCTCCTTCTGGCGCCAGTAGTACTGATATGCACGTGAGAAAGGACTGTTAGTAATAGCGGAGACGAAATAAACAACACATCTACAATTTGTATCCCGTGTTCCACTTAGGGTTTACTGAATCGGAGGATACATCGTTCAGGTGAAAAACAGGACAGTAATGCTAGTGAAAACGAAGAAATCGACTTACGACAAACTGAGCTTTTAATTTGTATCCGGTGTTTCATTTGCGGTTTAGTGAAGCAGGGGATACATAGTTCAAAGTAACAACAGGACAGTAATGCTAGTTGAAACTAAGAAATCGACGTACGCTGAACTTACATCCCGTACTGCACTTAAGCAATACAGTTCTAAAGAGTTTCGAGATACAACTGACATACATGTAACGTGATGTATTCTTTGCTAGTAATATATTTCATTCATTTCCTTCCATTGTACACTCCTGGAAATTGAAATAAGAACACCGTGAATTCATTGACCCAGGAAGGGGAAACTTTATTGACACATTCCTGGGGTCAGATACATCACATGATCACACTGACAGAACCACAGGCACATAGACACAGGCAACAGAGCATGCACAATGTCGGCACTAGTACAGTGTATATCCACCTTTCGCAGCAATGCAGGCTGCTATTCTCCCATGGAGACGATCGTAGAGATGCTGGATGTAGTCCTGTGGAACGGCTTGCCATGCCATTTCCACCTGGCGCCTCAGTTGGACCAGCGTTCGTGCTGGACGTGCAGACCGCGTGAGACGACGCTTCATCCAGTCTCAAACATGCTCAATGGGGGACAGATCCGGAGATCTTGCTGGCCAGGGTAGTTGACTTACACCTTCTAGAGCACGTTGGGTGGCACGGGATACATGCGGACGTGCATTGTCCTGTTGGAACAGCAAGTTCCCTTGCCGGTCTAGGAATGGTAGAACGTTGGGTTCGATGACGGTTTGGATGTACAGTGCACTATTCAGTGTCCCCTCGACGATCACCAGTGGTGTACGGCCAGTGTAGGAGATCGCTCCCCACACCATGATGCCGGGTGTTGGCCCTGTGTGCCTCGGTCGTATGCAGTCCTGATTGTGGCGCTCACCTGCACGGCGCCAAACACGCATACGACCATCATTGGCACCAAGGCAGAAGCGACTCTCATCGCTGAAGACGACACGTCTCCATTCGTCCCTCCATTCACGCCTGTCGCGACACCACTGGAGGCGGGCTGCACGATGTTGGGGCGTGAGCGGAAGACGGCCTGACGGTGTGCGGGACCGTAGCCCAGCTTCATGGAGACGGTTGCGAATGGTCCTCGCCGATACCCCAAGAGCAACAGTGTTCCTAACTTGCTGGGAAGTGGCGGTGCGGTCCCCTACGGCACTGCGTAGGATCCTACGGTCTTGGCGTGCATCCGTGCGTCGCTGCGGTCCGGTCCCAGGTCGACGGGCACGTGCACCTTCCGCCGACCACTGGCGACAACATCGATGTACTGTGGAGACCTCACGCCCCACGTGTTGAGCAATTCGGCGGTACGTCCACCCGGCCTCCCGCATGCCCACTATACGCCCTCGCTCAAAGTCCGTCAGCTGCACATACGGTTCACGTCCACGCTGTCGCGGCATGCTACCAGCGTTAAAGACTGCGATGGAGCTCCGTATGCCACGGCAAACTGGCTGACACTGACGGCGGCGGTGCACAAATGCTGCGCAGCTAGCGCCATTCGACGGCCAACACCGCGGTTCCTGGTGTGTCCGCTGTGCCGTGCGTGTGATCATTGCTTGTACAGCCCTCTCGCAGTGTCCGGAGCAAGTATGGTGGGTCTGACACACCGGTGTCAATGTGTTCTTTTTTCCATTTCCAGGAGTGTATTTTGCGGAGAAATGCTGAGATACAAACACGCGATATCGTTAACGCGAAAATGCTACTGGCCCTTATATATGTGGAGTACAGTTTTTCTCTCTTGCATTCCTTTGTTTCTGAACGTTCTTCTCAGCTCTTTCATCCTTGTAAAACATGCTCTCTGGCCAATTCTGACGTCATTGGTCAAAGCTGATGGGTTGTATCCCCTGCTAAACCAGACCCAGTTGAAGCATCCTGGCGAACGTGGACGTGTTGTGTTCTGCCAGCAGTTCGTGAGCGAAATGGAATCAGGACTTTCGGATGCTCAATTTTTAATCTCTCCAGACGAGGCCTGGTGCAGCGTGTCTCTGTATGTGGACACACAGAACATGTACCACCTTACATCAGGGAATCACTACGGGTACTGTGAAGAACCGTTGCATTAACTCAAGGTTGGAGTTCGGTCGGCAGTGTCTGGCATCTGCATCGTAACACGATGTTTTTTCACCAAACTGTTGGCACTAATTGCTATGACGATAAACTGTTTATACGAATCGACACAAAGAATAAAAACGACAGTATGGCTATTTCCAGAGAAATGGAGCGACAGCACAGACCTCCTTGACAACCTCGCAATGAGTGTTGTCGGTGGGGAGACAATCAGCCGAGGCAGTGAAATCTCCCGGCCACCTCTGCCGCCTTATCCCTCTCTCCTTGTGATGTCTGCCTGTGAGGCAAGCTGAAGCGTCAGGTGTACTCTATCCTCGCACACTGGAAGAGGCGAAGCAGAACACTGAAAACGATGTTGCTGCTATCCCTCAGGCAGAAATGCTACCCTCGTATCTCTCTCTCTCTCTCTATTCGTTTAGTCGGTTCCGACTCTTCGTGACCCCATGAACCAAATCACGCCACTTTTTCCTGTCTTGCACTTTCTCCCGTAGACCTTCCAGGTTGGAACCCATTGCTTCTGTAATGCCATCGATCCTTCTCATCCTCTGACATCCTAGTTCCTTCAATCTTCCCCAGCATTAATGTTTTTTTTTTTTTTTCCAGCGAGGCATGCCTTCGCATTGTGTGTCCAAAGTAGGTCAGCTTTTGAGATTTTCACTCTGCAGCGGAGTGTGCGCTGATATGAAACTTCTTGGCAGATTAAAACTGTATGCCGGACCGAGACTCGAACTCGGGACCTTTGCCTTTCGCGGGCAAGTGCTCTACCAACTGAGCTACCAAAGCACGACTCACGCCCCGTCCTCACAGCTTTACTTCTGCCAGTATCTCGTCTCCTACCTTCCAAACTTTACAGAAGCTCTGCTGCGAACCTTGCAGAACTAGCACTCCTGAAAGAAAGGATATTGCGGAGACATGGCTTAGCCACAGCCTGGGGGGAAGCTACCCAAGCTCAGTTGGCAGAGCACTTGCCCGCGAAAGGCAAAGGTCCCGAGTTCGAGTCTCGGTCCGGCAAACAGTTTTAATCTGCCAGGTAGTACCAGCGCGCACTCCGCTGCAGAGTGAAAATCTCATTCTGGAAACATCCCCCAGGCTGTGGCTAAGCCATTGAAAGGGTCCTGTAGCCACCTTTCATTAGTCCGGTAGCCCAATTTCACAAGTATTTCTCTTTCTTTTCCTTGTTTCTCTTTTCTCTTTACTCTCATAGTGGCGTGACTGAATGAAAGTGGTTGTGTGTCACGTTGCTAGACGGTGGCGTAGTCTGCTGCAGAAAGTCTGCGATAGTCGTACAGATTCAGCAGCAGTTGTACAGAATAGCCAACTCTCGTAGTGGTCAAGTAGGCAAAGAAGTTTTCGCTACTTGTGAGAAATCCACCTGCGTTAGGTTGGTGGCGGAAATGGCATCTTTGGGTTTTCCGGGCCACGCGGAGCGTGGAGGAGGCTGGAGGAGAAGCGGGAGGCAGTCTGCCGCCGGTACGGGAAGCGTCCACAGCTGTGCTCCAGTCGAAGAAGGGTGAGTTGGACTGACCGCGTGGCGCGTTGTTACTTGGCGAGGGGAGAGCTGTTAGCTTTTGGTCTCGCTTTTCAAATCTGGAAGATTGCTTTGTCTTGTCGCAGCAAGGAATGCAAAACTTTGGCAGATTTTTCTTTTAGCAAATTTCTGTAGCAGACTTGGATCCGTCGGAAGAGCGCCACGCAAAGGTGTCGATAAGAAGTGAGCACTCGGTTCTGTATGAATGTCTGTTTGCCTTCAGCTGTGCCTGCATAAGCTTTCACCTTTCTAAATATTTAGAGCTTTGCCTTCTCGTAAATTTTCCTTGCTTTATGTGTCTTTCGTCCGTGGGGAGCCAACCACGTGGTAGAACATTATAGTTGTTGGGCTACAGGCATCACTAACTGTCCGATCGCATGTTTGTTTTAGAAAATGTTAACATGATTGTATGATGTGATATTGTTGGAATTTGGCACTATACCTAGAAATTGTGCCTCCACAAACCACGTGTTATCAGGAATCGTGTACATGCCTCTCATCCTTATCTTAGGAATAAATGATTTTACCTACAATTTTCTCTTGTGTTCCGAGATTACGTTTTTGCGCCTAAGCCACTCACCTCGTAGCTTTCCCATTAGCACATCCAATGCGTTTCCTTATGCACAGGTCCAGTGATTAGTCTCCCCTTGTATTTCATAACAAATTCTTTACGTTAAGTCTTATTTTCAGGTGTGTTGCTGGGACCTGATCTTATGCAGTGTTCATACATTTTCTATTTTATTTTAAATATTTGATTGTCGTGAACAGTGCACGGGCAATACTATTAATTACATCGTATCCGCTATGAGCGACATCACAACGTATGCATTTTTGTGAGTTTTTGGTCTGTCATCAAATTAATTTATTTTCCGACTCGACCGAACCTTCGATTAGTTGTATGATTAGAGTCGGTGGCGACCCTAATCTTCTCAACTTCACAAGCAATAAGCATTTACATTCCCAATAATAACGTAATAACCCGTAGTAACCGGTTAGTTACACCATGTCTCCGCAATATCCTTTCTTTCAGGAGTGCTAGTTCTGCAAGGTTCGCAGGAGAGCTTCTGTGAAGTTTGGAAGGTAGGAGACGAGGTACCGGCAGAAGTAAAGCTGTGAAGACGGGGCGTGAGTCGTGTTTGGGTAGCTCAGTTGGTAGAGCACTTGCCCGCGAAAGGCAAAGGTCCCGAGTTCGAGTCTCGGTCCGGCACACAGTTTTAATCTGCCAGGAAGTTTCAGGTCAGGTTTTGTTTCAACATTAGACCTTCCAGGGAGAAATGTGGTTTTATTTGCTCCAATATTGATCTGTTGGTTCTCTTTGCAGTCCATGGAACTCTAAGAAGTTTCCTGCAACGCCACAATTCGAAGGAGTCAATTCTCCGTCGTTCAGCCTTTCTAATGGTCCAGGTCTCACATTCACACATCACAACTGGAAAGACCATAGCCCTCCCAATACGGATCTTTGTTGCTAGTGTTATATCTCTGGACCTTATAACCTTGTCAAGGTTTGACATCGCCTGTCTACCGAGCAACAAGAGTATCCGAATTTCGTGGCTGCAGTCGCCATCAGCAGAGATCTGGCAACCGAGACAACTGAATGTGGTCACTACCTCGATGGTTTCTCCTGCTATATCCCGAGAATTGGTAGGTGTAGTTGCCATAATTTTCGTTATCTTCACATTCAGCCTAAGACCGGCCTTTTCGCTTCCGTCTTTCACCTTCAGCAAGAGTGTTCTCAATTCTTCTTCACTTTCTGCCAACAGGATCGTATCATCCGCGTACCTGAGGTTGTTTACATTTATTCCAGCTATTTTAATTCCTGTTTATCCTTCATCTAGCCTCGTATCACAGTCTGACAAATCTAGAACAGGGCTGCTTCGACATCACCTGTGAGCACTTCGAGCAGCGTCTGCCATGTTACGAGGCTAATCCCAAAAGTAAGGTCTCCTTTTTTTATGAGTATATAGACCTGTTTATTTCCACAACGGTTTACATCAGTTTACAGCTTGAACATTTAGCTATTTTTCGACATAATCACCGTTTCTGTCGATGCATTTTTGTAGACGCAGTGGCAGTTTTTGTATGCCCATGTCATACCAGCTCGCCGCCATGCTGTTCATAAAGTTATGATCCCCTACTTTCACCTCGCCGTCGGAGCTGAATCACTTTCTGGTCAAATGTTCAAAAATGGTTCTAATGGCTCTGAGCACTATGGGACTTAACATCTGAGGTCATCAGTCCCCTAGAACTTAGAACTACTTAAACCTAACTAACCTAAGGACATCACACACATCCATGCCCGAGGCAGCATTCGAACCTGCGACCGTAGCGGTCGCGCGGTTGAGGTGCCTAGCAGTAAATGAACATGCAAAAAGGAATACAAACGTCTACAGAAATGAGATCGCCAGGAAGTGCGAAATGACTAAGCAGGGATGGTTAGAGGACAAATGTAAGGATGTAGAGGCGCATATCACTACGGGGAAGATAGATACTGCCTACAGGAAAATTAAAGAGACCTTTGGAGAAAGGAGAACGGCTTGCATGAATATCAAGAGCGCAAATGGAAACCCAGTTCTAAGCAAAGAAGGGAAAGCAGAAAGGTGGAAGGAGTATATAGAGGGTCTATAAAAGGACGTTCTTGAGGACAATATTATAGAAATGGAAGAGAATGTAGACGAAGATGAAATAGGAGATATGATACTGCGTGAAGAGTTTCAAAAACCACTGAAAGACCCGAGTAGAAACAAGGCCCCGAGAGTAGATAACATTCCATTAGAACGACTGACAGCCTTGGGAGAGCCAGGCCTGACAAAATTCAACCATCTAGTGAGCAAGATGTATGAGACAGGCGAAATACCCTCAGACTTCAAGAAGAATATAATAATTCCAATCCCAAAGAATACAGGTGTGGACAGATGTGAAAATTACCAAACTATCACTTTAATAAGTCACAGCTGCAAAATACTAACGCGAATTCTTTACAGACGAATGGAAAAACTGGTAGAAGCCGACCTTGGGGAAGATCAGTTTGGATTCCGTAGAAATATTGGAAAACGTGACGCAATACTGACCTTACGACTTATCTTAGAAAATAGATTAATGAAAGGCAAACCTGTGTTTCTAGCATGTGTAGACTGAGAGAAACCTTTTGACAACGACTGGAATTCTCTCTTTCAAATTGTGAAGGTAGCAGGGTTAAAATACAGGGAGCGAAAGGCTATTTACAATTTTTACAGAAACCAGATGGCAGTTATAAGAGTCGAGGGGCATGAAAGGGAAGCAGTGGTTGGGAAGGGAGTGAGACAGGGTTGTAGCCCATCCCCGATGTCATTCAATCTGTATATTGAGCAAGCAGTAAAGAAAACAAAAGAAAAATTCGGAATAGGAATTAAAATCCATGGAGAAGAAATAAAAACTTTGAGGTTCGCCGATGACATTGTAATTCTGTCAGAGACAGCACAGGACCTGGAAGAGCAGCTGAACGGAATGGACACTGTCTTGAAAGGAGGATATAAGATGAACATAAACAAAAGCAAAACGAGGATAATGGAATGTAGTCGAATTAAATCGGGTGATGCTGTGGGAATTAGGGAAGGAAACGAGAGGCTTAAAGCAGTAAAGGAGTTTCACTATTTGGGGAGCAAAATAGCTGATGATGGTCGAAGTAGAGAGGATATTAAATGTAGACTGGCAATGGCAAGGAAAGCGTTTCTGAAGAAGAGTAATTTGCTAACATCAAGTATAGATTTAAGTGTCAGGAAGTCGTTTCTGAAAGTATTTGTATGGAGTGTAGGCATGTATGGAAGTGAAACATGGACGATAAATAGTTTAGATAAGAAGAAATGTGGTGCTACAGAAGAATGCTGAAGATTAGATGAGTAGATCACATAACTAATGAGGAGGTATTGAAGAGAATTGGGGAGCAGTTTGTGGCACAACTTGACTAGAAGAAGGGATAGGTTGGTAGGACGTGTTCTGAGACATCAAGGGATCACCAATTTGGTACTGGAGGGCAGCGTGGAGGGTAAAAATCGTAGAGGGAGACCAAGAGGTGAATACACTAAGCAGATTCAGAAGGATTTAGGCTGCAGTAGGTACTGGGATACGAAGAAGCTTGCACAGGAGTAGCATGGAGAGCTGCATCAAACCAGTCTCAGGACTGAAGACCACAACAACAACAGTGGTGTGGGAAGTCATCGGGTATGACTTCATTGCACAGCTGTTAGTGACTGAGGGAACTGTGATGGCACAATGGTACATATATGTCACCTCTCATGTTTTATGAGGACTATGCTCTTTGAGAAGTGACTCGGGTGTCTATGAACTGTCTACGTGATGTTGAGATACCCCTATGGTCATCCCAACCCCCAGATCTATTCCTACTAGAGCGTGTGTGGGACCAGGTAGGATATCAACTTCATCCCACTGCCGGTATCCAGTGTATGAAGAACCAGCTGCAGTAGTTGTGTGCCTCGGGAGAGGACGCAGTGGCTTACAACTTTCCCCAAACGAATCAGTGCATGCATTCAGCCCAGAGGGGTGTTGGGCCCATATCGCCAAAACATTTCGAAATTTCACTCGATCCGGTAGTCGCTGAAATAACATCTGACACCGTCTGAAGGGTGAAGCTTCATTGCGTTACGTTCTCCCCTGCTGGGTCCTTGACCTTTTTCGTCGGGCAGTGTGTACATCTACATTTACATGATTACTCTGCAATTCACATTGAAGTGCTTGGCAGAGGGTTCATCGAACCACAATCATACTATCTCTCTACCATTCCACTCCCGAACAGCGCGTGGGAAAAAAGGTCACCTAAACGTTTCTGTTCGAGCTCTGATTTCTCTTATTTTATTTTGATGTCATTCCTACCTATGTAGGTTGGGCTCAACAAAATATTTTCGCATTCGGAAGAGAAACTTGGTGACTGAAATTTCGTAAATAGATCTCGCCGCGACGAAAAACGTCTTTGCTTTAATGACTTCCATCCCAACTCGCGTATCATGTCTGCCACACTCTCTCCCCTATTACGTGATAATACAAAACGAGCTGCCCTTTTTTGCACCCTTTCGATGTCCTCCGTCAATCCCACCCGGTAAGGATCCCACAACGCGCAGCAATATTCTAACAGAGGACGGACGAGTGTAGTGTAAGCTGTCTCTTTAGTGGACTTGTTGCATCTTCCAAGTGTCCTGCCAATGAAACGCAACCTTTGGCTCGCCTTCCCCACAATATTATCTATGTGGTCTTTCCAACTGAAGTTGTTCGTAATTTTAACACCCAGGTACTTAGTTGAATTGACAGCCTCGAGAATTGTACTATCTGTCGAGTAATCGAATTCCAACGGATTTCTTTTGGAACTCGTGTGGGTCACCTCACACTTTACGTTATTTAGCGTCAACTGCCACCTGCCGCACCATACAGCACTCATTCCTAAATCGCTTTGCAACTGATACTGGTCTTCGGATGACCTTACTAGACGGTAAGTTACAGCATCATCTGCGAACAACCTAAGAGAACTGCTCAGATTGTCACCCAGGTCATTTATATAGATCAGGAACAGCAGAGGTCCCAGGACGCTTCCCTGGGGAACACCTGATATCACTTCAGTTTTACTCGATGATTTGCCGTCTATTACTACGAACTGCGACCTTCCTGACAGGAAATCACGAATCCAGTCGCACAACTGAGACGATACCCCATAGGCCCGCAGCTTTATTAGAAGTCGCTTGTGAGGAACGGTGTCGAAAGCTTTCCGGAAATCTAAAAATACGGATTCAACTTGAAATCCCCTGTCGATAGCGGCCATTACTTCGTGCGAATAAAGAGCTAGCTGCGTTGCACAAGAACGATGTTTTCTGAAACCGTGCTGATTACGTATCAATAGATCGTTCCCTTCGAGGTGATTCATAATGTTTGAATATATGCTCCAAAACCTTACTGCAAACCGACGTCAATGATATAGGTCTGTAGTTGGATGGATTACTCCTACTACCCTTCTTAAACACTGGTGCGACCTGCGCAATTTTCCAATCTGTAGGTACAGATCTATCGGTGAGCGAGCGGTTGTATATGATTGCTAAGTAGGGAGCTATTGTATCAGCGTAATCTGAAAGGAACCTAATCGGTATACAATCTGGACCTGAAGACTTGCTCGTATCAAGCGATTTGCTTCGCAACCCCTAAGGTATCTACTTCTAAGAAACTCACGCTAGCAGCTGTTCGTGTTTCAAATTCTGAAACATTCCATTCGTCTTCCCTGGTGAAGGAATTTCGGAAAACTGCGTTCAATAACTCCGCTTTAGCGGCACAGTCGTCGGTAACAGTTCCATCGGCACTGCGCAGCGAATGTATTGACTGCGTCTTGCCGCTTGTGTACTTTACATACGACCAGAATTTCTTCGGATTTTCTACCAAATTTCGAGACAATGTTTCGTTGTGGAACCTATTAAAGGCATCTCGCATTGAAGTCCGTGCCAAATTTCGCGCGTCTGTAAATTTTAGCCAATCTTCGGGATTTCGCGTTCTTCTGAACTTCTGCACGCTTTTTCCGTTGCCTCTGCAACAGCGTTCGGACCTGTTTTGTGTACCATGGGGGATCAGTTCCATCTCTTACCAATTTATGAGGTACGAATGTCTCAATTGCTGTTGCTACGATATCTTCGAATTTGAGCCACATCTCGTCTACATTTGCATAGTCAGTTCGGAAGGAATGTAGATTGTCTCTTAAGAAGTCTTCTAGTGACACTCTATCCGCTTTTTTAAATTTTTCGGATCAGTTTTATTTTGCGCATCCAAAAAGTGTGAGAATAAAACTCGCACCAATAGATACAGTAAAAGAGAACGAATGTCAGTGACAGACAACCTCTGGACATATAGAGTCGTTGGACCTTGCTTGATTTTTCTCTCGTTCTCCCGGATCTACGTACGGAGCAAGACGCGCTGGTTGTCGGACGACAGAATTTCGACCACGCAGCGCTCAGAACGAGATAATATGCTTCCCCTTCCCCTACCCTGCATCCACGAGCTTCGCTTTTCTGTTGTGGCGCAGTCGACTGCCTTGCCTCAGCAGCTCCCCTTCGCAAGTTTGCAGTCCTCCGCACATGTTTTATCTCCCTATTATTCTCTCTCTCTCTCTTTCCATCCCTCTTTGATTCTCAGAGCCGGATCCGCGAGCTGTCGAGCGGAAGACCGACTCAGCTTTGCATCCACTCACGCCGCCTCTCATAATCCCGTCCTATACACTCCTATCGCCGTGCCGTATTACCAAATTTCTTTTTTCTTCCCCCTCTGTTTCAATTTTTTTTTCTTCTGCCGCGTCGCGAGAGATTACGACTGACTCTCTTGCGACTACTGTAAGTAGGCTTTTTACGTTTTCATGTTGGTAACGCCACGTAGTGCTATGTATGAAAATCACTGGCTGTGCTGTGTGCAGTCTGTGGCTGGTTGGAATATTCGCCATTATAGTGCTGGGCAGTTGGATGTGAACAGCGCGTAGCATTTAGAGATGGGTCGAACTCGTTCATTCCCGTGAAGTACTTCATTCATTTCACTCTTTGCCGTGAAGCGTTCAAATGAAGTAGTTCATTCATGAAGTACGGAAGCCTGGCGAAGTTGCCCAGTTCGCCGCTCAGCCGCGGCTACGCTCGCTTCGCCTCGCTCGTACAATAAAGCTTCGTAATACTTCATAATTTTACCAACAGATGGCCGAACTACGAAGTAACGTCCACGCAACGTTTTGCGTCTCACAGCGTGAGTTAACTCAAATACAGCGTGGTCGAAGGGGACAAAGGAAAGATAAATAGAGAAGCCTGTCACATATAAAGGAGGTATTACGTTTAACCTTGCTCGACATTTTCTCATGAAGCGCCAAAAAGAGTCTTCATCTGCCAAGTGAAACCTTATTTGTTGTATTTATGGACTGAAAACTAGGGCTAGTAACGAAATTCAGTCCAATTTTATGTTCCTTTTAAAATAGGATTAAAAACAGCCGACCAGTTGCAAAGGATAAAGTAATCTTTACCTGGGTTTCGATAGATTTAAATCTATCTTCTTCAGAAGGCGGCAGTATTACATTAACATGGAGTGATATGTCATTATCGTTTTTATAAACATCTTATGCGCTCTCCAACTTCCGTGTACTTATTTTTATTTGTCTGACAAACCCTATTTTCAGGGCTATATTTTATTTGGACTAATGGAGCTATGCAGATGTTTGTAAAAACGATAATGACATATCACTCCACGTTAATGTAATACTGCCGCCTTCTGAAGAAGATAGATTTAAATCTATCGAAACCTAGGTAAAGATTGTATCCTTTGCAACTGGTCGGCTGTTTTTAATCCTATTACGTGGAACCGTTGCTGTTGCGCAGCTAAGTTTAAAATACTGAAATTCCTTTTAAAATTTAATCCAAAATAGAATGAGTATGTTTACCACTGTCACAAAGCCTATATACCTACGTTATTCAGAAGTTTTCCTGTAGATTTTATTTTTGTTGAGAATAATAACCCTCTAAATTCAAAACGTAAACTGTCACCTGTAGTCATTGGTACGATTTCAGGTAAAATCCCTATTTTATTCGGAAAGCAATTTTTGTGTCTGTTCACGCTTATACAATGGCTAGCAACTCGCGATCGCGTAGAAGTAGTGAAATTTGGGGTTTCTTCGCTGATTTAGGTGATGGGAAAGCAAAGTGCAACTGTTGTTGTAAGTGTATTTCACCGCGCGATTCGTCGACAGGCAGTAGAGGGAGGACTGAAGTGAAGGGAGAATGAGTGACGTAGCGCCAATGTAGCGGGTGAGGGAGAGGGGAAGAGAGTGAGTGAACGAACTAGAAAAATAGTGTGGAGTGTGCTATCTGTGGAGAGTCTGAAGTACCAGTTCATTGAAATTGAGTGGTTAGTTCACACTTCACTGGAGTGAAGCGTTCATTTGAACGACTCATTCGCGAGCTCCCCATCACTAGTAGCGTTGCGCAGTTGGAGGTGAGCCGCCAGCAGTGGTGGATGTGGGTTGGTTCAAATGGCTCTGAGCACTATGGGACTCAACTGTTGTGGTCATAAGTCCCCTAGAACTTAGAACTACTTAAACCCAACTAACCTAAGGACACCACACACATCCATGCCCGAGGCAGGACTCGAACCTGCGACCGTAGCCTAGAACCGCTCGGCCACACCGGCTGGCGTGGATGTAGTGAGAGAGATGGCGGAGTTTTGAGAGCGGATGATCTGGACTTTTGTCCGTCAGAGAGAGTAAATTTGGAAGACTGGATGTCATGAACTGATACACATATCATGACTTTTGAACACTATTAAGGTAAATACATTGTTTGTTCTCTATCAAAATCTTTCATTTGCTAACTATGCCTATCAGTAGTTAGTGCCTTCAGCAGTTTGAATCTTTTATTTAGCTGACAGTATTGGCGCTCGCTGCATTGCAGTAGTTCGAGAAACGAAGATTTTTGTGAGGTAAGTGATTGATGAAAGGTATAGGTTATTGTTAGTCAGGGCTATTCATTTGTAGGGATTATTGAAAGTCAAATTGCGTTGCGCTCAAAATATTGTGTCAGTTTAGTGTTGATCAGAATAAGAAAAGAGAGTAATGTCTGCTGAGTACGTTCAGTTTTCCTCAGCTGTTTGAAAATCAAATAACGTAAGGGGTTTATCAGCACAGTCATTCATAAATTTTTCTAACGGGATGTTTCACTACTCACCACACTTAACGGAATCTACCTGGAAGGCATTTTTTTTTTTTTAATCAAGGCACTAGCTGGCAAACCTGGCATTACTCGGATATTCATTTTGTCAGTTTTCTACTAGAAATGAAAACCTATCTCTGTAGTGTAATATCTCCGGCCGGAGTGGCCGAGCGGTTCTAGGCACGTCAGTCTGGAACCGCGCGACCGCTACGGTCGCACGTTCGAATCCTGCCTCGGGCATGAATGTGTGAGATGTCCTTGGGTTAGTTGTGTTTAAGTAGTTGTAAGTCTAGGGGACTGATGACCTCAGATGTTAAGTAATAGAGCTCAGAGCCATTTGATGCATTTGATCGTCTCTATGTCAACAAATCTTCACAGCTCTATAGAGCGCAGTTGTTTTTGCCATCAGCCGTTCGCGCTTTGCAGTTGAAAGATACCAAAAGCGCTGCCAAGTGTCAGGGATTTTTTTAAGCTGACTCGACTGTAGGAGCGTTTTAGAAGCAAAGAACAAGTGTATTAAAAATTCGTGTACGATGCGACATTTTTTTCACTCATCTCAACGTTTATGACGTAATATCTCTTCAACTACGTTTCGTACAATGATATATTTGTGTACGTACGTTCATTGGTGTATGCGGGTGTGTACGTACGTTCATTGGTGTATGCGGGTGTGTACGTACGTTCATTGGTGTATGCGGGAACTGTCTGCGAAATATGTTGCGAATAGAATTAAGAGCAAAGAGGTAATAAATTTAACCGTCATGCAAAATGCACCAGTTTTCACGCATCTCCGTGTTTACGTCCTACCTTCTGATCTCTGATAGCTATGTACTTCTTACCTCGCAGTAATTGTTACCTGCCAGTAAGGTCGAAATCGGTCCAGTGCTTTACGACGAGATGTAGAACATACACACATACAACCATCAATTTTTGTAATAAGAGTGGATACGCACCTACCGGTATGTTCAATCATTTGTTCATTCTCCAGTTGTGTGAGATACGGCTTGTTCCTTACTGTATGGCTTGCTACAAACTGTAGGATTATATACTGCTTTTTCACATGTGTAAATACTATCTAGGCTGTAACTATAAAATGGTCTGAAAAGACGGGGTGAACATAAAGTCGGGGAACACTTCCAAGTATTTATTGCACAAGAACCAAACATTGTACAAATATCATACGTATGTAATTTTGAAGAAAAACCCTGAAAGTTTTTTTTTTTTTTGCATGTATACCGCCACAGCGTAGTTTGGTAATTTGCCGATAGTCAGCGCTAGTCGCAAACATGGCGAGTTCAGGTGCCGAGCGAGCTTTGTGTTGGTTGGAGCCCACCGGAGTGACCGAGCGGTTCTAGGCGCTTCAGTCTGGGACTGCGCGACCGCTACGGTCGCAGGTTCGAATCCTGCCTCGGGCATGGATGTGTGTGATGTCCTTAGGTTAGTTAGGTTTAAGTAGTTCTAAGTTCTAGGGGACTGATGACCTCAAATATTAAGTCCCATAGTGCTTAGAACCATTTGAACCACTTGTTGGTTGGGGCTCGACAAAAACAAGTGTGCTACAGCTCTTCAACGGATGTTTAGAACCAAGTACGGTAAGAATCCACCAACAAGGAAGGCCTTTTACCACTGGCACAACAAATTCATTACGACGGGTTGCTTGTGCCCAGCAAAGAGAAGCGGACGTCCCAGTGTGCGTGAAACGAATGTGGAGCCCGTACGAGAGACATTCATAAGGAGTCCAAAGAAATCGGCGCGTCCTGCATCCCGTGAAAATGGCTTCAATGACGGTGTCGAAGGGACAGGAGCTGTCTATGAAACCATTCCAATTGGAGCTAGTTCAGAAGCTCAATGACGATGACAAAGACAATGTTGTTGTTGTTGTGGTCTTCAGTCGTGAGACTGGTTTGATGCAGCTCTCCATGCTACTCTATCCTGTGCAAGCTTCTTCATCTCCCAGTACCTACTGCAACCAACATCCTTCTGAATCTGCTTAGTGTATTCATCTCTTGGTCTCCCCCTATGATTTTTACCCTCCACGCTGCCCTCCAATACTAAATTGGTGATCCCTTGATGCCTCAGAACATGTCCTACCAACCGATCCCTTCTTCTGGTCAAGTTGTGCCACAAACTTCTCTTCTCCCCAATCCTATTCAATACTTCCGCATTAGTTATGTGATCTACCCATCTAATCTTCAGCATTCTTCTGTAGCACCACATTTCAAAACCTTCTATTCTCGTCCAAACTATTTACCGTCCATGTTTCACTTCCATACATGGCTACACTCCATACAAATACTTTCAGAAATAACTTCCTGACACTTAACTCTATACTCGATGTTAACAAATTTCTCTTCTTCAGAAATGCTTTCCTTGCCATTGCCAGTCTACATTTTATATCCTCTCCACTTCGAGCATCATCAGTTATTTTGCTCCCCAAGTAGCAAAACTCCTTTAGTACTTTACTGTCTCATTTCCTAATCTAATTCCTTCAGCATCACCCGACTTAATTCGACTACATTCCATTGTCCTTGTTTTGCTTTTGTTGATGTTCACCTTATAGCCTCCTTTCAAGACACTGTCCATTCTGTTCAACTGCTCTTCCAAGTCCTTTGCTGTCTCTGACAGAATTACTATGTCATCGGCGAACCTGAAAGTTTTTATTTCTTCTCCATGGATTTTAATACCTACTCCGAATTTTTCTTTTGTTTCCTTCACTGCTTACTCAATATAGAGATTGAATAACATCGGGGACAGGCTACAACCCTGTCTCACTCCCTTCCCAACCACTGCTTCCCTTTGATGACCAGCCGGCCAAAGTGGCCGTGCGGTTCTAGGCGCTGCAGTCTGGAACCGCGAGACCGCTACAGTCGCAGGTTCGAATGATGCCTCGGGCATGGATGTGTGTGATGTCCTTAGGTTAGTTAGGTTTAACTAGTTCTAAGTTCTAGGGGACTAATGACCTCAGAAGTTGAGTCCCATAGTGCTCAGAGCCATTTCAACCATTTGAACCTTTGATGTCTCTCGGCTCTTACAACTGCCATCTGGTTTCTGTACAAATTGTAAATAGCTTTTCGCTCCCTGTATTTAACCTCTGCCACCTTCAGTGTTCCAGTCAAGATTGTCAAAAGCTTTGTCTAAGTCTACAAAAGCTAGAAACGCAGGTAGGAAAAGCATAATTGTCGAATCTGCGGTACAAAGTATCCACACCAATGCACTGAATTTGAGCGTGATTCCCCAAAGGTAAATGTCTTTTGTGCCTTGTCACGTCGAAAACTGTACCGGCTATTCTTCTTCGCCGAGAGCAGTGTCACTGGATATTCCCACTTGGACAAGTCGCAGGAATCAGACTCTCCGTTCATCTTTCAGCAGGATGGAGTTCCACCCAGCTTTCATCGTGAAGTTCGTGGGTACCTGAACACGGAGCTGCCACATCGATGGATCGGCAGTGCTACGGAAAGGGACAGCTGATTCACGAAATGGCCTCCCAGATCACCAGATCTCACTCCGTGTCACACTTTTCCGTGGCGACACATTAAAGATCTGCCCGCCTCCACCACGTGATGTAGCAGGGCTCCGGGAGAGAATACGGGAAGCGACAGCCACAGTCGACGATGCCATGCTGGGACGGGTACGGCAAGAATTCGATTACCGTATTGACGTCTGCCGGATCACTCATGGTTCACATATCGAATGTTTGTAAAAAAAAAAAAAAAAAAAAAAAAAAACAACTTCCTAATTTCTAAGTTTCTCCTCAAAAAGAAATATGTATGGCGACACCTAAAACGTGCTGACATGAGGAAAGTTTCCAACCGATTTCTCATACACAAACAGCAGTTGACCGGCGTTGCATGGTGAAACGTTGTTGTGATGCCCTCTGTAAGGAGGAGAAATGCGTACCATCACGTTTCCGACTTTGATGAAGGTCGGATTGTAGCCTATAGTGATTGCGGTTTATCGTATCGCGTTGGTCGAGATCCAATGACTGTTAGCAGAATATGGAATCGGTGGGTTCAGGAGGGTAATACGGAACGCCGTGCTGGATCCCGACTGCCTCGTATCACTAGCAGTCGAGACGACAGGCATCTTATCCGCACGGCTGTAACGGATCGTGCAGCCACGTCTCGATCCCTGAGTCAACAGACGGGGACGTTTGCGACACAACAACCATCTGCACGAACAGTTCGACGACGTTTGCAGCAGCACGGACTATCAGCTCGGAGACCGTGGCTGCGGTTACCCTTGACGCTGCATCACAGACAGGAGCGCCTGCTATGGTGTACTCGACGACGAACCTGGGTGCACGAATGGCAAAACGTCATTTTTTCGGATGAATCCAGGTTCTGTTTACAGCATCACGATGGTCGCATCCGTGTTTGGTGACTTCGCGGTGAACCGCACATTGGAAGCGTGTATTCGTCATCGCCATACTGGCGTATCACCCGGCGTGATGGTATGGGGTGCCGTTGGTTACACGTCTCGGTCACCTCTTGTTCGCATTGACGGCTCTTTGAACAGTGGACATTACATTTCAGATGTGTTACGACCCGTGGCTCTACCCTTCATTCGATCCCTGCGAAACCCTACATTTCAGCAGGATAACGCACGACCGCATGTTGCAGGTCCTGTACGGGCCTTTCTGGATACAGAAAATGTTCGACTGCAGGAGCAACTGTATAGTGTCATTCGCTGATAGATTGTCATCTGCAAACCAAACGATGTAAATGTGAATTTCGTCCATGATTTAACACATCTCTCCATTTTTGAAAAACTTATTTTACATTACTGTGATTTTACATTACATGGTTTTGCAGGAGCAACTGTATAGTATCATTCGCTGATAGCTTGTCATCTGCAAACCAAACGATGTAAATGTGAATTTCGTCCGTGAGTTAACACATATCTTCATTTTTGAAAAACTTGATTTTGGCGTGTCAAAATGTTTGGGTATATCTATTTGTTATTATTACTCACGTATTGTTGTCACTGATCCTTCTTCTTTGGCATTCTGAGGGCACTGCACCCACATAATTATGTACTCTGTGTAATTTCATTCTTTATAAACGCCTTTTCACTTCGCGGCGTTCCTTTGTTCCTGAGTGAATTTGGCGCCGAATTTGAATTTTGCTTACTTTTTCTTTCTCTGTTGTGTTACCTTTTCTATAAAGTGGCGAAAAGTGGCAATTGACAAGAATAAGAAAAAGTGTGAAGTTATTCACATGAATACTAAAAGAAATCAGCTAAATTTCGATTACGCGATAAGTCACACAAATCTAAAGGCTGTAAATTCAACTAAATACTTAGCGATTACAATTGAAAATAACATAAATTGGAACGATCACATAGATAATATTGTGGGTAGGGCAAACCGAAGACTGCGACTCATTGGCAGAACACTTAGAAGGTGCAACAGGTGTAGCAAAGACACTGCTTACACCACGCTTGTCCGCCCTATTCTGGAGTATTGCCGTGCGGTGTGGGATCCACATCACGTGGGACTGACGGATGACATCGAAAAAGTACAAAGAAGGGCAGCTCGTTTTGTATTATCGCGAAATACGGGAGGTAGTGTCACAGATATGATACGTGAATTGGAGTGGGAATCATTCAAACAAAGGCGTTTTTCGTTGCGACGGGATCTTCTTATGAAATTTCAGTCACTAGTTTTCTCCTCCGATTGCGAAAACATTCTGTTGGCACCAACCTACATAGGGAGAAATGATCATCACGATAAAATAAGGGAAATCAGGGCTCGCACAGAAAAATTAAGCGCTCGTTTTTTCTGCGTGCCGTTCGAGAGTGGAACGGTAGGGAGACAGCTTGAAGGTAGTTCACTAAACCCTCCGCCAGGCACTTTATTGTGAATAGCAGAGTAGATGTAGATGTAGAAAGTTCCTTTAATGTGTTAAATAGCCTGCCCTTACAAAGCGTAGTGTTTAAAACTTGTTTGCCTTCTGCTATTGCCTTCTGCATGTAATTGTTGACATAGGGAAGAGGGTAAGTTACGAAAGGCAAATTAGACAGGAAAAGCAAGAGATGGTATTGACACTAGGAAATACGATGATGCATTTAACGTGGTTACCGGAACTGCAAATTTTTAGAAGTGTATTTAAAACAAGTTTTCATATTTATAGAAGAGATATAATTATGGTGTACAAAGATTGCGGTAAAATGCATAACATTTAATGTCGGTGTGGTCCAATATCGCCGGGAGCTCTTTTTCTTACAACCACTT
This sequence comes from Schistocerca serialis cubense, assembly GCF_023864345.2. Taxonomy (NCBI): domain Eukaryota; kingdom Metazoa; phylum Arthropoda; class Insecta; order Orthoptera; family Acrididae; genus Schistocerca; species Schistocerca serialis. The sequence continues at coordinate 186,750,552 of NC_064648.1, forward strand.
CCTCCAACTGGTAGTAGAGAACGAACTGCAAAGGTGTTCTTGACATATTTAGCCTTTCTTCAAAAAGCTGCGCTCCGTCGAGGGTTCCATTTCATTAAACGAATCTTCTATTTCGACGATGGGCAGGTTACCCGTCACAATTCTAATCCAGGGAGCGGAACTGTGGTACTGGATGCAATAATATATCGCATGATGTTGTTGTTGTGGTCTTCGGTCCTGAGACTGGTCTGATGCAGCTCTCCATGCTACTCTATCCTGTGCAAGCTTCTTCATCTCCCAGTACCTAATGCAACCTACATCCTTCTGAATCTGTTTAGTGTATTCATCTCTTGGTCTCCCTCTACGACTTTTACCCTCCACGCTGCCCTCCAGTACTAAGTTGGTGATCCCTTGATGCCTCAGAACATGTCCTACCAACCGATCCCTTCTTCTGGTCAAGTTGTACCGTAAATTTCTCTTCTCCTCTATTCTATTCAACGCCTCCTCATTAGTTGTGTGATATACCCATCTAATCTTCAGCATTCTTCTGTAGCACCACATTTCGAAAGCGTCTATTCTCTTCTTGTCCAAACTATTTATCGTCCACGTTTACTTCCATATATGGCTACGCTCCATACATATACTTTCAGGAACGACTTCCTGACACATCTATACTCCATGTTAACAAACTTCTCTTCTTCAGAAATGCTTTCCTTGCCATTGCCACTCTACATTTCATATCCTCTCTACTTCCACCATCAACACTTACTTTGCTCCCCAAATTGCTCTGAGCAGTATGGGACTTAACATCTATGGTCATCAGTCCCCTAGAACTTAGAACTACTTAAACCTAACTAACCTAAGGACATCACACACATCCATGCCCGAGGCAGGATTCGAACCTGCGACCGTAGCAGTCGCGCGGTTCCGGAGTGAAGCGCCTAGAACCGCTCTGTCATCACGGCAGGCTGCTCTCCAAATAGCAAAACTCATCTACTACTTTAAGCGTCTCATTTCCTAATCTAATACCCTCAGCATCACCCGATTTAATTCGACTACATTTCATTATCTTCGTTTTGCATTTGATGATGTTCATCTTATATCCTCCTTTCAAGATACTATCCATTCAGGTCAACTGCTCATCCAGGTCCTCTGCTATCTCTGACAGAATTACAATGTCGTCGGCAAATCTCAAAGCTTTTTGTTTCTTGTCCATGCATTTTAATTGCAACTCCGAATTTTTCTTTTGTTTCCTTTACTACTCGCTCAATATACAGATTGAATAACATCGGGGAGAGGCTGCAACCCTGTCTGACTCCCTTTCCAACCACTGCTTCCCTTTCATGTCCCTCGATTCTTGTAATTGTCATCTGGTTTCTGTACAAATTGTAAAAAGCCTTTTGATCCGTGTATTTGACTCCTGCCATCTTCAAAAATTGAAAGAGAGAATTCCAGTCAATATTGTCAAAAGTTTTCTCTAAGTCTACAAATGCTAGAAACACAGGTTTGCCTTTCCTTAATCTATTTTCTAAGATAAGTCGTAGGGTCAGTATTGGCTCACGTGTTCCAACATTTCTACGGAATCCAAACTGATCTTCCCCGAGGTCGGCTTCTACCAGTTTTTCCATTCGTCTGTACAGAATTCTTGTCAGTATTTTGCAGCCGTGACTTATTAAACTGACTGTTCGGTAATTCTCACAACTGTCAACTCCTGTCTTTGGGATTGCAATTATTATATTGTTCTTGAAGTCTGAGTATATTTGGCGAGTCTCATACATCTATCAGTAGTTGTAATGGAATGTTGTCTACTCCCGGGGCCTTGTTTCCACTTAGGTCTTTCAGTGCTCTGTCAAACTATTCACACAGTATCATATCTCCCATTTCATCATCATCGACGTCCTATTTCATTTCCATAACATCGCTCTCGGGTACATCGCCTTAATATAAACTCTCTATATACTCCTATTTGCATTTACAAATAGCCTCCACAAAGGTTCAAATGGTTCAAATGGCTCTGAGCACTATGGGACTCAACTTCTGAGGTCATTAGTCCCCTAGAACTTAGAACTAGTTAAACCTAACTAACCTAAGGACATCACAAACATCCATGCCCGAGGCAGGATTCGAACCTGCGACCGTAGCGGTCTTGCGGTTTTAGACTGCAGCGCCTTTAACCGCTCGGCCACACCGGCCGGCCTCCTCAAAGGAAGTGCACAGATCGCTTAGGCGATAATAAAACAAAAAAACTAGGCGTTACACTGAATCTAATCAAATTTCGTTGCAGACGGAAAATATGACTTACCAGTTTGTATGGCAAAGTTTTCGGAGGCATTTTGTCTTAGTAACAACTCCTAGTATCGTTACTACCGAAGCAATACTTCTATACCACTGGCGACGTATATTACTTACTTCCTGTCCTATAACAAATCTGATAAAAGATCGTCAGCCAGCTAAATGAATGATATGCCAGTCCCGAAAATGATGCAAAAGTTGCAATTTTAGTGATGAATAGTGTGAAGTTTCGTCGTTGCTTGACAAAGGTAGAGATGATTAAAACGCCCACTGCCTGTGTGCCTCTGTCATTTTACGTGTCTCACGGAGGCGAAAATCACGTCAAAGAACACACGTTGAAAAATTTCAGGCTTGGTTCACTTTAGAAGTTTTATGTTTGTAAAAACTCCCGAATTATTTGGAAAAAAAATTGGCGACCTTGTTTCTGTCGCACTCTTCAGAATATCACTTAGCCTTGCACGTCAGCTGTTGTACGGGACCAATCAAGTCTTGTAGACTTCTCTTCATTCAGCTGAGTTAATACTTTGAGTGCCAGCCATATATGCAAATCTAGTTACCGCAGTGCGAGCCCATACTCTCAGTCTCCTTCTCTCAGCGCCTCTGGTACAGATTCAGGAATAATTATAAATATTTCCAGAATGAGATTTTCACTCTGCAGCGGAGTGTGCGCTGATATGAAACTTCCTGGCAGAATGAAACTGTGTAGGGGACAGAGACTCGAACTCGGGACGTTTGCCTTTCGCGGGCAAGCGCTCTACCAACTGAGCTACCGAAGCACGACTCACGCCCGGTACTCACAGCTTTACTTCTGCCAGTACCTCGTCTCCTACCTTCCAAACTTCACAGAAGCTCTCCTGCGAACCTTCCAGAACTAGCACTTCTGAAAGAAAAGGATATTGCGGTGACATGGCTTAGCCATAGCGTGGAGGGTGTTTCCAGAGTGAGATTTTTACTCTGCAGCGGAGTGTGCGCTGATATGAAACTTCCTGGCAGATTAAAACTGTGTGCCGGACCGAGAGCACTTGCCCGTGAAAGGCAAAGGACCCGAGTTCGAGTCTCGGTCCGGCACACAGTTTCAATCTGCCAGAAAGTTTCAATCATAAATATGTTTTTATTAGGAATAAAGCTCGTGCTTCGTCTTGAAAATTCATGTCACTTACGGTGGTCTGCTTTGTAACCTTTCATCACCGCAATCAAAACTAAAGAAACTGTTTTCGGGTAGGACGAAAAATGTTTTTTCGCGTTATAGACTGTTTATTTATGCAAATGCCAAAGTTTATGTATCTATGTACGGAGATAATGGGCCCCTTGCACGTTTTCTCCCGCTTTCACTTGACGTCTGCGAAGGCGTCACGGATTCTGAGGGCCTGGAGGAGCAACTGGCATCGTGCCTTCACTGTTGGCGCACATTTTTGTTACACCCTCTATACATATTACAACAAACGCAGACGCAGAAATTATGTAATCAGGGGTCTGTAAACGCTTTGTTTCCATGTTGCAACTCATTTTCTCGAACGAGTTTCAACGAGATCAGACTGTAATTTTTCACAGTCGTCATGTGTGGGCAAAAGTGAAGCCTCACGCAACTGTTGAAACAAGTCATCAACAAAGATTTTCTGCCAATGTTTGGGCCGGCATTCCGGTTTCTTCAACCCAGTCTCAGCAGACAACGTTATCGTAATTTCGTAGAGAATGTTCTACCCGACCTGCTTGCAGATGTAACTGTGCGACACAACATTTACTTCATGCACGATGGAGCACCTCCTCATTTGAGTGTTAACGTCCGCTGCCTTCTAGACAACAGATTCATTGACAGATGGATAGGTAGATATGGATCAACTGCCTCGCTCCACGCTCTCCGGACCTAAACCGACAGGACTTTTGTTTGTGGGGGTATTTTAAAGCTCTTGTGTATGGAACCCCATGACTAGATGTTCAGAGTCTCCGTGCGGCGAAACCACACGCAATACTCCAGGGGAACATCAGCTCATTCACTATATCTACATCTACATACATACTCCGCAATACACCATACGGTGCGTGGCGGAGGGTACCTCGTACCACAACTAGCATCTTCTCTCCCTGTTCCACTCCCAAACACAACGAGGGAAGAATGACTGCCTATATGTCTCTATACGAGCCCTAATCTCTCTTATCTTATCTTTGTGGTCTTTCCGCGAAATGTAAGTTGGCGGCAGTAAAATTGTACTGCAGTCAGCCTCAAATGCTGGTTCTCTAAATTTCCTCAGTAGCGATTCACGAAAAGAACGCCTCCCTTCCTCTAGAGACTCCCACCCGAGTTCCTGAAGCATTTCCGTAACACTCGCGTGATGATCAAACCTACCAGTAACAAATCTAGCAGCCCGCCTCTGAATTGCTTCTACGTCCTCCCTCAATCCGACCTGATACGGATCCCAAACGCTCGATCAGTACTCAAGAATAGGTCGCACTAGTGTTTTAAAAGCGGTCTCCTTTACAGACGAACCACATCTTCCCAAAATTCTACCAATGAACCGAAGACGACTATCCGCCTTTCCCACAACTGCCATTACATGCTTGTCCCACTTCATATCGCTCTGCAATGTTACGCCCAAACATTTAATCGACGACGGCGGGTTGATGCATTTTATCATTGACCACAGAGGGCAAACTGAACATCTCCCGTGAGAAATAGTTGCATGTGGCTTACTGATGCGTTCTGTTCGTGTGTTTCGTATGATTAATGGGTTGGAGAAAATGAGTTGTAACGTGGAAACAAAACGTTACCTGACCCATGTTCATATCACGCAATTTCTTCGTCTACGTGTGAGGAATGTGTCCTGCAATTTGTGCCGTTAGCTTTTGTTACACACTCTATGTTGAACGAATATTCTAAGGCGCTGCAGTCATGGACTGTGCGGCTGGTCCCGGCGGAGGTTCGAGTCCTCCCTCGGGCATGGGTGTGTGTGTATTTGTGTTTAGGATAATTTAGGTTAAGTGGAGTGTAAGCTTAGGGACTGATGACCTTAGCAGTTAAGTCCCATAAGATTTCACACACATTTCACATTTGAACGAGTATGAACGACATTTAGCGTAAGTGCGAGGGAATCAGAGAATGAAATATCGCAATAAATTACGAGGGCTATCCACAAAGTACATAACGTTTTGGAATTAAAAATAAATAAAGTATTGGAAATATTTTTTATTACATACAGATGAAAGCCACACTTAAATACTACTTTTCTACATAGTTGCCTTTTAAATTAAGGCACTTATCGTAGCGATGGACGAGCTTGGAAATTCCTTCGTCGTAAAATTCGGCCGCCTGCGCCTTCAACCACGTGGTTACCTCTTCTTTTGGGACAGAAAAGGTGTGTTTTTGTGGATTTCCTTGAAAGAGGCACTACAATAAACTCTCAAAGGTATTGCCAAACTCTGCACAACCTCAGAAGAGCAATACAAAACAAGCGCAGGGGAAAGTTGGGCTCAAAGATGTTGCACACGTCGCTCTGCGGAAGTTCCGGACACTGAAGGGTTTGAAGAAAGGCGTTAGTCCGATGAATGCCGTGGGTCAGTAGAAAATGATTCGGAAATTCGAAAAGACGGGTTCTTCTGGTGTGCAACCTGGCAGAGGGAGGAAACGAATTGATTCGACGTCAGTGGAAGCAGTGGCCACAGCAATGCAGGAGTAGACGAGTGGTGGTGTGCAAACGTGTATTGCACGGAGAACTGCCCCAACATTGGACACAGCCGTGAGCACGGTGCGTAAAATCCCAGATCACGTAAGAAACAGATTGACCGTCCTTACGGCGGAACAGGCAACCGTAAAAATAGTGTCCCCGTCGGTCAACAGATGTCGCAGGCGACGCTACAATGCTAACTGACCTGTCCATGTCGCGGAATTGGCAACACTGTATCTTCGGTGACGTGAATGACGCTGATTTGTGCTCGGCTAGAGCGCTGCGCGCGAAATGCATTCGTCACGCAGCTGACTGTAGACCATGATCGGCTATGGTTTTTCCCGAGTTTTCAATCGAAGAATGTAGATTAGCTCCTGTAATTCCACAAACCAAGTTTATTTCTACTGTAGGGATACTTCTCACAATCATATGCGAAATGAAAAGTAATACACAATCTGCACTCGCACAGACCTGTTACTATAAGCAGTGTTGTTTTCGAGAGAAAGCTGTGTGAGGATTATTAGCGCACAGATAAAAAAAAATTAAAATAGGCAGCGTCTATAGTTTGCATGCTATGATCGTTCCCTTCTATCCTCCTCCCTTCATTCCAGTATAAACGTTTGTTCACATGTATAAACGAATGGCACTGAACATTGGCGAATTATCTATGAATACTCATTTGCAGCAGTGTAAACGAGGTTTTACACTCGTTCACTTCGTTAGCTCTAGTATATACCAGGATATAGAGGGACCGATGACCTAGCAGTTAGATGACGTCTATTATTCATTTATTTCACTGTTGCGATCTCAGCTCTAGAGCCATTTTCAAGTACCAAGGGAAAGGTCTTGTAAGGTAATGCTTCTTAAATTGTTTACCAAATGCTACCACACTATGCTTTGCGTTTTGTTATCCATATTTTATATTGGTTTCAGTTTTCACATTGCACACAAAAATGCCTCTACAGCCAAAATTACGACAGTGAAGTGAATAAACAGTTTAAAAAAAGTCCAAATCGCAGCAAAGATTTCATATAAAAATTATATGACATGATTCTTGTACAGGAAGGACTGCGACGTTATATGAGAATATAAGATCGACAAAATTTAGATAGGATCGAATGCTTAGGGATCTTTATTAATTCTTACTCGTAACAAATTTATAGATTTACCTGAATTTAAAATCCACTCGTGTAACCTGTCTTTATTTTGGACGGGAATCTGAACATTTTTATTTCAGATTTGTTCGTCCACTCCTTCCACAGTTGATATACTCGCAGGCCCTCGGCATGACGACTCGATCCACTACCACCGGTACGTCAGAAACAGCTGTACTTCACAGACGCCAAATAGTGGAAAGCTGCACGCGTTCGGCCGATGTTGCCACATATTTCACAGAACGGAGTGCCATCTAGTGGTTGATTCCACAAGTAAGGGTGTGACGCTGCTGCCGCCTGGTGGCCGTTCCCTGACAAGGGTTGCCTGCTAGACCAAGCGATTGGGCAATCTGTTTCTTACGTGATCTGGGGAAAAATCCTACGAAACGTCCTTCTTAGCTGTCCATTCAGAATTACCCGTGTGCACGAGCTGCTTACTGTTGACCTGCCAGCAAGAGAGATCTTTGCTTTGGAATTTATTGCTTGCATGGAAGTAGACAATTATTGACCGTGGAAGATTTTGTGGACAGACGAAGCCCATTTCCATCTGAGAGGATATGTCAATACACAGAATTGTCGAATATGGGCAATGGAAAATCCACACGCAAATCAACCAGTACCACTTCATTCTGAAAAGGTCACCGTGTGCTGTGTGTTGTAAGTAGGCTGTTTAGGTTTTTATGTTGGTAACGCCACGTAGCGCTCTGTATGAAAATCACTGGCTGTGCTGTGTTCAGTCTGTGGCTGGTTGGCACTGTTGGAATATTCTCTATTGTAGCGTTTGGGCAGTTGGATGTGAACAGCGCGTAGCGTTGGGCAGTTGGAGGTGAGCCGTCAGCAGTGGTGGATGTGGGGAGTGAGATGGCGGAATTTTGAGAGCGGACGATCTGGACGTGTGTCCATCAGAGAGAGTAAATTTGTAAGACTGGACGTCATGTATGATGACATTTGAACATTATCAAGGTAAATACATTGTTTGTTCCATGGGCGTACCCAGCGAGGGGCAGGGTGGGCAGCTGCCCCCCCCCCTCTCCCCCCCCCCCCCCCCCCTGAAGGTATTCGAACTCGTTCGCGCAGATCCGGGAGTAATTTTTTCGTCTTCGGCACGTTACTGTCGGCAGGGAAGCTCATAGAAATAATAAATTTAGCGATAAGCGATCCACTCTGCTATTCGCAGGCATGTTACGTCGCCAAGGAACAGCGTATTCACTTGTAGGCAGTAAGGGATCATGGTGACTATGTGAATTTTCTAACGAACAACATCGTTTCTCCTACCATATTTAAATGTAAAATGCTTTTCTGCTCCTAAACTATTAAGTTTTTGGTTACAGCTGACGCTAACTGTAGATTAATAGCAGTTGACGTGCAGATTATGACAAGCTGTAGATGGCGAGACATTCAGTGCAAGTGATTTATAAAATAATTTTTAGAACGTTCCACAAAACTGGCCAATACCGAAAAAACTACCGGGCACTTCAGTAAAAGCCCCATTAGGTCTGACTGAAGCCCTTGCTCACTTGCATAATTTAATGTGTCCATTTTCTGGATTGTTACTAAGTGACGAAGAAAGATTATTTACCAAGAAATTATCGGCGGCTAGAGTGCTAGTGGAACGCACGCTCGGATTTTTGACGAGCAAGTTGCATGTTCTCCCAAAGAAAAAAAACTCCTTTAGAACACGAAGACATTGTTATTCAGTGCATCTCCTTCTTTCATAACGTATTAATCGATAAAGGTAGACCCAAAATCTCCCTTCAGTTGAGTTTTTATCACGACATAATCGAAAACAGCGCTTTGAAGCATGCTTCCAGAAGCAAACAGTGGAGCTTCAAGAAGAATGAGGAGCGGAGGAGAGGTGTTCAAAACCTGTCAACTGTCATTATTGCAAATTTACCTCATGAATCGTTTATTGAATACTGTAACTACTGGGGCTATCATTTTAATAAAGAAATATTATCGAGCATCGTACGTCCATTGCTCAAGCCACAAACTCAACCTTGTGGTGAACGATGCAAACGCAGTGCCGGAAATTAGGAATGCTGTTGCCACAGTGAAAGACACTATAAACTTTTTTAGAGAATCGAGTACACGTCGGAAATACGCTCCCAATTTAACAAGAATGTGTGAGACGAGATGGTCTGAAAAATATAAATCCATCAGACTATTTTCTCAAAATTTCCCAGAGGTTGTGAGAGCTCTAGAAAAATTGTCTACTGAGGGAAATTATGCAACGAGGAAAGTGCGTATCAGTTGCATTCAGCCATTAGCAAATCAGTGTTCATATTATCTTTACAAACAACAGCCAAATACTCAGCAGTTTTGGAACCAGTAGCTAATGTCCTGCAGTCCAAGTCTGTAGATGTGATCGTGGCGAGGGAACACATCAGAGGAATCCTTGACGTGCTCAGTAATGATCGAAAGGAAGCAGACAGAGTAACTAGCGAATTACTTGCAAAAGCACAAGTTATAGCAGAGGAACTGGAAATATGAATTACTGTTCCACGTTTTGCTTGCAAGCAAAAATTCAGAAACAATCCACGATCCCAAAATGACAACGAATACTGGCGACGTTCGCTGGTAATACCATACATCGAATCATTCATGTCGTCATTAAATATACGATTTTCACCAGAAAGTACACCAGCTTTTGCTCTAAATAAGCTACATCCCTTGAATATGAGCAAGTCTAGTATAACAGACTTCCTTAAAAGTGCAGAATTGTTGAAAACATTTTATGGATTGGATGATATTGCCGGAGAACTGGAACTATGGTACAATTTGTGGAGGAAAAATAATATAACTGAAGCTAAATTAAAGGATATGGAATTCGTTGACCTGTTTAACGAGACCAATATTTTTTTCCGTAGCATGAAAAAAGCACTAAAAATTGTGAGCACTATTCCATGCACAACAGCGACTGTGGAACGTTCCTTCAGCACATTTGGAAGAGTGAAGACGTGGCTCAGAAGCACTATGGGGGAAGAAAGGCTCACAGGATTGTGCCAGATGAGCGTACACCGCAGTTACGTAAAAGAATACTGCGAGATGTTAGAGAAGAAATTAACTGAGAAATTTGCAGCAAATACTAGAAGATTATTACTGAATTAAAAAGTTGTATTTTTAAAAAAGTGCGTTCTTACATTTAAAATGTTTATTGAAAGCAGTTTTTCACTAGTTTGCTGTTTTATTTAATAAGAAATGCTGCATGTTTTCTCGGATTGTACAAGTGCATTCTTGTATTTAAAATGTTTATTAAAAACAGTTTTTCACTGGTTTACTGTTTTATTTAATAAGAAGTACTGTACGTTGTCTCGAGTCCTTGTTTCCTGAGACTAGTATGACCTGCCCCCTCCCCCCCCCCCCCCCCCCCCTAGTTCAGATCCTGGGTACGCCCTTGGTTTGTTCTCTATCAAAATCTTTCATTTCCTAACTACGCCTATCAGTAGTTAGTGCCTTCAGAAGGTAGAATCTTATTTAGTTGGCAGTATTGGCGCTTGCTGTATTGCAGTAGTTCGAGTAACGAAGATTTTTGTGAGGTAAGTGATTCATGAAAGGTATAGGTTATTGTTAGTCAGGGGCATTCTTTTGTAGGGATTATTGAAAGTCAGATTGCGTTGCGCTAAAAATATTGTGTGTCAGTTTAGTGTTGATCAGAAAAAGTAAAGAGAGAAATGTCTGAGTACGTTCAGTTCTGCTCAGCTGTTTAAAAATCAAATAACGTAAGGGGTTTATCAGCACAGTAACTCAAAAACTTTTCTAAGGGGACATTTCAGGGTTTACGGCATCATTGATCACAGGAGCAGATTTTTTCGTAGAGATACGTGCTCCCAGTCCTGTTACCTGTAACGTCACGTGTCTTTTGCGCAACCACGTCATTACAGCTCTCCAATAGCGTGGATGTGTGGATGGCATCATTTTTATGCAAGATGGCGCACCTCCGCACATCGCAAATCCAGTTAAGCAGCTGCTGAAGCGACATTTCGGAAATGCTAGAATTATCAGCCGCCCTGGCCGTCCTGATCACCTGATTTCAACCCATGTGACTTCTGGCTGTGGGGCTACCTGAAAGATCTTGTGTTCAGTGTTCCGATTGCAAACTTAGCTGCATTGAAGGCACGCATTGCGTAACACATTCTGAAGGTGACCCCGGAAACGCTTCAAAAAAATAGCTCTGAGCACTATGGGACAACTTCTGAGGTCATCAGTCCCCTAGAACTTAGAACTACTTAAACCTAACTGTTGTGTACATAGTTCCGCGTAGCCAGCGCATACACAACTTTCCCACTAGAGCGCGCCCCGCTAAGCACAACAGCGCAGGCGCAGCGCTCGTCCGTCTCCGCACTACGAGATGGCGCTGCCTTAGAGACGGACCAAATTCTGCTTCCGCCGATCCGCGTATTAATATGTCACACAGACAATGAGATTGCTGCTAACGTAGAACCTTTTCTGCTCGCGGATCACACTCGCGCAGTGATACATGAACGAGCGAGGTATTATAACGAGTGTACAGACCTCCGTTTAGTCAGTCTGCATTAGTCTGTACTAGTCTGTATTTGTCTGTACCAGTCTGCATTAGTCTGTACCAGTCTATAGTCAAGTTTCAGTCTGCGCCTAATAAGATTATCATATTCCTGTACATAGCCATGAAGAGAAATGTATAGACACTTTGTCAAGTATCAGAGTTATGTGAGAATAAGATTAACATACCAAGACCAAAGGAACTTCAGATTGTCAATTGTAAATAGCATCCAGAACCAAGTTAAGTAATTTTTATGATTGTTATTATTTTAATAAATGTATGTGAAAATTAATCAAGTTCTGTTTAAAGATGGTCACCATCAATCTGCTACTCTAAGAGTGCAAGTGGCATTTCTATCGTCTGACCTAACGGCAGAAGATAAACACGCTACAATAAGACCACGAGAGATATTGCTGACACTCTCGCCTACTTCGTTAGAGCGACAAGTCAAATAATCTGATGGTGCGTGTACCGAAGGTCTTACAGTACGCACACCACACTAACTAACCTAAGGACATCACACACATCCACACCCGAGGCAGCATTCGAATCTGCGACCGTAGCGGTCGCGCGGTTCCAGACTGAGGCGCCTACAACCGCTCGGCCACTCTGGCCGGCCCGGAAACACTTCAAAATGGTTCAAATGGCTCTGAGCACTATGGGACTCAACTGCTGAGGTCATTAGTCCCCTAGAACTTAGAACTAGTTAAACTTAACTAACCTAAGGACATCACAAACATCCATGCCCGAGGCAGGATTCGAACCTGCGACCGTAGCGGTGTTGCGGTTCCAGATTGCAGCGCCTTTAACCGCACGGCCACTTCGGCCGGCGGAAATACGTCGATCAGTAATATTTTACTATAAAAATACAGCGACCAGCCACTTTTTTGTAATGCGTTTTATTTATGCCAATATGCATTCCGGGTTTGCACGCATCTTCAGCTGGCAAATTACATGGATCTTCAGTTTCTACAGCGGTACAATCTCGACAGCAGCTTGGATGCTGCAGCTGGCCTGTGCAAAAGCAACGATTCCCATCATTTACTTCAATTTCGCGAGTTTAAAGTTACGCACTATCAGTTGTTCATTTTACTTACATTCTCCTCTCCTTGTTTTTTCTTGGCTTTTCTTCTTTTTTTTTGTAACAGCACAAACACTTTTTGTCACGTATTGTACACAGGCGCACTGCGTTATCCGCCATGTTGTCGACTGACAGTTTTTGTCTACACAGAAGCAGTTTATCTATGGACAGAGCTATATTTTACGAAAATTTTGAGGTTCTAGCTAAGCTACTGTTTACTAAACCTTGACTTGGGTGATAGAAGTATTCTAAGTACGATGTATACTAAGTTGTAAGTAAAATGAACAACTGATATTGCGTAACTTTAAACTCGCGAAATTGAAGTAAATGATGGGAATTGTTGCTTTTGCACAGACCAGCTGCAGCATCCAAACTGCTGTCCATATTGTACCGCTGTAGAAACTGAAGATACATGTAATTTGCCAGCTGAAGATGCGTGCAAACCCGAAATGCATATTGGCATAAATAAAACGCATTGAAAAAAGTGGCTGGTCGCTGTATTTTTATAGTAAAACATCATTATCCACGGCCACGGAGCTCAACAGTCCAAATAAAGTGGACAAATTGTTACTTCGATCAATTGTGGAGCATGCTGCAACTCGTTGCTGAAAACGGTGGACTGCGTACTGAACATGTTTTGCCATAGTCACACGAAAATTTATAATCCGATTTGATTTTCATTGATGCTTTTCATGCGGTTTTTGGCCTTATGACAATTAAAAACCGATTTGATTGATACTTTTTATGCGGCTTTTGGCGTCAGGACAATTAAAAACCAAATTTTCCCATCCGATGCGATATGATATTGCGGTGGTGGATGGGCTAACATAAATATCAGTATCACACCTTGAAAGGTCTCTGTTGGATTCCTTTCATGTTAATTTCTTAAATCTGGTCCCATTTACGACATAAATTCCACTTCTAAATTTACTGTGGTGTTTCTGACTCTATCTGGGAGGAGACTGAGTGGTGGAACGTGTTACTTTTACACGTAATCAAGAACGATCTGTCACACTACTGCACTTTAAAACACAGTTTATATGTAATTCATGTCACACAGTCTCATACGGAACCTACATCCGCTTTCTTTTATATACTGTATATGATAAGATACTGTCATCCCCCTTCCCTTCTGTGTGAGAGGATGAAGGAGCAAATGTATTTCTAGTTGCATGCTTGAGGGTAGCAGACAAGCCTGTCTGCTAGAGAACAGTAGGACCAACGTCGGAACAGGTAGCTACGCTTCCTAAAAGCAGAGAGGTTTCTATGCTTAGTATGGTCCTGTCCGTCCCTTGTCGTGTTGGCACAGGAAGCTGCCTCTCTGGTCACTTCCGTTTGTGTGAACCATCCTCAGGAACGGACCACGGCAGTCTGTCCGCAGCGAGCGTCTGAAGCGGTCAGATCTCCCGCTAAGCGCGTGTCTGCTAAGTCCGTAGGACAATGGATTTCTTAAGTTCAGCCTAACTGAAAATTTAATTTCAGGTTTAGCTCTAAAATATCTAATGTTATCTTAAATTGCAACGCAGTGTAATTCGAGTGTGATGTTCAGAATATCTTCCAGTAGTTACTTTGCCACTACTTTGTGACCAAAGTGGAACCACGTATTGGTCAGTAACTCTAACTAGCATCATCAATCTTAAATGCGAATGTGCGTGAGATTATAACGTCTCGTCTTGACCATATTTTTCAATATAGCAACTTTTCTTTATGTTCAACCCACGTGGGGCGTACTTTGTGAGACCAGTACCACGGGCTTATACAATTGTTTGACCCATCAGGTTAATACTAAGACGATAGTAACCAGTTCGAGGTTTTTCTTTTGTAAATTGCGTTTCGATGTAATTTATTTTAACTATCAAAATGATTGTGGAGTTACACTCTTTGTGTAAAGCAAATTGACCACTTGAAGCATGTGGTGTAATCATCAAAGTAGCCCTCAGCTATTCTTTTCGGGAAGATTTCACAGAGAGTTAGAATGAATTTAGTATACCAGTGTGTGGGAATTTCATGATGGACAGGATTGCGCTATGTACTTTTTTGGGTGAAAATTGAATCGGTTGGTTGTGGTTGATTTTCTCATGCATATGTTTCAACGTTCTTCGTGTGTTATTTTATGAATGCAGTGTTGTATGCAGTCTCCCAACCTTGGCTCCATATTTGATGTGTTCCATAAGATTACAAACTCACATTTTCACAATTCTAAAAAAGGCACCAGTTTAGTTATGAATCAAGTTGAATATGCTGAAATTTTAACGGAACAATGATCAATGTTAAAATAAATGTCCAAATATAAACTGATTTATTTCCTTTTATTTAAATTCTTATATATAATATATATATATATATATATATATATCACCGGTTGTCGTAAGATGACTATTAAAAGATTATAATTAATGTTAGTCTGGTTGGGAATTTGGTAAGCTAGACTGGATACCTGGTGAAACAGTTGCTCAGTAATGCCCGGTTAACTTCCCCAGATAGCTCACAGCTTTTAAACCGCTTTTATTGTCTTGAATATCAGCACCACTTTCAGAACAACTTAATGCATCAACTTTACAACCTGTATACCCTTGCTCACGTCAGACGTACACCTTAGGCATTGTTGTATGATTCATTTGTCACTTGTAGTCGACGACTATTAAATTATAATCATGTATTGCTACATTTTGTAACTATTTTTTTCCCCCTTCTCCGATAGCATTCCGTTGCAATTTGACGTCATTCTGGCCAGTGGTGTTATTTCTACAGCGGTTTGAAAGTTTGACTTTAATTGTAATAACTCTGTATATGTGAAAAATATAAAAGTTTACAGCAATTATCTTACAGAATACTGAGTCAGCGTGTAGTTGGGTCTTCATCCGTGTCATCGCCGCCAAAAATATCGCCCAGATTACCTTCCGATTCTTCTGGAATGAGGAGAAAAATGGTTCAAATGGCTCTGAGCACTATGGGACTTAACATCTCAGGTCATCAGTCCCCTATAGCTTAGAACTACTTAAACCTGACTAACCTAAGGACATCACACACATCCATGCCCGAGGCAGGATTCGAACCTGCGACCGTAGCACTCGCGCGGTTGCTGACTGAAGTGCCTAGAACCGCTCGGCCATAACGGCCGGCGAATGAGGAGAATCTCAGCGTCGCTCTGTGGGCTACCGCTTGACATGTGGCTTCGAATAACAAAACGCTCGCAGAGGTGTCTCACAGTGGGTAGAAAGCCAGTAAAGGGAGAGATTGGCCATTGGTGAAGTTGCCCGTGATTGGTTGATTAGCTTTGGCGCCATTTATCTGCCAAACGTCTCTCGCGCTTCCTATGTTCGCCGTGCTTTTGAGTCGAAGTTCAGAGGACTTTTGGAAACAATTCAAAGGTATTTGAATTAGTGAGAGACTTGTTATGCGTTGAGCATGAATGTTCGATTTAGTTGCACTTTGTTTTTAGTACGTAATTAGCGTTTGCGATCTTAAATACGAGTTGAAATAATGAAGCGTTTTGTGATGAAGTCGGTAGGCCTACGTGTTTGAAGTAAACACGTTAGTAATTGTACAGTATTGTTTTTGACATCTGTAATTCGTTCTGCAGACGTTCGTAAACCGTGCCGGGTTGTGCTGCATTTGGTTGTTCCAATAGAGGCGAAGGTGGATGGCGCATGTTAGCATTTCCACGCAATGAAGAAAGACGAAAGCAGTAGGCAATTTTTTTTAAATATTTTTAGTCACGCAAAACAGGTAGGCCTATTACAGTTTACTGCATTTTTAAGCTCTTATTTCTTTGACAGTTCGTCCATACTGGTAGTATCACAATCTTTTCTGGAGCCAATATCTGACGTCCTTGCTGCAAACGGAAAGTTCCTGTAATTGTTGTGTCATGCTCATTCGACTTTACAGCGTCAAACTTTATTTCGTTCCGGATCAGAACACTAGGCATTATTTTGGTTTCGGTATTATCGCCTGACTGTTGACGCAGGCAAGTTGTAAGCACGTTTTCTGCAGTTGTTACCGTGGTCGCTGAAACGTTATTCGTAGTAAATAATTGTAGGTACTCTTGAAGACAGTTTTTAATAGGCCTACTTGCTGTGGGTTGTAAGGGATATGGTAGTTTTCTTGTTATATTTGGTCGTCATTACAGTAGCCTACATTTAACATTACCTGATTTTTGTAATCTTTTTGGTTTGTTATCCACGTGAGGTATTCAGTATATATATATATACCGGGTGATCAGAAAGTCAGTATAAATTTGAAAACTTAATAAACCACGAAATAATGTAGATAGAGAGGTAAAAATTGCTACACATGCTTGAAATGAGATGGGGTTTTATTAGAACGAAAAAAAGACACCCCTTATTGCTAGACGCGTGAAAGATCTCTTGCGCGTGATGATCGTGTGCTCAGCCGCCACTTTCGTCACGCTTGTCCTCCCAGGTCCCCAGACCTCAGTCCGAGCGATTATTGGCTTTGGGGCTACCTGAAGTCGCAAGTGTATCGTGATCGACCGACATCTCTAGGGATGCTGAAAGACAACATCCGACGCCAATGCCTCACCATAACTCCGGACATGCTTTACAGTGCTGTTCACAACATTATTCCTCCACTACAGCTATTGTTGAGGAATGATGGTGGACATACTGAGCATTTCCTGTAAAGAACATCATCTTTGCTTTGTGTTACTTTGTTATGCTAATCATTGTTATTCTGATCAGATGAAGCGCCATCTGTCGTACATATTTTGAACGTTAGTATTTTTTTTGGTTCTAATAAAACCCCATGTCATTCCAAGCATGTGTGTGAATTTGTACCTCTCTATCTACATTATTCCGTGATTTATTGAGTTTTCAAATTTATACTGACTTTTTGATCACCCGGTATGTGAAACAAAGTCGTAAGCAGTTGTTTACTTGTGACATGCAAAAAGTTTGAAGACGTGACAAGAAGTACTAATACGTCTCACACTTTCTGCATGTCACAAGTAAACAACTGCTTACGACTGTCATTCATCTGACGTGATACAGGTACGTTAAATCTTTAGCGTTATGCACTTCCGATACAAAACAAATGATATACACTACGTTTTCTTTATTTACGTTACTTTCATTGCAATATGTCTAGTAAACGAACTTTAAAGGAGATAAATGCAAGTAACGAATAACTTTTACAGCCACTGTATCAAATTTTCCTGTGCTGTACGGAGTAGGCTAATATGAGTATATTATAGCTGTAAAGAAAGCCATTTAACGAATGATTTCGCAATATTATCTTGTGCTTTTGATTCGGTGAGTGTGTACTCCACAACTGACCATTAAAAAGTTCCGCCCGCAGTTTGGCAGAAAAATGGCCGCCGTTTCGTCCGGTTGGCCACTCTCTGCCTATTCAGGCTCTCTAACAGTGAACTGGCGCATACGCTTCAGGTGGCAGAAATGTGTACTGCAACTGTTTGTCCCCCGTTTGAGAACTGATGATAATGATGATGATGATGATGTTTGGTTTGTGCGGCGCTCAACTACGCGGTTATCAGTGCCCGTACAAAGTCCCAACCTTTACTCACAAGGGAACCTCCCCATCGCACCCCTCTCAGATTTAGTTATAAGTTGCACAGTGGATAGGCCTTGAAAAACT
Organism: Schistocerca serialis cubense; assembly: GCF_023864345.2. Taxonomy (NCBI): domain Eukaryota; kingdom Metazoa; phylum Arthropoda; class Insecta; order Orthoptera; family Acrididae; genus Schistocerca; species Schistocerca serialis. The sequence goes on from NC_064648.1 coordinate 186,768,849, forward strand.
GAACACAGATCAATCCAGAAAACAGGAAGAAGTTGTGTGGAACTATGAAAAAAATAAGCAAAGTATGCAAACTGAGTAGTCCATGCGTAAGATAGGCAACATCAAGGGCAGACTAAATTCAGGACCGTCGTGGTCCCGTGGTTAGCGTGACCCCCTGCGGAACGAGAGGTCCTTGGTTCAAGTCTTTCTTCGAGCGGAAAGTTTAATTTTTATTTTCAGTCAATTATCAAAGTTCAGGCACTCACACATAATCAACTTCGCTCTCCAAAATTCCAGGACATGTTCAGATTTGCTTGGACATATGCAGGATTTGACGGTCTACACATGGAAAAATTTGAAAACGTTAGAAACATATGTTTTGACAGAGCACAGGGAAAAGTGTGCGACTGTGAAACTGTTGCATTCATTTGTTGCAGTTTATGTAACAAACTCTTATGTTTTCATCTCTTTTTTGGGAGTAATTATCACATCCACAAGAAAACCTAAATTGCGCAACGTAGAAGAATCTTTTTACCCATTCGCCAGGTGTACAAGTTAGGTGGGTCGACAACATATTCCTGTCATGTGACGCACATGCCGTCACCAGTGTCGTATAGAATATACCAGACGTGTTTTCCTGTGGAGGAATCGGTTGACCTATGACCTTGCGATCAAATGTTTTCGGTTCCCATTGGAGAGGCACGTCCTTTCGTCTACTAATCGCACGGTTTTGCGGTGCGGTCGCAAAACGCAGACACTAAAGTTATTACAGTGAACAGAGACGTCAATGAACGAATGGACACATCATAACTTTGCGAAAATAAAGAAATTAAAATTTCCACATGAAGCAGGACTTGAACCTACGACCTCTCGCTCCGCAGCTGCACACGCTAACCATGGGACCACGACGCTCCTGAGCGCACGATAAACTTGATGTTGCTTATCTTGGACATTGGCTACTCAGTTTGTATATTTTGCTTATTTTTTCATAGTTCCACTCAACTTCTTCCTGTTTTCTCGATTGATCTGTGTTCAGTTTTTCAAGGCCTATCCACTGTGCCAACTTATAACTAAATCTGAGGGGGGTGCGATGGGGAGGTTCCCTTTTCAGTCCAATATCGCCACTTTCATGAATGGTGATGAAACAATGAGGACAAAACAAAGACCCAGTCATCTCGAGGCAGGTGAAAATGTCTGACCCCGCTGGGAATCGAACCCAGGCTTTTGGGAACTGCCGGGCCAACTATGTGCAGAAGCTAGGAGTAGTATATGGGCGCGACACTGTTTCGCACCACTGACATTAACGTAATATTGCTGGCATGGCGCTCTGTAAGTGTTAAGGTTTTTTCTTACTTTACTGTTGCTTCCTTCCCCTACAAGGTGCCGGGCTGGCAGTAGGCAAGTAAAGCACGTGTTTGCAGCCATACGTGCACTGAGTACAGAGTTGGATATTAAACTACGAAAGGTTGGTAAACATACGGAATTCCGTCCAACGCCACTGTCTCGTACTGATTTAAAACCTACGATCAGTAAAGGCGTTAACGATGACTGTATCTCAGCAAAAAGAGCAGGTGCCTGGAGACCATACAACTGCAGATCCCTTCTCGATCGCGGTTCGACAGAGTGTAGCTAACTAAACGTCATTTGACCCCCAACAATCGTTTGAGGCGGAGATAAGACTGTTACACCACACAATTACATCGAACAAAATTCGTACGAGGGGGCGTTCAATAACTAATTCAACATTTTTCTCCTTCTTAAATAGGGAGATAATTCAAAGGCTTCCTTTACCAGGTTGGCTGGCAGCTTTTCGAGGAGCTCTTTGCGGTGTGGGGGAGTAGCCATGTATGTGAAAAACGGCATCCCATTTGAGTCAATTGATGTTTCAAAGTACTGCACTGAAAAGGTGTTTGAATGCTGTGCAGGTGTGGTTAAATTTAACGGAGCTAAACTTCTAACTGTTGTTATTTATAGATCCCCAGACTCCGATTTCACAACATTTTTCCTAAAGCTAGAGGAGGTTCTTGGTTCACTTTATAGGAAATACAAAAAGTTTGTTATATGTGGTGACTTCAATATAAATTGTATAAGTGATTGTGCAAGGAAAAGGATCCTGGTAGACCTCCTTAATTCATATAATCTTATGCAAACCGTATTCTTTCCAACGAGAGTGCAAGGGAACAGTAGAACAACCATAGACAACATTTTTGTTCATTCCTCATTACTAGAAGGGCATTCTGTTAGCAAAAAGGTGAATGGCCTTTCAGATCATGATGCACAAATTTTAACTTTAAATGATTTTTGTGTTGCAACACGTGTTAAATATAGTCATCAGCTGTTCAGGAAAGCTGATCCAGTTGCTGTAGAGACCTTTGTAAACCTTATAAAGGAACAAGAGTGGCAAGATGTTTATAGCGCTGATACAGTAGACGATAAATATAATGCTTTTCTCAAGACTTTTCTCATGCTCTTTGAAAGTTGCTTTCCGTTAGAACGTTTAAAACAAGGTACTAGCACAAACAGGCAACCCGGGTGGCTGACTAGAGGGATAAGAATATCTTGTAGAACAAAGTGGCAATTATATCAAAACGTTAGAAACAGTCAAAATCTAAATGCAGCAGCCCATTACAAACAGTATTGTAAGGTGCTTAAAAATGTTATTAGGAAGGCAAAAAGTATGTGGTATGCAGATAGAATAGCTAAGTCTCAGGATATAATTATAACCATATGGTCAGTCGTAAAGGAAGTTGCTGGTCTGCAGAGACAGGTCGAGGATATAGAATCAGTGCGTAGTGGGAATGTCCGTGTTACTGATAAGTCGCATATATGTACAGTATTTAATAATCACTTTCTCAATATAGCAGATGAACTAAATGTAAACCTAGTCCCAACAGGGAATCATATAGCGCTCTTAGAAAAAAGTGTTCCGAGACTGTTACCTGAAATGCTCCTCCATGATACTGACAAGAGGGAGATTGAGTTAATAATTAAATCACCAAAGACCAAGAACTCTCATGGATATGACGGGGTATCTAACAGAATGCTGAAGTATTGTTCCACGTATGTTAGCTCAGTACTTAGTCATATCTGTAACTTTTCCTTTAGGAGTGGTCGGTTTCCTGACCGATTAAAGTACTCGGTAGTGAGGCCACTTAATAAAAAGGGAGACAGGGATAATGTTGACAATTTTAGACCTATTTCTATGCCATCGGTGTTTGCTAAAGTTATCGAGAAGGTTGTATATACAAGGTTACTGGAGCATTTAAATTCACATAATTTGCTGTCAAATGTTCAGTTTGGTTTTAGAAATGGTTTAACAACTGAAAATGCTACATTCTCTTTCCTCTGTGAGGTTTTGGACGGATTAAATAAAAGGTTGCGAACGCTAGGTGTTTTCTTTGATTTAACGAAGGCTTTTGACTGTGTTGACCACAAAATATTACTGCAGAAGTTGGACCATTATGGAGTAAGGGGAGTAGCTTACAATTGGTTCGTCTCTTACTTTAAGAACGGAAAGCAGAGGGTAATTCTCCGCAATATTGAGAGTGGTAGTGATGTTCAGTCCCAATGGGGCACTGTTAAGTGGGGCGTTCCTCAAGGGTCGGTGCTGGGGCCACTGCTGTTTCTTATTTATATAAATGATATGCCTTCTAGTATTACAGGTGATTAAAAAATATTTCTGTTTGCTGATGACACCAGCTTGGTAGTGAAGGTTCTTGTGTGTAATATTGAAACAGTATCAAATAATGTAGTTCATGAAGTAAGTTCGTGGTTTGTGGAAAATAATTTGATGCTAAATCACAGTAAGACTCAGTTTTTACAGTTTATAACTCACAATTCAACAAGAACCGATATTTTGATCAGACAGAATGGGCATATTATAAGCGAGACGGAACAGTTCAAGTTCCTAGGCGTTCGGATAGATAGTAAGCTGTTGTGGAAAGCCCATGTCCAGGATCTTGTTCAGAAACTAAATGCTGCTTTATTTACCATTAGAACAGTATCTGAAATAAGTGACACTTCAACACGAAAAGTAGTCTACGTCGCATATTTTCATACGCTTATGTCGTATGGTATTATTTTTTGGGGTAATTCTTCTAATTCAAAAAGGGTATTTTTGGCTCAAAAACGGGCTGTTCGAGCTATATGTGGTGTAAGTTCAAGAACCTCTTGTCGACCCCTATTCATAAATCTGGGAATTCTGACATTGCCCTCACAGTATATATTTTCTTTAATGTCGTTTGTTGTTAGCAACATTAGGCTATTTCCAAGAGTTAGCAGCTTTCACTCAGTTAATACCAGGCAGAAATCAAATCTGCATGTAGAATGCACTTCCTTGACTCTTGTGCAGAAAGGAGTGCAGTATTCTGCTGCATCCATTTTCAATAAGCTACCACAAGAACTCAAAAATCTTAGCAGTAGCCCAAACTCTTTTAAGTCGAAACTGAAGAGTTTCCTCATGGCTCACTCCTTCTATTCTGTCGAGGAGCTCCTGGAAGAGCTAAAAAATTAAGCAAATTCCACTGCTACATTGTTGATTTCCTTCATTTAAACTTACGACTTGTCACCTGAATATGTTTTTTTTATATTTGATTTTATCTGTTTCTAATATCGTGTTATAATTTCATGTGTTGACTCGTTCCATGACCATGGAGACTTCTCCTTAATTTGGTCCCACGGAACAATAAATAAATAAATAAAGTAAAAACTTAAAGGGGGTTGGTTTTATTCAGGATTCCAAAACATTGTATTACTCCCTACTCTTGTGGCTACTGAACCCTATTTTCAACACAATGTCCGTTCAGTGCGAAGACCTTACACCACCTTACTGGCAGGGCCTGCATGCTGACACTCCACTGGTCGACGTCGGAGTGAATGTCTTGCTGCATCAATGACCTCCTCGTCGTCCACATACTGCTTTCTGCAGGGTGCATCCTCCATTGGGCCAAACAGACGGAAGTCGGAAGGTACCGGCTCTGCACTGTAGGGTGGATGAGGAAGAACAGTCCAGTGAAGTTTTGTGAGCTCCTCTTGGGTACACAGACTTGCGTGAGGCCTTGCTTTGCCATGGAGATGGAAAAGTGCGTTTGCAGTTTTGTGCTAACGAATACACTGAACTCGTTTCTTCAATTTCCTCAAAGGTAGCGCAATATACATCCGAGTTGATCGTTGCACTATGAGGGAGGACATCAAACAGAATAACGCATTCAGAGTCCCAGATCACCGTCGTCACGATTTTGACGGATTCATCGGACGGCCGGCCGGTGTGGCCGTGCGGTTCTAGGCACTTCAGTCTGGATCCGCGTGACCGCTACGGTCGCGGGTTCGAATCCTGCCTCGGGCATGGATGTGTGTGATGTCCTTAGGTTAGTTAGGTTTAAGTAGTTCTGTGTTCTAGGGGACTGATGACCACAATTGTTAAGTCCCATAGTGGTTAGAGTCATTTTTTTGATTCATCGGACGAGAGGGCTGTGGCGCCAGTCCACGGATTGCCGTTTTGTTTCCGGTTCGAAGTGGTGAACCCATGTTCCACCGCCTGTGACGATGCTCGACAAAAAATTGTCACGATCAGCCTACAAACGCGCAAGCACTTCCCCACATATGGTCCTTCGTTGCTCAAAAATGGTTCAAATGGCTCTGAGCACTATGGGACTTAACTGCTGGGGTCATCAGTCCCCTAGAACTTAGAACAACTTAAACCTAACTGACCTAAGGACATCACACACACCCATGCCCGAGGCAGGATTCGAACCTGCGACCGTAGTGGTCGCGCGGTTCCAGGCTGTAGCGCCTAGAACCGCTCGGCCACTCCTGCCGGCTGTAAAACACAACTAGCTCTTTATACACATGAAGCGCTGAGTGCTATTCACAACGGATTTCACATCGATTCCGTATTTGTGGATTTCCGGAAGGCTTTTGATACTGTACCACAAAAGTGGCTCGTAGTGAAATTGCGTGCTTATGGAATGTCGTCTCAGTTGTATGACTGGATATGTGATTTCCTGTGAGAGAGGTCACAGTTCGTAGTAATTGACGGAAAGTCATCGAGTAAAACAGAAGTGATTTCTGGCGTTCCCCAAGATAGTGTTATAAGCCCTTTGCTGTTCCTTATCTATATAAACGATTTGGGAGACAATCTGAACAGTCGTTTTCGGTTGTTTGCAGATGACGCTGTCGTTTATCGACTAATAAAGTCATCAGAAGATCAAAACAAACTGCAAAACGATTTAGATAAAATATGTTACTGGTGCGAAAAGTAGCAGTTTACCCTAAATACCGAGCGAGGTGGCGCAGTGGCTAGCACACTGGACTCGCATTCGGGAGGACGACGGTTCAATCCCGCGTCCGGCCATCCTGATTTAGGTTTTCCGTGATTTCCCTAAATCGCTCCAGGCAAATGCCGGGATGGTTCCTGTGAAAGGGCACGGCCGACTTCCTTCCCCAATACGATGAGACCGATGACCTCACTGTTTGGTCTCTTTCCCCAAAACCAACCAATCAACCAACCCTAAATAAAGAAAAGTGTGAGGTCATCCACATGAGTGCTAAAAGGAACTCGTTAAACTTGGGTTACACGATAAATCACGCTAATCTAAAAGCCGTAAATTCAGCTAAATACCTAGGTATTACAATTGCGAACAACTTAAACTGGAAAGAACACACAGAAAATGTTGTGGGGAAGGCTAACCATAGACTGCGTTTTATTGGCAGGACACTTACAAAATATAACAGACCTACTAAGGAGACTGCCTACACTACGCTTGTCCGTCCTCTTAGAATACTGCTGTGGCGTGTGGGATCCTTACCAGATAGGACTGAAGGAGTACATCGAAAAAGTTCAAAGGAAGGCAGCACGTTTTGTATTATCGCGAAATACGGGAGAGAGTGTCAGAGAAATGATACATTATTTGGGCTGGAAATCATTAAAAGAAAGGCGTTTTTCGTTGCGACGGAATCTTTTCACGGAATTCCAATCACCAACTTTCTTCTCCGAGTGCAAAAATATTTTGTTGACACCCACCTGCATAGGGAGGAACGATCACCACGATAAAATAAGGGAAATTAGATCTAGTACGGAAATATATAGATGTTCGTTCTTTCCGGGCGCAATACGAGATTGGAATAATAGATAATTGTGAAGGTGGTTCGCTGAACCCTCTGCCAGGCACTTAAATGTGATTTGCAGGGTATCCATGTGGATGCAGATGTAGATGATGGTGTAGCCAACCAGTCGATAATGTCATATCTGGACGTAATCCCGACTGGGGAAACATTACGTATTGGGTTCCACAAGGTTCAGTCTTAGGTGCACTAGTGTTCCTCATATAGGGTGACAATTATTGAACTATATGAAATGAAATCGCCGTAACTTCTGAACGGTTTGCGTTAGGACGTTCAGACTGCACGGTTGGCGGCGCAGCATGATGGGAATTAGTATGAGCATGCGCACGTGCCTTGTTGTTGTGGCTCATTTGCACGTGAAAACGTCACATTGGGCGTATTTGCGGGACAGAGAACCCGCATTTAAGGCCTGGCCAGACAGAATGCGGCCTGGCCGTCCGGCCTGTGGCCTTGAACCGCAGCCGGCAGGCCGCACTGTTGAATCGCTCGTTACTGTATGGCGGCGGTCACACAGAGTGCGGCTCTGACGCACCGGCCGCCGCCGGGTTGTCGCAGATTACAGATTCGCCGCAAGCCGGAGCGGCTGCCTGCCTCTGTTGGCGCACTCAACTACTCTGCTGTCACACTGGAAGCGGCGGCGTGAGGCGGTTTTTGTCTTGCAGCTCGTAGTGACTGCATCATGGACACAGAAAGACTTATAGAGGAGCTGAGAGAATATAACTTTCTGTATGGTACACGCGATCCTGATTTGGAGGCAGAATACTTTTGTCCTCGATATACTCTTGATAGAAAGCTGAATAGTGTTGTCACTGTTACGTCCATAACTTCCAATATCAACTACTGTAAACTCCGTAGTATGGATCAACGATCGCCGGGAGAACTAGCGAAAAGAACCGGGATCCACTATCCTTCGCGCATTTTAACCTGATAGCCTTTCCGTCTATGCTTCCAAGGCAGTTCGGAAACCCCCAGTTCTATAAACCCTTCTTCAGATTTCTTCCACATCTCTGTTGTAGGAGTAGGTAAATACTTGGGCTGTAGAACAGTCCATATTGCCTGGCACACTTGTTTCACAATATCTGAGACTGTTGAACGTCCTAACCGAAAAGAAAAGGCTATGGTCTGGTGACTGTCGCCTGTAGTCAAGTATCTGGAAAAGAGTAAAACAAATTATGCCGATAGAACGAATAGATAAGTTAACGACCAAAGATATGTTTGTTTAAATTCAATGACAATGTTATGAACACAACGAAACAAAACAATCTATTAAGTAGAAAGTTCTCTCTAGCGGGACATACGGAACTAGATGTTACTATCGTTTGCTGTATTCGTAAACACTGCAGATAAATTTATCACTCCACTCGTAGCTACGTTGCGGGATAGCACTTTCTTCCGCCGAACCTTTCATATGATACAGCAAAACTGAAATGGAATAATTTATATGACTTGTGTTTGAAGCTCAAACAGGCCACAAACGGTAAAACTTACCTCAAACAAATGGCTAGTGTGTGCCTTGCATCAAGTGGCTTTCTCCAGTTCGTTGTGCACTTCTCGGTGCTACCTTTTTATCAGGCGATGCATTTCCTCGAAACATTCTCGCGACATACGAAAATATTTGAAGAACCTATCTTCGTCAGACTCTAGATCAATAAGCAGACGATGGTATTCTCCTAAGCTTTCTCTCTCGCTATCAATGTCGTGCACCCAACATCTCCTCTTCTTGGTGCCATTTCGTGGCATCGCTAGTGCCAGCTACTCATTTCTGCAATTAAAAAACAAAACGAAACAAAAAAAGAACTCGCACAAAGATAACGTGTCCCGCGTGAAGATTCCAAATAGTCTAACGCAAGACAATCGCACTACGCATGCAAGCTTAATAATGGGTTTCGGCCCCTTCCACAGTGTAACACAGCTGACGCATCAAGAGTCGCTGCGGCCGGCCGGCCGTTGCCTGTGTGGCGTCCCTGGCCGCTGACGGGTCCGCCCCACCGCTGCGCCGTCCGTCGCAGCGGCAGGTCGGATTCTGTCTGGCCAGGCCTTTAGCGATCGAGAAGTCTCTTCATCTTCAATGGGTGACTATGTGCTGTGCTATGTCCAGTCACGGAATAATCGGTGCGATATTCCTTGCTGGCACGGTGACTACCGAACAGTGCGTGAAGGTTGTGGAAGATGGTTTCATCCCCATTATCCAAAAAAACCCTGATTTCGACAAGATGTGGTTCGTCCAAGACAGAACTCGAACCCAACGAAGCAGGAGAGAGTTGAAGATGCCCTGGAGGTACACTCTGGAGCACTCCAAAGTATCCAAGAAGCCACTGGCATGGGCTTCGGTTGGCCGCCGTATTCTCCGGATCTGCACATGTGCGACTCAATTTTGTGGGGCTCTATTAAAGGCAAGGTGTACAGAAATAATGCCAACACCATTGCTGAGCTGAAAAGAGCCATTCAGGGGGTCATCGACAGCATCTATGTTCCGACACTTCAGCGGGTCATGCAGAATTTCGGTATTCGCCTGCGACACATCATCGCCAATGGTGGCAGGCATATCGAACACATCGTAACCTAAATCCGAATATCTGTAGTAGTGTCTACAAGTTGAATAAAGAATGTGCACACCGTAGTTTGTAATTACTATATGTTTTTTTTCATATAGTTCAAAAATTGCCACCTTGTATATGTAAACCATTATCCATCGCCGGCCGTGGTGACCGAGCGGTTCTAGGCGCTTCAGTCTGAAACCGTGCGACCGCTATGGTCGCAGGTTCAAATCCTGCCTCGGGCATGGATCTGTGTGATGTCTTTAGGTTAGTTAGGTGTAAGTAGTTCTAAGTTTTAGAGGACTGATGACCTCAGATGTTAAGTTCCATAGTGCTCACAGCCATTTTCATCTTCCATCTAATATTCAACAAGTAGAATTAGTTGCAATCAATCCAGGCGTACACACAGAAAAGAAGAAACGCTAAACAAAGTTCTTAAAACTGGAATGAGATTTCCGCTCTGCAGCGGAGTGTGCGCTGAGATGAAACTTGCTGGCAGATTAAAACTGTGTGCCGGACCGAGACTCGAACTCGGGACCATTGCCTTTCGCGGGCAAGTGCTCTACCAACTGAGCTACCCAAGCACGACTCACGCCCGGTACTCACAGCTTTACTTCTGCCAGTACCTCGTCTCCTACCTTCCAAACTTTACAGAAGCTCTCCTGCGAACCTTGCAGAACTAGCACTCCTGAAAGAAAGGATATTGCGGAGACATGGCTTAGCCACAGCCTGGGGGATGTTTCGGCACACAGTTTTCATTTGCCAGGAAGTTTCATATCAGCGTACACTCGGCTGCAGAGTGAAAATCTCATTCCGGAAACATCCCCCAGGCTGTGGCTAAGCCATGTCTCCGCAATATCCTTTCTTTCAGGAGTGCTAGTTCTGAAAGGTTCGCAGGAGAGCTTCTGTTAAGTTTCGAAGGTAGGAGACGAGGTACTGCCAGAAGTAAAGCTGTGAGGACGGGGCCTGAGTCGTGCATGGGTAGCTCAGTTGGTAGAGCACTTGCCCGCTGAAGGCAAAGGTCCCGAGTTCGAGTCTCGGTCCGGCACACAGTTTTAATCTGCCAGCAAGTTTCAAAGTTCTTAAAACTGGTTTTTTCCGAATGATCCCGCCCTCAATTTTAAAAATACGCAGCATATTCAGTTCTGCGCATGTACCGGTACTACAGCAATCGTAAATGTAACACGTGGTGGGAAAATAATAAATAGGGTGGAGACTTGAAAATTCTTAGCTGTCCATATTAATGAGAATTTAAACTGGAAAGAGTACATTGTGGAACTCCTACATTAACTTAGTTCAGCCACATTTGCACATCTTGGGGAGAGACAATTCAGTAAGCTGACATGTTTTGCATATTTTCATTCATTAATGTCATATGGAACAATGTTCTGGGGTAATTCATCATTAACAAAGAAAATCTTCATTGCTCAAAAACGCCCTGTAAGATTGTGTTGCTCTCCCACGATCGTCTTGTAGATTTATCTGTTTAAGGAGTTAGGCATACTGACCACTGCTTCACAGTATATTTACTCCCTCATGTTTTTTTTTTTTTTTTTTTTTTTTTTTTTTTTTTTTTTTTTTTTTTTTTTTTGTAGATAATCCAATGCAGTTGAAAAGCAACGGTGATGCATATAGTTACGAACCAGAAGAAGAAACGACATTCATTACTCCGCGTTAACGTTGTCTTTAGCGCAAAAAGGGATGCTTAATGCTGCAACTAGAATTCTTGATTAGCTACCCAGTGATATACAATGATTGACAGATAGCAAAGTAAAATTTGAAAACAAGCTCAAAATGTTTCTCCTTGACAACTTCTTCTAGTCTCTAGAACAATTTTTTGTTGCTGCAGTGTGCAAAAGGTGATGCGTAGGAACTACTACCTCACGTCTGTAGATTTAAAAAGAACCTTGTGAATGTTCTGCACATAGCCATATTTACAAACTGATTTGCGATATCAATCCAAAATAACCTGTTCCACGTCATTACTGTTTATGTTCCGTGCACTTCGGCCGACTGCTTCTGCGTGGGTAGTTATTATTCTGTAAAATATTTATGAAATACAAGGGACGATCAAACACATCTGTTCGAATACCGTACAGTCCAAAACTGGTATGTGAGTCAGGAAAAGTTTCCGTGAGCACACCAGATTGAAGATACCCGTTTGCTAGGATACCGTGTCCTTCTGCCTGTTGCACATCCTCGTGCAACGTTAACCGTCGACCCTTCAAGAGATTTTGTCTCGTATGCACGGAATTGACAGCCAAGCCTTAAGAGTTAATAACAGGTGAAAGGTTCACGGACATAACAAGGAAAAAGTTAAAAAAATGGTTCAAACGGCTCTGAGCACTATGGGACTTAACTTCTGAGGTCATCAGTCCCCTAGAACTTAGAACTACTTAAACCTAACTAACCTAAGGACATCACACACATCCATGCCCGAGGCAGGATTCGAACCTGCGACCAGGAAAAAGTTACCAGGCAGGGAGGCAGTATTGAGTACCCCAGCAGGAGTAAAGGCTCACGTAAAATGTCAGATGCTTCAAATGTTGTGGCACCATGGGGGCGCTAGCCGCACTTAAGAAATAGCACTGTGAGCCGTAAGTATGATTTGAGAGCAAGAGTAAGGGAGAGGTAAGGGAGAGAGTCTCTGGAAAGGGCCCGTTTCTCCTGGGACAGACAAAGGTGATGGTCCTATGGTACTCGCAAGGGACACATCAAAAGTAGTACTTTCGTCTCAAGATTTCTTTCCGTTAACAATAACGTGCTATCGTTACGAAATTTGCAATGCAACCGCAAAGGTAGTGGTGTACAGCGAATATAACCCAGCTTAAAGGTGGCGAACTTAAGGGGAGCTGGAACGGGCCATCTCCTCCATGTTAATCTTAGCAAATAGAAGGAACATTTTTTCTAAAACCATTAAACATATTGCTCTAAAATTTGGAGTACATGTTCAGTGAATATTTCTCTACAAAGTTATAATGCCATGTTAAGAAATATTTATTGGTTTTTGTTTTAAAATTCTTTTAAATAGATGCTTATTTTTTTCTCTAAAGTTTTGCACTTTTTCTTCTGTTGTTGTTGTTGTTGTGGTCTTCAGTCCTGGGACTGGTTTCATGCAGCCCTCCATGCTACTCTATCCTGTGCAAGCTTCTTCATCTCCCAGTACCTACTGCAACCTACATCCTTCTGAATCTGCTTAGTGTATTCATCTCTTGGTCTCCCTCTACGATTTTTAACCTCCACGCTGCCCTCCAATACTAAATTGGTGATCCCTTGATGCCTCAGAACATGTCCTACCAACTTCTTGTATAACTCTTGAATTATACAATATTTTTTTGCAATTTGTTCTAAAATGAAGGAAAAGAAGTAAACAATATTGTGTATAAATTTCATTGATATACTGTTAGCAGTTTTTGAGAAAATGTTCCTCAAAGATGAAAATTTTAAAGTTATGGGAAATGGCTTCCAAAGTTCTTTAATACATTCCTGCCCCATATGATAGATTATCAGCATCCTCTTCTTTTTCCAGTGTTAGTTTCCTTTTCACTGGTCTTCTCTTCCCTTTTGCTGCATGTTCTAGGGTTTTGTCTCTTCTTCCTGAACCCCTTGGTCTTTCTTCATCAATTAGTCGCATTGTGGAAATGGTGTTGTGTCTTGGTTGGAAACTTAAACGTTTCAGTACATCACATTTGATAATGTTTCCTTCATTGTAAGTTGCTACTGGACCATACACTCCAAAATGCAATGTTTCTACCTGTACAAGCACTCTTTTGGGAATCCTAATCCAAATTAAATTACTTACACTTTCATTTGGATTTTGTGTTTTCCCATGTAAACACTTTTCCAATAACTTTGGCTGTGATAAATCTCTTAATATGGGCTTAATTACATCAGTTACAGCATTTGGCAAACTGTTTTTATGGTGGTGGTGGTGGTGGTTAGTGTTTAACGTCCCGTCGACAACGAGGTCATTAGAGACGGAGCGCAAGCTCGGGTTAGGGAAGGATGGGGAAGGAAATCGGCCGTGCCCTTTCAAAGGAAACATCCCGGCATTTGACTGAAACGATTTAGGGAAATCACGGAAAACCTAAATCAGGATGGCTGGAGACGGGATTGAACCGTCGTCCTCCCGAATGCGAGTCCAGACTGTTTTTATGGGCATATTCTTTTCCTGATTGGTACTTACACCACGAGTCATCACCTGTGGGGAACAGTGCATGTTGTGGGTTCTCATTTGTTGATGCAGTATGAAAAAATAATGCCCATACTGCTCTCCTCATATGCTCAATGCTTCTTGTATTTTGCGTAATTGCACACCCATAACACCTCTGCAATCTATGACTTACTTCATCTGTCAGTCTTCCACTTCCTCCAAGGGTCTTACCATCACTAAGCTTCTGGGATCCTAATGTCTGCTTTAGTTTGCACAAGCGAGCCCCCATGCGCCTCTGCACATTTCCAATGCACTCTTGTTTTTTAATGTGAATTTCATTGCCATAAGGTTTGAGTTCCTCTACAGCTTTATATCCTTTAGAATCACCATCTCCTAGATAGTTAGTGTATCGTACATTATACCACTCCTGTGATCTGGAAAAAATTGCTTTCACTCCATCTACTTCCATCGCTCCACTCATGCCGTGAAAATTTGCTTCACAACTTTCACTACGTTCGTCCTTGGTGTTGCCCTTATATCTACAACGTTTTGAGAGAATAAGAACATCAATTACTTTGCAACTGTCTCCACTGGTAGCTGTCACAACTCCATTTAGAGATTTATGACCTCTACGTTGTCATGATCCATCTAAAGCAACAGTTAAATCTCTACAATTCCCATTATCTGTCACAGCTTCTTCAACTGCTTTCTTCATTGTTGCTTGAGCATTATCTTCAGCAGAAGATCCCACCAATTCATTATAAAATCCAAACTTGGTTGGCGGTTTTGGCAAGTTCATAATTCCACATAACATTGTCCCTGCAGCACTGCCCTTGCCAATGCAATGCAAGCCATACACTAGCCTAACATTTATATCATACACCTTCGTTCCACTATTACGACTACGAGGAATACTGTTAGAATTAGAAAATGAAACTTCTGCAGCACATTTGTTACACTTCAATAACATTTTACATGCCAAACTAATGTGGAAGTTATTTTTAATTGCAGTCCTCTTTCTTTGCAAACTTGGCATAATACGTTATGTTTCAAAATATTAGAGCGCAAGGAAATGTTAATTAATTCATTCACATCATTGCTGTCACTTTCATAGTTTTCAAATTTTTCTTTGCTCTCACAAAGTTTCTTGCTGGAAGAAGTTCTATCACATTCATTTGCAGTAGTCGGTGAAGCAGTCTGAGCAGCACCTCCCTTCGAAACAAGAAAAGATTTCTTCTTCCACTCATTGTGCCTTTTCATAAACACTCGATTGCTGAAACGGGGCATATTGATATCCACTAAACCAAACACGTAAAAGAGGTACGAGCAAAATTCGTCAAATACGCAAAATTGAACAGCTAAACAACACAAAGCAAACTCCACAAGTCAAACACACACAGTGTAGCGTCATAGAGTACAAATATCTTTGGAGTGAGCATTCAGAAGAGCAGAATTGATTTTGTGCTGTCAACATACGTTGCCAGAATGGTCACGTGATATCGGGACGCCGTAGATTTGTCCGACATTTGTCCTATAAATTTTGAATGTTGTCATATCGCTAGTGAAGACAGATTCCCTTCGTAAGTGCTGTGGATTTAGTATAGACGTTTTGCAGGCACCATAGCAGTTTGCGTCTGATATTTGAAATAAAATGGGCTCTTAGCTTTGAAAAGCAAAATGAACGGGCATGACGTCACGGAAGCTTCACGTCAGTATGTATTTACAATGTCTTTCATGTCACATCTCGTCAAGTCGCTTAACACAGTACTGAACGGCGAAATTGAGGTTTTGAGTCACCAACCCTAATATGCATAAAATGTTAGAGTATCAGAACTGAGGAGCTAACAACGACAAAATTTGTCCGTAGCCGAAGCAAACTCTATAACCTATGTTCTTGATCAATCACGTTTGGTAAATTACTGAGAAGTGAGACAACGTTTCAAAACATCGACAATTATTTGTTAGGGAAAATATGTACATTCATACACATCAAAGAAAGCTTCAAACGAATTAATGAAGCCTGTTAAACTTATCTATTATGTTTTTTCTTATGTAATTAATAACGTCATAAACAACTGTATTTTACTCCTTCATTAAAGCTGACTTTTTTGCTTAAAATGTCATATGGTGGAATTTGCTTCGCCTACTTATGTTCTTATACATATACATTGTGGGCGTCAGCGCTGTTGCGTTATCGTAAAACCTAAATAACTTTTCGTCTTCAGATATACGACCTCGGTTGTGTGAGAAAGTGGAAAAAATATCCCAGCCGTCATGGAACATCTCCAGTTTGTCACTAAAACAAAGCGCTATTATAAAATAAAGATTATGAAGATACAACAGTACAAAATCCACTATTATAAGGAGAATGAGCGCGGCGAAAATAGGTTAACTTAAGGGGCTCCGGAACGCCCTATACTTGCAATGTTAAAATAACGCTTATAAATTACATCTTTCCTCACAAAGTATTTGAGGTAGGAAGTTGAACTTTTTACAGATTATTTATTGGAATATGGGCTACAACTTAACACAGGGATTTTACAAAATTTTAGTTCAGTTATTAAAGATGATTTTTTTTCAATTGTAATGAAAATTCATAACATTTTTTTGCAATTTTTTATTTATATATTCAAAAATATACAGTTTTTTGGAAAAAGGCTGTGTTAAATTATGCAGGAGGTACTGTGTAACATTTACTGAAAGTTTGAAACAAGTATGTTTGGAAGATCCTTAGAAAACATGTAATTAGTATGAGAAAATAAAAGTTTTGGGAATCGAGCGACAAAGATTGGATTAACTTTTTAGTGCATTCCAGGTCCATAGGATGGATTATATTCATCCTCTGCAAACTCCTCCTCCAGCTTCCTCTTGTTCCTCCTCCTGTTTACTCTTGCTTGTATTTCTAGACTCTTTACAGCGCTGTCTGCAGCCCGAAGGCGTTCCTTGTCTAAAGCAAGCATCGCTCGTTGTTGTGTTCGTAGATTTTGCTACCATTTTCTTCAGTTGCAGTTACTGCAACACTGTTCCAAAAGGTGGTCATGTATGAACACTTATCACATTTCAGTTGTATTTCACTAGCAAGTCCTACGTGCTTTATTATGGAGAGTTCCAGACCAACTTCACTACAATGAATACATCTTACACAGTTTGAAAAAATTCCTTTGAGAACTGACATATCAAATATTTCATTCACATCCGATTCGCCCATAAAACATTCATGGTTTTCACTCATTGAACCAAGCTTCTTCTGTGAAGTATTTTCTTTCCCACTTTGACTGCTATGGGCAGGTGTACTTGAGAGGTTAGGTTCACTCACTTGGTTATCGTCTTTATTGTTTACAGTAATAACACATACCTTTGGCTTTCCAACATTTCTCCTTTTCTTAAAAGCCTTCAGAGGATTTCTAATAACTTTACTTTTACTCATTATTATACTTCAACAAAACAGAGACTCAAGAAACAGAATTAATTACGAATATTTTCGAGATAACGACAGAGTAAATAAACATGAAACAATCGACAATCACACCAGCGATATATATTGAACCATCACAGGTTAGCCACAACACATACTTTATCTCACATCACTAAAATGTACCTGATGAACACGGACGTTAATAATAACACCATTTGACAGCAGTTTAACAGCGCCACAGTGGGTCACGCCCATGTAGAACACATTTGAAAAAAAAATTTAAAAGTAGTTGTAGTCTTCGGAATTGAATAAATTATATATCTATTAAAAGGTAATAGCCTGCAGATTCAGAAAACGCAAAAAAGTAAAAATTGAACTTTTCATGATTTTGAGCCTTTCCGGAGCCCCTTAAGATGTTAACAGTCTGGTACCGTCAAAATTTTCTTACCGAGAAACCTTGACGTACCGTGCAATGACGTGACGTTGCGTTGACGACCTGTGCGAATGCCTCCATTCGAAAGGTATTGTAGAATGTTTTGATGTTATGTGACGAGACGTGACGTCACCTGATGGCGGACGCGAGTTGGCGCTAAACAATCGACGTCGTCCCTAGATCACGTGACAATTCCAGTTTAATGTTGACAACATGCGCAGGACGCAATGCTCACTCCAGAGATATTTCTACTCTATGTCTAGCGTTTATGTCATGGAGGTAAGAATAGAGGGAGACGCCGTGACGTCACAGCTGTGAAGCTATGTGAAGCCGAGGGTAGCCATCTCAATCCGACCAAAACATTGCTGCTGTAAGCTTGTGTGCGAAGGCTTGTCGCTCACTTTTGGAAGGATTTTGCGCTGTTATGGTGACTTGTGTGGTGTTCGGATGTACGAATCGTTCTGATTGTGATGCGAAATCGAAGGGAATAACATTTCATGTGTAAGTTGTCTCGTTAAGTGTGATTTTACAACTTCATTGTGAATGAACGTGTGCTACATCGGTACTTGTGCTATAGCGTGTTTTTCTCCTGTATGATTTTAGATTTCCTAAAAATGAAAGTCGGAAAGCTCTGTGGGAGAATGCCGTGAGGAGGAAGAATTGGCGTGCGTCTAAATGGAGCACTATATGTTCTCAGCATTTCCGAGAAGAGGACATAGACCGAACTTCCCTTTCAACAGTAAGGCTCCGAGAAAATGCTGTACCATCAGTTTTCCCTACACACCCAAAACATTTGCAAAAGGTATGTTAATTCAAAGAATTAAATTCTTAGTTTTCAAGTTCACGTTTCAATATAATACGTACGTATCGTCGATAATCGAAGTGTTGAGTAACTCACTTTGTCTTCATCATGTACCAAATTAAAAGCTAACACTACATTAACTGGCCTAAACAGGACACTGTGTAGATTTGCCATTCTGTGTACCGTATTTCAGTAAATATTGGTGGTAATGAACAGTGTTTCCCAGTAGTGTAACGTAACTGAAATGTCCCAGTACGTTTTACAAACAAGATGTACACTCCTGGAAATGGAAAAAAGAACACATTGACACCGGTGTGTCAGACCCACCATACTTGCTCCGGACACTGCGAGAGGGCTGTACAAGCAATGATCACACGCACGGCACAGCGGACACACCAGGAACCGCGGTGTTGGCCGTCGAATGGCGCTAGCTGCGCAGCATTTGTGCACCGCCGCCGTCAGTGTCAGCCAGTTTGCCGTGGCATACGGAGCTCCATCGCAGTCTTTAACACTGGTAGCATGCCGCGACAGCGTGGACGTGACCCGTATGTGCAGTTGACGGACTTTGAGCGAGGGCGTATAGTGGGCATGCGGGAGGCCGGGTGGACGTACCGCCGAATTGCTCAACACGTGGGGCGTGAGGTCTCCACAGTACATCGATGTTGTCGCCAGTGGTCGGCGGAAGGTGCACGTGCCCGTCGACCTGGGACCGGACCGCAGTGACGCACGGATGCACGCCAAGACCGTAGGATCCTACGCAGTGCCGTAGGGGACCGCACCGCCACTTCCCAGCAAATTAGGGACACTGTTGCTCTTGGGGTATCGGCGAGGACCATTCGCAACCGTCTCCATGAAGCTGGGCTACGGTCCCGCACACCGTTAGGCCGTCTTCCGCTCACGCCCCAACAT
Organism: Schistocerca serialis cubense; assembly: GCF_023864345.2. NCBI lineage: Eukaryota > Metazoa > Arthropoda > Insecta > Orthoptera > Acrididae > Schistocerca > Schistocerca serialis. Next base: position 186,788,199 of record NC_064648.1, read on the forward strand.
CGTGCAGCCCGCCTCCAATGGTGTCGCGACAGGCGTGAATGGAGGGACGAATGGAGACGTGTCGTCTTCAGCGATGAGAGTCGCTTCTGGCTTGGTGCCAATGATGGTCGTATGCGTGTTTGGCGCCGTGCAGGTGAGCGCCACAATCAGGACTGCATACGACCGAGGCACACAGGGCCAACACCCAGCATCATGGTGTGGGAAGCGATCTCCTACACTGGCCGTACATCGCTGGTGATCGTCGAGGGGACACTGAATAGTGCACGGTACATCCAAACCGTCATCGAACCCATCGTTCTACCATTCCTAGACCGGCAAGGGAACTTGCTGTTCCAACAGGACAGTGCACGTCCGCATGTATCCCGTGCCACCCAACGTGCTCTAGAAGGTGTAAGTCAACTACCGTGGCCAGCAAGATCTCCGGATCTGTCCCCCATTGAGCATGTTTGGGACTGGATGAAGCGTCGTCTCACGCGGTCTGCACGTCCAGCACGAACGCTGGTCCAACTGAGGCGCCAGGTGGAAATGGCATGGCAAGCCGTTCCACAGGACTACATCCAGCATCTCTACGATAGTCTCCATGGGAGAATAGCAGCCTGCATTGATGCGAAAGGTGGATATACACTGTGCTAGTGCCGACATTGTGCATGCTCTGTTGCCTGTGTCTATGTGCCTGTGGTTCTGTCAGTGTGATCATGTGATGTATCTGACCCCAGGAATGTGTCAATAAAGTTTCCCCTTCCTGGGACAATGAATTCACGGTGTTCTTATTTCAATTTCCAGGAGTGTATTTATGGGGCTTTGGAGGGAGGGTATAGCTAACTTAGTTTTCAGTTTCTATTATTTAGTTTGTGATACACGTTTATTACTAAATTAACAAAATTGTATCGTTTACATTGAAGGCTAGCTATTCGAAATATTACATTAAAAACTATTTTTAATCAGAAGAAACGAGGAATTTCGCCTTTACGAGATTTGATTTTAAACAAAAACTTTGAAACAACCAATCTGATGACGTTACATGCGTATATGGTGCAATTAGCGACTGTAATACACGCAGCGCTATAGCACACTGGCAGTGTTTCGGTCAGAGTGTCATGGCAGCGAGCCACGCCCCCATGGCTTCAAAACGTAGTACGGCTGGGATACGTAGCGCCATCTCCCCTTGTTCTTACCTCCATGGTTTATGTTTACCGATATGAACAGTCACTTCTTACAGAGATAAAGCCATACAGCGTTGGAAAACAAAACACTGTCTAATTCCAGAAAGATACCCTGCCTGCAGCCAGCGAGCGGCGCCGTCAGAGATGACACACCAAGTCGCTACGGCCGTTTACGCGGCGCGTCAACTTTGCACCGATAAAAAACACACTTAGAATTCACTTAGAAGGGTGAATCTTGATTTGTTTTATTCAGAAAACTCCAAATAATTTTATAATGAAAAAAAAAACAAAAAAATGTTAATTTTGTCATTTTCATCGTTCCGGCTCCCCTTAATGCGGAAAGAAAATTTTGCGTCTCTGCGTCGGATGACCAGCGCTTCGTTGACTGCCATCCAAACAAATTCCGCTGGAGGGTGAAACGCTGCGCCCAAATTGTCCAGCTGACTGGGAGAGAGGTTTCCGCGTTGGGGGCTGCAGATCCGACTTGAAATGGGTGGGCAGTGGGGTCTGGGACGGACAGTGGCGAGAACAAGTGGGCGGTTCTGGGTGGGGGCGACGGTGAGGGGTTGTAAAGTGCGCCCACCCGCGAAGGGACGAACGAATAGGCGGCGCATTCAGCGGAGGCTTGAAAAGAGCCGCCAGCCGTGCTGTGTTGTCGCATGCTAATCGACTGCTGCGGGCGAGGCGAGAGGAACACAGGCCACGTGTCCTGCACGCGTCCCGCATTAGAGGGGGAGGGGGGGTAACTAGCAGGTGCCCCATTCAACCTCCCCTGTGATGCAGCTTGGTGGTGCCTTCTGTCTGGACAGACACGGCACGTACTCTGATCGAAAAAATAAATTTAAAAAATCCCGGCAGCAAGAAATAATAAATGTGGAGTAATGATATTTCTCGAATACACATGTAAGTGGCTAACACTGGAAGATGTCTGCTCGAGAAAAGCCATTGCAAATGTGGAATGCAGGTACATAATGTGGCGTTCACTGTGTCATTCAGTGGTTCGGTATTGAACTAATTTGTAAATGAAAATGATAATCTTATTTTATTACATTGAGTAATTACTAAACTGGTAGAAGCTGACCTCGCAGAGATGATCAGTTTGGATTCCGTAGAAATGTTGGAACACGTGAGGCAATACTAAGATTAAGGAAAGGCAAACCTACGTTTCTAGCATTTGTAGACTTAGAGAAAGCTTTTGACAATGTTGACTGGAGTACTCTCAAATTCTGAAGGTGGCAGGGGAAAAATACAGGGAGCAAAAGGCTATTTTCAATTTGTAAAGAAATCAGATGGCAGTTATAAGAGTCGAGGGACATGAAGGGGAAGCAGGGGTTGGGAAGGGAGTGAGACAGGGTTGCAGTCTCTCCCCGATGTTATTCAATCTTTATATTGAGCAAGCAATAAAGGAAACAAAAGAAAAGTTCGGAGTAGGTATTAAAATCCATGGAGAAGAAATAAAAACTTTGAGGTTTGCCGATGACATTGTAATTCTTTTAGAGACAGCAAAGGACTTGGAAGAGCAGTTGAACGGATTGGACAGTGTCTTGAAAGGAGGGTATAAGACGAACATCAACAAAAGCAAAACGAGGATAATGGAATGTAGTCGAATCAAGTCGGGTGATGCTGAGGGAACTATATTAGGAAATGAGACACTTAGAGTAGTAAAGGAGTGTTGCTATTTGGGGAGCAAAATAACTGATGACGGTCGAAGTAGAGAGGATATAAAATGTAGACTGGCAATGACAAGGAAAGCGTTTCTGAAGAAGAGAAATTTGTTAACATCGAGTATAGATTTAAGTGTCAGGAAGTCGTTTCTGAAAGTATTTGTATGGAGTGTAGCCATGTATGGAAGTGAAACATGGACGATAAATAGTTTGGACAAGAAGAGAATAGAAGCTTTCGAACTGTTGTGCTACAGAAGAATGTTGAAGATTAGATGGGTAGATCACATAACTAATGAGGAGGTATTGAATAGAATTGGGGAGAAGAGGAGTTTGTGGCACAACTTGACTAGAAGAAGGGATCGGTTGGTAGGACATGTTCTGAGGCATCAAGGGATCACCAACTTAGTACTGGAGGGCAGCGTGGAGGGTAAAAATCGCAGAGGGAGACCAAGAGATGAATACACTAAGCAGATTCAGAAGGCTGTAGGCTGCAGTAAGTACTGGGAGATGAAGAAGCTTGCATGGAGAGCTGAATGGAGAGCTGCATCAAACCAGTCTCAGGACTGAAGACCACAACAGCAACAATTACTAAATAATTTTTCTCCCGGCTAAAGATTTGGTCAAGTTGCTAAAGAACTCCAAGTTAACGTCGTGTTAAAAGTGTTGTCTGTTAGTTGTGTAAGTGTCACTAAATCACAGTTGATACAACCGATTCTATACAAGTATTGATTATGATGGAAGCAGTTATATTCAGCAAAATGATCATGAAAACCACCGAATATCAGCCGCACACAACACTGACGTATGTTACCTGAAACAATATTCTTCGCAACTCGTGCGTAATTAATTTCGGCTCCATACACCAGCTAGAAAAGTTTGTTATAACGATCGTGCTATGACCACTGTTATTAAAGAACCAATCTGATTCGAATTATTTTCATTAGAATGAGTTCGGGACCACCGGTGCACATTTATTTTTACACATTTGTATTACCTTCGGCATTTACGTCTGCAGGGTTGCGTAGTTCGAAATTGCCGCTGAGATAATTGTTAAGATGGCGGCAGACAATTGATAGAGACTTTCTATTGTTAGAGCAAATAAGGTGAGTATTCGAAATGCTTATTAAGCTTTACTTTCGTATTGTGTACTATTTAGACTTCATCAAGCAAACATTTGAGTTTTTTCTAAGGAAAACACAGACAAAAACGCGATTCAAATCGCTATCATCAATGGCTGCGCTCCTTGCAGCGGAAAGAAATAATTAACACAGATAATGCTTACTGAGAGAGGAATTAAAGTTACAAATAATTATTCACTCATATTTATAATAATAATGAACTCTATTCTCAAGTAATAATTAACAAATATTTACAATTTCTTAATAGACCTCAGTTTGATATGCGTCCGCAACCTACAAAAGCCAACCAACAAAAGGTAAAAACAAAGGAAGACAAACGCAGATCATAAAAGGAATTTACAATTATAATTGTCTTTGTATGGTACATATCCATATGTCCAATTACATCATAAAATATTATATAAATAATTAATATTTATCATTTTTTTCACTATTTTTCCATATGTAGAATAGATAATGTTTACAACTGTTACAGGCATAATTTCCTCTCGTCGCACTGTAGCTAAAATTTATCTCGTGGATGTTACAATAAGTAATCAATGTAGTGGCCAGAATGTTGAATCAAGCTTGCAGCCGTTCATGCATTGTGTTATTACGCCCCGACAGCTGAGTAGTCAGCGTGACGCATTGCCGTCCTACGGGCCCGGGTTCGATTCCCGGCTGGGCCGGGATTTTCTCTCAGGGAATTGGTGTCGTGTTGTCTTCATCATCATTTCATCCCCATCCGGCGCGCAGGTCTCCCAATGTGGCGTCGAATGTAAAAAGATCTGCACCAAGGCGGCCGGACCTGCCCCGTAAGGGGCCTACCGGCCAATGACACCAAACGCTCATTTCCATTTCCGTGCACTGGTACAGGTGCCGAATGGCAGTTTCTGGGATGATTTTTCCTGGCCTGTTGCACTCGCTCGGTCAATACAGGTACGGTTAATGATGGTTACGGATGACGCTGGAGTAATCGCTCTATGATGTCCGATACGTGTTCGATTGGAGACGCATCTGGTGATGGAGCATTCCAAGGCCAAACACGTCGACACTCTGCATAGCATGTTGGGTTACATCAGCAGTAGATGGGCGAGCGTTATCCTGTTGGAAAACGCCCCTGGATTGCTGTCCATGAATGGCAGCACAACAGGTCAGACCACTAGACTGACGTACAGACTTGCAGTCAGGGTGCGTGGATTGACCACGCGACTGCTCCTGCTGTCATACAAAATCGCACCCCACACCATGACTCCAGGTATACGAGGGGCGTTTGAAAAGCCTGTGGAAAAATGAAACCTACTTACGTGTTTGGGGTAAACCCTTATTATTTTTCGACATAGTCTCCTTTTAAACTTATACACTTGGTCCAACGCTGTTCCCCTCCGAATAACAGGAATTGTCCAAGTCAGCAAAATAGCTATTAGTTGCTGCAATCATCTCCGTGTTTGAATAAAACCTTTGTCCCGCCAGCCATTTCTTCAAATTGGGGAAAAAAGAGTACTCCGAGCGAGCCAAGTCTGGAGAATAGGGGGATGTGAAACGAGTTGGAATCCTGTTTCCATTAATTTTGCGACCACAACTGCTGAGGTGTGTGCTGGTGCATTGTCGTGATGGAAAAGGACTTTTTTGCGGTCCAATCGCCGACGTTTCTCTCGCAGCTCGGTTTTCAAACGGTCCAGTAACGATCAAGAGCCATGGACCCTGCCGTTGGTGGGGAGGCTTGCGTGCCTCAGCGATACAGATGGCCGTACCGTAGGTGCAACCACAACGGAGGGGTATCTGTTGAGAGGCCAGACAAACGTGTGGTTCCTGAAGAGGGGCAGCAGCCTTTTCAGTAGTTGCAGGGGCAACAGTCTGGATCATTGACTGATCTGGCCTTGTAACACTAACCAAAACGGCCTTGCTGTGCTGGTACAGCGAACGGCTGAAAGCAAGGGGAAACTGCAGCCGTAATTTTTCCCGACGGCATGCAGCTTTACTGTATGATTAAATGATGATGACGTCCTCTTGGGAAAACATTCCGGAGGTAAAATAGTCCCCCATTCGGATCTCCGGGCGGCAACTACTCAAGAGGACGTCGTTATCAGAAGAAAGAAAACTGATTTTCTACGGATCGGAGTGTGGAATGTCAGATCCCTTAATCGGGCAGGTAGGTTAGAAAATTTAAAAAGGGAAATGGATAGGTTAAAGTTAGATATAGTGGGAATTAGTGAAGTTCGGTGGCAGGAGGAACAAGACTTTTGGTCACGTGAATACACGGTGAAAATACACGGTTATAAATACAAAATCAGATAGGGGTAATGCCGGAGTAGGTCTATTAACGAATAAAAAAATAAGAGTGCGGGTAAGCTACTACAAACAGCATAGTGAACGCATCATTGTGGCCAAGATAGACGCGAAGCCCACGCCTACTACAGTAGTACAAGTTTATATGCCAACTAGCTCCGCAGATGATGAAGAAATTGATGAAATGTATGATGAGATAAAAGAAATTATTCAGGTAGTGACTGGAATTCAAATGTAAGAAAAGGGAGAGAAGGAAACATCGTAGGTGAATATGGATTGGGGCTAAGAAATGAAAGAGGAAGCCGCCTGGTCGAATTATACACAGAACATAACTTAATTATAGCTAACACTTGGTTCAAGAATCATAAAAGGGGGTTGAATACATGGTAGAAGCCTGGAGATACTAACAGGTTTCAGACAGATTATATAATGGTAAGACAGAGATTTAGGAACCAGGTTTCAAATTGTAAGACATTTCCAGGGGCAGATGTGGACTCTGACCACAATCTATTGGTTATGAACTGTAGATTAAAACTGAAGAAACCGCGAAAAGGTGGGAATTTAAGGAGATGGGACCTGGATAAACTGAAAGAACCAGAGGTTGTACAGGGCTTCAGGGAGAGCATAAGGGAACAATTGACAGGAATGGGGGAAAGAAATACAGTAGAAGAAGAATGGGTAGCTCTGAGGGATGAAGTAGTGAAGGAAGCAGAGGATCAAGTAGGTAAAAAGACGAGGACTAGTAGACATCCTTGGGAAGAGAAGAAATATTGAATTTAACTGATGAAAGGAGAAAATATAAAAATGCAGTAAATGAAGCAGGCAAAAAGGAATACAAACGTCTCAAAAATGAGATCGACAGGAAGTGCAAAATGGCTAAGCAGGAATGGCTAGAGGACAAATGTACGGATGTAGAGGCTTATCTCACTAGGGGTAAGATACATACTGCCTACAGGAAAATTAAAGAGACCTTTGGAGAAACGAGAACGACTTGGATGGATACCAAGAGCTCAGATTGAAACCCAGTTCTAAGTAAAGAAGGGAAAGGAGAAAGGTGGAAGTAGTTTATAGAGAGTTTGGCAGATCACTGAAAGACCTGAGTCAAAACAAGGTCCCGGCAGTGGACAACATTCCACTAGAACTAATGGCAGACTTGGGAGAGCCGGTCCTGAGAAAACTCTACCATCTGGTGAGCAAGATGTATGTGACAGGCGAAATACCCTCAGACTTCAAGAAGAATATAATAATTCCAATCCCAAAGAAAGCAGGTGTTGACAGATGTGAAAATTACCGAACTGTCAGTTTAATAAGACACGGCTGCAAAATACTAACGCGAATTCTTTACAGACGAATGGTAAAACTGGTAGAAACCGACCTCGGGGAAGATCAGATTAGATTCCGTAGAAATGTTGGAACACGTGAGGGAATACTGACCTTACGACTTATCTTAGAAGAAAGATGATGGAAATACAAGAAAGGTTCAGGAGTGGAATTAAAATTCAAGGTCAAATGGTATCAGTGATACGATTCGCTGACGACATTGCTATCCCGAGTGAAAGTGGAGAAGAATTAGGTGATCTAGTGAATCGAATGAACAATCTAGTAAGGACCGATTATCGACTGACCGTAAATCGAAGAAAGACGAGGGTAATGAGAAGTAGTAGAAATGAGAACAGCGAGGAACTTAACATGAGGAATGATGATCACGAAGTCAATGAAGTTAAGAAACTCTGCTACCTAGGCAGCAAAATAACCAATGACGGACGGTGCAAGGCGGTCATCAAAAGCAGACTCGCTATGGCAAAAAGGGAATTCCTGGCCAAGAGAAGTCTGCTAGAATCAATCAGTGGTCTTAATTGTAGGAAGAAATTTCTGAGAATGTACGTCTGGAGCACAGCATCTAGTGAAACATGGACAATGGGAAAACTAGAAGAAGAGAATGGAAGCATTTGAGATGTGGGGCTAGAGACGAATGTTGAAAATTAGGTGGACTGATAGGGTAAGGAATGAGGAGGTTCTACGCAGAATCGGAGAGGAAAGGAATATGTGGAAAACACTGATAAGGAGAAGGGACAGGATGATAGGACATCTGCTAAGACATCAGGGAACGACTTCCATGGTACTAGAGGGAGCTGTAGAGGGCAAAAACTGTAGAGGAACACAGAGATTGGAATACGTCAAGCAAATAATTGGGGACGTAGGTTGCAAGTGCTACTCTGAGATGAAGAGGTTAGCACAGCAAAGGAATTCGTGGCGGGCCGCATCAAACCAGTCAGTAGACTGGTGACAAAAAAAAAAAAAAAAGAAAATACATACCTCACGAGGCAAAGAACGAAATTTAGTCCTATACTAAGCCAACGAAATTGTCTAGGAGGGTTTCCTGAGCTACAGCAAGAGCAGAAGAGGAGCATGTGAGAATTTTTCATCTACTCCAAGATGATAATGGAAATGTTTCAGTACATCCTTTAAGGTATTCAGCATCAAATTATGCAATTTTAAGATTTCAGACAACTGTACCATCTGTGGACCTTTGTTTGGCTTTAATATAGAGGTAAGTTGCACACACGTTTAATGGTCTCAAAAAAAATTGTAACAACGGACAGCTTTTTGCAATTTGTACATACTCTACGAGAAAGAAGGACTCACAACGGACCAATTATCCGAATGGGACGGAAATAGGTACAACTACATCAACATGATTACTCTGCAATTCACATTTAAGTGCTTGGCAGAGGGTTCACCGAACCGCAATCATACTATCTCCCTACCATTCCACTCCCGAAGAGCGCGCCGGAAAAACGAACACCTAAACCTTTCTGTTCGAGCTCTGATTTCTCTTATTTTATTTTGATCATCATTCCTACCTATGTAGGTTGGGCTCAACAAAATATTTTCGCATTCGGAAGAGAAAGTTGGTGACTGAAATTTCGTAAACAGATCTCGCCGCGACGAAAAACGTCTTTGCTTTAATGACTTCCATCCCAACTCGCGTATCATATCTGCCACACTCTCTCCCCTATTACGTGATAATACAAAACGAGCTGCCCTTTTTTGCACCCTTTCGATGTCCTCCGTCCATCCCACCTGGTAAGGATCCCACACCGCGCAGCAATATTCTAACAGAGGACGAACGAGTGTAGTGTAAGCTGTCTCTTTAGTGGACTTGTTGCATCTTCTAAGTGTCCTGCCAATGAAACGCAACCTTTGGCTCGCCTTCCCCACAATATTATCTATGTGGCCTTTCCAACTGAAGTCGTTCGTAATTTTAACACCCAGGTACTTAGTTGAATTGACAGCCTCGAGAATTGTACTATTTATCGAGTAATCGAATTCCAACGGATTTCTTTTGGAACTCGTGTGGATCACCTCACACTTTTCGTTATTGAGCGTCAACTGCCACCTGCCACACTATACAGCAATATTTTCTAAATCGCTTTGCAACTGATACTGGTCTTCGGATGACCTTACTAGATGGTAAATTACAGCATTATCTGCGAACAACCTAAGAGAACTGCTCAGATTGTCACCCAGGTCATTTATATAGATCAGGAACATCAGAGGTCCCAGGACGCTTCCCTGGGGAACACCTGATATCACTTCAGTTTTACTCGATGATTTGCCGTCTATTACAACGAACTGCGTCCTTCCTGACAGGAAATCACGAATCCAGTCGCACAACTGAGACGATACCCCATAGGCGCGCAGCTTGATTAGAAGTCGCTTGTGAGGAACGGTGTCGAAAGCTTTCCGGAAATCTAGAAATACGGAACCAATCTGAGATCCCCTGTCGATAGCGGCCAATTCTTCGTGCGAATTAAGAGCTAGCTGTGTTGCACAAGAACGATGTTTTCTGAAACCGTGCTGATTACGTATCAATAGATCGTTCCCTTCGAGGTGATTCAAAATTGTTTGAATACAGTATATGCTCCAAAACCCTACTGCAAACCGACGTCAGTGATATAGGTCTGTAGTTCTTTGGATTACTCCTACTACCCTTCTTCAACACTGGTGCGACCTGCGCAATTTTCCAATCTGTAGGTACAGATCTATCGGTGAGCGAGCGGTTGTATATGAGTGCTAAGTAGGGAGCTATTGTCTCAGCGTAATCTGAAAGGAACCTAATCGGTATACCATCTGGACCTGAAGACTTGCCCGTATCAAGCGATTTGAGTTGCTTCGCAATCCCTAAGGTATGTACTTCTGAGAAAGTCATGCTAGTAGCAGTTCGTGTTTCAAATTCTGGAATTTTCCATTCGTCTTCCCTGGTGAAGGAATTTCGGAAAACTGCGTTCAATAACTCCGCTTTAGCGGCACAGTCGTCGGTAAGAGTACCATAGGCACTGCGCAGCGAAGGTATTGACTGCGTCTTGCCGCTTGTGTACTTTGCATACGACCAGAATTTCTTCGGATTTTCTACCAAATTTCGAGACAATGTTTCGTTGTGGAACCTATTAAAGGCATCTCGCATTGAAGTCCGTGGCAAATTTCGCACGTCTGTAAATTTTAACCAATCTTCGGGATTTCGCAAGCTTTTTCCGTTGCCTCTGCAACAGCGTTCGGACCTGATGCAACGTAGTGTACAGGCAAACAAAAGTTTATGATTTCAGAAAAATTAAGCGATTTATTCAAGAGAGAGAGCTTTTCGCAAGTCAGTAACGCATCGGTCCACCTCTGCCTGCTATGCAAGTAGTTATTAGGCTCGGCATCGATTGAGAGAGTTGTTGAGTGTCCTCCTGGGTGGTGGGCCAAAACTGTCCAGTTGGCGGTCAAAATCTCGGGGTGGTTGGAGGGCCCTTACCATAATACTCCAGACGTACTCAATTGGGCAGAGATCCGGCGGCATTGCTGCCCAATGCAGGGTTAGGAAAGCACTAGAAACTCCGACCGTGTGTGGGCGGCCATTATCTTGCTGAGATGTAAGTGCAGGATGGTTTGCCGTAGGTAGAATATCGTCGACGAACAGCCGTGTTGTAAGCATACCTCGGATGATAATCAAAAGGACCCCATGTTGTTGTTGTTGTTGTGGTCTTCAGTCCTGAGACTGGTTTGATGCAGCTCTCCATGCTACTCTATCCTGTGCAAGCTTCTTCATCTCCCAGTACCTACTGCAACCTACTTTCTTCTGAATCTGCTTAGTGTATTCATCTCTTGGTCTCCCCCTACGATTTTTACCCTCCACGCTGCCCTCCAGCACTAAATTGGTGATCCCTTGATGCCTCAGAACATGTCCTACCAACCGATTCCTTCTTCTGGTCAAGTTGTGCCACAAACTTCTCCTCTCCCCAATCCTATTCAATACTTCCTCATTAGTTATGTGATCTACCCATCTAATCTTCAGCATTCTTCTGTAGCACCACATTTCGAAAGCTTCTATTCTCTTCTTGTCCAAACTATTTACCGTCCATATTTCACTTCCATGCATGGCTGCACTCCATACAAATACTTTCAGAAATGACTTCCTGACACTTAAATCTATACTCGATGTTAACAAATTTCTCTTCTTCACAAACGCTTTCCTTGCCTTTGCCAGTCTACATTTTATATCCTCTCTACTTCGACCATCATCAGTTATTTTGCTCGCCAAATAGCAAAACTCCTTTACTACTTTAAATGTCTCATTTCCCAATCTAATTCCCTCAGCATCACCCAACTTAATTCGACTACATTCCACGATCCTCGTTTTGCTTTTGTTGATGTTCATCTTATATCCTCCCTTCAAGACACCATCCATTCCGTTCAACTGTTCCTCCAAGTCCTTTGCTGTCTCTGACAGAATTACAATGTCATCGGCGAACCTCAACGTTTTTATTTCTTCTCCATGGATTTTAATACCTACTCCGAATTTTTCTTTTGTTTCCTTTACTGCTTGCTCAATATACAGATTGAATGACATCGGGGAGAGGCTACAACCCTGTCTCACTCCCTTCCCAACCACTGCTTCCCTTTCATGCCCCTCGACTCTTATAACTGCCATCTGCTTTCTGTACAAATTTTAAATAGCCTTTCGCTCCCTGTATTTTACCCCTGCTACCTTCACAATTTGAAAGAGAGAATTCCAGTCGTTGTCGAAAGCTTTCTCTAAGTCTACACATGCTAGAAACACAGGTTTGCCTTTCATTAATATGTTTTCTAAGATAAGTCGTAAGGTCAGTATTGCCTCACGTGTTCCAGTCTTTCTACGGAATCCAAACTGATCTTCCCCGAGGTCGGCTTCTACTAGTTTTTCCATTCGTCTGTAAAGAATTCGTGTTAGTATTTTGCAGCTGTGTCTTATTAAACTGATAGTTCGGTAATTTTCACATCTGTCAAGGCCTGCTTTCTTTGGGATTGGAATTATTATATTCTTCTTGAAGTCTGAGGGTATTTGGACCCCAGTAGGAAAAAAATAACAGCCCATACTGTAACTCCTGGTTGCCGGGGCGTACAGCGGACGACAGTGAGGTTGGCTTCCCACCGCTCTCCGAGGCGTCTCCACACGAGTGTTCTGACAGGAATCTCATTAAATTGAGCAGAATTATCTTCAGTGATGAGTCCCGGTTCGAACTGTGTCCCGACAACCAGGAGTCATGGTCTGGGGAGCCATTTCGTTTCACAGCAGGAACTCTTTGGTAGTCATCTGCGGCGCCCTCATAGCACAGTGGTACAAAGCGCGACAGTCTACGCCCCGTTTCGTTGCCCTCCGTGGCAAGCCATACAGGGCTTCTATTTCAGCAAGACAACGCCCGCCCGCACATGGCGAGAGTTTCTACTGCGTTCCTCCGTGTTTGTCAAACCGTACCTTGGCCAGCATGGTCGCCAGATCTCTCTCCAACTGAGAATGGAGGATTATGGGCAGGGTCCCTCCAACCACATCGAGATTTAGACGATCTAACGCTCTAACTGGAAAGAATTTGGCACATCGCTCAAACAACTTTATTAATCAGTACGAAGCCGAATAACTGCTTGCATAAAGGTCAGATATGGACCGACGCATTACTGACTTGCTCAGTTGAATAAATCATCCAATTTTTTTGTTCGGGAAATAGTAATCATTTGTTTGTACATCAGGTCTGCTGATTTGCTTCGCATTCGGATAATTCCTTCATGGTGCGTCGTTTTTTTATTTGCCTTAGAGTGCATATTTTATACGGGACAGATACCCTGTATTCTTCTTTTGCCGACCGAGCGAGGTGGCGCAGTGGTTAGACACTGGACGCGCATTCGGGAGGACGACGGTTCAATCCCGCGTCCGGCCATCCTGATTTAGGTTTTCCGTGATTTCCCTAAATCGCTCCAGGCAAATGCCGGGATGGTTCCTTTCAAAGGGCACGGCCGACTTCCGTCCCCGTCCTTCCCTATTCCGATGAGACCGATGACCTCGCTGTCTGGTCTGCTTCCCCAAAACAACCCCAACCCCCTTCTTTTGCCCGTGCCTTTGGCCCGCAGTTTTGGTGCAGGGTCGGCATGGTTACGATCGGATTTGGCATGGCTAGTATGAAGGGGTGACCGGATGCCCCTCCTGCCACCACCACCGTACGGAATCAGGGTACCCTAGCTGTTTGCGTTTAGTGTAAACCGTGATGCTGTAGTATACGGAGAAGTTGCAGCATTAGAAAATTGCAGCGAAATGCAGGAAGATCTGCAGCGGATAGGTACTTGGTGCAGGGAGTGGCAACTGTCCCTTAGCATAGACAAATGTAATGTATTGCGAATACATAGAAAGAAGGATCCTTTACTGTATGATTATATGATAGCGGAACAAACACTGGTTGCAGTTACTCCTGTAAAATACCTGGGAGTATGCGTACGGAACGATTTGAAGTGGAATGGTCGTATAAAATTAATTGTCGGTAAGGCGGGTACCAGGTTGAGATTCATTGGGAGAGTCCTTAGAAAATGTTGTCCATCAACAAAGGAGGTGGCTTACAAAACACTCGTTCGACCTATACTTGAGTATTGCTCATCAGTGTGGGATCTGTACCAGGCAGGGTTGACACAGGAGATACACAAGATCCAAAGAAGAGCGGCGCGTTTCGTCACAGGGTTATTTGGTAAGCGTGATAGTGTTACGGAGATGTTTAGCAAACTCGAGTGGCAGACTTTGCAAGAGGGGCGCTCTGCATAAGCGATGTAGCTTGCTGTCCAGGTGTCGAGAGGGTGCGTTTCTGGATGCGGTATCGAATATATTGCTTCCCCCTACTTATACGTCCCGAGGACATCACGAGTGTAAAATTAGAGAGATTCGAGCGCGCACGGAGGCTTTCCGGCAGTCGTTCTTCCCGCGAACCGTACGCGACTGGAACAGGAAATGGAGGTAATGACAGTGGCACGTAAATTGCCCTCCCCCACACACCGTTCGGTGGCTTGCGGAGTATAAATGTCGATGTAGAAGTAGATGTAGTCTTACAGGATCTTTTTTAGGCCGCAGCGATGTCGGAAATTTGATGTTTTACGAGATTCCTGATATCAGCGGTGCACACGGGAACATCCCCGACTTCATCGCTACCTCGGAGACGGTGTGTCCCATCGCTCGTGCGCCGACTGTAACACCACGTTCAAACTGACTTAAATCTTGAGAACAGCCGTTGTAGCAGCAGCAACAGATCTAACAACTGCAAAAGACACTTGTCTTATAGAGGCGTTGCCGACTGCAGCGCCTTATTCTGCCTGCTTAGATATCTCTCTATTGGAATACGCATGCCTGTACCAGTTTCTTTGGCGCTTCACTCTATGCGCAAAGTAGAAAGCGGCTTTATTCAAAGAGTTTCTGACGAACGTCCCTTTTGTTTCACAACTACTCTAGACAACCGATACACGTATTTGTTGACATCTCTATCGTCTGTGAGTCTTTAGCGTGTGGTAGTCTTTGTGTTCGAGATTTGAAGTGGAATGATCGCATAAAATTAATTGTTGGTAGGGCGGGTACCAGGTTGAGATTCATTGGCAGAGTCCTTAGAAAATGTAGTCCATCAACAAAGGAGGTGGCTTACAAAACACTCGTTCGACCTATACTTGAGTATTGCTCATCAGTGTGGGATCTGTACCAGGTGGGGTTGACACAGGGGATACACAAGAGCCAAAGAAGAGCGGCGCGTTTCGTCACAGGGTTATTTGGTAAGCGTGATAGCGTTACGGAGATGTTCAGCAAACTCGAGTAGCAGACTCTGCAAGAGAGGCGCTCTGCATCGCGGTGTAGCTCGCTGTCCAGGTTTCGAGAGGGTGTGTTTCTGGATGAGGTATCGAATATACACTAATAGGCTTCGATCTACGAACCCGCCAACAAGAACAGCAATTAACAAGAAAGTTTCAGTATCACAAACGCATGGTCTGAAAAATGGAACACATGGCAAAACCGTAACATGCCTTGCATCATACAACAGCCACCTGGTTTTGACCTACCACGCAAAACGTGGTCCACTCTAAATAGGATTAGAACTCGTCATGGCAGATGTGGTTACTCCCTGTATAAATGGGGTAAAATACCATCCCCTCAGTGTGACTGCGGAGAAAGTCAGACCATCAGCCACATTGTTGAAGAGTGTTCCAGAAGAGCCTATAATGGGAGCCCCGACGATTTCATGCTCGCAACTCCAGAGTCGATAGATTATATTAATGGACTTGATGTTTGTTTGTAATCCGTAAACTTTGTTATATTAGTAATGTTGGTTTGCAATTATTAACGTTCGTTATATTAGTGATTTGTCTGTTTGTTTCTTACATGTCTGTATTGCCATACGATAAATAATAATAATCGAATATATTGCTTCCCCCTACTTATACCTCCCGAGGAGATCACGAATGTAAAATTAGAGAGATTCGAGCGCGCGCGGAGGCTTTCCGGCAGTCGTTCTTCCTGCGAACCGTACGCGAGTGGAACAGTAAAGGGAGGTAATGACAGTGGCACGTAAAGTGCCCTCCGCCACACACCGTTGGGTGGCTTGCGGAGTTTAAATGTAGATGTAGGGTGAACATGTTTCAAATGTCTGCGAGTCGTGTAACTGTGGCGGGACATGGGGACCAGCCCAGTATTCACCTAGTGGTATCTGGAAAACCGCCTAAAAACCACACCCAGGCTGGCCGGCACACCGGCCGCCGTCTTTAATCCGCTAGCCGGATTCGATCCGGAGCCGGCGCGCCTACCCGAGTCCAGGAAGCAGCGCATTAGCGCTCTCGGCTAACCTGGCGGGTTAACACATACCTCGTTTCTGCGAAATTTGGCGGCTTGATGCCCGTGGGCAGCGTAGGCATCGCATTATTTTCCCTAATGTAATGACCTGTTCTCGTTCACAAGGGCTTTAAATTTCTCCTCGGCCGTGTGTGCGACGACCTTTTTTGTCACACGTATCTTCAAACTCAGCCTGTGCATTTCCAAATCGAAACTTTCTTCACGGCTGGCTGTGAGACACGGTCATTAAATGAGCCGTTTGCGAGACAATCGTGAATTTCTGATAACGAGCAATCACCGACTTTACGTGAACACCCTGTCGAGCCCGATTGTGTGGACTGTCAACTCTAGGCGCTGAAAGCGATATCATTTAAGTGAATAGAATCAGACTCAATTCTCAAAGCTGATCAAAGGCTACAAAAATTTCAGTATAATGTGTTTATATGAGGGAAAAATTATCAGTACATACGAGGAACGTTTGAAATTTCCGTGTAAAGTCCGAGAGATGGACCAACCAGCGCTTATCGAGGTCATGTTTAGTTAGTAGCATCTTTGGAAAGAACGCACACCAAGTTGCACCCATATTGGTCTATTTATTTGTGTTTGGCATTCAAGGAAGTCGAGTAATTGTCAAAAAATGGACGAAAAACAGTTTCGAGTGGTGATTAAACATTACTTTATCAAAGGCAAAACGCCTCAGGAGACTAAAGAGAAGCTTGGTAAACATTGCGGTGTCTCTGCAACTTCGATTACAACAGTTTATAAGTGGTTTCAAAATTTTCGGAGTGGCCATATTGGCACAAGTGATGCTGAACGTTCTGGACGCCCTGTGGAGGTTACGACTCCAGAAATCATTGATAAAATCCGTGATACGGTGATGGATGACAGAAGAGTTAAGGTGCGTGAGATTGCTAGTGCTGTGGGCATCTCGAATGAACGGGTACATAATATTCTCCACAAACATTTGGACATGAGAAAGCTATCCGCAAGATGGGTTCCGCGATTGCGCAAGCTTGACCAAAAACTGAATCGTGTGAAGTGTTGCAAGGATGGTTTGCAGCTATTCAGGAAGAATCCGCAGGACTTCAAGCGTCGTTTCGCCACTGTGGATGAAACATGGATACATTACTATACTCCTGGGACCAAAGAACAAATTCAACAATGGGTTACCAAGGGAGAACCTGCACCAAAAAAGGCGAAGACCATTCCTTCGGCCGGGAAGGCTATGGCGACTTTCTTTTGGGATTCGCAAGGGATAATCCTCATCGACTACCTGGGAAAAGATAAAACTATTACAGGTGCATATCATTCATCGTTATTGGACCGTTTGAAAAAGTCCTTTCCATCACGACAATGCACCAGCACACACCTCAGCAGTTGTGGTCGCAAAATTAATGGAAATAGGATTCCAACTCGTTTCACATCCCCCCCCCCCCCCCCTATCCTCCAGACTTGGCTCCCTCTGACTACTGTTTGTTCCCCAATTTGAAGAAACGGCTGGTGGGATAAAGATCTTATTCAAACGAGGAGCTGATTGCAGCAAGTAATAGCTAATTTGCAGACTTGGAAGGGATCAACAAATCAGAACAGCGTTGGACGAAGTGTACAAGTCTAAGAGGAGACTATGTCGAAAAATAAAAAAAGGTTTACCTGAACACGTAAGTACTTTTTATTTTTGCACGGACTTTTTTCAGACGCCCCTTATATACTGAACAACTCTAGCAATTATACATGATTTTAATTATAGAACATTATCATTCGTATCACAGCACAATTTTTTTGTTTTCCTTTTCAGTTCCATACAATGACCATGTTTATCAATTTTCAGCTACTTTCATGACAGATTTTCTAAACTTTGGTACTGGTGACATATCTTCACATATAACATACAACAGATGTAGTTAAACAATATTTTATTTTTCATACGTCAATATGAAGTTACAATATTTTTGTATTTCCGTCCACACTTACCAATCGAATTTGAAATAATTGGAGATTATAGACTTAAAAGGTTACTGAAAGTCATCAGAAATTTTATACTTACGTTCCTTCCAGTCTCAGTTTAATGGATGAACAGTGGAGTAGTCAATTTCTTTCTGCTTTCACTAAAAGATGTTAATCTCAGGAATTGCGATTGATGCAAAATGAAATATTTTTGTTGTTGTTGTGGTCTTCAGTCCAGAGACTGGTTTGATGCAGCTCTCCATGCTACTCTATCCTGTGCAAGCTTCTTCATCTCCCAGTACCTACTATAACCTACATCCTTCTGAATCTGGTTAGTGTATTCATCTCTTGGTCTCCCTCTACGATTTTTACCCTCCAAGCTGCCCTCCAATACTAAATTGGTGATCCCTTGATGCCTCAGAACATGTCCTACCAACCGATCCCTTCTTCTAGTCAAGTTGTGCCACAAACTCCTCTTCTCCCCAATTCTAATCAGTACCTCCTCATTACATATGTGATCTACCCATCTAATGTTCAGCATTCTTCTGTAGCACCACATTTCGAAAGCCTCTACTCTCTTCTTGTCTAAACTATTTATCGTCATGTTTCACATCCATACATGGCTACACTCGATACAAATACTTTGAGAAAAGACTTCCTGATACTTAAACCTACACCGGATGTTAACAAATTTCTCTTCTTCAGAAACGCTTTCCTTGCCATTGCCAGTCTACATTTTATATCCTCTCTACTTCGACCATCATCAGTTATTTTGCTCCCCAAATAGCAAAACTCACTTACTACTTTAAGGTTCTCATTTCCTAAGCTAATTCCCTCAGCATCACCCGACTTAATTCGACTACATTCCATTATCCTCGTTTTGGTTTTGTTGATGTTCATCTTATAGCCTCATTAAAAGGCAGGGTCCATTCCGTTCAGCTGCTCTTCCTGGTCCTTTGCTGTCTCTGACAGAATTACAATGTCACTGGAGAACCTCAATGTTTTTATTTCTCCTCCATGGATTTTAATTCCCACTCTGAATTTTTCTTTTCTTTCTTTCCCTGCTTGCTCAATATACAGATTGAACAACATCGGCGATAGGCTACAACCATGTCACACACCCTTCCCAACCACTGATTGCCTTTCATGTCTCGATCTTATAATTTTCGTCTGGTATCTGTACAAATTGTAAATAGCCTTTCGCTGCCTGTATTTTACCCCTGCCACCTTCAGAGAACTATTTTCATTTTAACATTTAATACATGAATAAGATACAGAGTTTAATTTTGATACAGAGGAATCTCTATGTACACTACTGGCCATTAAAATTGTTACACCAAGAAGAAATGCAGATGATAAACGTGTATTCATTGGAGAAATGTATTATACTAGAACTGAGATGTCATTACATTTTCACGGAATTTGAGTGCATAGATGCTGAGAAATCAGTACCGAGAACAACCACCTCTGGCCGTAATAACGGCCTTGATACGCCTGGGCATTGAGCCAAACAGAGCTGGGATGGCGTGTACAGGTACAGCTGCCCATGCAGCTTCAACACGATACCACAGTTCATCAAAAGTAGTGACTGGCGTATTGTGACGAGCCAGTTGCTCCGCCACCATTAAGCAGACGTTTTCTATTGGTGAGAGATCTGGTGAATGTGCTGGCCAGGGCAGCGGTCGAACATTTTCTGTATCCCGAAAGGCCCGTACAAGACCTGCACCATACGGTCGTGCATTATCCTGCTGAAATGTAGGGTTTCGCAGGGATCGAATGAAGGGTAGAGCCACGGGTCGTAACACATCTGAAATGTAACGTCCAATGTTCAAAGTGTCGTCAATGCTAACAAGAGGTGACCGAGATGTGTAAGCAATGGCACCCCATACCGTCACGCCGGGAGATACACGAGTATGGCGATGACGAATACACGCTTCCAGGTCCGTCGTTGAGTACACCATCGCAGGCGCTCCTGTCTGTGATGCAGCGTCAAGGGTAACCGCAGCCACGGTCTCCGATCTGATAGTCCACGCTACTGCAAACGTCGTCGAAATTTTCGTGCAGATGGTAGTTGTCTTCCAAACGTCCCCATCTGTTGACTCAGGGATCGAGACGTGTGTGCACGATCCGTTAAAGCCATGCGGATGCCTGTCATCTCGACTGCTAGTGATACGAGGCCGTTGAGATCCAGCATGGCGTTCCGTATTACCCTCCTGAACCCACCGATTCCATATTCTGCTAACAGTCATTGGATCTCGACCGACACGAGCAGCAATGTCGCGATACGATAAATCGCAATCGCGATAGGCTACAATCCAATCTTTATCAAAGTCGGATACGTCATGGTACGCATTTCTCCTCCTTACACGAGGCATCACAACAACGTTTCACCAGGCAACGCCGGTCAACTGTTCTTTGTGTATGAGAAATCGGTTGGAAACTTACCTCATGTCAGCACGTTGTAGGTGTCGCTACCGGCGCCAACCTTGTGTGAATGATTTGAAAAGCTAATCATTTGCATTTCACAGCATCTTCTTCCTGTCGGTTAAATTTCGCGTCTGTAGCACGTCATCTTCGTGGTGTAGCAATTCTAATGGCCAGTAGTGTAGTATGTATTGTAACAGAAAAAACAATCCGGTTCCGCTATCACTAGACTGGGATTTACTTCTGATTATCTTACTAAATGCTCAAGAACAGGCAACTAATATCTGAGACGGGATGGGTGCGGCGCGCCAGACGTATGTCGCTTGCGTGGAAAATCCGTCTCCCCTCCCCCTCTCACAAACAACGCTCTCCTAACCTTAGCCAATCACTCAGTTAGTTAGTTACATGTCCCATAAATCATCTGAACGATTCTTATATTGAAATGATGCGGAACGAGTCAGTTTACAGGATATGTGTATGTGAGTAGTGTGAATATTAATGAACATTTTATTTATTAGTCCTATTCATGCAACTACACTTAAAAACAAGGGTCTTTTTTACAGGCTACTAGCTTTCTTAAATAGAAATTCGTCCGTGAAATAGAAAGACCTTTCCAGGAGAAGTGATTCCGAGTGAGGTTTATAACTCGCTTTGGTACCTGACAGACATTTTATGGTACTGACCAAAGATTTTTGTTGCTGCATACTGATGTCTTTTTCTGTGCCGCTGGTAGCTCTAATAATGTGTGATAAAGGTCATTTCTTCCTCCAGTGACGCAGTTACGGGCATCAATGTTCTTCTCGCATTACAGTGGATTATTTATAGCAAATTTCTTTAACTATTATATGTATCTGTAAAAGTGCAGTTAAAATGCCCACTTCCTTTGCACAGGTCCCTATACGCTGACCACAGATGAACACCACTTATCATTCTTACTGCTCACAGTTGTGCGATCAATACTTTTTGCAGGTGGTGACTTGCCGCAAATACGCCACGAGGTTCATTAGTTTGTTTCCAAGGATAGCAATTCTACGAAGAGTAGGAATACTTTAACATTACTGTTTGAGAAACTAAGTATATTCTTCTAACATTTTAAGTTTTCATCCATATGTACACTCAAAAATTTCATGAAGTCTATCTCGTTTACTGACTCCTGTTCATGTGCTGTATTTATAGTTGGTATGACTGTATTTTTGGTACAGAAATGAATAGAAAGTATTTTCTCAAAATTTAGGGAAAGTTTACTTCAAGGAAAGCACTTAATAATTCTTTTAAAAACAACAGTGTCAGTTTCTTCTAATGGAATTTATTATAAGTCACCTCGAATAAGAATGAGGAGAATCACCAAAACTTTCCAGACACACGAAAGGTTTCGAATAAAATCATCAGACAAGAGTAGAGAAAATATATGCTCCAGCAACTAGAATCAATAGAAACATTTGAAAAATTGTAATACACATGGAAGACCTTCGCAGTCCGATTTAAAGGGTGTTGTTGTTGTGGTCTTCAGTCCAGAGACTGGTTAGATGCAGCTCTCCACGCTACTCTATCCTGTGCAAGCTTCTTCATCTCCCAGTACCAACTGCAACCTACATCCTTCTGAATCTACTTAGTGTCTTCATCTCTTCGTCTCCCTCTACGATTTTTACCCTCCACGCTGCTCTCCAATACTAAATTGGTGATCCTTTGATGCCTCAGAACATGCCCTACCAACCGATCCCTTCTTCTAGTCAAGTTGTGTCACAAACTCCTCTTTTCCCCAATTCTATTCAACACCTCCTCATTAGTTATGTGATCTACCCATCTAATCTTCAGCATTCTCCTGTAGCACCACATTTCGCAAGGTTCTATTCTCTTCTTGTCAAACTATTTGTCGTCCATGTTTCACTTCCATACATGGCTACACTCCATAAAAATACTTTCAGAAACGACTTCCTGACATTTAAACCTACACCGGATGTTAACAAATTCCTCTTCTTCAGAAACGCTTTCCTTGCCATTGCCAGTCTACATTTTATATCCTCTCTACTTCGACCGTCATCAGTTATCTTGCTCCCCAAATAGCAAAACTCCTTTACTACTTAAGTGTCTCATTTCCTAATCTAATACCCTCAGCATCACACGACTTAATTCGACTACATTCCATTATCCTCGTCAGTTTTGTCAGGACTGGCTCTCTCAAGGCTGTCAGTAGTTCTAATGGAATGTTGTCTGCTCCCGGGGCCTTGTTTCGACTTAGGTCTTTCAGTGCTCTGTCAAACTCTTCACGCAGTATCATATCTCCCATTTCATATTCATCTACATCCTCTTTCATTTCTATAATATTCTCCTCAAGAACATCGCCCCTGTATAGACCCTCTATATACTCCTTCCACCTTTCTGCTTTCCCTTCTTTGCTTAGAACTGGGCTTCCATCTGAGCTCTTGATATTCATGGAAGTCGTTCTCTTTTCTCCAAAGGTCTCTTTAATTTTCCTGTAGGCAGTATCTATCTTACACTTCATGAGATAAGCCTCTACATCCTTACATTTGTCCTCTTTCCATCCTTGCTTAGCCATTTTACACTTCCGGTCGATCTCATTTTTGAGACGTTTGTATTCCTTTTTGCCTGCTACATTTACTGCATTTTTATATTTTCTACTTTCATCAATTAAATTCAGTATCTCTTCTGTTGTACCAGGATTTCTACTAGCCCTTGTCTTTTTACCTACTTGATCCTGTGCTGCCTTCACTATTTCATCCCTCAAAGCTGCCCATTCTTCTTCTACTGTATTTCTTTCCCCTATTCCTGTCAATTGTTCCCTTATGCTCTCCCTGAAATTCTGTACAACTTCTGGTTTAGTCAGTTTATCCAGGACCCATCTCGTTAAATTCCTACCTTTTTGCAGTTTCTTCAGTTTTAGTCTACAGTTCATAACCAATAGATTGTGGTCACAGTCCACATGTGCGCCTGGAAATGTCTTACAATTTAAAACCTGGTTCCTAAATCTCTGTCTTACCATTATATAATCCTTCTGAAACCTTTTAGTATCTCCAGGGTTCTTCCATGTACACAACCTTCTTTCATGATTCTTGAACCAAGTGTTAGCTATGATTAAGTTATGCTCTGTGCAAAATTCTACCAGGCGGCTTCCTCTTTCATTTCTTAGCCCTAATCCATATTCACCTACTACGTTTCCTTCTCTTCCTTTTCCTACTGTTGAATTCCAGTCACCCATGACTATTAAATTTTCGTCTCCCTTCACTATCTGAATAATTTCTTTTATCTCATCATACATTTCATCAATTTCTTCATCATCTGCAGAGCTAGTTAGCATATAAACTTGTACTACTGTAATAGGCGTGGGCTTCTTGTCTATTTTGGCCACAATAATGCGTTCACTATGCTGTCTGTAGTAGCTTACCCGCACTCCTATTTTTTATTCATTATTAAATCTACTCCTGCATTACCCGTATTTGATTTTGTATTTATAACCCTGTATTTACCTGACCAAAAATCTTGTTCCTCCTGCCACCGAACTTCACTAATTGCCACTATATACAACTGTAACCTATCCATTTCCCTTTTTAAATTTTCTAACCTACCTGCCCGATTAAGGGATCTGACATTCCACACTCCGATCCGTAGAATGCCAGTTTTCATTGTCCTGGTAACGACGTCCTCTTGAGTAGTCCCCGCCCGGAGATCCGAATGATGCTATTATCATTTAATCATATAGTAAAGCTGCATACCATCGGGAAAAATTACGGCTGTAGTTTCCCCTTGCTTTCAGCCGTTCGCAGTACCAGCACAGCAAGGCCGTTTTGGTTAATGTTACAAGGCCAGATCAGCCAATTATCCAGACTGTTGCCCCTGCAACTACTGAAAAGGCTGCTGCCCCTCTTCAGGAACCACATGTTTGTCTGGCCTTTCAACAGATACCCCTGCGTTGTGGTTGCACCTACGGTACTGCTATCTGTTCCGTTGAGGCACACAAGCCTCCCCACCAACGGCAAGGTCCATGGTTCATGGGGGGAAGCTACGTTTATTACAGGAAATAATGCTAAAAAACCGGAAATCGGCTATTTCTGAAACTGTTTTAACAGTCAGGTTAAACTCGCGTGGAATAAACCCGTTATAACCGGAAACCGGTTTTTCGGCGATAGCCGCCATCAGCCCCAGATCTACGATATTTCCGAGCCGGGCAAAAACTTGATAGTGGCTCCCGCTTCGCTCTCGCCCCTTCCTCCAGAGTTTGAGACAGGACGTCAAAAATTGATAAAAAAAATGAACGAATTTTCAAAGATATGTCTATTTTGTAGCGCACATCTTTCTGAAGGGTCGATATATAAAAGATAGGGGGAGGGGACCAAACACCGAGGTCATCTGTGGAGTGACGGGGAAGGAAGTCGGCCGTGCCCTTTCAAAGGAACCATCCCGGCATTTGCCTGGAGCGATTTAGGGAAATCACGGAAAACCTAAATCAGGATGGCCCGACGGGGATTTGAACCGTCGTCCTCCCGAATGCGAGTCCAGTGTGCTAGCCACTGCAGCACCACGCTCGGTTGTTATTTGGTCTGAAGTGCGCCGGAGTGCAGTGCCACGCAGCATTCTTGTATCGCACGTCACTGTATTTTACTCTGTAGAGTTCAAACGAGTATATTTTGTAATGGACGCCATCAAACCTACATTCAGGACAGTGGAAATCAAAATGTCCTGTGGTGTCTCTCTTGCTCCCACTCAGCCGGTTTGACATCCATCCTAGCCCTCTAAAAAAATACTGGGTGGGATGATTTCTAAAGGGGAGAATAAGAACTCTTCAGAAAATTTGCATTCTTCTTGCCAATTAGTTAATGACTCTTTCTTTCATGTCGCATAAAATTAAATATAGGAATCATAAAAGCAGTAAAGACAAGAGACAACCAAAGCAGTATACATTTCTTCAGTCCTTAGGCCCCAGCATTTTTTTCTCTCTGATCTTCACACAGCGTGGTTTCCTTTCTGCGAAAGGAACTATTACCTCATCAAAGCCCGTCAAACGTTTTGCTAGATGAAAACTCACAATGTCGTTGATTAATACTGAAAATACTGTTAATACGAATAGTAACCAAGGCTGGTGTGCTTTCTCGATTTGATTACGTCTACTTTGTCGCATTCTGCTAGATAAAACGAAATAAGCCTTTCTAATATTCTAGCAATTGTAACACACGCCAAATAAGCGAGACTGGCTTGGAACAAGTGGTCATTTTTATCTACATCATTTACATAGATAACACAACAGAATATAATACACGAAGTACCAATATCAAATGCCTATTAGCCCTGTTACAAGCAAAAACTTTTATGTCAGGTAGTACGTTTCACATTTCATTCAAGCATGAGATCGAAATGTGGAAGTACGAAATTTTTATATAAATTTGGAATCGTCATGTTATTCGATATAATTTGTGTGAAATCCCCGTTCCTTCTGTTTCGTCGTTCTACCAAAAAATCTTGTCATAACTAATTTTACAACTATTCGTCCTATTGTCAAAACTTATCCTCCATTTAACTTCACTAACTCTGCCGGAATGACCAGTTTAGTTATCAAGCGTTTATTCTCCAGTTACGTTCAAATGGCTCTGAGCGCTATGGGACTTAACATCTGAGGTCATTAGTCCCCTAGAACTTAGAACTACTTAAACCTAACTAACCTAAGAACATCACACACATCCATGCCCGAGGCAGGATTCTAACCTGCGGCCGTGGCGGTCGCGCGGTTCCAGACTGTAGCGCCTAGAGCCGCTCGGCCACAACGGCCGGCCCTCCAGTTAACGCCTCATTACTTGTTCGAACAACGCGTTTTCCGCGCTAGTCCGAGAACGGAACTTAAGCAGCTGCTAACCGGAGACTGTACAATTGGCCCTTAGTAGTTTCCCGTTTCGGCAAACATTTTCTATCAAAATTTCATTTTCCTCTATAAACCGAGAAGATTAATATGCAATCTTTCTCACCCACTATTCTTGTTAGTCGTCTATAACCACTCTGGTAGTCTGAGTCTATGGATTTCGCTCGTAATTATAACAACGCTGATCATTTGCACACGCACATAACCAAGTAAATGAGCAGCGATTGGCGATCAACTCTTCGGGTTTATTCGGCTGCGCTCGTATAGCCCCCCCCCCCCCCTTTTCTCTGCGGGAAACTTTTTTATTTCTAGATGCGACGGGGATTCCTCTGGTAGAGACATCACGTACACTATGCACGCATTCAAAAATCGACTTATGATTCCTCCAGAAATCAATTTATAATGTGTTCAGTAGTGTTCAAAAACCAACAGGATGCTGTTGTTGTTGTGGTCTTCAGTCCTGAGACTGGTTTGATGCAGCTCTCCATGCTACTCTATCCTGTGCAAGCTTCTTCATCTCCCAGTACCTACTGCAACCTACATCCTTCTGAATCTGCTTAGTGTATTCATCTCTTGGTCTCCCTCTACGATTTTTACCCTCCACGCTGCCCTCCAATACTAAATTGGTGATCCCTCGATGCCTCAGAACATGCCCTACCAACCGATCCCTTCTTCTGGTCAAGTTGTGCCACAAACTTCTCTTGTCCCCAACCTTATTCAATACATCCTCATTAGTTATGTGATCTACCCATCTAATCTTCAGCATTCTTCTGTTGCACCACATTTCGAAAGCTTCTATTCTCTTCTTGTCCAAATTAGTTATCGTCCATGTTTCACTTCCATACATGGCTACACTCCATACAAATACTTTCAGAAAAGACTTCCTGACAC
This sequence comes from Schistocerca serialis cubense, assembly GCF_023864345.2. NCBI lineage: Eukaryota > Metazoa > Arthropoda > Insecta > Orthoptera > Acrididae > Schistocerca > Schistocerca serialis. Next base: position 186,815,702 of record NC_064648.1, read on the forward strand.
TTAAATTTATACTCGATGTTAACAAATTTCTCTTCTTCAGAAACGCTTTCCTTGCCATTGCCAGTCTACATTTTATATCCTCTCTACTTCGACCATCATCAGTTATTTTGCTCCCTAAATAGCAAAACTCTTTTACTACTTTAAGTGACTCATTTCCTAATTTAATTCCCTCAGCATCACCCGACTTAATTCGACTACATTCCATTATCCTCGTTTTGCTTTTGTTGATGTTCATCTTATATACTCCTCTCAAGACACTGTCCATTCCATTCAACTGCTCTTCCAAGTCCTTTGCTGTCTCTGACAGAATTACAATGTCATCGGCGAACCTCAAAGTTTTTATTTCTTCTCCGCGGATTTTAATATCTTCTCCGAATTTTTCTTTTGTTTCCTTTACTGCTTGCTCAATATACAGATTGAATAACATCGGGGAGAGGCTACAACCCTGTCTTACTCCCTTCCCAACCACTGCTTCCCTTTCATGTCCTTCGACTCTTACAACTGCCGTCTGGTTTCTGTACAAATTGTAAATAGCCTTTCGCTCCCTGTATTTTACCCCTGCCACCTTTAGAATTTGAAAGAGAGTATTCCAGTCAACATTGTCAAAAGCTCTTGAGTTTCAAAATCATGTGAACAATCGATAGGCCAACGAGCGCTGGATGGTAGGCACATGGTGAAACAAGTTTTTTTCTCAATTGAAAGAAAATCAGTCCTCGGTCACTATTTTTAACAAATTAACCTGGTTTCGACACTACTAGGAGTGTCTTCCTCAGAATTTAAATCAATGAATGGCCTAATTCTATAACATGGTGCATGGGGGCTTAATTAAATATAATGCAAATAATTTTAGTTTTGTAAGTCCGATTACGCTGTTTCGTAAACGGTTGGCCCTGACTAGTATTATTACGCTATCTGACTGCAAAGAACAACAACAAAGAATGAAATGAAAATTTTCGTTAACACAATTAATTAATTAAGTCCCCAGCAACTATGAAACCTACGAAACCAAAGCACAAGTATAGTTGTTCTGTGTGTTGGAGTGTGACTCAACGTACACATCTGGCACGGTTCTTCTTCAACAAGACAAGAAATTTTAAATACCATTTATACTGAAGTAACTAAAAATAGAAATACTATAATTGCTTAAGGAAAGCAGAATTACACTCTAATACAAGAACACAAGCCAGATGCTTTGTTGACTGAACCTGCAATGACGCATTATTCAGGACATTGAAATAATGAGAAAAAAAAGAAAAGTAGTTTGTTACCTTAAATTATATTGACGAAAAGCACTCTAAACATTACAGTCTCTCCACACCGACTCGCTACTACCACATCTCAACCAGAACTCTCCAATATCACATCTCAGCAAGCACTGCCTACTAGCACATCTCAACAAACACTCTACTACGAGCTCTCCCCAAGAACTGAGTACCACGAGTCCTCGACAGGCACTGACTACTACGAGCTCTCCCCAAGCACTGTGTAGGCGGCTTAATAGTACTCTTTGGCGCAATCTCTGGCGCAGTGGCTCAGTGTAGCCACCTTTCATATGCCCCTCCTCCACAGGCCAGAATTTGATGGTATTTTTGCCAGCATTGGTGGTGAAAATACCACCAAATTCGTCCACAAAAATACAGACAAAAATAAAAGATAATATTAATACCTAAATATCACATAATTAGTTAAAATTTTGGCTTTGCACTGACCTTTCAATAACCTAATATATGAAATACAGTAAGCAATACAACTTCTTTTCATACATGTGACTTTACATAAGAGTTCACACAATACACAAAAAATCAGTTTATACAAAAAAAAACACCAACAGGTGACATCTTTTCAGTAGAAGCAATCCATCAGTGGCACCCAGCAATGTTGATTAGGTGCAGACAGCAAGAAGTAACATCATTTCAGTAGAAACAGTTCTAACAGTGGCACCCAGTAGTTTTGAATAAGTGCAGACACCAACAAGTGACGTTATTCCAGTAGGATCAGTCCATTAGTGGCACCCAGCAATGTTGAGCAGGTGCAGACACCAACAAGTGACATTATTTCAGTAGAAGCAGTTCCATCTGTGGCACCCAGCAATGTTGAAGAGGTACACACAGCAACAAGTGACATTATTTCAGTAGAAGCAGTTCATCAGTGGCACCCAGTAAATTTGAGCAGGTACACACAGCAACAAGTGACATTATTTCAGTAGAAGCAGTTCCATTAGTGGCACCCAGCAATGTTGAATAGGTGCAGACACCAACATATGACATTATCTCAGTAGAAACAGTTCCATCTGTGGCACCCAGCAATGTTGAGCAGGTGCAGAGAACAACAAGTGACATTATTTCAGTACAAGCAGTCCATCAGTTGCACCTAGCAATGATGAGCAGGTCCAGAGAGCAGTCCATAATATTCACTATCACTAATCACACTGTTCATCAGAGTTTATTAGCAGAAATTAAACATGTCCTAGTGGCACCAATCATGTAGAAAAAGTACAAGTAACGGTCCATATTATTCACTATCCTAATCACACAGTTCATCAGCAGAAATTAATCATTCCTAAGTGGCACCCATTATGTTGAAAAGTGCAGGTAACAGTTCATAATATACACCATCACTAATCAGACAGTTCAGGCATTAACAATAGTTTGAATGCACATACAAATGCTTTTACAATGCTCTTACACTAAACATACAAATTCTAATAAACACACAAATGATATCAGATAATTGTCATATTAACTATTACAAATACACAAATACCAGTAAACCTATAATATTTATGGGTGTCAGTGCAAGCCACTACAAACAAATAAAATAATATTTAGGAGATAGGTGGGTAGGATTAGGAAAGGAAAACACACAAAACACACCCACTCATCTTTCATCCACATTAAGTACTACTGTGTAATTGAATAGTGTTAACTGTGTAAATGCAATTCTGTCAAAATTTGATGTTCATCTTGTGTATCAAGTAGTAGTGGCAGCAATGTATAACAGTCAATAATAGTTAAGTCAACGTCATAGTCATCATGTCAAGACCAATGTTTGCCAAGCCAGATCAAATGTACTGTTGCTGAACAACTGTCAGTGAGCCAAGATATGCAAATACTTCCTCTCTTCAAAAAAAAAAAGTATATACTGCTTAGTGATTTAACAAAGTGTGTGTAGACAATCTTCCTTCCACTTTAGTGTTCTAGTCTGCTGTCTTCATCCTCCTTGTTCCATATAGACCAACAAAAAAAATATGCACCTCACTTACTTTACCTCTTATACACCAAAACTCCAATAATCATCAGCATCACATAATCTCAATACTTCAATAATACCTCTTACGTCGATACATATAAACCTTATCATTAATAGCATTTACCTTACCTCTTGTCCACCAAAACTCCAATAATCATCAACTTCACATAATCTCAATAATACCTCAATAATACCTCTTCAACACGTCGATACATATAAACCTTATTACCAATATCATTTCACTTCCATAACAACTCTTTCCTCTAGTCAGTCTCCTCGAACAAGTACAGATAAAATCCTAGTGCAAACTTCAGTTCATCATCCCATACAATCCGAAGACACACTGTCACCACACAACCTCTGTGTAATCCATCTGACCCAAATCTTCTACTCATTATGAATTATAAACAAAAGAAATGCATACATGACCTCTAACAGACTTAGTTCGAATAACTCTCAGTAATTAAGTACGATTACGGAGTGTGAATAATCATAATATTTCACAGTGTGTACACCACTTCAAGAATTATGGCAAACAGAAGCAAACATGTGGAGTATTTCCTGTGTCAAGTGTCGCTTCCTATTTCAATTGCTCACGAAAAATGCAGTGTAATAACTGTCAATGGTTTAAACCTAGTTTTGGTATGTCATGTCGTTAGCTTCCTTCCTATTAGCATACATTTATACAGCTTCCATAAAACCTCAGCTCATGTGACTTCTATGAAGTTTCTTGTACTAATGTCGTTCATCGAATTATAGCAGTTCATTTTCTTATCTTAAAAATATCAGACACTGAGCGTAAGCAAAACATGCAATAGCGAGTAAATATACCAGTAGAGAACAGAATGTCAACAAGTGGATGCAGCACAATCCCTACAACGAGGCTCTGCCAAGCGAACAATCTATAATTAATACAATAGTGTGACCTAAACTCTATGTTCATACACAGTATATCAGCATTTCTATATACCAAATTAAAGAGTAGTTGTGACGACAAACAGAAATGTATAAATATGCAATCCATACGCGTAGCAGTAAACATATTTCTTACGTAATAAACAGGTCATTAGCATCATATCAGCATAAGCAAATAAATGTTCATATGTCATCTTAATAAGTAAACATGAAGGCGCAAGCAGATAAATCACAAAGTATAACTTACATATCTAACCACATCAGCACAATAAATCAGGTGACAATTATAATTTAAATAAATAAGCACAGCAGGCACATAATTAAAAAATATGACATCAGTGAAAAAGCAGTGCAGCCAAGCGATGCATAATATACACAAGTTACAACCCAGTTCATTAATAATCATTGTCAAAATCAGTTAACGTACGCAAGCACGTCGCTTCACAAGTAATTTCGTAGAACATGAAAGTAGCACATCACGTAATCGCGAGCAGCAAATTACGTCTAAAGTACGTACCTAAGTGGAAATATGTTACCTGAAAAATAAACTCAATTAACAGTTACCTTTTTTTTTAGTTTATTAGTTTCTTCTTCGAAATTACATTCTTCCTGAAAACCTCTCGATAACAAGTCCTCTTAACGTCGGAGACACACAGAATTTACCTGAAGTTTTTAAATATTTTATAGAACCGTATCCTGAAAAATACTGAACGTTAATAACATAATTCATCAAGTCACTATAGCTTTATACTGAATTTAGTCGGAGAAATTAGACTGTGTATTTGTTTACGGCTGTCAGTGCATTCGCACTGAGCGCTCGATCAGCTGTAGGCGCGTGACGTAGGAAGCAATTGTTCGCGGTCAACGACTGCCTTGTGCGGCTCGCAGACTTGACTGTTGCTTTGAGTATGTGCCGCCGCCAAAACACAGCGCGGTATCCTTGTATTCTCTGCGTGTTTACATGTAGCTGTTAGTTTCTCACAAGTATGTCATTCCACAAAAATCTTTCAAAAGTATATCATTCCACAAAAATTTTGGAAACTACGAACATCACGTTTTGTGGTAGGAACAGCATAATTACGAATAGCGTCTAGTTTTTCTAGATCAGGAAGAATACCTTCTGTAGAAATAATGTGACCGAGAAATTTCACCTGAGAACGACCAAATTCAGATTTTTCCAAGTTCACTGTAATGCCAACTCTTGCAAAAATACGTAATAATGAATCCAAAATTTTGTTGTGCTCACTCCAAGAATATTTAGCAATAAGAATATCGTCAACATATGAAGTAATATTGTTACGAAGATAAACAGGTAAAATTTCGTTTAAGCTACGAATGAATGCTGATGAAGATACAGTAAGTCCAAATGGTAATTTCCGAAATCACTTTTGGGTAAAATCGTCATATCTGGTTATTGTTTACTTACTCTCTAGATAGATTGATAGTCGAAGAGTTGGTTTGACAGATGCAAAGAATAGTAAAAGAGTAGGCAGCGGTGCAGAAAACTAAAAGGGAAATAGCACCACTACAGCTCGGGGCCCTATGCTCGCTACGGCACATATTCACTTAGTGTAGTGAATCCCCTGAGGACTTTAATAGCCGCACATAATTTCTAGTTTGTGACTTAGAGGCAAATTTGGCGGAAGTGCGTACGTAAATTGATCTAACCATGCACATGGATGTATGTTATTCTTAGAATTACGAAAGATCTTAAATTTCCGAAAAGTCAAAAACTGTTTATAGTCAAAGTTTTCTCCTCGTGGCGACAAAGACCTACCGCGTCTGTCCCAGTCCCAAAGTCGATTATTGTCAAGTTCGCGCGCCTGGCGCTCTCTTGTTGCATCCCGTAAATGAAACAAATTATTTTCTTCAAACCCCTCTGCTATCTGTGATTCCAAATTTCTTTTGCTGTCTTTTCCTACAATTTCGCCTTCGATCTGTTTGACTTGCTTTCGTAATGCCTCAAATTCCCTTTTCACACGTTCATTAAATTTTCCCTGATTTTCAACATGCTTATTTATGTTCTGATACTCTTCGGTTTCTGCAAATGGTAATGGTACTGTATCATCTGAATCTCTGTCCCCACTTAAACTAAGACCTGTCGGATTATCTGAAATCTCCTCAACTCTTTCCGATAAATCACCCATTTGTTCTTTCTGTTTATTTATGTCTTCCGTAAGTGTCGCGACTCGGATTTCAGTATTAACACATTTGGTAGTTAACTGTTCATATTGTTGTGTTAGGTTATTTATCCTGTCATTTGGTACGGATTCCTCGATTCTCTCAAATATTTCTTCCTTATCTTTTGCACGTTGTAAATTTAACTCTGAAAATTTCTGTGCTATCACGCGATCTCTTTCTTCCTGTTCTCTATCCTGTTCCCTTTGTCTAATCTCTACTGCAATTAATCTATTATTATGAGAATTCAAAATCGGTTGTACTTCTTCTCTGATTTCTTTCTTTAATTCAACTTTCATATTTTTGAAACATGTCCCTATTCGTGAATCTAACCGTGTTTCCAAAGTTCCCATCTCTGTCTTTAATTCAGATCCAAACCGTGTTTCCATTGTTCCCATATCAGTTTTTAATTCAGATCGTAAAGTTCCCATCTCTGTTTTAATTGTTCCTATCTCTGTTTTAAATTCAGATCGTAAAGTTCCCATCTCTGTTTTTAATTCAGATCGAAACTGTGTTCCCAAATTTAATATTGCACTCATCAACTGCACCATATTAAATGGTTCAAAATTCTTTTCGCCCCCAACATTTCCCGCAAAACTAGTTTCCTTCGTCATAGCTGTAAGGCTATCTGTGTTCGATACTATTTCAGAATCTTCTATCGTTAATCTCGTATTCTGTTAATTTTCTGATTGAGAAAAATTTTGAAATGGTTCTGGACTATCTTCTCGACTGATTAAATTGTTTTCCACTTCATTATTCATGATACTGTTTTCCTCTGTTGGCGAGTTCGCCATGTTAACAATTTCGTCATTCTCACTACCCATCATTTTTGCCTTTTTCATTGATCGCGTAATCATTTACAAAATATACAAAACTCGTCACTGTACGAAAATTACACACAATGACTCTTGATCTGCAACAATACCATTTACATGAAATGTTTCCCTCAAACACGATTAATCGAACAATTGAAATAATTGCACTAAATTATCAAACCCGTAGACAAGACAACACAAATTAAATTTTGAAAAATACCATTAGAAGAATGACAATTACCAAATCTACACATGCAATACAGACTACAATTACTAAACTCAAATTACTACAACAATACTACGGTCTACTATTTTTACAATCAGAAGATTCCAGGTTCGAATCCTGGCAGGGTCGCCACGTGCATGGGGGCTTAATTAAATATAATGCAAATAATTTTAGTTTTGTAAGTCCGATTACGCTGTTTCGTAAACGGTTGGCCCTGACTAGTATTATTACGCTATCTGACTGCAAAGAACAACAACAAAGAATGAAATGAAAATTTTCGTTAACACAATTAATTAATTAAGTCCCCAGCAACTATGAAACCTACGAAACCAAAGCACAAGTATAGTTGTTCTGTGTGTGGGAGTGTGACTCAACGTACACATCTGGCACGGTTCTTCTTCAACAAGACAAGAAATTTTAAATACCATTTATACTGAAGTAACTGAAAATAGAAATACTATAATTGCGTAAGGAAAGCAGAATTACACTCTAATACAAGAACACAAGCCAGATGCTTTGTTGACTGAACCTGTAATGACACATTATTCAGGACATTGAAATAATGAGAAAAAAAAGAAAAGTAGTTTGTTACCTTAAATTATATTGACGAAAAGCACTCTAAACATTACAGTCTCTCCACACCGACTCGCTACTACCACATCTCAACCAGAACTCTCCAATATCACATCTCAGCAAGCACTGCCTACTAGCACATCTCAACAAACACTCTACTACGAGCTCTCCCCAAGAACTGACTACCACGAGTCCTCGACAGGCACTGACTACTACGAGCTCTCCCCAAGCACTGTGTAGGCGGCTTAATAATACTCTTTGGCGCAATCTCTGGCGCAGTGGCTCAGTGTAGCCACCGTTCAATGGTCACAGAATTATGACTAAAGATTTACAAGATATAGACTGGGATACTCAGATGTTTAGGACGGGTGGTAGGGACAAAGCATCGAGTGACATTATACTGAGTGCACTATCCGAAAATTACCTCGAGCAATTAAACAGAGAACCGACTCGTGGAGATAACATCTTGGACCTACTGATAACAAAAAGACCCGAACTTTTCGACTCTCTAAGCGCATAACAGGGAATCAGTGATCATAAGGCCGTTGCAGCATCCCTGAATAAGGAAGTAAATAGGAATATAAAAAAAGGGAGGAAGATTTGTCTGTTTAGCAAGAGTAATAGAAGGCAGATTTCAGTCTACCTAACAAATCAAAGCGAAAATTTCTGTTCCGACTCTTACAATGTTGAGTGTTTATGGAAAAAGTCCAAGACCATCGTAAAATGCGTTTTAGATAGGTACGTGCCGAGTAAAACTGTGAGGGACGGGAAAAACTCACCGTGGTTCAACAACCAAGTTAGGAAACTACTGCGAAAGCAAAGAGAGCTTCACTGCAAGTTTAAACGCAGCCAAAACCTCTCAGACAAACAGATGCTAAACGATGTCAAAGTTAACGTAATGAAGGCTATGCGTGAAGCGTTCAGTGAATTCGAAAGTAAAATTCTATGTACCGACTTGACAGAAAATCCTAGGAAGTTCTGGTCTTACGTTAAATCAGTAAGTGGCTCGAAACAGCATATCCAGACACTCTGGGATGATGATAGCATTGAAATAGGATGACACGCGTAAAGCTGAAATACTAAACACCTTTTTCCAAAGCTGTTTCACAGAGGAAGACCGCACTGCAGTTCCTTCTCTAAATCCTCGCACAAACGAAAAAATGGCTGACATCGAAATAAGTGTTCAAGGAATAGAAAAGCAACTGGAATCACTCAACAGAGGAAAGTCCACTGGACCTTACGGGATACCAATTCGATTCTACACAGAGAACGCGAAATAACTTGCCCCCCTTCTAACAGCCGTGTACCGCAAGTCTCTAGAGGAACGGAAGGTTCCAAATGATTGGAAAAGAGCACAGGTAGTCCCAGTTTTCAAGAAGGATAGTTGAGCAGGTGCACAAAACTGTAGGCCTATATCTCTGACATCGATCTGTTGTAGAACATGTTTTTTGATCGCGTATCATGTCATTTCTGGAAACCCAGACTCTGCTCTGTAGGAATCAACATGTATTCCGGAAACAGCAATCGTGTGAGATCCAACTCGCTTTATTTCTTCATGAGACCCAGAAAATATTAGATACAGGCTCCCAGGTAAATGCCATTTTTCTTGACTTCCGGAAGGCGTTCGATACAGTTCCGAATGGTCGCCTGATAAACAAAGTAAGAGCCTACGGAATATCAGACCAGCTGTGTGGCTGGATTGAAGAGTTTTTAGTAAACAGAACACAGCATGTTGTTCTCAATCTACTCAATGTAGAGGCGTCTACAGACATTAAAGTAACCTCTGGCGGGCCACAGGGGAGTGTTATGGGACCATCGCTTTTCACAATATATATAAATGACCTAGTAGATAGTGTCGGAAGTTCCATGCGGCTTTTCGCGGATGGTGCTGTAGTATACAGAGAAGTTGCAACATTAGAAAATTGTAGCGAAATACAGGAAGATCTGCAGCGGATAGGCATTTGGTGCAGGGAGTGGCAACTGACCCTTAACATAGACAAATGTAATGTATTGCGAATACATAGAAAGAAGGATCCTTTATTGTACGATTATATGATAGCGGAACAAACAGTGCTAGCAGTTACTTCCGTAAAATATCTGGGAGTATGCGTACGGAACGATTTGAATGATCATATAAAATTAATTGTTGGCAAGGCGGGTACCAGGTTGAGATTAATTGAGAGATTCCTTAGAAAATGTAGGTGGCTTACAGAACACTCGTTCGACCTATACTCGAGTATTGCTCATCAGTGTGGGATCCGTACCAGATCGGTTTGACGGAGGAGATAGAGAAGATCCAAAGAAGAGCGGCGCGTTTCGTCACAGGGTTATTTGGTAACCGTGATAGCGTTACGGAGATGTTTAATAAACTCGAGTGGCAGACTCTGCAAGAGAGGCGCTCTGCATCGCGGTGTAGCTTGCTCGCCAGGTTTCGAGAGAGTGCCTTTCTGGATGAGGTATCGAATATATTGCTTCCCCTACTTGTACCTCCCGAGGAGATCACGAATGTAAAATCAGAGAGATTCGAGCGCGCACGGAGGCTTTCCGGCAGTCGTTCTTCCAGCGAACCATACGCGACTGGAAGAGAAAAGGGAGGTAATGACAATGGCACGTAAAGTGCCCTCTGCCACATACCGTTGGGTGGCTTGCGGAGTATAAATGTAGATCTAGATGTTGATGGTAAAAGTACAGAATCCGTTTTGCAACCTGCTCCATGCAGCCCTTAGTGGCTCGCCGTCACAGTTTTCTTTATCTTAAATATCCGTGTGACTAATGCCCTTTTGGCATATTTATTATTATATAAATGACATATAAGTACTGCCAGTCTGTCACGACGATTCCGTACTTACTCTATGATACGTGTATAGTCATAATTCTGTGACCGTGTTATAGAATGTGGACCATTCTTCGATTTAAAAATAGTGACCGAGAGCTGATTTTCTTCCAATTGCAACTATTCACGGTCTCTGCACGTGCAGCCATGTACAAGATTTTAAGGTTTTTTTTTTTTTCTTCTACAATATGAATTTTGCGCTCCCTGAAATTGCCACACAGTGTAGCTACCGCGGTTTGCCCTCCGCCGCCCCCCCCCCCCCCACCCCCCTAGATCCGTGCCTTACCGCCATCCTTACTTCCTAGGTCTGTTCGGACGGAGTGACGGTGGTGACAGCTTAATTCCGCTAGCACGGCCTACTTCCAATGCGCGCCGCAGTCTGCGCTAGGCGTCCCATTCGCGCGCCCTCGGATCCGCAGACTCTGTACACTGGAGGAGGCAGACAATTGCAGCCGGGTGAGTCAATTAAAACTCACTCAGGGGCCGCGCTCGAGTGTTTACAGGGGGCGCGGCGGAGCGTGAAACGGCGCACGTGCGGCGCACGTGCGCCCCCAGCCAGCAGCGCGGCGCACACACAGCTGCACGCCGAGATACACCCCTCCCCACCGCCACCCTATCCCCCCCCCCCTCTCGCCACGAATCGTGTTTGTAGCGAGACCCCGGGGCTAAACCGTTCCCTCTTCCGTTCCCTTCTCGATTTAAATGCCCGCACTTCCTGCTACACACACGAACGACGTGACGCAGCGAAATGGAGACGGAAACAAATGGGGCACTGACAAGGGGAGGCCGCCAATTGTGAAATTCAGATTCGATTCATACTGCGCGTAATAAAAGCTCATGGCCAGAGGTGTAATGTGGCAAAGCACCAAGATGCACTTCTCAGCTGTCGTCGAGAAAATCGACAGTTAAATCTACGGCGTCGTGGCGCAGCGGTAAGCGCTCGGGTTCGTAATCCGAAGGTCGCCGGGTCGAATCTCGCGCCATGCAACCCTTGTTTTTGTATTTGTTTTTAGTAATTCATATATATATATATATATATATATATATATATATATATATAATTCCCGGCAATCAGTTGCAACCATTATGCATATAATGAGTTGTTGAAAGTCGTTTGTCGTGCAAAAACTGGCGACTTCGAATATCATTATGTTTTCCGCAAACAAAGTTGTATTTCACAAATGTTATTAATTGTCTTCATAATGTTAACCACGTGTAGTTAACGGAAGACGTAGAAACGGTATTCCGAAACGAATACGTGTAGCGTAAGTCAAACGTTCGAATTAGAATAGAGACCCCACGAACACAAATTTGCTGCGCCAGGTATGAAATATAAACTCCGTTACTCGCTCGTTACACTTGAAGGACAGATGTTGAATGGGCCGAAACGAGCCGCCGCATAACAGCGTAGTTGCCTGCTAACTTCGAAAGAAGGTAGATGCGGTCCCTAGCGCAACTTATAACATCGTCGAAAATCAGTGCGGACGGGAGAGCTTTCGTACACCCTGTTAAAAAAACGGAAAAATGGAGGCGGTACAATTGGAGAGCGATACGCCTTCACCAACATGCATAAGCAATTCATTAAATGCACGCAGATATATATATATATATATATATATATATATATATATATATATATGTATATATTTGAATTACAAAAAACTAATAATAAAAAAAAATTGCATGGCGCGAGATTTGATCCGGCGAACTTCGGATTACGAACCCGAGCAGTTACCGCTGCGCCACGACGCTGTAGAAAATTATTAATCGTACAGAGTATTTCACCGCAACGGTTTCTTTTAACTGTCGATTTTCTCGACAACGGCTGAGAAGTGCATGTTGGTGGTTTGCCACATTACACCTCTGGCCATGAGCTTTTCTTATGCGCAGTATGAATCGAATCTGAATTTCACAATTGGCGGCCTCCCCTTGTGAGAACCTTAAAGCCGCCGGCCCACGGACCGTGCATCCGAACGTTGAGCGTCGAGCGTGCCGAGTTTCTGACGTCACAGCGTGGAACAGCACGCTCGGGAGTCTTTCCGAACGTGCAGAGGAATATCTGGCATGTCAGATATTCTGAGCGTGCGTCTGACCGTTGACCAATGAGATGTCACAACGCCACCTACGTCACACGCACGCCGTATCCCTTCAGTACAGAGGGTAGCATTCATCTCACAGAGCCCTCCGTCATAGTGACGTAAGGCTCTGTCATCGTGACGTAAATAAATCTAAATTGACTTCATGAGTACGTATATCGATCTCTGCAGTTGTACCACAGATGTTGCACAGATAACGTGAAAGCTAAATGTAAATAGACGTGTACAAACGAAGTGACACCTGTTGTGCGGTATGTTCAGCCGAGTTGAATTAGTTATTAATCTGGAATACCAACAATTTTGGATGTTATTGTGTGTTTCTTGAACGTAATGAATGCCTTAACGAAGGAACCACAACGGACAAAAAAGAAACGCTTGCAGTTTTTTTTTTAATCCGATAAATCGTCCATGAATCTTGTGGACAGAAACATAAAATAATTAATTATTAACATAACTTGAAAATTCGATAACAGAATCTTTGGATCTCAAAAAATAAGAGGGTTAAAGATTACGCAGTGAATCAAAACGGTAAAGTACAAGCAGGACAAAGAATATTAAAGCGGAAGGTAAGTCACACTGAGAGTTTGTTACGATAATTACGTAAAGTTCGGCTTGAAGTATATGAAAGAGCTTTTTGTCTGACTGTTTGAGTGATAAAAAGTTGAAAAGTTAAGTTATGGGGAATTAAAAAACCATGAAGGTTGTAGCGTAAATCATTATCATTGATAGAGTGCAAATAGCATTATCCGTTGTGTGTGTTCGTAAAAAGAAATAACAAGGATAGAGCTGCAGTGCAGTGATTGTATAGGATTAATAATCTCTGACTAGCAACGCTCAGTCAACACGTAAAATTATATCGCTGGCGTGCTCTTACAAAAATTAAACTAACTGAAACTGATAGCTAAGAAAGTTCAGTCTAGATTGATTGCTTCAGTGGGATTCTATTAAAAGAGGTAATTTCCAAGAATGATTGCCTATCGAAGTCGCGGTGTCCAAACGATACATATCGAACGTGCAACTGTAAATCGATCATGCGACTGGTGGCGGGCGTTATGATCAATTATTTGTGATCGTCATTTTTATCGGTTTTCCGTCGTTCCCTTAGTTGCTCAAAGTTACATACCTCCACGAATTATTTGTGAGTCGCTAGGGAAACCCAGACGATTTAAGTCGGTAGTGAGTTGGATGTCTGGTGTTCTTCAGCGGATTCTCTCACATGGAAAAATCTAATTCCATGCTTATCCAGCGTAGAAAATTGTCTCACTTTTTGTCGAAAATGTGGAGTATCACAGGACGAGGAAAGAAGTGACCGCGCAGACTGTGGTAGTGCAAAGTGTGTAAGAAGAGAGTCTCGATCCTGAAATACCGATACAATTTCATTGCAGACAGTGCGGAAAACGAATGAGTATCAGGAAGAATACATGCTTCTACTCTTCCAAATTATCCATCCAGACCAGCGTAATTCTTCTATCTTGCTGGATTCGAGACTGCACCTCGCAAGTAACAGCATCGGAAATTGACTTATCTCCTACCACCGTGCGCGACTCTTTCGAGTTTTGCGGAGAAATGTGTTATATGGTGGTGATGAAGGACAGTGTACCTGTTGGTGGACCGAGTAAAGTTGTTGAAGTGGACGAATCTCACATAGCAAGAAGCAAGAAGCAGGGAGGACAACTTTCAAAGAGTGAAATTAAACATTCACTGCTGGCCACCGTAAATGCAACACCCTGAAGGAAGCAGCCGAATTAAGTGAAATTTACACCATGGGTTTGCAGCGATGAGGTATGCAACTGATTATAATTTCAGCGCAGACGCACATCACGCGCGCCTGTGGCGCCACCTCATAGCGCCATTTAAGGCTTGGCGATTTCGAAGAGTGTACGTTCGGCACATGTGTTTACCTTGTGGTTGTTTCACATGACGATCAGTTATGCCTCGTAGACAACAGCGAACATCTTTTGATCAAGTATCCGAGTTCGACAGAGGAAGGATAGTGGCTTACCGAGATTGTGGATTATCATACAGAGAAACCGCTAGTCGTGTTGGACGAAACCAAACAACTGTAATGCGTTGGATGCAGGAGGGTACGACGGACCGACGTGGTCGATCGCATTCACCTCGGTGCACCACTGCACGTGCTGATAGGCGAATTGTGCGCATGGCAGTGACGGATCGCTCAGTGACATCCCGAACCGTAGCACAGCACATTGCGTCTGTAACGCATCATCCAGTGTCTGCGCGTACCATTCGACGCCGTTTACAGCAGAGTGGTCTGTCCGCAAGACGTCCATTGCTTCGTCTACCATTGACGCAGAACCACAGACGTCTCCGTCGCCAATGGTGTGATGACAGACGGCTGTGGACGGCAGAATGGAATGACGTTGCCTTTACTGACGAGGCACGCTTCTGTCTGCAGCACCACGAAGGTCGGATTCGAGTGTGGAGACACCGTGGAGAGAGGATGCTGGACAGCTGCATTATGCACCGCCACACTGGTCTTGCACCGGGTATTATGGTATGGGGCGGTATTGGATATTACTCTCGCACGCCTACATATCCGAGGTGCTGGAGCCAGTTGACCTTCCTTACCTTCAGGGCTCGTCCACAGCCATATTTCAACAGGATAATGCGCGACCACACGTGGCACGCATTGTCCAAAGGTTCTTCGTCAATAACCAGATTGAATTGCTTCCCTGGCCGGCTCGCTCTCCGGATCTTTCGCCGATAGAAAACATGTGGTCCATGGTTGCTCAACGAGTGACCCAGATTACATCCCTAGCTGCCACACCAGATGATCTTTGGCAACGCGTGGAAGCTGCTTGGGCTGCTGTACCCCAGGAACACATCCAACGTCTCTTTGACTCAATGCCGAGACGTGTGGCAGCGGTGATCTCCAACAATGGCGGCTACTCTGGCTACTGATTCTCGCAGGAACCACACGTCACAGACGTCTGTAAACGTAATCAGTTGATACTTGGTCAACATGTTATCTACAAAAAGAAAAATTGTTGTGGTACCTCTTGCCTTTCTTTGTGTTGCATTTACGGTGGCCAGCACTGTATTTGGGTATTCGGTGGAATAGAAGGAGAGTCCCGGAAGTGTTCCTTTATCACAGTATTGTCCACAGACAAAGTCACTTTAGTGCGTCTCATAAAGCCACTTCATACTGTCTGGTAGTAAAGTCATTACAAGCAGAAGGATTCGACCACGACATTGTCAACCACTCTGTAGAGTTCGTGACTTCGGATAACCCCAGTGTGCACACGCAGAACATCGAGCGGCTATGGAAATCTGTAAAGTCTTCCATTAAAAGAGAAGGGCGTCCAGGACAAAGAGACGAACTATAGTTGTTTCAGTACCTCTATTTCTACAACTTGCGTTTGCGGGGAAAAGTTAATGCAAGTGGCGCTCTACTCATAATTTTTGTGTGATATTGGCAGAGTTTATACAGTCTATGGAAAAAAGGGAATTGAAACTTCCTGGCAGATTAAAACTGTGTGCCGGACCGAGACTCGAACTCGGGACCTTTACCTTTCGCGAGCAAGTGCTCTACCAACTGAGCTACCGAAGCACGACTCACGCCCGGTACTCACAGCTTTACTTCTGCCAGTACCTCGTCTCCTACCTTCCAAACTTTACAGAAGCTCTCCTGCGAACCTTGCAGAACTAGCACTCCTGAAAGAAAGGATTGCACTTGCCCGCGAAAGGCAAAGGTCCCGAGTTCGAGTCTCGGTCGGGCACACAGTTTTAATCTGCCAGGAAGTTTCATATCAGCGCACACTCCGCTGCAGAGTGAAAATCTCATTCTGGAAAAAGGGAATTGTTCCCGTAGCGTACATATTATGTGGACTTTCACATGATGGCAACACCGACGACGTGTAAGGTTAAGTCGTCTCCTTTGTAATTACAGGTATTTTCGTAACGGTCTTCTTTTGTCGTTGCTGTAGTGACCACCGTAAACATACTCATGATCGCACGATCGATTTACAATCGCACGTTCGATACGCATCGTCTGGACCCCGCGATTTCGATAGGCAATCATTCTTGGAAATTACCAAAGGAGCGCTTAAACTCCACGTTGGATAGTTTTCAAGCTGGGAAAAAGATAAGATAAATCCAAGGTATCAGCGTTGGAGTGTTGGGTTACGTAAGCGAGGTTTCCGATCACGTTGCTGTGAAGGGTGGCACATCGCAGTGAGTTGGGTTTAATTGGCTCAAGTAGCGCATCCTAATCAGACTTGTAGTTTCTACTTGATTCCATCTAGTAGATTACTTTTGGTGTTAGCTAGCTGGTCGAACCTGTAAAATCTTGTGATAGATGCGTTAACTAAAATTTTCAATCGGGAGCTAACACTAGCCGATAAAACCAGAACCCGTTTGTACTATTTAGTGTTGGTGCAGTTGCAACTTCGGCGGTAGCTATTGTGCGAGTGGTGAGCATTTGGTTAAACTTTCCGTCGTCACATATACTTGCAGATAGCTGTTATAGTACACGGCGTTGCGGAACTCTGTAGTGTCGCAACCCGTTATAATACACTTATCATCTCTGTGTATCAGTGCCATCCCGCCCAGCTTTGACACACTGATAAATAGAAGTCGCTGTAGCAGGTGTTGTTGGCTGGCGCAGTAAATATAATTTAGCAGACACACCACCAGAATGAGTTTAGCCTGAATGCTTATTTTGATAGCCGGCACGGTAGCTCAGCGTGTTCGGTCAGAGAGCTGGTTGGCGTCTGTAATAAAAAACTGACTGCAAGGATCAACAAACGAACTTTAACGTATGTCAGGTGACGACCGCAACAACCAAACACAACGATAAAAAAGAAGTGGTCAGCGCGGCGGAATGCCACGCCAAGGGTCCCGGGTTCGATTCCCGGCTGGAGCAGGAGATTTTTCTCCGCTCAGGGACTGGGTGTTGTGTTGTCCTCATCGTCATTTCATCCCCATCTCCGACGCCCAAGTCACCCAGTGTGGCGTCGAATGCAGTAAGGACTTGCCCTCGGGGGCAAAACTTCCCCGAATGGGGGATTCCCGGCCCACAATTCCGTACGCTCATTTCACTTTCCGCTATTGAGATCCCGCTCCGGATGTATTATCGATGTCCGAAACAACAGATACCATCTTCGTATATACAGGGTGATCAAAAAGTCAGTATATGAAAACTGAATAAATCACGGAATAATGTAGATAGAGAGGTACAAATTGACACACATGCTTGGAATGACATGGGCTTTTTTTACAAACAAAAAAATACAAACGTTCTAAAAATGTCCGTTCATCTGATCAGAACAGCAATAATTAGCATAAGAAAGTAAGACAAAGCAAACATGATGTTCTTTACAGGAAATGCTCAATATGTCCACCATCATTCCTCAACAATAGCTGTAGTCGAGGAATAATGTTGTGAAGAGCACTGTAAAGCATGTCCGGAGTTATGGTGAGGCATTGGCGTCGGATGTTGTCTTTCGGCATCCCTAGAGATGTCGGTCGATCACGATACACTTGCGGCTTCAGGTAACCCCAAAGCCAATAATCGCACGGACTGAGGTCTGGCGACCTGGGAGTCCAAGCGTGACGAAAGTGGCGGCTGAGCACACGATCATCACGAAACGACGCGTGAAAGAGATCTTTCACGCGTCTAGCAATATGGAGCGCCTGGTTCTAATCAAACCCCAGGTTTAAGTAGTTCTAAGTTCTAGGGGACTGATGGCCTCAGATGTTAAGTTCCATAGTCCTCAGAGCCATTTGAACCACTATGAATATAGTGCGGATCAATAAGTTGGGAATGTGGGTCTCACGGGAGGCGTGCCAGAGATAAGTCCTTGCAGTCGCACTACGCTCTGTGTCCTCGGTGGCTCAGGTGGATAGAACGTCTGCATGTAAGCAGGAGATCCAAAGTTCGAGTCCCGGTCGGGGCACACATTTTCAACTGTCCCTCTTGACTTAAATCAACGCCTGTATGCAGCTAAGGGTATTCATTTAATTGTAATTTCAGTAGTCACTGTTTCACTATGCAATTATGGTTACGGAGCTGAATTGTCATGTTGTAAGATTTCATTTTATAGATGTGATTTTAATCTTATACTTTTTATACTGGTTTTTACGCAATTGTATGTAGTTATTTAAAATGGAATGATCATATAAAGTTGATCGTGGGTGAAGCAGATGCCAGACTGCGATTCATTGGAAGCATCCTAAGGAAATGCAATCCGAAAACAAAGGAAGTAGGATACAGTACGCTTGTTCGCCCACTGTTTGAATACTGCTCAGCAGTGTGGGATCCGTACCAGATAGGGTTGACAGAAGAGATAGAGAAGATCCAACGGAGAGCAGCGCGCTTCGTTACAGGATCATTTAGTAATCGCGAAAGCGTTACGGAGATGACAGATAAACTCCAGTGGAAGACTCTGCAGGAGAGACACTCAGTAGCTCGGTACGGGCTTTTGTTAAAGTTTCGAGAACATACCTTCATCGAAGAGTCAAGCAGTACATTGCCTCCTCCTACGCATATCTCGCGAAGAGACCGTGAGGATAAAATCAGAGAGATTAGAGCCCACACAGAGGCATACAGACAATCCTTCTTTCCACGAACAATACGAGACTGGAATAGAAGGGGGAACCGATAGAGGTACTCAAGGTACCCTCCGCCACACACCGTCAGGTGGCTTGTGGAGTATGGATGTAGATGTAGATGTACGTTACCAGACTAGAAGCTTCACATTATTAGTATTTGCACTTTTTATGTGGGTTTTAAGTGTGGATCTACTTCCACATATGGTGTCTCAGTACATGTTTTACTGTCAGGTGCTCGTTTCGCCATGATAAGTAATTTTAATTAATGACTACGCTTACCGCATATTAACCATTACATTTCCGGTACTGGTTAGTCATCTACCATAGCTGTAGTGCCCTATGCTCGCCTCAGTTTCTTTGTATAAATACCAGGCGCATTCTGATTATCACCAGGGCTTACTATGCACCTCAGTGGTAGATGCACAACAGCCTCAAGGAGGGGGCGTTAAAGATATCTTGAGCTACCTTTAATTTTACTGTAATAAAAAAAAATCACAAGCAAAGTTTAAGAAAGTTTTATTTAAACTGATTATACACGTACACAAATGGTTCAAATGGCTCTGACCACTATGCGACTTAACTTCTGAGGTCATCAGTCGCCTAGAACTTAGAACAACTTAAACCTAACTGACCTAAGGACATCACACACATCCATGCCCGAGGCAGGATTCGAACCTGCGACCGTAGCGGTCGCTCGGTTCCAGACTGTAGCTCCTAGAACCGCACGGCCACTCCGGCCGGCTACACATACACAAGACAATGCCATCTTATGATATTAAAAAGTTACAATTGCGATTCTCTTCCTGAAACGATGAATTCTGTGCGCCTATTCTTCCTGGGAAAACGGTTAATTACACCGTCAATAGGCCAATCGTCAGGGTGAGCTTTCAACAGAGCTAAGCCATTAAGTCGGCCCTCCTTCATTGTCTACCTCAGCCGTGACTTTGTACACCACAATGTTGTAACACTTCTTTCTACTCTAGCAATAGATGCAGGTAGACATGCAAATATTTTGAAACTTCCTGGCACATTACAACTGTGTGCCGGACCGAGACTCGAGCTCGGGACCTTTGCCAAGCACTACTCACAGCTTCACTTCTGCCAGTACCTCGTCTCCTACCTTCCAAACTTCACAGAAGCAGTCCTGCGAACCTTGCAGAACTAGCACTCCTGAAAGAAAGGACAATGCGGAGACATGGCTTAGCCACAGCCTGGGGGATGTTTCCAGAATGAGAATTTCACTCCGCAGTGGAGTGTGCGCTCATATGAAACTTCCTGGCAAAAAAAAAAAAACTGTGTGCGGGCTCGAACTCGGGACCTTTGCCTCTCGCGGGAAAGTTCTGTACCATCTGAGCTACCCAAGCACGACTCACGCCCCGTCCGCACAGCTTTACTTCTGCCAGTCTCTCGTCTCCTACCTTCCAAGCAAATATTTTGTACAGCGTGTGCATAGTAGGATAGTTAGATCTAGGACAGACAACGCTTGCATAGCAGAATCACGATCATTAACGGCGTTTATGCTCGTTTGGATGTATTGAAGAATCTCTCCCATTAGTCTCTTTTTAACCAGAAAGAGTGATTCTTCTTCAAAGAATGGTAGTTCAGTTAAGCAGTGATTCAATTTATGTGCCAGATCATTACCGTCAAGTTTCAATAGTTGTGAGGGCAAAAGTATGTTGAATTTTGAATGATAAATATTTTATTGAGCAAAACGTTCTCTCATGTCAGTCGTAACATGGTCCAGTTCTGAAATAAAAACAGTTCTTTTCCAGTATTCCATAGCACCATCATTATGATCGCAGTCTTCCGTGTGTCTTTGCCTGCCTGTAAGACGAGGAACGCACATCTCCACATCTAACTCTTCCATAACTGCCTTCGCCTCTTCAACAATACGAGCAAAGTAGCTATCAGCATTAGCGCTCATGCCGTCATACACCTTGAGGGGCTCCGGAAAGGCTCAAAATCATGAAAAGTTCAATTTTTACTTTTTTGCGCTTTCTGAATCTGCAGACTATTACCTTTTAATAGATATATAATTTATTCAATTCCGAAGACTACAACTATTTTTAAATTTTTTTTGAAATGTGTTCTACATGGGCGTGACCCACTGTGGTGCTGTTAAACTGCTGTCAAATGGTGTTATTATTAACGTCCGTGTTCATCAGGTACATTTTAGTGATGTGAGATAAAGTATGTGTTGTGGCTAACCTGTGATGGTTCAATATATATCGCTGGTGTGATTGTCGATTGTTTCATGTTTATTTACTCTGTCGTTATCTCGAAAATATTCGCAATTAATTCTGTTTCTTGAGTCTCTGTTTTGTTGAAGTATAATAATGAGTAAAAGTAAAGTTATTAGAAATCCTCTGAAGGCTTTTAAGAAAAGGAGAAATGTTGGAAAGCCAAAGGTATGTGTTGTTACTGTAAACAATAAAGACGATAACCAAGTGAGTGAACCTAACCTCTCAAGTACACCTGCCCATAGCAGTCAAAGTGGGAAAGAAAATACTTCACAGAAGAAGCTTGGTTCAATGAGTGAAAACTATGAATGTTTTATGGGCGAATCGGATGTGAATGAAATATTTGATATGTCGGTTCTCAAAGGAATTTTTTCAAACTGTGTAAGATGTATTCATTGTAGTGAAGTTGGTCTGGAACTCTCCATAATAAAGCACGTAGGACTTGCTAGTGAAATACAACTGAAATGTGATAAGTGTTCATACATGACCACCTTTTGGAACAGTGTTGCAGTAACTGCAACTGAAGAAAATGGTAGCAAAATCTACGAACACAACAACGAGCGATGCTTGCTAGACAGGGCTGTAAAGAGTCTAGAAATACAAGCAAGAGTAAACAGGAGGAGGAACAAGAGGAAGCTGGAGGAGGAGTTTGCAGAGGATGAAGATAATCCATCCTATGGACCTGGAATGCACTAAAAAGTTAATCCAATTGTTGTCGCTCGATTCCCAAAACTTTTATTTTCTCATACTAATTACATGTTTTCTAAGGATCTTCCAAACATATTTGTTTCAAACTTTCAGTAAATGTTACACAGTTCTGCATAATTTAACACAGCCTTTTTCCAAAAAACTGTATATTTTTGAATATATAAATAAAAAATTGCAAAAAAATGTTGTGAATTTTCATTACAATTGAAAAAAAATCATCTTTAATAACTGAACAAAAATTTTGTAAAATCCCTGTGTTAAGTTGTAGCCCATATCCCAATAAATAATCTGTAAAAAGTTCAACTTCCTACCTCAAATACTTTGTGAGCAAAGATGTAATTTATAAGCGTTATTTTAACATTGCAAGTATAGGGCGTTCCGGAGCCCCTTAAGCGTCAAATCTAATTTTGCTTTTGCCCTCGCTATGTCCAAGCTAGGGTCTTGTAAGATTTTGCTGACTGGATACGTTACGCTCATAATGTCACTCAGTGTAATCAGACTGATAATAAACTCGCAGTTAGGGAGAGCTCGAAGCAGAATATTTGCTTTGGCAGCTGTTGTTCAAATCCTCCAATACCGTATTGCTTTAAGAACTTTGCAAACTGTTCCTAGATCAGTTGCGAACTGAGTAACAGCATCACGTCGCTCAAACCTTCTCGCTTGGCAATGTGGCTGCAGCAAGTGTTTCAGGTGACTCTACAATGTTGCGAACCGCTTGCCAGACGCTGTAAAGAAAGATACTGCTTCTTCAGCAGTACCAAGTGAGTTTCTCACACTTGTAACTTTGCTACTGCGAGAGACAGCGAGGTTGAGCTGATGACTTCGACAAGGTGCAACTTGCTCATTTCTTTTTTATTGTAGCCACAGCTCCTTTCAATACTGACATACGAGGTGTGACAATAAAGTAATGAGACCGATTTTCTTTGCAAGATGTGGCAACCCTGCAGGCTTGCACAGGCTCAATATCTTTGACCTTGGTCTATAAGCTGCTTCTAGTCCAAGCGGCACATCGATGCAACTGCTCCGTCGTGAGTTGTCCTGCAATAAGTTAACACGTGTTTGTGTGTCTCGCCACGGAAATGGAACTGCACAATATTGCGCAATGGTATGAGATTTCTTTTTGGTTAAATTGCGTGAAAACGCGACGACAACTTCCGGTAAGGTTCAGAAGGCTTTTGGAGAGGAGGTCATGCCAAGAGCTCAAGTTTTCCGTTGGCATAAAATGTTTAGTGAAGGCAGAACGAATGTTGAAGATGAAGACCGCAGTGGACGACCATCAACAGCAGGGACGGATGTCAACTTGGCCAGGTTGCGTGAACTCGTACGATCTGATCGAAGATTATGCGTGAAAATGATTGCAGAAGAACTGAACATCAATTGAGAAACGGTTCATCTATGAACTGAAGATCTTGGTATGAGAAAGATTTGTGCAAAAATGGTCCCCAAAAATCTCACACCACAACAGGGAGAAACACAGAAAAGTGTGGCAGCCGAACTGTTAGAGCAAACGGAAATCAATCCAGAATTATTGAGCCGTATTATCACTGGTGATGAAAGTTTTTTCAGTACAATCCAGAGACAAAACGCCAAAGTTTGCAATGGTGCTCAAAGGGATCAGCAGGACAAAAAAAAGTTCGCATGACAAAGTCAAAAGTGAAATGCATGCTTGTGTGCTTCTGTGATTCCAAGGGAATTGTTCATATAGAGTGGGTGCCTCCTGGACAAACAATAGTACTACAAAGAAATTTTAGAAAGACTTCGTAAAAGAGTTCTTCGTGTCCGTGCCAACATTGCTGATAATTGGATTCTGCATCATGATAATGCGCCATCCCATATTGCTCTGTCAGTACAGAAATTTTTAACGTCAAAACTGATTTCAGTATTACTACAGCCACCTTATTCACCAGATATCACTCCGTGCGGCTTTTTTCTATTTCCAAGAGTCAAAAGGGCGGTCAAGGGACACCATTTTCAAACAACACAAGATGTCCAAAAAGCTGTGACGAGGGTCTTGGAGGATATTACAGAAGATGAGTTCCAGAAATGATACCATCAATGGCAGAAGTGCTGTAAAAAGTGTGTGCAATCAGAAGGGAACAACTTTGAATGAGACAACCCTAAACTTGACTAAAACGGTAAGCAACATTTTTTTCCACATCAGTCTCATTACTTTAATGTCGCACCTCATATTAAGTGAGCAACCATCACAACCTATACCGACACAGTTCTCCAGTGACAGAGAAAGGCTTTCCATTCTCCCTAGAATCGTAGTACCTAATGCTTCACCAGTAACGCTACGCTCTTCATGTTGACTCTCTTGATGTTCATCGTAAATATTTCCACTACAATCATTATCTTTGTGGATGTCAACGAAACCCAAAAATCTTTCGTGTAAATTGCTCTCACCATCAACATATTTTGCAGCTAAACTCAGTTGGGCGATGTAATCTCATCTAAGATTATGCTGTAATAACGAGAATCTTTGACTTCCTCCAGTATTCACATCACTGTTTCACAGCATAAAATAAGTTCACTACACGTTGTTTTACTTATGTGAGTCTCGTTCGCTTTAGTGGTCTCAAGGTGATGTTTTAATTGCAAGTTTCCAGCGTCAATTCTAAATCATAGAAGAGCTCAGAATGTTCCCTCGTTACTCACCAAACTTTCACGATCGTTTTCGTTTTCTAATAGACTCCCATCATCCCTATGTCCCCACAGAGGAATATTTTGCTGTCCATGAAATTGTTTTTTATGAAAGGTACAACACGGTCTCTGTGTTCCCTAATGCTTTCCATTATCTGTCTTGACAATTGATTTATGACCACAAGTTCGCGGTTGTCTCGTCTCGCTTAAAAGATAATTTTGTGTCTGTTGACGCTTCAGCATGGTACGTGAGATGAGAGTGGGTCTCAAGGTCACCATCTTTACTAGTAAGTTTGGAGACGAGGTACTGGCGGAATTAATGGTGTGAGGACGGGTCGTGAGTCGTGCTTGGGTAGCTCAGTCGGTAGAGCACTTGCCCGCGAAAGGCAAAGGTCCCGAGTTCGAGTCTCGGTCCGGCACACGGTTTTAATCTGCCAGGAAGTTTCAAGTTTGGCAAACTTTGTTAGTGGTCCAGTCACAAGTTTCTTGGCGATAATGGATTTCTTTCCTCCAACTCTACCGTATCTTCCTTCGCCGTCGTCGTCGTTGTCGTTGTTGTTACCGTTGCGACACCGTTATACCAAGTGGAAAGTTGCGTCGATCTTAGAGTATGAGATAAGGTAACCTTAAGTCATTGACAACAAGCAACGGTCCCGGTAGCACCTGATTCCAGAATAGCTGCAGCAGTTAGGATCTACGAACTACCCCCTCTTGACCAGGTCCCCATAACTTAACTCATAACGAGATCCCTTCGAAGCAAATTGTCATAACGACCGTCTATAAAGGCTTCGTACAACGATAAGAAATGTTACAGTTCACGGAATAATGACAGATACGACCAAACCGTATTGTTTCTTCTGTTTCATTTAACGTAACTTTGTTCACAGTTTTATTTCGCATTCACCACTCATTCACACTCTGATGTGGAGTATATGCGAGTGCCTGAACCCTAGCTCCCAAGTTCCATCGAAACCCTTTGATGAACAGTTTTGGCTGCTCGACACCAACAGTCAATGATAATGATACAGTTTTTCTCCGTTTCATAAACTGGAGCCCGCTCTCCGCGATATATATATATATATATATATATATATATATGAAACGGTCTCAATACCGCGTCCCTCGTGAGATGCGTACAGATTTATCCCGGAATTGACCGCCTTGCAGGTGTACTCAATTTAATGACCACACTTCGCTATCCGCGATTTCGTGTAACTAAATGTCCTTTTTGTTACTCTGATCGTATACCGTAGTTTTTTAAAACTCGCCCCTATATTTTTTTCACAACGCACAATTAGCACTTCTTTACTTGTTTATTTCCAAGAGTAAACAAAAAAATGACGCCGTATCATCGGCTTCGTCGATATAAAGCAAAACACCTCAATATGCCCAATTTTACCTTTGCTTATAGGATCGGCTACCTTACTAACCAATTTACTGCATACGAGGTGCATTCAAGTTAAGAGCTCCGATTTTTTTTCTAATTAACTACTCACCCGAAATCGATGAAACTGGCGTTACTTCTCGACGTAATCGCCCTGCAGACGTACACATTTTTCACAACGCTGACGCCATGATTCCATGAATAAAAAAAATAGGAGTACGGGTAAGCTACTACAAACAGCATAGTGAACGCATTATTGTGGCTAAGATAGACACGAAGCCCACGCCTACTACAGTAGTATAAGTTTATATGTCAACTAGCTCTGCAGATGACGAAGAAATTGATGAAGTGCATGATGAGAAAGAAGAAATTATTCAGACGAAAAACTGGTAGAAGACGACCTCAGGGAATATCAGTTTGGATTCTGTAGAAATGTAGAAACGCGCAAGCCAATACTGACCCCACGACTTATCTCAGAAAATAGATTAAGGAAAGGCAAACCTACATTTCTAGCACTTGTAGACTTAGAGAAAGCTTTTGACAGTGTTGTCTGGAATACTCTCTTTCAAATTCTGAAGCTGGCAGGGGTAAAATACAGGGAGCGAAAGGCCATTTACGATTTGTACAGAAACCAGATGGCAGTTACAAGAGTCGAGGGACATGAAAGGGGAGCAGTGGTTGGGAAGGGAGTGAGACAGGGTTGTAGCCTCTCCCCGATGTTATTCAATCTGTATATTGAGCAAGCAGTAAAGGAAACAAAAGAAAAATTGGGAGTAGGAATTAAAATCCATGGAGAAGAAATAAAAAGTTTGAGGTTCACCGATGACATTATCCACTCCTGGAAATTGAAATAAGAACACCGTGAATTCATTGTCCCAGGAAGGGGAAACTTTATTGACACATTCCTGGGGTCAGATACATCACATGATCACACTGACAGAACCACAGGACATAGACACAGGCAACAGAGCATGCACAATGTCGGCACTAGTACAGTGTATATCCACCTTTCGCAGCAATGCAGGCTGCTATTCTCCCATGGAGACGATCGTAGAGATGCTGGATGTAGTCCTGTGGAACGGCTTGCCATGCCATTTCCACCTGGCGCCTCAGTTGGACCAGCGTTCGTGCTGGACGTGCAGACCGCGTGAGACGACGCTTCATCCAGTCCCAAACATGCTCAATGGGGGACAGATCCGGAGATCTTGCTGGCCAGGGTAGTTGACTTACACCTTCTAGAGCACGTTGGGTGGCACGGGATACATGCGGACGTGCATTGTCCTGTTGGAACAGCAAGTTCCCTTGCCGGTCTAGGAATGGTAGAACGATGGGTTCGATGACGGTTTGGATGTACCGTGCACTATTCAGTGTCCCCTCGACGATCACCAGTGGTGTACGGCCAGTGTAGGAGATCGCTCCCCACACCATGATGCCGGATGTTGGCCCTGTGTGCCTCGGTCGTATGCAGTCCTGATTGTGGCGCTCACCTGCACGGCGCCAAACACGCATACGACCATCATTGGCACCAAGGCAGAAGCGACTCCATCGCTGAAGACGACACGTCTCCATTTGTCCCTCCATTCACGCCTGTCGCGACACCACTGGAGGCGGGCTGCACGATGTTGGGGCGTGAGCGGAAGACGGCCTAACGGTGTGCGGGACCGTAGCCCAGCTTCATGGAGACGGTTGCGAATGGTCCTCGCCGATACCCCAGGAGCAACAGTGTCCCTAATTTGCTGGGAAGTGGCGGTGCGGTCCCCTACGGCACTGCGTAGGATCCTACGGTCTTGGCGTGCATCCGTGCGTCGCTGCGGTCCGGTCCCAGGTCGACGGGCACGTGCACCTTCTGCCGACCACTGGCGACAACATCGATGTACTGTGGAGACCTCACGCCCCACGTGTTGAGCAATTCGGCGGTACGTCCACCCGGCCTCCCGCATGCCCACTATACGCCCTCGCTCAAAGTCCGTCAACTGCACATACGGTTCACGTCCACGCTGTCGCGGCATACTACCAGTGTTAAAGACTGCGATGGAGCTCCGTATGCCACGGCAAACTGGCTGACACTGACGGTGGAGGTGCACAAATGCTGCGCAGCTAGCGCCATTCGACGGCCAACACCGCGGTTCCTGGTGTGTCCGCTGTGCCGTGCCTGTGATCATTGCTTGTACAGCCCTCTCGCAGTGTCCAGAGCAAGTATGGTGGGTCTGACACACCGGTGTCAATGTGTTCTTTTTTCCATTTCCAGGAGTGTAATTCTGACAGAGACAGCAAAGGACTTGGAAGAGCGGTTGAACGGAATGGACAGTGTCTTGAAAGGAGGATATAAGATGAACATCAACAAAAGCGAAACGAGGATAATGGAATGTAGTCGAATTGAATCGGGTGATGCTGAGGGAATTAGATTAGGAATTGAGACACTTAAAGTAGTAGATGAGGTTTGTTATCTGGGAAGCAAAATAACTGATGATGGTCGAAGTAGAGAGGATATAAAATGTAGACTGGCAATGGCAAGGAAAGCGTTTCTGAAGAAGAGAAATTTGTTAACATCGAGTATAGATTTAAGTGTGAGGAAGTCGTTTCTGAAAGTATTCTTATGGAGTGTAGCCATGTATGAAAGTGAAACATGACCGATAAATAGTTTGGATAGGAAGAGAATAGAAGCTTTCGAAATGTGATGCTACAGAAGAATGGTGAAGGTTAGATGGTTAGATCACATAACTAATGAGGAGGTATTGAGTAGAATTGGGGAGAAGAGGAGTTTGTGGCACAACTTGAGTAGAAGAAGGGAACGGTTGGTAGGACATGTTCTGAGGCATCAAGGGATGACCAATTTAGTATTGGAGGGCAGCGTGGAGGGTAAAAATCGCAGAGGGAGACCAAGAGATGAATACACTAAGCAGATTCGGAAGGATGTAGGTTGCAGTGCGTACTGGGAGATGAAGAAGCTTGCACAGGGTAGAGTAGCATGGAGAGCTGCATCAAAGCAGTCTCATGACTGAAGACCACAACAACAACAACAACAACAATATTTCCTGACGCTAATGTGTCTCTTTCCGTTGGCCGAAGGCCACTGGCCGAGAAGGAAGGAGGTGTTGGGTCGTAGCCAGGGAAGTGCACTGCAGTAATGCAAGAGGCGACTATTGGGAAGGCGTAAGTAGCGTTGGTTCTGAATCACGAGGCACTCTCCCAGTTCTCTCCCTGCCAGTTTTCCTCGGACGGATGGTAGTGACCTGTGGTCGCAGGTTCGTGCAGTGAAAGAAGATTCAGAATTAGTTGGTTATTTCCATAAGAATACAGGCAGCGTTTCGACTCGCGGTTGGCATCGACAGCCAATGCCCACTGAGGAATCGCGTCGTGGCAGCCTTCAGCCCGCTCAAGGCCACCTCATAGGTGTTTCAGAAAGGTCTGTACAACTTTAAAAATTTCGTATAAATGTATTGAAAGAAGATACAGAGCTGGGTTTAGTGTTATTTTGTAGGGAAACACATCAAGTGTTTTTTACGCTAAACTAAAGATGTTGTAAGTGGCTTCCGTTGGTTATGCTACATACGTCTGATCGGAAGTAAGTTTCTTCCTAAACTGCAGCGTGTAATTTGCTCAGTGGCGGCATAAATTCTTGCTCTAGGTTGAGGTAGAGAAGTCGGCACAGGAGGTACAAACACGATATCCTTGATGAATCCCCATAAAAAAAAAATCGAGTGGTGTCAGATCTGGGTAACGTGGGGGGCCATCCAATTGCAGCAACACCGCAAATGCAGTGACCTGGAAAGCGGCCACTGGAGAAATCCCGGACGTCAGCCAGGTAGTGGCGTAGTGCATCACCTTCTATGAGTTAAACATCTGTTTATTGGTCTTCCTCATCAATCTGTGGTGTCAAAAATTGTTGCAACATATCCAGGTACACGGTCACGTTTATGGTTCTCACACGGAGAAAAAAGAGGCTGTACAGCTGTATTTTCACTGCCCCAAATCCTACAGCTATGTGTGTTAACCTTGACAGTTAAGTGAAAAGTCGACTCGTCAGGAAAGATGATTTTGTCCAAGAAATGTTCATCTTCACGTAATCGATTGAACATATCCGAACAGAAGCGTTTGCGAGAAATTTTATCAGTATGTTTTACTGCTTGTACGATCCTCAGTCTGTACAGTTTCAGTTGCAAACAGTTACTCAATGCACGCCAGTCATATGTGGGATTGTTCGCGAGATGCGCGCGGCTGTTTCAAAAACAACTCTTTTTTTTTTTGGTCATCAGTCTACTGACTGGTTTGATGCGGCCCGCCACGAATTCCTTTCCTGTGCTAATCTCTTCATCTCAGAGTAGCACTTGCAACCTACGTCCTCAATTATTTGCTTGACGTATTCCAATCTCTGTCTTCCTCTACAGTTTTTGCCCTCTACAGCTCCCTCTAGTACCATGGAAGTCATTCCCTCATGTCTTAACAGATGTCCTATCATCCTGTCCCTTCTCCTTATCAGTGTTTTCCACATATTCCTTTCCTCTCCGATTCTGCATAGAACCTCCTCATTCCTTACCTTATCAGTCCATCTAATTTTCAACATTCGTCTATAGCACCACATCTCAAATGCTTCGATTCTCTTCTGTTCCGGTTTTCCCACAGTCCATGTTTCACTACCATACAATGCTGTACTCCAGACGTACATCCTCAGAAATTTCTTCCTCAAATTAAGGCCGGTATTTGATATTAGTAGACTTCTATTGGCCAGAAATGCCTTTTTTGCCATAGCGAGTCTGCTTTTGATGTCCTCCTTGCTCCGTCCGTCATTGGTTATTTTACTGCCTAGGTAGCAGAATTCCTTAACTTCATTGACTTCGTGACCATCAATCCTGATGTTAAGTTCCTCGCTGTTCTCATTTCTACTACTTCTCATTACCTTCGTCTTTCTCCGATTTACTCTCAAACCATACTGTGTACTCATTAGACTGTTCATTCCGTTCAGCAGATCATTTAATTCTTCTTCACTTTCACTCAGGAAAGCAACGTCATCAGCGAATCGTATCATTGATATCCTGTCACCTTGTATTTGAATTCCACTCCTGAACCTTTCTTTTATTTCCATCATTGCTTCCTCGATGTACAGATTGAAGAGTAGGGGCGAAAGGCTACAGCCTTGTCTTACACCCTTCTTAATACGAGCACTTCGTTCTTGATCGTCCACTCTTATTATTCCCTCTTGGTTGTTGTACATATTGTATATGACCCGTCTCTCCCTATAGCTTACCCCTATTTTTTCAGAATCTCGAACAGCTTGCACCATTTTATATTGTCGAACGCTTTTTCCAGGTCGACAAATCCTATGAAAGTGTCTTGATTTTTCTTTAGCCTTGCTTCCATTATTAGCGGTAATGTCAGAATTGCCTCTCTCGTCCCTTTACTTTTCCTAAAGCCAAACTGATCGTCACCTAGCGCATTCTCAGTTTTCTTTTCCATTCTTCTGTATATTATTCTTTTAAGCAGCTTCGATGCATGAGCTGTTAAGCTGATTGTGCGATAATTCTCGCACTTGTCAGCTCTTGCCGTCTTCGGAATTGTGTGGATGATGCTTTTCCGAAAGTCAGATGGTATATCGCCAGACGCATATATTCTACACACCAACGTGAATAGTGTTTTTGTTGCCACTTCCCGCAATGATTTACAACTTTGAAAATTCATATAAATTAATTCACGATACCTAGAGAGGTGATTATAGTGACAGTTTGTAGGGAACTGCATCAAGTCTTGTCTCGCGTAATTCGCTAGAGCTGTATCCCACCGGTAGGAGCGCTAGCGGCAGTTGCATTAAAGATGACTGCCTTCACTGGATCCAAGCGTGCTAGGTGTATTTTGGTTCGTAGAATCGAAGTCGGCGACAATAGTTCAGCGTAATTTCCGTACCAAGCGCGCTACACATCCTACTAGTAGGCCTACAATTTATGAGTGGCGTAAATGTATTGTAGAAACAGGGTGCTCGTTGAGACATGGCAAATCATCAGGTCGTCCAAGTACATCTGACGACGTCGTTGAGCGAGTGAGACAACGTTTTGTCAACAGCCCTACGAAATCCTTCGCTGTTCTAGGCGCTACAGTCTGGAAACGCGCGACCGCTACGGTCGCAGGTTCGAATCCTGCCTCGGGCATGGATGTGTGTGATGTCCTTAGGTTAGTTAGATTTAAGTAGTTCTAGGTTCTAGGGGACTGATGACCTCAGAAGATAAGTCCCATAGTGCTCAGAGCCATTTGAACCATTTTGAACACTGATCGATTTTGCCATTTTCTATTATTATGGAAATGTTGCAAATAATAATTATTCATTTAAAACAATGTTAATTTAAAAACGAATAATTTTAGCACTGCTGCTATGGCTGACTGATATTTCGGTATTTTACTGGGTTGTTAGTAAAAACAAAAAACACCTGTTATAACCGAAACCAAACAAATACCCAAAAACACCGGTTATTCAGAACTATAACTGATATACTATTATAATTTAGCATTTATATACAGGGTGTGCCGTAAGAGGGTGCAAAAATTTAAGAGGACATAGAGGATGCTCCAGTGAACAATTCGAGGCTGGGAACCTAGGGTCAGAGAAGCCAACTTAAGGACATTATAGGAAAAAAAAATCGCATCACAGTGTACTTTTTTATGTACATTAGTTAGCTGCAAATTCCGTCACAATGAACATACCATTTGTACTGTACGACGGCCATCAACCTCAATGCAAGTATGACATCGGCGAACAAGATTCCGACACACCCTGACAAATATCCCTGTTGCGTTTCGAATCACATCAGACGCAGCTGCAATCCTGGCAACTAATTACATCTCCATATCCAATGAGGTCTCTTACATAAGTGACTTTAGACATCCCCCATAGCCGGCCGGGGTGGCCGAGCGGTTCCAGGCGCTTCAGTACGGAACCGCGCTGCTGCTACGGTCGCAGGTTCGAATCCTGCCTCGGGCATGGATGTGTGTGATGTCCTTAGGTTAGTTAGGTTTAAGTAGTTCTAAGTTCTAGGGGACTGGTGACCTCAGAAGTTAAGTCCCATAGTGGTCAGAGCCATTTGAACCATTTCTTATCCCCCATAGGAAATAATCAGGGGGATGCAGGTCACGTGACATCGCAGGTCGTGGAATAGGACCTTCCCTTCCAATTCAGCGACCAGTAAATACTGCACCGGTATTGCTCCATCGTGTTGTACAGTAGGTCTCTGAATAGCACTTACTAATGAATGGATCTGTCGTTGATTCATAGCGCGTTCTGTAATGGGACAGTGTGAATGAGATATAACAGAACCACCTTGCGGACAAGTAAAGTAAACAAAACCTGCATCATAACTTCTTGGTAATCGGGCTCGTCCTCCTAGTTTTTTTTTTCTTCAGGAAACAAGGGATGTACACTTAAATAAACAGGACAGTACGTCTACTCTTGTACGCATGTTAGTTGTAAACAAGTTGGAAAACAGTAAGGCTACACAAAGCGGTAGACAACTTTCAGCTGCTACAGTGTCAAGTTATCGAGATCTCCGACGCAGCGATGAAGCGGAGATTTTTCCCGAATGACTATTTCACGAGTGTACCGCGAAATCAGGAATACGGTAAAAGATTAAATCTCCGACGTCGCTGCGGCCGGAAAAGGATCCTGCAAGAACGCGACCAACGACGACTGAAGAGAACTGTTCAACGTGACAGAAGTGCAACACTTCCGCAAACTGCTGCAGATTTCAGTGTCGGACCATCAAGTGTCAGCGTGTGGAACATTCAACGAAACATCGTCGATATGGGATTTCGGAGCTGAAGGACCACTCGTGTACCCTTGATGACAGCACGATGCAGAGCTTTACGCCTCGCCTGGGTCCGTCAACACCGACATTGGACTGTTAATGACTGGAAACGTGTTGCCTGGTCGGACGAGTCTCCTTTTTAATTATATCGAGCGGATAACATCATGAATCCAAGGAACCTGCATGTCAGCAGGAGACTGTTGAAGCTGGTGGAGGCCCTCTAGTGGTGTGGGGCGTGTGCAGTTGGAGTGATGTGGGACCCCTGATACGTGTAGATGGCACTCTGACAGGTGACACGTACGTAAGCATCCTGTCTCATCACCTGCACCCATTCATGTCCATTGTGCATTCCGACCGCCTTGGGCAATTCCAGCAGGACAATGCGACATCCCACACATCCAGAATTGCTACAGAGTGGATCCAGGAATACTCTTCTGAGTTTTAACACTTCCGCTGGCCACCAAATCCCCAAACATGAACATTATTGAGCATATCTGGGACGTCTTCCAACGTGCTATTCAGAAGAAATATCCACCCCCCCTCTTACGGATTTATGTCGAGTTCATGCCACGTCGTGTTACGGCGCTTCTGCGTGCTCGCGGAGGCCCTACACGATATTAGGCAGGTGTACCAGATTCTTTGCTCTTCACTATATATATATACACAGGGTGAGTCACCTAACATTGCCGCTGGATATATTTCGTAAACCACATCAAATACTGAGAAATCGATTCCACAGACCGAATGTGAGGAGAGGGGTTAGTGTGATTGCTTAATACAAACCATAAAAAAATGCACGGAAGTATGTTTTTTAACACAAACCTACGTTTTTTTAACTGGAACCCCGTTAGTTTTGTTAGCACATCTGAACATATAAACAAATACGTAATCAGTGCCGTTTGTTGCTTTGTAAAATGTTAATTACATCCGGAGATATTGTAGCCTATAGTTGACGCTTGAGTACCACTCCTCCGCTGTTGGATCGTGTGTATCGGAGAGCACCGAATTACGTAGGGATCCAAAGGGAACGGCGATGGACCTTAGATACAGAAGAGACTGGAACAGCACATTACGTCCACATGCTAACACCTTTTTATTGGTCTTTTTCACTGACGCACATATACATTACCATGAGGGGTGAGGTACACGTACACACGTGGTTTCCATTTTCAATTACGGAGTGGAATAGAGTGTGTCCCGACATGTCAGGCCAATAGATGTTCAATGTGGTGGCCATCATTTGCTGCACACAATTGCAATCTCTGGCGTAATGAATGTCGTACACGCCGCAGTACATCTGGTGTAATGTCGCCGCAGGCTGCCGCAATACGTTGTTTCATATCCTCTGGGGTTGCAGGCACATCACGGTACACATTCTCCTTTAACGTACCCCACAGAAAGAAGTCCAGAGGTGTAAGATCAGGAGAACGGGCTGGCCAATTTATGCGTCCTCCACGTCCTATGAAACGCCCGTCGAACGTGTACCTCACCCCTCATGGTAATGTACATGCGCGTCACTGAAAAAGTCCAATAAAAATGTGTTAGCATGTGGACGTAACGTGCTGTTCCAGTCTCTTCTGTACCTAAGGTCCATCACCGTTCCCTTTGGATCCCTACGTAATTCGGTGCTCTCTGATACACACGACCGAACAGCGGAGGAGTGGTACTCAAGCGTCAACTTTAGGTTACAATATCTCCGAATGTAATTAATATTTTACAATGCAACAAACGGCACTGATTACGTATTTGTTTATATGTTCAGATGTGCTAACAAAAATAACGTGGTTCCATTTAAAAAAACGTAGGTTTGTGTTAAAAACATACTTCCGTGCATTTTTTTATGGTTTGTATTAAGCAATTACACTAGCCCCTCTCCTCACGTTCGGTCTGTGGAATCGATTCGTCAGTATTTTATGTGGTTTACGAAATATATCCAGCGGTAATGTTAGGTGACTCACCCTGTATATATATGGTGCGTCAAAAAAATGTATACACACTTTGAACTGTCACAGACAATTTATTTCCCGTTCTACAAGGTTAAATATCCGTGAGAAAGTAATGTTATGTTTCTTCAACAGGTGGCAGCAGTGGCAAGGAAGTAACTGCAACATGGCGGACGTGCATTTGAGGTTCAAATGGCTCTGAGCACTATGGGACTTAACTTCTAAGGTCATCAGTCCCCTAGAACTCCCCCTGCGGGTCCGGGGTAAGAGTAGGCCCGAGGTATTCCTGCCTGTCGTAAGAGGCGACTAAAAGGAGTTTCAACCGTTTCGGCCTTCCATGTGATGGTCCCCCTTGGGGTTTGACCTCCATTTTTCAAAATTCTACAGAAGTACGAGCCTTTTGGGGAAGAACGCCTTACGTGGTGTACCACTGGTCCTCAGTGCACTAAGACCTTAGCACACAGCATTGTAACGGCGTTGTAACCACACCCACTAGTCCTCAAATCGGCCCTAAACGCCTGATGGGTTGTACAAGTTACGCCCATAGTGCGTCCCCATCTGCACCTACGATCATGATGGACTTTCCATGGCACCAGAAATCCAGCACGGTAGCCAGCCCGTTGTGGTGGGGTCGTCATGTACCCTCTAGGTTGTAGCCCCCTGACAACACAGGGATCGTACTGCCGATACCTGAGCTGCACCCTCCCCACGTCGGCCAGGAAGTAGATGCCCGTCTCCTTGTGGCATCAGGACTCCCGGCAACGGTCATCCTGCCAGGTGGCCCTTGCTGAGGCTGGGTGGCGCCCGTGGGGAGAGCCGCTGGTCGGAGTGGGTGGTATCGGGGCGGACGTTTCACAGATGAAACGTCGACACGTATCAGGTCGCTCTGCGGCCGAGTCTTTCAAAAGAAAAGGTACCATTTCTAGTTCTGGTTCTCATGCCCTTTCCCCCTTGGCCACTCCCTGGGAGGAGGGACAGGCCCGCCGGCTTGGGGCGAAGTACTTCCTCCGCTATTTGGTCTGTTCTCGAACCGATGGGGGGACGTTCGCCACCTCCAAGCCCATGTTCTTTGTTCAGCACATTGAGGACATCTTCGGGGAAATCGAGGCTCTCAGCAAGATGCGTTCAGAGTCCGTTCTTAACAAGACCAGGCGTGCGACCGCCTAGGGGACATCCCAGTGTCCATTGTCCCGCATCTGGCACTGAATAGGACGCAGGGGGTTATTTTTCATCGGGACCTCCTACTGCAATCTGATGAGGAGCTCAGTTCCAACCTGGAGCGCCGAGGCGTGCATTTCGTCCGGCGAGTCCAGCGCGGCCCCAAAGACCGTCGCATCGACACCGGGGCTTTTATCCTCGCCTTCGAGGGGGACGTTCTCCCGGAGAAGGTGAAGGTGATGTGCTACCGGTGCGACGTGTGACCTTACGTGCCGCCTCCTATGTGCTGTTTTTGGTGTTTGCGCTTTGGGCACATGTCGTCACAGTGTGAGGCTGAGCCCCTTTGTGGCGATTGTGGACGTCCTCTTCGTGAGGAACATACATGCACCCCACCACCTCAGTGCGTTAATTGTCCTGGCATCCACTCGCCTAGATCCTTAGACTGCCCCGCGTATCAGAAGGAGAAGAAGATTCAAGAACTCAAAACTTTGGATTGTCTCTCTTATTCTGAGGCCAGGAAGAAGTATGACCGCCTCCATCCCGTCACGTTAACCACTTCGTTTGCCTCAGTCGTGTCCACTCCTTCCACGGTATCCTCACCCCTATCCTGTCCCCCCTCCACCTCCTCCCCCCATCCGGGGTCTATGCCTCCGCCTCCCAAATCCCTCCCTTCCAAATCCTCCTCCCCCGTGGCCCCCGCCCCCTCTGCCCCAGGGACCACCCATCCTCCTCCTCCCCCCCCCCCGCCGCCTGAGAAGCGATCCTCTTCTCAGACTCCATCGGGGAAACGTTCCGGACCCCAGCTTCCGAGGTCCGGCGTTCCAAAACGGACCCCGTGCGTGAGGACCTTCTTCGGGTCCAACCCACCATCCCTGTGCCTCCTCGGACTTCCAAGAAGGCCTCCAAGAAGAAGTCTCTATCCCCCTCTCCACCCCGGTGCGTTTCATCTGACGCTCCATCCGTGAGTCGCTGCTCCCGGCCGTCCTCAGTTTCGCCGGGACGCTCTGCTGCCAGGCGCTCAGCTGGCCTCTCGTCGGCAAATGATGCTGCCCCTCCTACACATCCAGGGACAGCGGCCGCAGCTGGCGCCGACTCGATGGAACAGGATCCGCCTCCCGCCGGTTGTAGCGCTGTTCCCTCGAAACCTGGCCCTCCGCGGCCGTCCAGGTGACCAGCTCTTCCCCCGTCTCGTTCCCCCTCTTTTTTGACTAGCGATGGCCTTGCTACATTGGAACATAAGAGGTATTCGATCTAATCGGGAGGAATTACAACTGCTCCTCCGCCTGCGCTGTCCGCTCGTCCTTGGTCTCCAGGAAACCAAGTTGCGCCCGACTGACCGTATTGCCTTTGCCCACTATACCTCGGAGCGGTATGACCTCACCCCTGTGGACGGTATCCCAGCTCATGGTGGGGTCATGTTGCTCATTCGGGACGACGTCTATTACCATCCCATCCCATTGACCACCCCACTCCAAGCAATAGCTGTCCGTATTACTCTTTCTGCTTTTACTTTTTCAGTTTGTACCATCTACACTCCATCGTCATCCGCAGTTAGTCAGGCTGACATGATGCACCTGATTGTTCAGCTTCCTCCGCCGTTTTTATTGTTTGGCGACTTCAATGCCCATCCTCCCCTTTGAGGCTCTCCTGCATCCTGTCAAAGAGGCTCACTCTTGGTGGATGTCTTCAACCATCTCAATCTTGTCTGCCTCAATACTGGCGCCCCGACTTTCCTCTCGGACTCTACTCATACCTACTCCCACTTGGACCTCTCGATCTGTTCTACCACTCTTGCCCATCGGTTCGAGTGGTATGTCCTTTCTGACACCTATTCGAGCGACCACTTCCCCTGTGTCGTTCGTCTCCTGCACCACACCCCATCCCCACGTCCTTCGAGCCGGAACATACCGAAAGCTGACTGAGGACTTTACTCCTCCCTGGCGACCTTTCCGGACCACGATTTTCTCAGTTGTGACAGTCAGGTCGAATACCTCACGGCTGTTATTGTCAATGCTGCCGAACATTCCATTCCTCATACTACCTCTTCACGTCACGTTTCCGTCCCCTGGTGGAATGAGGCTTGTCGAGACGCTATCCGTGGTCGACGACGTGCTTTATGCACCTTTCGCCGCCATCCTACGTTGGCGAATTGTATTGAATACAAACGACTCCGAGCGCAATGCCGTCGAGTCATCAAAGACAGCAAAAAAGCTTGTTGGCCCTCTTTAACCAGCTCCTTTAACAGTTTTACTCCCTCTTCCATTGTTTGGGGTGGCCTGCACCGGCTGTCGGACATTAAGGCCCACTCCTCGGTACCTGGCCTGACCTCAGGTAATGAGGTCCTTGTTGATCCTGTGGCTGTCTCCAACGCCTTCGGCCGCTTTTTCGCGGAGGTTTCCTTCCCAGGAAAGAGGCAGAAGAGGCTCGGCGACCTTCCTTCCACTCGCTGAATCTGGAAACTTATAATGCCCCCTTTACTGTGCGGGAACTCGAACGTGCGCTTGCACTGTCCCGGTCCTCTGCTCCGGGGCCAGATGCCATTCACGTTCAGATGCTGGCACACCTTTCTCCGGCGTGCAAAAGCTTCCTTCTTCGTACCTACAATCGCGTCTGGACCGAAGGTCAGGTCCCCATGCATTGGCGTGACGCCGTCGTTGTTCCTATACCCAAACCCGGGAAGGATAGACACCTTCCTTCTAGTTACTCTTCGAAGCTGTGTCTGTAAGGTGATGGAGCGCATGGTTAATGCTTGGTTAGTCTGGATTCTTGAATCTCGACGGCTACTTACCAATGTCCAATGCAGCTTTCGTCGCCGCCGCTCCGCTGTTGACCACCTTGTGACCTTGTCGACATTCATCATGAACAACTTTTTGCGAAGGCGCCAAACGGTAGCCGTGTTCTTCGATTTGGAGAAGGCTTATGACACCTGTTGGAGAGGAGGTATCCTCCGCACTATGCACAGGTGGCGCCTACGCGGTCGCCTGCCCCTTTTTATTGATTCCTTTTTAACGGATCGAAAGTTTAGTGTATGTGTGGGTTCCGTATTGTCCGACGTCTTCCTCCAGGAGAACGGAGTGCCTCAGGGCTCTGTCTTGAGCGTAGCCCTTTCTGCCATCGTGATCAATTCAATTATGGATTGCATTCCACCTAATGTCTCAGGCTCTCTCTTTGTCGATGACTTCGCGATCTACTGCAGTGGCCAGAGAACATGCCTCCTGGAGCGCTGCCTTCAGCGTTGTCTAGACAGTCTATACTCATGGAGGGTGGCAAATGGCTTCCGGTTCTCTGAAGAGAAGACGGTTTGTATCAACTTTTGGCGATATAAAGCGTTCCTTCCGCCATCCTTACATCTCGGTCCCGTTGTTCTCCCATTCGTGGAAACAACTAAGTTTCTAGGGCTCACATTGGACAGGAAACTTTGTTGGTCTCCGCATGTCTCTTATTTGGGGGCCCGTTGTACACGTTCCCTTAATGTCCTCAGAGTTCTTAGTGGTTCATCTTGGGGAGCGGATCGCACTGTCCTGCTTTGCTTGTATCGGTCCATAGTCCGATCGAAGCTGGATTATGGGAGCTTCGTCTACTCGTCTGCTCGGCCATCCCTCTTATGCCGTCTCAACTCTATCCACCATCGGGGGTTACGTCTTGCGACCGGAGCCTTCTACACTAGTCCTGTCGAGAGTCTTTATGCTGAAGCTGCCGAATTACCATTGACCTACCGGCGCGACGTACTGCTGTGTCGGTATGCCTGCCAGCTGTTGTTAATGCCCGACCACCCCTCTTATCAGTCCTTCTTCGCCGATTCTCTCGACCGTCAGTACCGGTTGTATGTGTCTGCCCTGCTGCCCCCCGGAGTCCGCTTTCGTCGCCTGCTTCGACAATTGGATTTTGCCCCCCCCTACCACTTTCAGAGAGGGTGAGAGCCCGACACCACCTTGGCTCCAGGCTCCGGTTCATATTTATCTCGACCTCAGCTCACTCCCGAAGGAGGGTACTCCGGCTGCAGTGTATTGCTCACGGTTTGTCGAACTTCGTGCTCGACTTGCCGGTCACACCTTTATTTACACCGATGGCTCCAAAACTGACGATGGTGTCGGCTGTGCCTTTGTCGTCGGGGCCGCCACCTTTAAATACCGGCTCCTCGACCAATGTTCCAGCTTTACGGCCGAGCTTTTTGCTCTCCATCAGGCCGCGTTCAGTATGCCCGCCGCCACCGCCATTCATCATATGTACTCTGCTCTGATTCCCTCAGTGCTCTTCAGAGCCTTGGAGCTCCCTATCCGGTCCATCCCTTGGTGCAACGGATCCAGCAGTCCCTCCATTCTTTCGCTGATAATGGTTCTCCTTTCAGCTTTCTGTGGGTTCCCGGACATGTAGGAGTGCCTGGGAATGAGGCTGCAGATGCTGCAGCCAAGGCTGCAGTCCTCCTGCCTCGACCAGCCTCCCATTGTGTCCCATCATCTGACGTTCGTGGGGTTGTTTGTAAGAGGCTTGTGTCGTTGTGGTGGAATGCTTGGTCATCCCTCCAAGGAAACAAGCTCCGGGCAGTAAAACCGCTGCCAACTGCTTGGACAACCTCCTCCCGACCATCTCGGCGTGAGGAGGTCCTTCTGACCAGGTTGCGGTTTGGGCATTGCCGGTTTAGCCACCGCTACCTGCTCTCCGGTGACCCAGCCCCGCAGTGCCCTTGTGGTCAAGCATTAACAGTGCGCCATGTTTTATTGTCGTGTCCCCGCTTTAGTCAATCTCGTGTTGTCCTGTCCCTGCCATCTACTTTACCGGATATTTTAGCTGATGACGCTCGAGCAGCTGCTCGTGTTCTGCGCGTTTTATAACTTTGACTGGCTTGTCCAAAGACATCTAACTTTTTTACTTATTTTATCTGCATCTTTGTCAGGACTTTCTGGTGTCCCCCCCCCCCCTCCCCTTGAGTTTTACTAGATCCCATGTGCTCTAACAACTGTGACTGGGCGCTAATGACCTCAGTAGTTGAGCGCCCTTAAACCCCACCAAAGAAAAAAAAAGTCCCCTAGAACTTAGATCTACTTAAACCTAACTAAGGACATCACACACATCCATGCCCGAGGCAGGATTCGAACCTGCGACCGTAGCGGCCGCGCGGTTCCAGACTGTAGCGCCTTTAACCGCTTGGCCACCACGGCCGGCTGCGTTTGAGGTTTGAAGCGCGGAAGCAGATAATTAAATGGCATTGGAAGTTTGAGAATGTAGCTGCGGTTCGAAGACAGTGGAGAAGTGAGTCTGGTACAGAACCACCTTCAAGGTACAACTACACGTCTACGGGACAAATTCGAAATTCATGGAACAGTGTGTGATGCCCATAAAGGTCGATCAGGGTGACCTTGTACAGCTACAAGTGACGATTCCACAACTGCGGTCTTGGAACTGTTTCAGCGTTAGCCTCAAAAATCTTCGAGGCAAGCGGCACGGGAAAGTAATGTAAGTGCTAGTAGTGTGCTACGCATTCTGAAGAAAGGGAAGTTTCGTGTGTACATTCCAAGGCTGGTGCAGCAGCTAAGTGACGACGATCCAGATCAAAGGTTAGAATTTTGTGAATGCTTTCAGATGGTGAGACGTGAACCGGG
This sequence comes from Schistocerca serialis cubense, assembly GCF_023864345.2. Taxonomy (NCBI): domain Eukaryota; kingdom Metazoa; phylum Arthropoda; class Insecta; order Orthoptera; family Acrididae; genus Schistocerca; species Schistocerca serialis. The sequence continues at coordinate 186,858,623 of NC_064648.1, forward strand.
ATTTATGGGTAGCATAATTTGGTCGGATGAAGCCCAATTCAAACTCAGTGGAACTGTCAATAGGCACAATTGTGTGTACTGGGCTGAACATAATCCTCACATTACAGTTGAAAAGGTCGTGAATTTGCCTGGTGTAAATGTGTGGTGTGGTTTGTGTGCAAGGGGACTCATTGGGCGTTTCCGCTTTGAAGGTACTGTTACTGGAGAAACGTACCTAACAATGCTTGCTGACTTCATATTCCCCGCCATTCGTGCATTATACGGTAATGATGAGTTTTATTTCCAACAAGATGGCGCCCCGCCGCACTATCATAGGGACGTACGAGCATACCTGGATCACAATGTGCCAGGACAGTGGATAGGACGCAGGGGGCCGATCGAGTTTCCTGCACGATCTCCAGACCTCACGCCGCTGGATTTCTTCTTGTGGGGCACAGTAAGAGATGAGGTGTACAAACGTAAACCACGTAACCTTGACACACTTTTGAATGAGATTCAGGCGGTGTGCGCAGAAATCTCATTGGATACTTTGGTACGATGTACGGAATCAGTGGTGCCTCGTACTCAGAAATGTATTGATGCTGAAGGCCACCAGTTTGAACATTAATCACATTTGCAAAGTACATTTATTTTTCCAACTGGACTTTAAGCTTTCCATTTCCAGAAATTTAACATTGTAGAACGGGAAATTGCGAATACATAGAACGAAAGATCCTTTATTGTATGATTATATGATAGCGGAACAAACACTGGTAGCAGTTACTTATGTAAAATATCTGGGACTATGCGTGCGGAACGATTTGAAGTGGAATGATCATACAAAATTGTTGGTAAAGCGGGTACCAGGTTGAGATTCATTGGGAGAGTCCTTAGAAAATGTAGTCCATCAACAAAGGAGGTGGCTTACAAAACACTCGTTCGACCTATACTTGAGTATTGCTCATCAGTATGGGATCCCTACCAGGTCGGGTTGACGGAGGAGATAGAGAAGATTCAAAGAAGAGCGGCGCGTTTCGTCACAGGGTTATTTGGTAACCGTGATAGCGTTACGGAGATGTCTAGCAAACTCAAGTGGCAGACTCTGCAAGAGAGGCGCTCTGCATCGCGGTGTAGCTTGCTGTCCAGGTTTCGAGAGGGTGCGTTTCTGGATGAGGTATCGAATATATTGCTTCCCCCTGCTTATACCTCCCGAGGAGATCACGAATGTAAAATTAGAGAGATTGGAGCGCGCACGGAGGCTTTCCGGCAGTCGTTCTTCCCGCGAACCGTACGCGAGTGGAACAGTAAATGGAGGTAATGACAGTGGCACGTAAAGTACCCTGCGCCACACATCGTTGGGTGGCTTGCGGAGTATAAATGTAGATGTCGATGTAGAAATAAATTTTCTATGACGCTTCAGAGTGTGTATACATTTATTTGATGCACCCTATATATATATATATATATATATATATATATATATATATATATATATATGGTGCCAAAATTTAGGAGCAGGTCCATTTTAGGGTATCAATTTACGTGCACTTCAAAGGTTCAGTTCCTACTATTTTTACAATAGTTTAAACTATCAGTTTAAAAGAAATGATATTTTAGATGTAAGGTGAGACTCTGAAGTTTCAGAAAATAATTTTGGAGCCTCATTTATTTTATAGTATTAGAAGGTAGAAAAAAATTATCTTCATGTGTCGACTATAGGTACTCTTACCTTATTATAATCTCACTTGTATATACAAATTCAAATGGTTCAAATGGCTCTAAGCACTATGGGACTTAACTTCTCAGGTCATAAGTCCCCTAGTACTTAGAACTACTTAAGCCTAACTAACCTAAGGACATCACATACATCCATGACCGAGGCAGGATTCGAACCTGCGACCGTAGCGGTCGCGCGGTTCCAGACTGTAGCGCCTAGAACCGCTCGGCCACTTCGGCCAGCTTGTATATACAAAAAGGCGCGTATGTGCAGATGGCTTAAAGTTTTTCCGTTACAGGGCCTGTATCCAAAGCTGCTTTCGGTTTTCATCCTTAGGGATCCTATGAGTAGGAACGAGAAACAGTTATACTTACTTCTGTAACCGAATTATCACAGATACTTTCCAAAATGTAATATGAGTCTGACTTTACAGCCATCACTTTCAACACTTTAACTTACGTGATACTCTACGTCAAGTGTAAAAAACATATAAAAGTCACTTCAGCAGATTTCAATAAACGCATCTGCACTATCATAGAAACACTTACATGTGAAATGTAACGCCATTTCCCCCGACAAAACGCTGAGTACAGCCAAAGCCCCTACCACGCCGTAGCGCAGAAGCGAGGCAACTGTCCCCCAGTTGAAGCAGCCGATCGCCGCCATTTGCAGGGATGAATCCTAGTACAGGGGTTGTGATTTGCAGTATATGAGACGCAACAAGAGCAAATTGAACTACAAATTAAACACATGTTTGTTTAAAAAAGTTCTGAGTATTTGAGACTACTTTAAAAGTATACTTGAATGAATGAAGTTTCCTAATTTCCGAGGTACGTCTGCATTGAAACGCGAAATTTAAGAATGCAAGGCTCTTTCCTGACAAGGTGGAGCGAGTTTACATCGAGTTATTTGCATTAGATAATTACCTGAAACGTTTAAAGTAGCAGACAGTACGATTAGTATTTAATTCACGTAATTTTCCTGTCAGGTCCTGTTTGATTTTAGCCGCCTACTGTGTACATTTTGCACGCTTACTTTTGTTTAGAACAGTATTGTCTACACTGGAATTCTGGTTTGATGAACTGTAATAACCCATATCACTTTAAATACCGTAGGAATTTCATTCGCATATTAGTTTTTAACACTGATATCACCTCTGAAAGTGGTTGAATTTGCAACATTTGTCAAATATCTGACCATTTACGAAGTATAATCACCACCAGACAACACATGTTAAGTATCTGAACGCAATTATTCGACCTACCTCTGATTCATACTTAACATATATTTGATTGCCTTGGTAATCTGGAAAAGGAACGTTCAAAATTATACACACTGACAGTATTTCCACACTATTTAACCTAGGCATATATTGCACGATTTCCAGGACACTATACCTTTTTCAAATGAGTTGTAAATCCAAATATTGTCGGTATAGCATCGTCCTTAAGTTGACGCGTATTTACATAATTTTCCATGTAACAATTCTCTTGAAAATGAAGAGAGCACAGCAAATGATTTGCTGTCGGTTGGAAGTTCTCTCTCCGAGTAGCAACAATCCATTTCCGATTTAGAAAATCATTTGTAAGGGGAAACCTAAACAAAAACAAACGGTCATCATGTATTATTTCTCCATGAAAATACTATATACAAGTAATGGAAAGTAACAAACAATCAGGAATGACTGACCTGTGAAATGTAACATTGTTTCCGTATTCGTCTTTGCTTCCATTATGCTGTTACAATTAAAAGCAGCCCACGAACGAACCCTGTTTACGCACTGTTTCCCTGCTGTAATATCGATGAATTATTCAGATACAATTCTACCCTTGAATGACGTTTACTAATTTTCTATCTTCACACTCGCAGAATCCATGCGAAAAGTAGTCATACAATAGCTATGCCATGAGCGCATAAGTATTCTTTGTAATACTCTCTCTGGTGGTTGTTAAAAAAAAAAAAGGAAAGGGAGCTTCCGAGATTGTCTTCGTGCCGATTAGCCTGAGCTTGGTTTGGAAGAACTGTAATCTGATTATTGAGATTTATCACAGAAGATAACTGATACGAACTGTACGATTAAAAAGGAAAAATATATAGAGTGCTCCTTCAAATAAAAGGTGTGTATTTGAAATTTGAGAATTAATGATATTTATCGATATATTGCGTAGTTGTTAATCAGAAGGGAACTTCCGAAAGACTGGATACGAACCTGCATTTAATAATCCAAGAGCTCCATTACTTCTTCGGAAGGTTAAACTTCATCAAAGCCAAATATCCGCTTGGTATGAAGTTTCCCGACTGATTATACAACCCTCCCAAAATTACGAGGCATTTTATTTGTACAGATTAGCAGAATGCCGCAAAGCACGAGCCTGCAGAGAAGAAGAATCATCGCCTGATTTCATTCTAACAAGTAAAATTTCAGAATCATTTTGAGTGACTGAGCTATGACTGTGTTTTCTATCATTAATGATTGCTTGCTTGAACGAATTGAGAGCTACATAATCACGTAGATAGGAGGAAAAATTACACTGCAAATGGCGGCTTCTGTCACGTTCAATGTGGGGACGCGACACTAGCGCCAATGCGCGGTCTAGTTGTTATTTAGTAAGTCTATGGTACAGTCACAGTCTAATATATACAGTCGCGATACTCTCGCTGATTTTCGTCATACACTGCGACAACAGCGCCCCAAGCGGTGGAGAAGCTACGCTGCTGAATACGGCATTCAGTAAATGTAAACAGTGTCGTTTATATTCATTTTTAACATGGTTTTTACGAAAGGCAGCGTATGTAGCCCAATCAGTTGCAGTAATAATAGGAAGAAGACACCACATTTGTCATTCTTCAGGTTTCCTAAGGACCCTGAGGGGTATGAAACGTCACATTAGAGCGCTCTTTATTTACGATTTTTTTCTAAACTGTATTGAATTACTGAATTTGTTTTTCTTTTTTAGGAGCAATAAATAGTTAGTAAATAGCAGAAGGCAGGACCTGCTGCAAAAAGATGTCCTTTCTTTGCACAATAACGTGAAGTTTTGTGTATTACATTTCGAGTCAAACCATTTTATGAGCGCGGAAAAGAAGACATTGGTATGGAATGCAGTTCCTACGTTATTTGGCGTGCCGAATAAGCCACAACTAGTGACGATGGAGAGAAAATTGCCATACAAACGTGAAAGTGTTACTGCTAAAACAATAAAACTGTTTCCTGACCCAGAAGAAGCAGCTACCACAAATGTTCCTACACGAGATACATACATAAAATCACTAGCAACGGAATCTGTAAGACAGACATCTTTTGAAGATGAAATGCTTAGATTGCGTGAAATTAATCGCGTGTTGGAAAATCGTGTGAAATATATAAATGTGCAAATCATTAGACTTTGTACAAAATTACTACGTGACAAGGAAAGTGCCCATCGTAAGAATAAGCTGCAACCGCAACGTCACAGGACACAAGTACAAAAGGACAATCTCAGTTTAAAAAGCATTGGTTCCAAGTACTTGAAAAGAGATGCTCTCAATTTATTGATAAGCCAAATCAGTATACCATTGAATGGAAAACGTGGTGCGAGATGGAAATATGAAACTAAATTATTTGCACTTAATTTGTTGTATAGTACTCAGGCATACAGTTTTTTATCACACTGTTTTAGCCTTTCATCAGTGCGTACCATACAAAGGTATGTGGAAGATATACAATTAAATTGTGGGATAAATAATAACATATTTCATCTTTTAAAGCAGAAAGTGCAGCAGTTACCAAAAACTGATATAATTGTTAATTTGTCTATGGATGAGATGTCACTAATGGAAAATTTGATATATGACAGCTCTAGGGATCGTGTTATTGGATTTGAAGACATGGTTTCATACATACATCTGTGGTTGCCAATACTGCATTAACGACATATTCTCAAATTTTAACAGCCATTAGTATATTATTCCTCTAAAGGGCCAGTAGGAGCCACCCATCTGATGCACATATTTTTTGAAGTTGTCAAAAAACTCACAGAGATTGGTTTGGTTGTAAAAACACGTGTCACTGACCAAGGCTCGAATTTTGTGGAGTGGAGGCACAGAGTGGGTATCACACGAGTTAATCCATGCTTAGTACACGAAGGGAGTGAGATCTACTTTTTTCATGACACCCCACACTTGATAAAAAGCATACGTAATAATTTATTCAGGTATAACATTGTCCACTAAAAGAGCTGTCCAACTGCTAGCATTTTCAAAAATGAAGGTAAGCACTGCAGTTCTTATGTTGAGTCATACAGTAGCAGCAGGCATTGAGACATTTTTTACTTGTGGCACCATATCATCATCTGCTACTGCTACTGCAGATTTTTGCCAAAACGTAAACGATATTTCTGACATATTTACTGCACATTGTGTTAAAGGGCCTGTATCCTTAAGGAACTTCATTGCAAGTGCCCTTTACATTATTAAATTCAGGAATCAAGACTTAGTCTGTAGGAGCAAGAGAAGAAATAAAAAAGTAATGAAGCTGGCTCATTTGGCTTGCTAAAGAGTTAGGACTGACTCATTCATTGAATTTTATTTTCGTTAAATGTATCAATGGGATATTTTAAAACAGTCATGCTTTTTTTGAGATAACCTGATACCACAAAGAATAAGATGGAAATTGTATTTTTGAAAGCAGGCTTCCTGCAAAGCAGAACGCAATGAAAAGTGATGTGTCGCTTCATTTTTACACAAGGAAGAGCATCTATATACTTGATATGTGGGATACACAGTGTGTATTCTCTTACTTTCAGTGGAATAAGTGCGATTGTATGCTGCTACTTAATTATTTCTTCAAGAATATGTTGCAGTTTATGTCACTTCATTCAATAGTTCGTGCTCTGTTTATTTATATTTCACGATCATTTACGTCTCTCGCTGTTCTCCTAATACTTGTGACGCAAAAATATACTAACTATTTTGTAAATTACGTACAAAACGAATTAAAAAACAAACATGATTTTTACGTCGCATCTGCCGTCAGAGGAAGGCGAGCTTTCCGGCCGCTAGGGGCGCTAGTGTCACTTGAACTGTCAAATGATAACAACTTTCACAGCAGTGAGTGTCGCGACTGTATATACTAGACTGTGGTACAGCCATAAGCGCAACACGAAACAACCATGTTTTGCCAACATTCGCGTGACTTTAGCCCAGAGACGTCGGAGCCTCGAAAATTACGTCAGGGCCAGTCTATTATATTTATGGTCGAAGGACTGCAGGCGGTGTTGTGGCCTTGAAAGCGCAGGGATTCTCTGCTCACGCCGCCCCTCCGCTCCCCCACTTTCGCCGCTATCGCAAGACGTCGGCGTGCGCGACGCGATGCTCACCTGTCTGCTGAGGTGTTTGTATATCTCTGGCCGCTCTGCCCGCGGCGCCAGTCCCACGCGCTCAGTCCGCTGAGATGCGCTCGCCGAGACGGTTGGGGCACGTGCCCCTGACACTGTTGCTGCTTTCGCTGCCGCTGCCGTTGCTCGCCGCGGAGAAAGACGGTGAGTCGGATTAGAGGCGCACAGCGAAAATCTGCCCAGCTGGCAGCGAGCTTCAACTGCGAACCCGAGAGAGTTGATAATCGCCAGTTCATGACCGTCTTTCGTGTTCTACATCTGCATGATTACTCTGCAATTCACATGTAAGTGCTTGGCAGAGGGTTCATCGAACCACAATCATACTATCTCCCTACCATTCCACTCCCGAACAGCGCGCGGGAAAAACGAACACCTAAACCTTTCTGTTCGAGCTCTGATTTCTCTTATTTTATTTTAATGATCATTCCTACCTATGTAGGTTGGGCTCAACAAAATATTTTCACATTCGGAAGAGACAGTTGGTGACTGAAATTTCGTAAATAGATCTCGCCGCGACGAAAAACGTCTTTGCTTTAATGACTTCCATCCCAACTCGCGTATCATATCTGCCACACTCTCTCCCCTATTACGTGATAATACAAAACGAGCTGCCCTTTTTTGCATCCTTTCGATGTCCTCCGTCAATCCCACCTGGCAAGGATCCCACACCGCGCAGCAATATTCTAACAGAGGACGAACGAGTGTAGTGTAAGCTGTCTCTTTAGTGGATTTGTTGCATCTTCTAAGTGTCCTGCCAATGAAACGCAACCTTTGGCTCGCCTTCCCCACAATATTATCTATGTGGCCTTTCCAACTGAAGTCGTTCGTAATTTTAACACCCAGGTACTGAGTTGAATTGACAGCCTCGAGAATTGTACTATTTATCGAGTAATCGAATTCCAACGGATTTCTTTTGGAACTCGTGTGGATCACCTCACACTTTTCGTTATTTAGCGTCAACTGCCACCTGCCAAACCATACAGCACTCTTTTCTAAATCGTTTTGCAACTGATACTGGTTTTCGGATGACCTTATTAGACGGTAAATTACAGCATCATCTGCGAACAACCTAAGAGAACTGCTCAGATTGTCACCCAGGTCATTTATATAGATCAGGAACAGCAGAGGTCCCAGGACGCTTACCTGGGGAACACCTGATATCACTTCAGTTTTACTTGATGATTTGCCGTCTATTACTATGAACTGCGACCTTCCTGACAGGAAATCACGAATCTAGTCGCACAACTGAGACGATACCCCATAGGCCCGCAGCTTGATTAGAACTCGCTTGTGAGGAACGGCGTCAAAACCTTTCCGGTAATCTAGAAATACGGAATCAACTTGATATCCCCTGTCGATAGCGGCCATTACTTCGTGCGAATAAAGAGCTAGCTGCGTTGCATAAGAAGGATGTTTTCTGAAACCGTGCTGATTACGTATCAATAGATCGTTCGCCTCGAGGTGATTCATAATGTTTGAATAGAGTATATGCTCCAAAACTCTACTGCAAACCGACGTCAATGATATAGGTCTGTAGTTGGATGGATTACTCCTACTACCCTTCTTAAACACTGGTGCGACCTCCGCAATTTTCCAATCTGTAGGCACAGATCTATGGGTGAGCGAGCGGTTGTATATGATTGCTAAGTAGGGAGCTATTGTATCAGCGTAATCTGAAAGGAACCTAATCGGTATACAATCTGGACCTGAAGACTTGCCCGTATCAAGCGATTTGAGTTGCTTCGGAACCCCTAAGGTATGTACTTCTAAGCAACTCATGCTAGCAGCTGTTCGTGTTTCAAATTCTGGAATATTCCATTCGTCTTCCCTGGTGAAGGAATTTCGGAAAACTGCGTTCAGTAACTCCGCTTTAGCGGCACAGTCGTCGGTAACAGTACCATCGGCACTGCGCAGCGAAGGTATTGACTGCGTCTTGCCGCTTGTGTACTTTGTTGCTGCTGTTGTGGTCTCCAGTGCGAAGACTTTGCTACAGCTCGCGTCATGTTGGAAAGCGAGCCTATTTTCAGCTGTTCCGCGCATCCCCCACCATTAACTGCTAGTAGCCAGTAAGGCCGGTATTACACTATCAAATTTCTTTGTCAAAGATTTGATCAAAGATGTGACCAAATATTCCGTCAAATATATTTGACAAATATCTTTGACGTAGCGCTAGAAGGGGTATTACACTGTCATCAAATTTTTCGTCAAAGTTCAAGACGGCTGACAACAACTTGTTATTAACCGCAGCAGTTGTATGTACCGCAATTGCGTTGTGTGCACATGCGCAAAAGAAGTGGGGGGAAAAATGGAACCATACATACGAGGTTGACGGTCTTAAATTCCTGGGATTACAACTTGATAACAAATTCAGTTGGGAGGAGCACACCACAGAACTGCAGAAAGGCCTTAAGAAATCTGTATTTGCAATTCGAGTGTTAACAGACATAGGCAACATAAAAATGAAAAAGCTTGCATACTTTCATTCCATAATGTCATATGGGATAATATTTTGGGGTAACTCTTCAAGTCAAACAAAAGTTTTCAGAGTCCAAAAGCGTGTAATACGTATTATTTGTGGAGTAAATTCACGGACCTCCTGCAGAAACCTCTTCATAGAACTGGGTATACTTACTACTACCTCTCAGTATATTTACTCCTTAATGAAATTTGTCCTAAATAATATATCTCTTTTTCCAACAAACAACTCGGTTCATACATACAATACCAGGAACAAAAATGATCTGCACAAGGACTTAAAAGCACTTACTTCAGTTCAAAAAGGGGTCAACTGCTCAGGAACACTCATCTTCAATAATTTGCCACCAAATATAAAAAATTTTGTTACAAATAAAGATCAGTTTAAAAGGAGCCTGAAAGACTTACTAGTGGCCAACTCCTTCTACTCCATTGACGAAAATTTTAATAGAAACAAATGATGTATTTATTCATACTATTAGTATTGTTATTTCAGCTTTAAAAAAAATTGACATGTTCCACATCCACGAGGATCTCCCCAGCACGGATCTATGGGACGAAAAACTAATCTGACCTGGGTGAAGCCATGGGTTTTACGACGACACGATAAAAGCATTCAACAAAACTTCTTACGTGAGCTTACAGTGGAAGACGTCAAGTGGTACATCAATTACTTAAGAATGGATGAGCATACATTTCTGTATGTGCTCACTGAAGTGTATCCTCATATCACAAAGCACAATATTCACTTAAGAACTGCTACATCTTCAGAAGACAGGCTCAGTATAACACTCCGATTCCTTGCTACAGGAGTTTTGTTATGTTAGGTTAGGTTAGATCAGGTCAGGTCAGGTCCAATCTTCTTAATCTATTTTTGTATTCAGGGTGCCTAACTTTGTAAAGCGCCTCACCAACTTCATACATCTCTATTAATTCTGTAGTTGTCGGCACACACCAATTGTATTTACCGGCAATGTTTATAAAAACACTACAGACGACAGTACGCTGCAGCGATGCTAGCGCCCCGTGTGGGAACATGTCACATTGCAGTGAACAGAAGACAAGCGATTTCTTTGATCAAATCTACTGCGAGGCCCTAGATTTGATCAAATATTGGACGACATTTGACAAAGTTCCTATTACACCATCAAATATCTTTGACAAAGATATTTGACAAAGAAATTTGATAGTGTAATACCGGCCTAAGATTCACTCTCTTTCCGAGCGGCTAGCCGCGAATCACAAACTGGACCGCTGTTGCCGTATTTTGCGATAATACAGTTTCATTCATAGAGCGACCGAATTGCAATAACTTGTGCAGATCGTTAATTTATAACAGTCACGCGACAGAATGTATAAATTTGACTTTCTTGCATGTGAATGTGGTCTCACAGTTTAGCATTTACCCGCATAGTACTGTCAGTATAGTCCGATAGAATTAATTTGCGTTCGATTCCCGGCGGGGTCAGGGATTTTCTCTGCCTCGTGATGGCTGGGTGTTGTGTGCTGTCCTTAGGTTAGTTAGGTTTAAGTAGTTCTAAGTTCTAGGGGACTTATGACCACAGCAGTTGAGTCCCATAGTGCTCAGAGCCAATTAATTTGCGGACAGGTTACAAGCTATGTGGGGGGACGGGGGGGGGGGGGGGGCATTCAAGATAACAGACACTGAAAGTCTTATGCATGAAGTAATGAAGTAATGGACAGCTGTGTTGTGTCACACTGAAAAATTTCAAAAATAAGACTTTCACAGTGAGGTGAAGATGGATAAAAGCCTAGAACTATCATCCTTAATTTACAATCAGATGTTTCGGACATGGACTCAGATAGCAGATGGTATTACGATGTAGACTTTGAAACAAAGTAAAGTAACGATTTTTCTTGGTTTTAAAGGTTCATATTTTAAAAACGTTTCTGTCAACATATCAATTGTATACACTGTACACATTTTATTGATTAGGGATATGTAGCCTGTGAAGTATTCAGACTGCAATGTTCAACGCATTGCCCAAGGAGAAGTTAAGCTTTTCCCAGCCTCTTGTATTACGTGCGAGAATGCGTTTGGGTAAATTCATCAAAAACTCCAGTATGTCGACAAGTAAGCCCCTGTCATTTTTATGACACGAATTGGAAAATGCCTTAAAATGAAAAGGAGGGTTACCTGTCGAGATACCGGTAGTTTTCGACGTTATCGGGGCATTCATTCGAATTATTCTCTGAAGATGGTTAATTGTTAGCTCATTCAATGGACCATAAATGCGTTCTCCCACTGTAATATCGAACGAGTTACTTAAAATTCATAATGCATGTTCAACATATGATAACATATTGACAATTTTTATGATGTTCTGCACTAGTATCTACTATCGCTAATTCATTTCTACGCATAGTGATTTACATTGAACTGCAGTGAAACGCACCCACATGCGAACATACACTACTGGCCATTAAAATTGCTACACCAAGAAGAAATGCAGATGATAAACAGGTATTCATTGGAAAAATATATTATATTACAACTGACATGTGATTACATTGTCACGCAATTTGGGTGCATAGATCCTGAGAAATCAGTACCCAGAACAACCACCTCTGGCCGTAATAACGGCCTCGATACACCTGGGCATTGAGTCAAACAGAGCTCGGATGGCGTGTACAGGTACAGCTGCACATGCAGCTTCAACACGATACCACAGTATATGAAGATCAATGACTGGCGTATTGTGACGAACCAGTTGCTCGACCACCACAGACCAGACGTTTTCAATTGATGAGAGATCTGGAGAATGTGCTGGCCAGGGCAGCAGTCGAACATTTTCTGTATCCAGAAAGGCCCGTACAGGACCTGCAACATGCGGTCGTGCATTATCCTGCTGAAATGTAGGGTTTCGCAGGGATCGAATGAAGGGTAGAGCCAAGGATCGTAACACATCTGAAATGTAACGTCCACTGTTCAAAGTACCGTCAATGCGAACGAGAGGTGACCGAGACGTGTAACCAATGGCACCCCATACCATCGTGCTGGGGGATACGCCAGTATGCGACCATCATGATGCTGTAAACAGAACCTGGATTCATCCGAAAAAATAACGTTTTACCATTCGTGCACGCAGGTTCGTCGTGGAGTACACCATCACAGGCGCTCCTGTCTGTGATGCAGCGTCAAGGGTAACCGCAGCCACGGTTTCCGAGCTGATAGTCCGTGCTGTTGCAAACGTCGTCGAACTGTTCGTGCAGATGGTTGTTGTCTTGCAAACGTCCGCATCTGTCGACTCAGGGATCGAGACGTGGCTGCACGATCCGTTAGAGCCATATAGATAAGATGCCTGTCATCTCGACTGCTAGTGATACGAGGCCGTTGGGATCCAGCACGGCGTTCCGTATTACCCTCCTGAACCCACCGATTCCATAATCTGCTAACAGTCATTGGATCTCGACCAACGCGAGCAGCAATGTCGCGATACGATAAACCGCAATCGCGATAGGCTACAATCCGACCTTTATCAAAGTCGGAAACGTGATGGTACGCATTTCTGCTCCTTACACGAGGCATCACAACAACGTTTCGCCAGGCAACGCCGGTGAATTGCCGGTCTGTATGAGAAATCGGTTGGAAACTTTCCTCATGTGAGCACGTTGTAGGTGTCGCCACCGGCGTCAACCTTGTGTGAATGCTCTGAAAAGTTAATCATTTGTTTATCACAGCATCTTCTTCCTGTCGGTTAAATTTCGCGTCTGTAGCACGTCATCTTCGTGGTGTAACAATTTTGATGGCCAGCAGCGTAACAGATTTACAAAGCTACATTCGTATGTATTGTTATAGGACAGTTGAAATGCTGCAGCTCTCCACACTACTCTGTTCTATGTAAACATCGTCGTCTCTGCATAATTATTACAATCTACATCCATCTTTTTGTCTGCCTCTGTAGTTTTTACCCCCGAAAACTTCCCTCCATTGCCAAACTGACCATTCCTTGGTGGCTCAGCATGTGTCCCGTCAACAGACCCCTTATTCTAGTTGGCTTGTGCCATATATTTCTTTTCTTCTCAGTTGCAGTCGGTACCTCCTCATTTGCTATTCGATCTACCCATCTACTTTCGGCATTCTTCTGAAGCACTACATTTTGAAAGTTTGTGTTAGCTCATTTTCCAAAACGCATATCGTCCACACTCGCACACAAGGCTACACTCCAGACATAAATGTTTAAAAAAGGCTTCCTAACATTTACATGTATATTCGACTAGCGAACAGCCCTGATTTGGCACTCGTTGTACTAGGTATCCACAGTTGGACGCCTTGTGTAGTGTTGCGCTATTGAATTACTTCCACATACCTTTCTCGTGAATCACTCTCTCTATTGGTGGAAGCATATGAAAATCCCTACAGAAGTTCCTGAGATTAGTCTTCACATAGACACAGGAAAACGTGATGGGGTACTTCAGTTAGTCATTTTTCAACTAATTTGTGGGAAATATTTCAAAAATATCTACAAAAATCTTCGTTATGAATAAGTCTGTTTATTAGCGAAAGAAAAGTAAGCTAAACTCGGCCCGAACAGGCCATGAAGGCCCAACGGTACCGACCGGCCGCCGTGTCATCCTCAGACCACACGCGTCGCTGGAAGCGGATGTTGAGGGTCATGTGGTCAGCACACCTCTCTCTCGGCCGTATGTCAGTTTACGAGACCGGAGCCGCTACTCCTCAATCGAGTAGCTCCCCAGTTTGCCTCACAAGGGCTGAGTGCACCCCGCTTGCCAACAGCGCTCGGCAGACCGGATGGTCACCCATCCGGGTGCTAGCCCAGCCCGACAGCGCTGAACTCCGGTGATGTGACGGGAACCGGTGTTACGACTGCGGGAAGGCCGTCGGCTAGCGTTCCCTTCTACTTTGTATATTTTTGAACTCTGGATGACACAAGTTAAAAAGTGTTTCACCTGTTTCGTACTTTTTATTAAATTTGTAGTTGTTTGAAGACTAATTCTAATAATTAAATTATTCAGAAATAAAAACAGTTCTTATTGCCCTTATAGTGTACTATACGTTTATTTACCTTCAGATATTCCCCCTGCAGTGCTTCACAAATCGCTTGACACGTTTCTGGAATTATTTTGCTTGATGTGCACTGTGGTATTGGAGTACTATTTGAGATGCTCTCTCCCGTCTCAAGAAATGGTAGTGTCACGGTGAACCTGTCTTATGCACATATAGCATGTCTCAAATGAGTATTCTTTCTTATAATATGAGAAACCATTTTAATGAGCAAATACTAAAGTGCACTCTCATCCATTCGTAGCTAATTTATATGTAAGACCTGACGTCGTCCGCTAGCAGCTGTCGTAACAAATTTTGCTGAATGCTTTTACTATCTCGACGTAATTTCCACGGCTTCACCTAAGTATGTTTCGTTTTTTTTCCGCCGCTTTTCTTCCAAATGCACACACGATGCAATCGTACAAACAACTGCAGCGCATAATAACAGGTAGTTGTTTTCTCCCATATTGAAATTTGACGCGAGCGGTTCTAAGCGCTACAGTCTGGAGCCGCGCGACCGCTACGGTCGCAGGTTCGAATGCTGGCTCGGGCATGGATGTGTGTGATGTCCTTAGGTTAGTTAGGTTTAAGTAGTTCAAAGTTCTAGGGGACTGATGACCACTGCAGTTAAGTCCCATAGTGCTCAGAGCCATTTGAACCACTTTTCTGAAATTTGACGAACAATATGACGACAACGTAATACGCCTTTTTCGCGCCATGTCAAAGATGTTTGCTAGATATTTGAACTGATTTCTTTGTCAAAGAAATATGATAGTGTAATACCGGCCTCAGAACAATTGCGTCAAACAGTACTACTCGAGACGGGCTGCGTGGACTCAGCGGAAAGAAATGGAAATTCATATGAAGATAGTAACTGTTCTCGAAAGCACAGATACCATTGATGGCCGTGCAACTTCTCTAGAATAAATGATGACTAACTGAATCCCTCAGCTGCCGACAGGTGTTGTTTATATACCTCGATGGGGACAAGTGACAATGTGTGCCCCGACCGGGACCCGAACCCGGGATCTCCTGCTTACATGGCAGACGCTCTATCCATCTGAGCCACCGAGGACACAGATAAATAGTGCTACTGCAGGTACTTATTCCTTCCACGTTTCCCGTGAGACTCATATTCCCAACTGTCCTCGATGGCTCAGACGGATAAAGCGTCTGCCATGCAAGCAGGAGATCCCAGGTTCGGGTCCCGGTCGGGGCACACATTTTTAGCTGTCCCCATCGAGGTACACCAAAAACACCTGTCGGCAGCTTAGAGTTTCAATTAATTATCATTTAAATGGAAATGCGTTGACAGCGGTATATGAAATGCCGTGTGGCTAGGACCTCCCGTCGGGTACAAGTCTTTAAACTGACGCCACTTTGGCGACTTGTGTATCGATGCGAATGAGATGATGATGATGATGATGGTGATGATGATGATGACAAAACAACAGCCAATCCCTGAGCATATATACACTACTGGCCATCAAAATTGCTACACCACGAAGATGACGTGGTACAGACGCGAAATTCAACCGACAGGAAGTAGATGCTCTGATATGCAAATGATTAGCTTTTCAGAGCATTCACACAAGGTTGGCGCCGGTGGCGACACCTACAACGTGCTGACACGAGGGAAGTTTCCAACCGATTTGTCATACACAAACAGCAGTTGACCGGCGTTGCCTGGTGAAACGTTGTTGTGATGCCTCGTGTAAGGAGGAGAAATGCGTACCATCACGTTTCCGACTTTTATCAAAGTCAGACTGTGACTATCGCGATTGCCGTTTATCGTATCGCGACATTGCTGCTCGCGTTGGTCGAGATCCAATGACTGTTACCAGAATACGGAATCGGTGGGTTCAGGAGGGTAATGCGGAACGCCGTGCTGGATCCCCAACGGCCTCGTGTCACTAGCAGTCGAGATGACAGGCATCTTATCCGCATGGCTGTAACGGATCGTGCAGCTACGTCTCGATCCCCGAGTCAACAGATGGGGACGATTGAAAGACAACAACCATCTGTACGAACAGTTCGACGACGTTTGCAGCAGCACGGACTATCAGCTCGGAGACCGTGGCTGCGGTTACCCTTGACGCTGCATCACAGACAGGAGCGCCTGCGACGGTGTACTCGACGACGAACCTGGGTGCACGAATGGCAAAACGTCATTTTTTCGGATGAATCCGGGTTCTGTTTACAGCATCACGATGGTCGCATCCGTGTTTGGCGACATCGCGGTGAACGGACATTGGAAGCGTGTATTTGTCATCACCATTCTGGCGCATCACCGGGCGTGATGGTATGGGGTGCCATTGGTTACACGTCTCGGTCACCTCTTGTTCGCATTGACGGCACTTTGAACACTGGACGTTACATTTCAGATGTGTTACGACCCGTGGCTCTACTCTTCATTCCATCCCTGCTAAACCCTACATTTCAGCAGGATAATGCACGACCGCATGTTGCAGGTTCTGTACAGGCCTTTCTGGAGACAGAAAATGTTCGACTGGTGCCCTGGCCAGCACATTCTCCAGATCTCTCACCAAGTGAAAACGTGTGGTCGATGGTGGCCGAGCAACTGGCTCGTCACAATACGCCAGTCACTACTCTTGACGAACTGTGGTATCGTGTTGAAGCTACATGGGCAGCTGTACCTGTACACGCCACCCAAGCTCTGTTTGACTCAATGCCCAGGCGTATCAAGGCCGTTATTACGGCCAGAGGTGGTTGTTCTGAGTACTGATTTCTCAGGAGCTATGCACCCAAATTGCGTGAAAATATAACCACATGTCAGTTCTAGTGCAATGAATACCCGTTTCTCATCTGCATTTCTTCTTGGTGTAGCAATTTTAATGGCCAGTAGTGTATGTAATATTGTTCGCTATAGTTCATTGTATGTGTTAGGGGTGGACGTCCCACGCCGCTTGTTGAAGTTCGTCGTTGGTCCATGAAGTCAGTTTTTTGTTACAGAGGGCAGCTACACCTCTGACCGAACACGCTGAACTAGCGTGCCGGCTGTCACTCACAAGGGAACCTCCCCATCGCACCCCCCTCAGATTTAGTTATAAGTTGGCACAGTGGATAGGCCTTGAAAAACTGAACACACATCAATCGAGAAAACAGGAAGAAGTTTGTGCAACTATGAAAATATAAGCAAAATATCCAAACTGAGTAGTCCATGGGCAACATAGGCCACATCAAGGCTCATGTGAGCTCAGGAGCGCCGTGGTCTCGTGGTTAGCGTGAGCAGCTGCGGAACGAGAGGTCCTTGGTTCAAGTCTTCACTCCAGTGAAAAGTTTAAATTTTTATTTTCAGACAATTATCAGAGTTCAGGCACTCACACATAATCAACTTCGCTCTCCAAAATTCCAGGACATGTTCAGATTTGCTTGGACATATGCAGGATTTGACGGTCTACACACGGAAAAATTTGAAAACGTTAAAAACATATGTTTTGACAGAGCACAGAGAAAACTGTGCGACTGTGAAACTGTTGCATTCGTTTGTTGCTGTTTATGTGACACACTCTTATGTTTTCATCACTCTTTTGGGAGTGATTATCACATCCACAAGAAAACCTAAATGGGGCAAGGTAGAAGAATCTTTTTACCCATTCGCCAAGTGTGCAAGTTAGGTGGGTCGACAACATATTCCTGTCATGTGACGCACATGCCGTCACCAGTGTCGTATAGAATATATCAGACGTGTTTTCCTGGATCAAATGTTTCCGTTTCCCATTGTAGAGGCACGCCCTTTCGTCTACTAATCGCACGGTTTTACGATGCGGTCGCAAAACACAGACACTAAACTTATTACAGTGAACAGAGACGTCAATGAACGAACGGACAGATCATAACTTTGCAAAAATAAAGAAGTAAAGTTTTCGCTCGAGGGAAGACTTGAACCAAGGACCTCTTGCTCCGCAGCTGCTCACGGTAACCACTTTTTTTTTTTTTTTTTTTTTTTTTTGTCCCCTTCAACCCATCCTTTACGCTCGCCAAGTGTTGCCTTCTCGGCCCGGCTTATCCGCCTTTAAGAATGAATGTAACTTGATGATGTGGAAACGCGCTTCTTCTGAACGACGAACGAAGTATGCCCCTTCTGTTGCCTTTGTTTGCAACATGGCTTGAATAAAAATAAATGTAAATTCCATTGAGAAGGCAGTCTCATAATTGTTGTGGGAATGTAACTGCATCTGTAAATTTCGTTCTCCGTGCGTGGAAAAACGGAAAGAAGCAAACTCATTATTGCTGATAAGTATAATTTCCTTTTTCAGAAGGTAATGAAGTAAAATAGGATTCTTCTGCTTGATTTTACACTTAATTAACAGAAATGTGTCTTCTTGTGAAAAGAAAACGAAAGAAAAACAGAAACTAAATAAATGGCGGATACCAGTTTCATCACTGTGTTTCCCCGAAACCAAAGTAATAGATACACATAGGCTTAATTGGTCTATACTGATGATCTTCTCTGACTACTTTCTGTTGGAAATCCTCCTCCTGCTACGTGAAGTACAAACTTTAACCAAAAATCATTCGTCTAATATACGAAATGCTTGGATGTGCAATGTAAATTACGCATTTCTAATGGTTACAGGATTGTTTTAGTTAAAAAGTTTGCGTAATTTTCTTTGTATTTTTTAGTACACATCAACTTGTGGTGCTCAGTTGCAAGGTATACCCAGAAGTCCTCCCTATTGCTTGATTCTTTTGTTAGGACGTAATGCATCGTTTGGCCTTTCAACCAGTTCATTGCATTTCGTTTTGTTTTAGGGTAAGGTATACCGTCAGGGTTTAAAAACTCAGAAGTCGTAACGGCATTGGGCGTAGTTCTGCTGACGCTCGCTATCTTTTGTCTTATGTAGAGCCATATTTCTTTCACCCTGTCACACAGCAATCTATGCTCTTCGGTATCTGGTATTTTACATAATGGACACAGCGGTGACTCGGCCAATCGAATAGAGTGAAGTTTAGAGTTCGTCGTAATTTTTCTGTTTACAGCAAAGTACCAGGTCGATTTGACATACGTTGGCAAGTTCCGGCAGTGAATATTTTGCCATATTGTTTCCCAGTTATAACAAGGATACTTTTGTTCTACGTCGTTTCTGGGTTTGTCTTTCATGAAGTTATTACTTTCATGATGTCTTTCCCAGGAATCCTTGCCTGTATATAGCTGTATTCTACGAAAAAGTATTTCAAGTGGTATAGTCCGTTGGGTATGTGTTGGACATTTATAGGTGCACTGACGTCAAATGGTTCAAATGGCTCTGAGCACTATGGGACTTAACATCTATGGTCATCAGTCCCCTATAACTTAGAACTACTTAAACCTAACTAACCTAAGGACAGCACACAACACCCAGCCATCACGAGGCAGAGAAAATCCCTGACCCCGCCGGGAATCGAACCCGGGAACCCGGGCGTGCACTGACGTCAGCAGGAGCTATTTCGTTTAACAAATGTGCAGCAAGGGTACCACTTGGCTCTTTCCATTGTTTGTATGTGGTAGCAAGGTATAAGGCTTGCGCTTTTTTGCAGACATCGGTGAGATTTAACCCACCACATTTCGTAGGGAGCATCAGAATGTCACATTTGACTTTGAAAATACGTCCGCGGCTCACAAAGTGTCCTAGTGCAGATGCGATGCTTTTCAACAAAGCCGCAGGTGGTGGCAGAACTTGTGCTACATAATTAACTTTGGATGTGATGTATACATTTGCCACTGTTACTTTTTGAAGTTCATCGAGTTTCCTAATACTATGTGCGTGTACAGAGGCGCGTATGCTGTTAAGTAATTTTCGATAATTCGCAGCAATAGTGTGCTTGATATTTCTTTTAAAATCTATGCCGAGACATTTCATGGTTACAAGCTCGCGTAACAGATCCTGCGTTTGCGTCCCAATTCCACGGCCGATGTTGAAAATCACCGATTTTGTTCTACTAAGTTTTGCACCAGATGCCTGTTCATATTTTGTTACTATTCGTAGTGCGCTCAGTACTTCAGCGCCATTCACGACTAGGAAGCCAACATCATCAGCGTATGCCTTGCACACGATCTTTTCTCCATGTATTTGTTGTCCTTGTAGATGTTTCTTAAGGGAGGCAAGCAGGGGCTCGATGGCGAAGGCGAAGAGTGCCATTGACATTGGACACCCTTGCCTAATGGAGCTGGTGACGTCAATCGGGCGGCTGATACACTCCTGGAAATGGAAAAAAGAACACATTGACATCGGTGTGTCAGACCCACCATACTTGCTCCTGACACTGCGAGAGGGCTGTACAAGCAATGATCACACGCACGGCACAGCGGACACACCAGGAACCGCGGTGTTGGCCGTCGAATGGCGCTAGCTGCGCAGCATTTGTGCACCGCCGCCGTCACTGTCAGCCAGTTTGCCGTGGCATACGGAGCTCCATCGCAGTCTTTAACACTGGTAGCATGCCGCGACAGCGTGGACGTGAACCGTATGTGCAGTTGACGGACTTTGAGCGAGGGCGTATAGTGGGCATGCGGGAGGCCGGGTGGACGTACCGCCGAATTGCTCAACACGTGGGGCGTGAGGTCTCCACAGTACATCGATGTTGTCGCCAGTGGTCGGCGGAAGGTGCACGTGCCCGTCGACCTGGGACCGGACCGCAGCGACGCACGGATGCACGCCGAGACCGTAGGATCCTACGCAGTGCCGTAGGGGACCGCACCGCCACATCCCAGCAAATTAGGGACACTGTTGCTCCTGGGGTATCGGCGAGGACCATTCGCAACCGTCTCCATGAAGCTGGGCTACGGTCCCGCACACCGTTAGGCCGTCTTCCGCTCACGCCCCAACATCGTGCAGCCCGCCTCCAGTGGTGTCGCGACAGGCGTGAATGGAGGGACGAATGGAGACGTGTCGTCTTCAGCGATGAGAGTCGCTTCTGCCTTGGTGCCAATGATGGTCGTATGCGTGTTTGGCGCCGTGCAGGTGAGCGCCACAATCAGGACTGCATACGACCGAGGCACACAGGGCCAACACCCGGCATCATGGTGTGGGGAGCGATCTCCTACACTGGCCGTACACCACTGGTGATCGTCGAGGGGACACTGAATAGTGCACGGTACATCCAAACCGTCATCGAACCCATCGTTCTACCATTCCTAGACCGGCAAGGGAACTTGCTGTTCCAACAGGACAATGCACGTCCGCATGTATCCCGTGCCACCCAACGTGCTCTAGAAGGTGTAAGTCAACTACCCTGGCCAGCAAGATCTCCGGATCTGTCCCCCATTGAGCATGTTTGGGACTGGATGAAGCGTCGTCTCACGCGGTCTGCACGTCCAGCACGAACGCTGGTCCAACTGAGGCGCCAGGTGGAAATGGCATGGCAAGCCGTTCCACAGGACTACATCCAGCATCTCTACGATCGTCTCCATGGGAGAATAGCAGCCTGCATTGCTGCGAAAGGTGGATATACACTGTACTAGTGCCGGCATTGTGCATGCTCTGTTGCCTGTGTCTATGTGCCTGTGGTTCTGTCAGTGTGATCATGTGATGTATCTGACCCCAGGAATGTGTCAATAAAGTTTCCCCTTCCTGGGACAATGAATTCACGGTGTTCTTATTTCAATTTCCAGGAGTGTATGTCCATTGATGACAATTCTGGCTGAGTTGTTTGTTACTGTATTTCTTACTACCGCAATGAATCGAGGTGGGAAGCCCATTGCGCCCATGGTGCGAAGGAGAAAACTATGATTAACTCTGTCGAAGGCTTTGTCAAAGTCGAGTGAGACGAGTGCACATTTTATTTTGCAGACGTCGGCCGTTGAGATTAGGTCCCTGTAATCACAGAGGGTCTGGAGAATTCTTCTGTCTTTGCCCACACTTGTTTGATAAGGGCCAGTGACGCTGGTCATTGTGGTTTTCAGCCTGCGAGCGAGGATGCGGCCAAAGATTTTGTAATCGCTGTTTAAAAGCGTAATTGGCCTCAGAGCGCTTACAGATTTCGTATTGGTAGTTTTTGGCACTAGCACTACGAGTCCCTCACGAAATTCTTTCGGGATGTCATTCTCAGGGTTTAGCAGTTCGTTGCAGATGAGAGTAAACTTGCCTTTTACGAGGCCACTGAATCTGCGATAAAATTCTGCCGGAATTCCATCTGCCCCTGGAGCCTTATTTTTCGTGCTTCCATATATAGCTTCTTCGACGTCTTCCTCAGTCACTTCCGAGATGAGAGTTTGTGCTTCCGCGTGGCATACTTTGCCCTGGAGGTTAATCATTAACTCGTCTTGAAGCTGTTCGTCAACCGTCTGACTAGACATTAAGGATTCAAAATGCTGTACGATTGCCTCTTTAATCTCTCTTTGCTTCGTCAACTTCCTTCCATCATCAGTTGTTATTTCAGATAATATCTTGCGAGCCGCCCTTTTTCTTTCACGAATGACATGATAAATGGAAGTGACCTCGTGCTGGACTATATTCTGGGCACGCGACCTTATTTGGTAGCCTTCCAGTTGTTTACGCCGTAGTGCTAAGATTTTTGCTTTAATTTTGTTAATTCTTTCGTAGTTGTCCACAACTGTTGCATCGCACTTGTACAAATCCCTTAGACACTGAAAGTAAAATTCTATAGTTGATTTGTACCAAAAGTTTTTGTCTTTGCAGTAGTTTATGAAAAACCTCCGTATTTTAGGTTTGGCATGTTTCAGCCACCAGTCAGTGCCAGAGTTGTACGAGCTAAATTTGCTTTCACACTCTCTCCATACCTTGTGAAATGCCTCCTGACAAGCATAGTCTTCCAGATGTGACACATTGAGCTTCCATGTGCCTCGACCTCTGAATGTCCCTTGTTTTATCAGATTGATTGTGCATATGTAAGCAGCATGATCTGAAAAAACGGTAGGCCATACTTCGGACTGCAAAATGAGGTGTCTCAAATTGTGCGTTACATATATCCTGTCGAGACGGCTCGCCGAGTGACTTGTGGCGTGGGTGAAGCCAGGGGCTGCACCGTGCATACGTTCCCATGAGTCTATTACTCTTAAGTCATTAACTATACGTTCCAGTTCAGTACACTTGTTGAAATTGGGAGTTTTGTCTTTGGCATGCAAAACACAATTAAAATCTTCTCCTAGGATAAGGTGTTCATATCGAGTTCCAAATAGTGGGACAATTTCTTCTTTAAAGAACTCCGTTCTGCGGTGCCTGTTACTGGATCCTGAAGGGGCATACACGTTAATGAGTCGTATGTTGTTTATTGTGGCCGCTATGCCTTTACTGTTTGGTAGTTTTACTACATCTTGGACTGCTATGCCCTCCTTTGTGAGCAGAGCCGTGCCCATTTCCGCTCCATGCTCTGGGTTTGTAACGGCGTTGAAGCCAGGTACGTTGCCAAGCTCAATGTCTGTCACTTCTTGTAAAAGGATAATGTCACTGTCAGCATATATAAAATCTTTTAAGTTCTGTAGTTCAAAGGAACTAAGAATCTTATTAAGGTTTACTGTCGCGATTTTGTATGCTTGTATGTCAGACATTCTTCGTTCTACTTGATCTAACTTTAAAAGACATTCTTCTGTTTTGTCTCGCAAACGTCAGCTTTAAAACGCATCTTAATAATATTCACCGGTAGCAAATGTTTCAGCGGTGTGTCCTTGTTCTTTAGAATGTTCGTTCGCGGAGACGTCGTCGTTGAAGAAATCAGCCACCTGTGGGGCTAGCTTACAGTCTGTCTGAGTTTCTGAAACTTCTGTCATTTCAGCGTCGGCATTGTTATGGTCGCTTTCGTCTGCCCAGCTGGTTGAGGTTGTCGTCGTGGGTGGGACGAGTGAAGCTTCATGAGAGTGACTCGTTTCTTGAGGGTGGTTGGATGCTTTCTTTGTTGGCTTTCCTTGGACGTCTCGTTTTTCCAGCGCAGAAGGGGAACGCTCCTCGGAAACTGGTGTCGCTTTCGTGTTGCTACAGATCTGTTGGCTTAAGGTACTACCTATTTCCTTCGCTTTTTGTCGGAGTGTGGGAGCTGTCTCGTCTGCACCTTTGCGCGCCAGCCGGCGTTTCTTATTTTTCTTCGGAGAATTGCCTCTCGACGGACTTTCTTCAGTATCCAAGTTAGTGTCGCTTTCCTGCAAGTTGCGTCGGTCTTCAGCTTCCGGCGGATCTGCTGCCTTTACAATTGCAGGTGCCTGTGTCGGTGGAACTTCAACTGTTTCCGTAGATTGGCGGGACTCTCGTAGGTCGTCAGCTATGACGGCATTGACGTCCATCGGAATTTCAGCGTTTGGAGAATTTGTATTTGCACACGATTCAGCGGCTGAGGAGGCAGTCGGCCGTTCGCGTGCCACGGCGGCGTAGGTTCCTGGCAGTGTTCGCCCGCATCTCGTGGTCGTGCGGTAGCGTCCTCGCTTTCCACGCCCGGGTTCCCGGGTTCGATTCCCGGCGGGGTCAGGGATTTTATCTGCCTCGTGATGGCTGGGTGTGGTGTGCTGTCCTTAGGTTAGTTAGGTTTAAGTAGTTCTAAGTTCTAGGGGACTGATGACCATAGATGTTAAGTCCCATAGTGCTCAGAGCCATTTGAACCATTTTTGAACCTGGCAGTGTTGTCATCGCCGGCCGGCAGCTGTGCAACGCGCCGCTGTGTACATTCTGCGCGAACGTGCCCAGGATTGTTACAGGCGGCACATGTTCGCGGTTGGTCGTCATAAATTACAATCCCTCTATATCCGCAGACATTGATGTACGACGGGATGCGCTTTTGTAACTCTACTCGAAGCTGCCGTACGCCATTTAGTACTGTCTACTGGTGGAGGCCGGGGTTCCCCCGCTGCGGATTCGCCGCCATCGACTGCTCGCCGACTATGCTGTCCACGTGCATTGCTCGCCAGACCGTCCCAATCGTCGCCTGCTTTTCCCTGCCATGGTCCTCCATCTGCCCGAACGGCGACCTAGGTCTGGGCTTTCCGTAGCTGTCCGTGTCCAGTCCCTGCTGTCAGAACTGGGTTCATTCCCTCTTCCGCCTCCCTTCCGGGTCCGTACACCTACGCCTCCCTGGTGTTTGTCCCGGCCGTCCGTCCGTCTGGATTTGGCACAGGGACCTAAGGACTCGGTTCCGCCTGTGGCCCTCCGTCGCCGTTTTCTTGCGCTCCTCGAATCATTTCCGGGCTGTGAGCCTGTCTACACCGATGGTTCCCTGGTTGATGGTCGCACTGCCTACGCTTCTGCTCGCGCCGCCCACGTTGAGCAACGCTCCTTGCCGGCTGGCTGCAGTATTTTTACTGCAGAGCTGGTGGCCATCTTGCGCGCTCTTGAGCATATGCGTTTCTGCTCAGGTAGGTCCATCGTCATCTGCAGTGACTCCCTGAGCAGCCTTCAGGCCATCGACCGCTCCTATCCCTCTTCTCCTCTGGTGTCCTCTATTCAGGAG
This sequence comes from Schistocerca serialis cubense, assembly GCF_023864345.2. Taxonomy (NCBI): domain Eukaryota; kingdom Metazoa; phylum Arthropoda; class Insecta; order Orthoptera; family Acrididae; genus Schistocerca; species Schistocerca serialis. The sequence goes on from NC_064648.1 coordinate 186,884,592, forward strand.
TCTGTTTCTGCCATTGCCCGTTCTGGTCGTTCGGTGGTCTTGGTTTGGACGCCAGGTCATGTTGGCATCCCGGGGAACGAACGTGTTGACAGGCTGGCCAAAGGGGCGCTCGACGCCCCAGCTTTGGAGATCGGCCTCACGGCTCCCGATCAGCAGCTGGTGTTGCGCCGTAAGGTGCTTGGGATGTGGTCTGCTGAGTGGCGAGGCATGACAGCCCCGAATAAACTGCGGGCTGTCAAGGAGACGACCGATGTGTGGCGCTCCTCCCTGTGGTCTTCTCGCAGGGACTCTGTTATCCTGTGTCGGCTGCGCATCGGCCATACCTACCTGACGCACGGCCATCTTTTGTGTCAGGAGGATCCCCCCCCTGTGTCGGTGTGGGTCCCGGCTGACGGTCGCCCACGTTTTATTGGAGTGTCCCCGACTGCGCACCCTTCGGCAGTCTTTTAATTTCCCGGGCACCTTGCCTTTGATTTTATGCGACGATGCCTCCATGGCTGACAATGTTTTACATTTTATCCGTGCTAGTCCTTTTTATGGATCCATTTAGGGGGGTCCTGCACTTTTCCGTTTCTGTGTCCTCGTGTCTCTCCATATTTGTTGCTGTTTTGGTGTCTCATCGGATGGTTGACTCTTTCCCTTTTTTGTTGTCGTGGTCAGTCAACCAGTCTCCGGCCATCTTCTTTTCTTCTATTTCTTTCTGTCTGGTGTTCCTCTGTACTCTTCTTTTCTGTAGTGTTCGTTGCCTAATTTGTGTTCTTTAGCACCGGGGGGGGGGGGGGGGGGGGGGCGGGCAGTCTCCTTCCCCTTGGGGTTTTATCTGCTCTGCGACTTTGTCTCGCTTGTTTTTGGAATGGGGGACTGATGACCTTAGCTGTTTAGTCCCCCTTAAACATCCCAACAACCACCACCACCACCACCACTGGCAATTTATGCGCGCTTCACCATTTCTCGGCAAAGTTGCTGAGCACTTCCCGGAAGGGTGAAATTACAGCATTAATTTGGTCTGTTGTAATCTCAAAAGGTAACTCGAAGATTCGAATTGTGCGAATGCCAAAACCAGCATGTGCAACGGTGACTTCACCAACGTTTCCATCTGAGTGCTTAAATTTCATGACACCTCCGGATGACTCAACTATTTTCTCGCACAACTCGGAACTACACATTTTAACAAACACGACACAAGCTACAATCGACAGGTGGATCCCAATTACATCATTAAAGGAGAGCTTCACATATTCTTCTAACCAATTTTCTACTTCAAACGACTTGGGTCTCGCATATCGAGGATCAAAGGTAAGTTTCAACGTATCTTTTCGACTTGGTTGAGCCATCACTGCATGCTACTCATTACTTCTCGAAGCGTTCTATAAACAGAGTTTTAAGCCGCAGCAAGCGCAAGACTTACCACGCGGAAGCGCAGACGGCGCAGCGCACCCCACACTACGTCCTACCTCCATGCCGTCCGCCGGCGAACTGTGAACATATGTTTTGACAGAGCACAGAGAAAACTGTGCGACTGTAAAACTGTTGCATTCGTTTGTTGCAGTTTATGTGACACACTCTTACGTTTTCATCACTCTTTTGGGCGTGATTATCACATCCACAAGAAAACCTAAATGGGGCAAGGTAGAAGCATCTTTTTACCCATTCGCCAAGTGTGCGAGTTAGGTGGGTCGACAACATATTCCTGTCATGTGACGCACATGCCGTCACCAGTGCCGTATACAATATGTCAGACGTGTTTTCTTGTAGAGGAACCAGTTGACCTATGACCTTGCGATCAAATGTTTCCGTTTCCCATTGTAGAGGCACGCCCTTTCGTCTACTAATCGCACGGTTTTACGATGCGGTCGCAAAACACAGACACTAAACTTATTACAGTGAGCAGAGACGTCAATGAACGAACGGACAGATCATAACTTTGCAAAAATAAAGAAGTAAAGTTTTCACTGGAGGGAAGACTTGAACCAAGGACCTCTCGCTCCGCAGCTGCTCACGCTAACCACCGGACCACGGCGCTCCTGTGCTCACATCATCATTGATGTGGCCTATGTCGCCCATGGACTACTCAGTTTGTATATTTTGTTTATTTTTTCATAGTTCCTCACTTATTCTTCCTGTTTTCTCGATTGATCTGTGTTCAGTTTTTCAAGGCCTTTCCACTGTGCCAAATTATAACTAAATCTGAGGGGGTTGCGATGGGGAGGTTCCCTTGTCAGTTACCAGGGCGGGCATTAACAGCCGCTACACGCTCCGCGCACGGCTGTGAGTTTCCGGCGCTCACACGGTCCACAGAGAGAGAGTCGCTTTCTCTCCTCTCGCTGAGTCACGCCGTCTATCAAGGACTCAAGCACGGACGTTCCCAGCAGAGAGAAGATAAAGGTCACCACACACACTGGGTACGCTAGAGCGTTGAGCAGCGGCCACGCACGACGCACTACAACTACTGTCCTAAAGCTGACCAAATGCAACTCGTAAACTGGAGGGAAGTGGTGACTGTGCTCACCCGGACAATATCAATTCTCCACAGGCATAAGCGTCCGCAAGGAGAATCTACAAGGGGCAGTTGTTAGAGATGTCTACATCTACATCTACATGACTACTCTGCAATTCACATTTAAGTGCATGGCAGAGGGTTAATCGAACCACAATCATACTATCTCCCTACCATTCCACTCCCGAACAGCGCTCCGGAAAAACGAACACCTAAACCTTTCTGTTCGAGCTCTGATTTCTCTTATTTTATTTTGATGATCATTCCTACCTATGCAGCTTGGGCTCGACAAAATATTTTCGCATTCGGAAGAGAAAGTTGGTGAGTGAAATTTCGTAAATAGATCTCGCCGCGACGACAAACGTCTTTGCTTTAATGACTTCCATCCCAACTCGCGTATCATATCTGCCACACTCTCTCCCCTATTACGTGATAATACAAAACGAGCTGCCCTTTTTTGCACCCTTTCGATGTCCTCCGTCAACCCCACCTGGTAAGGATTCCACACTGCGCAGCAATATTCTAACAGAGGACGAACGAGTGCAGTGTAAGCTGTCTCTTTAGTGGACTTGTTGCATCTTCCAAGTGTCCTGCCAATGAAACGCAACCTTTGGCTCGCCTTCCCCACAATATTATCTATGTGGTCTTTCCAACTGAAGTCGTTCGTAATTTTAACACCCAGGTACTGAGTTGAATTGATAGCCTCGAGAATTGTACTATTTATCGAGTAATCGAATTCCAACGGATTTCTTTTGGAACTCGTGTGGATCACCTCACACTTTTCGTTATTTAGCGTCAACTGCCAACTGCCACACCATACAGCAATCTTTTCTAAATCGCTTTGCAACTGATACTGGTTTTCGGATGACCTTATTAGACGGTAAATTACAGCATCATCTGCGAACAACCTAAGAGAACTGCTCAGATTGTCACCCAGGTCATTTATATAGGTCAGGAACAGCAGAGGTCCCAGGACGCTTCCCTGGGGAACACCTGATATCACTTCAGTTTTACTCGATGATTTGCCGTCTATTACTACGAACTGCGACCTTCCTGACAGGAAATCACGAATCCAGTCGCACAACTGAGACGATACCCCATACGCCCACGGGGCCAGGGATTTTCTCTGCCTCGTGATGGCTGGGTGTTGTGTGCTGTCCTTAGGTTAGTTAGGTTTAAGTAGTTCTAAGGTCTAGGGGACTGATGACCATAGATGTTAAGTCCCATAGTGCTCAGAGCCAGCCAGCCATACGCCCAAGCAGAGAGCTGCTAAGCTGGACCTGTTTCTAAATAAATATTCAAACTGTTGCATACTATACGGTGCAGTGTGGCAATGCTTAATGATAAACCTCCTTTAAACAGTGGGATGGGGAGAGTAACGATTATTGTGAAACGATATTCCAAGACAACTACCCCGGGAGTTCAAAAAGTCTCTCTGCAGTGCCGTAGGATTGTTAGCTGCGCGTGCCGTATGATTAGACGAATTGAATTGTGTACTCACCAACAGGGGGGACACTTTCAACATTTAATGTGAAAATTTGTAAGTAAAAATGATAATTCAATAAATTAATAACTTGTATCTCACTGAGTTTCATTTCGGTATATTCACTGCGGCATACGGCACTGCGGAAAGACTTTTTGAAAGCCCCGTATTTCGGAATGAAGTATGTATTCAAAAAGACAGAGTAAAACTTCGCTTCATCCTCACACACAACATTGATCTGAACAATACTATGCTTGGTTTAAAAAGGGTACAACGTCAACAGAGAATTTCTATAAAGCCAAACAGCTGATTCAGTTAATGTGTTAATGCGTGACTCAGGGAAGTGTGGTGGTCCTTCTCTCAGCTATGAGAAAAATTAACTAGCTGACAATAATGATTCCGACAAACTAGCTGCACTGTACTGCTGTGTTACCTCGAACTTGTTCTCTTAAAACAATATTTTCAAAATTTATATTTCTTTCGCAATTTAATATACAGGGTGGTCCATTGATAGTGACCGCGCCAAATATCTCACGAAATAAGCGTCAAACGAAAAAACTACAAAGAACGAAACTCGTCTAGCTTGAAGGGGCAAACCAGATGGCGCTATGGTTGGTCCGCTAGATGGCGCTGCCATGGGTCAAACGGATATAAACTGTGTTTTTTTTTAAAATAGGAACCCCCATTTTTTATTACATATTCGTGTAGTACGTAAAGAATTACGAATGTTTTACGAATGTTTTAGTTGGACCACTTTTTTCGCTTTGTCATAGATGGCGCTGTAATAGTCACAAACGTATAAGTACGTGGTATCACATAACATTCCGCCAGTGTGGACGGTATTTGCTTCGTCATACATTACCCGTGTTAAAATGGACCGTTTACCAACTGCGGAAAAGGTCGATATCGTGTTGATGTGTGGCTATTGTGATCAAATTTCCCAACGGGCGTGTGCTATGTATGCTGCTCGGTATCCTGGACGACATCATCCAAGTGTCCGGACCGTTCGCCGGATAGTTACGTTATTTAAGGAAACAGGAAGTGTTCAGCCACATGTGAAACGTCGACCACGACCTGCAACAAATGATGATGCCCAAGTAGGTGTTTTAGCTGCTGTCGCGGATAATCCGCACATCAGTAGCAGACAAATTGCGGGAGAATTTGGCAATTTCAAAAACGTCGGTGTTGAGAATGCTACATCGACATCGATTGCACCCGTACCGTATTTCTGTGGACCAGGAATTGCATGGCGACAACTTTGAACGTCGTGTGCAGTTCTGCCACTGGGCATAAGAGAAATTACGGGACGATGACAGATTTTTTGCACGCGTTCTATTTAGCAACGAACGGTCATTCACCAACAGCGGTAACGTAAACCGGCATAATATGCACTATTGGACAACGTAAAATCCACGATGGCTGAGACAAGTGGAACATCAGCGACCTTGGCGGGTTAATGTATGGTGCGGCATTATGGGAGGAAGCTTAATTGGCCCCCATTTTATGGATGGCATTCTAAATGGTGCAATGTATGCTGATTTCCTACGTAATGTTCTACCGATGTTAGTACAAGATGTTTCACTGCATGACAGAATGGGGATGTACTTCCAACATGATGGATGTCTGACACATAGCTCTCGTGCGGTTGAAGCGGTATTGAATAGCACATTTCATGACAGGTGGATTGATCGTCGAAGCACCATACCGTGGCCCGCACGTTCACCGGATCTGACGTCCCCGGATTTCTTTGTGTGGGGAAAGTTGAAGGATATTTGCTATCGTGATCCACCGACAACGCCTGACAGCATGCTTCAGTGCATTGTCAATGCAAGTGCGAAGATTACGGAAGGCGAGGTACTCGCCGCTGTTGAGAGGAATGTCGTTACACGTATTGCCAAATGCAAATTGACGGACATCATTTTGAGCATTTATTGAATTAATGTGGTATTTACAAGATAGTTACGCTGTAACAGCATGCGTTCTCAGAAATGAAAAGTTCACAAAGGTATATGTATCACATTGGAACAACCGAAATAAAATGTGCAAACGTACCTACGTTCTGTATTTTAATTTAAAAAAGCTACCTGTTTCCAACTGTTGGTCTGAAATTATGAGCCATATGTTTGTGACTATTACAGCACCATCTATCACAAAGCGAAAAAAGTGGTCCAAGTAAAACATTCATATTTCTTTACGTACTACACGAATATGTAATAAAAAATGGGGGTTCCTATTTTAAAAAATGCAGTTGATATCCGTTTGACCCATGGGAGCGCCATCTAGCGGGCCAACCATAGCGCCATCTGGTTTCCCCCTTCAAGCTAGACGAGTTTTGATCTTTGTAGTTTTTTCGTTTGACGCTTATTTCGTGAGATATTTGGCCCGGTCACGATCAATGGACCACCCTGTACACATAATATTCACCATTGCTGTCCTTTACAATAAGTCTTTCTTCATCTAACAGATGCCATCACAAGTCAAAACAGCACTACAGAATACGTCCGCCACCTAGCGGCACACTTCAGCTAAGAATGTATCAGGCTGCGGAGAGTCTAAGATTGTGGCACAACAAGAGCAAAGATTTTTTAACAGTAACATGACTCTCCTCTCTCTCTCTCTCTCTCTCTCTCTCTCTCTCTCTCTCTCTCTCTCTCTCTCTCTCTCACTCTCCCCCCTGTCCCCTCCCCCCTCTCTCTCTCTCTCTGACGTGCACATTGTTAACAGATATCAAAATGACGTGACCGCCTTACACGGGCCACTGTGCATTGGACTCCAAAGTGCGTGAAACACGTATGTAACATAGCAGCGATGGTGACGCACGTTAAAATCTTTGACCAGAGAGCCTATAATCGTGGTTAGTCTGCGCTTGACCGCGCGAGTGTTGCGAGCAGTTCGCTAGTTGTCGTCATGTAGAGCAGTGCGCTGGTGGTCGTCATGCAGGGCAGTCGGTCGGTAGTAGCAGCCCAGTGCGGTTGTGTGATGTAGTCTGTCGGCAACACTGGTCAAGATGCAGAATGAGGTATATTATTAATTAAGGTAATCATCAGATAATGTAAAGTTTATTTATTGTAATTAATTTCCAACAAGTCCCCCAATAATAATTTGATTTCAAAAGCAATTTTACAAAAAAAAAATTTATTTAATTGAACTAACGATTTCGTTCCCTTAAACCAAAGTTTCAGTTAAATTACAAAAAAAAAAATATTATTATTTGCAATGCAGTTCCTCCAAGCCGTGCGCAAGAATAAGAGCAGAAATTTGACTAGCAGTTACAATGAGGTAAGAATTTAATTCTGATTTTTGCACAGGGCCAAAGACCGATATTTCGGTTTAATTGAATTATCATTATCACTGAGATTTTCTTATCACTGAATTGACTTTCATTATTTTCGTGAGGAACTTATACTTGAGTCAGATTGCGGTTCTCACTTTTATTGTCATTAAATTTAATTGCTAGGGAGGTTACGTTTGGCTCCTATTCATTTTATATTTCTGTCCTATTTTAAAATTTTGTGGGGAGGTTACATGCGTTGGTTCCAAAACTGTTACGAAGCAGTCAGACGTAAATGAGAAAAAAATATAAAATCTCAATTTACTTAAAGCACTAGATGGATCTGTATTAAAGTAAAGTGAACGCATGTCATTTAACATTTATTAGTAACTGGAAATATATCTTTTTTTTAATTTTCTCGAGTAAGGATGTAAAATAAACCTTGAATAAAATTTTCATATTTTTGCATCACATTACCAGTTACTTACCCTTTTTTTATGCAGTACATTTATATTTCTGAAGTCCATGTCTTTTCGAGGACAAAATCTGCATGACTCCTCTGCATCCCTGTTCTGCATAAAGTCGAATAAAAACAGGGCAGGGCTCAACTGGGATTCCGTACAAACTTGAGTGTGTGTATGGGCAGTTGGTCCACTTTGGAACTGTAGGCTCTCGACCATTTTTGCCTGTTACGGGCAAGATATCGCTCCCAAGGATTCCAGAACGTTCGAGAACTTTTTAATTTCATGTTTGAACTCGGATAACAAATGACAAAAGAAAGTTTTTCCTTGTGATATAATTACAAATTAACAGTTTTGCGAGTTTTTTCCCATTACTTTTACTCAGAAACATTCCTTACTGGAAACGTTCGTGGTCATATGTCAAGGTTTTAATGAGGGAGTTTCCCAGTATCAAAATATGTGACATAATGGCTGTAGCTTTTGACTGCATTGACTTACGAGTTTCACTTTGGCCCATTATGTTCGAGTATAATGACTTTTATGGAGACTAGAAATCTGCTCTGTAGGAATCAGCATGGGTTTCGAAAAAGACGATCGTGTGAAACCCTGCTCGCGCTATTCGTCCACGAGACTCAGAGGGCCATAGACACGGGTTCACAGGTAGATGCCGTGTTTCTTGACTTCCGCAACGCGTTCGATACAGTTCCCCACAGTCGTTTAACGAACAAAGTAAGAGCATATGGACTATCAGATTAATTGTGTGGTTGGATTGAAGAGTTCCTAGATAACCGAACGCAGGATGTCATTCTCAATGGAGAGAAGTCTTCCGAAGTAAGAGTGATTTCAGGTGTGCCGCAGGGGATTGTCGTAGGACCGTTGCTATTCACAATATACATAAATGACCTTGTGGATGACATCGGAAGTTCACTGAGGCTTTTTGCAGATGATACTGTGGTATATCGAGAGGTTGTAACAATGGAGAATAGTACTGAAATGCAGGAGGATCTGCAACGAATTGACGAATGTTGCAGGGATTGGCAATTGAATCTCAATGTAGACAAGTGTAATGTGCTGCGAATACATAGAAAGAAAGATCCCTTATCATTTAGCTACAATATAACAGGTCAGCAACTGGAAGCAGTTAATTCCATAAATTATCTGGGAGTACGCATTAGGAGTGATTTAAAATGGAATGACCATGTAAAGTTGATCGTCGGTAAAGCAGATGCCAGACTGGGATTCATTGGAAGAATCCTAAGGAAATGCAATCCGAAAACAAAGGAAGTAGGTTACACTACGCTTGTTCGCCCACTGCTTGAATACTGCTCAGCAGTGTGGGATCCGTACCACCAGATAGGGTTGATAGAAGAGATAGAGAAGATCCAACGGAGAGCAGCGCGCTTCGTTACAGGATCATTTTGTAATCGCGAAAGCGTTACGGAGATGATAGATAAACTCCAGTGGAAGACTCTGCAGGAGAGACACTCATTGGCTCGGTACGGGCTTTTGTTGAAGTTTCGAGAACATATCTTCACCGAGGAGTCGAGCAGTATATTGCTCCCTCCTACGTATATCTCGCGAAGAGATCGTGAGAATAAAATCAGAGATATTAGAGCCCACACAGAGACATACCGACAATCCTTGTTTCCAGGTACAATACGAGACTGGAATAGAAGGGAGAACCGATAGAGGTACTCAAGGTACCCTCCGCCACACACCGTCAGGTGGCTTGCGGTGTATAGATGTAGATGTCGATGTACCAAGGATCCATAGCCTGTAATACGTGATATAAATATCAACTTGATACATCTACTTCTTCATAATAAGAAAGGGAATAACAGATGGATGCACATAGACAGCTTGTGACATTCCTTTTTTGCATGTGACATTATAAAAAACTAGCCACTTTGGAAATTTTTTCCTTTGGTTCTACTGTGATACCTTGCTTCTTGGCAAATTTCATTATTCTAGGTGCAAGAAACGCCCAGTCGTATTAAATCTACAGAAATGACTCAGTTTTGCTGGTGAGTCCGTAAATGGTGGAATGAGAGGCGTAGAGTATAACCGGGCACGCTTTTCCACCCGAATTTTGCAATAATGAAGCCAGTCCGTCGTTGAACTGACTTCGTGAGCCGCCGAGAGGGAATTCTTGCTACCTGTTATGTGGAGATGCTCTCTTAGTTTTATGTCCTCTTGCAGTGCCGTGGCAGCGTCGCCTGATTCTGAAAGTGCAATACCAGTATCTACGCTTTACGTAATGAAGTGGCAAGAAGCTTTTTGTGCAAATAATTTTTACACGGGTAGCCACTATGGTGCGTTTATGTAAGAAACATCGTAAAATGAACTTGTTCACACGCATTATAAGTTACAAGAGCACCTGTCTACCGCAGGACTAGATCGAAAGATATCCTATCGCCGACTGCCGAATGTGACGCACAGTCTGTAATTTGAGCATACGATTGGTACAGTTCGTATAAGACCGTACATCTTCGATTATGCCAAAGTTATTCATTTATTCTTTAACATCAACGTTTCCTGACACTATAGAATTACTGAAAAATAGTGTTTATGACCCGTAGACTCCTCCTAACGTGTTCAGTGGCAAAAGGCAACTTTTGTTAACAAATATTTATTACTACTCATTATAAGTTACAAGAGCACCGGTCTACCGCAGGACTAGATCGAAAGATATCCTATCGCCGACTGCCGAATGTGACGCACAGTCTGTAATTTGAGCATACGATTGGTATAGTTCGTATAAGACCGTACATCCTCGGTTATGCCAAAGTTATTCATTTATTCTTTAACATCAACGTTTCCTGACACTATAGAATTACTGAAAAATAGTGTTTATGACCCGTAGACTCCTCCTAACGTGTTCAGTGGCAAAAGGCAACTTTTGTTAACAAATATTTATTACCACAATTACTTCATGCGCGCCAGAGCAAACGTCCGTTCCCTACATAACTCTTTGCTGACGTTACCAGCGACTTCTGCCACATCACCTCATGCCCCTGGTCCTAACCGAGCGAGGTGGCGCAGTGGTTAGACACTGGACTCGCATTCGGGAGGACGACGGTTCAATCCCGCTTCCGGCCATCCTGATTTAGGTTTTCCGTGATTTCCCTAAATCACTCCAGGCAAATGCCGGGATGGTTCCTGTCAAAGGGCACGGCCGACTTCCTTCCACATCCTTCCCTAATCCGATGAGACCGATGACCTCGCTGTCTGGTCTCCTTCCCGAAACAACCCAACCCCCCACAACCCTGGTTCTAAAGAGCGCCAGATGGCCAATCGCCTCTGCTCGCCAGCGTGGGAACGTACACTACGTGATCAGAAGTATCCGGACACCCCCAAAGACATAAGTTTTTCACATTAGGTGCATTGTGCTGCCACCTACTGCCAGGTACTCCGTATCAGCGACCTCGGTACTCATTAGACATCGTGAGAGAGCAGAATGGGGCGCTCCGCGGAGCTCACGGACTTCGAACGTGGTCAGGTGATTGGGTGTCACTTGTAGTCATACGTCTGTACGCGAGATTTCCACACTCCTAAACATCCCTAGGTCCACTTTTTCCGACGTGACAGTGAAGTGGAAACGTGAAGGGACACGTACAGCACAAAAGCGTACAGGCCGACCTCGTCTGTTGACTGGCAGAGACCGCCGGCAGTTGAAGATAGTCGGATTGTGTAATAGGCAGACATCTATCCAAACCATCACACGTTGTTGTTGTTGTCTTCAGTCCTGAGACTGGTTTGATGCAGCTCTCCACGCTACTCTATCCTGTGCAAGCTTCATCTCCCAGTACCTACTGCAACATACATCCTTCTGAATCTGCTTAGTGTATTCATCTCTTGGTCTCCCTCTACGATTTTTACCCGCCACGCTGCCCTCCAATGTTAAATTTGTGATCCCTTGATGCCTCAGAACATGTCCTACCAACCGGTCCCTTCTTCTTGTCAAGTTGTGCCACAAACTCCTCTTCTCTCCAATTCTATCCAATACCTCCTCATTAGTTATGTGATCTACCCATCTAATCTTCAGCATTCTTCTGTAGCACCACATATCGAAAGCTTCTATTCTCTTCTTGTCTAAACTATTTATCGTCCACGTTTCAGTTCCATACATGGCTACACTCCATACAAATACTTTCAGAAATGACATCCTGACACTTAAATCTATACTCGATGTTAACAATTTCTCTTCTTCAGAAACGCTTTCCTTGCCATTGCCAGTCTACATTTTATACCCTCTCTACTTCGGCCATCATCAGTTATTTTGCTCCCCAAATAGCAAAACTGCTTTACTACTTTAAGTGTCTTATTTCCTAATCTAATTCCCTCAGCATCACCCGACTTAATTCGACTACATTCCATTATTCTCGTTTTGCTTTTGTTGATGTTCATCTTATACCCTCCTTTCAGGACACTGTCCATTCCGTTCAGCTGCTCTTCCAAGTCCTTTGCTGTCTCTGACAGAATTACAATGTCATCGGCGAACCTCAACATTTTTATTTCTTCCCCATGGATTTTAATACCTACTCCGAATTTTTCTTTTGTTTCCCTTACTGCTTGCTCAATATACAGATTGAATAACATCGGGGAGAGGCTTCAACCCTGTCTCACTCCCTTCCCAACCGCTGCTTCCCTTTCATGTCCCTCGACTCTTATAACTGCCATCTGGTTTCTGTACAAATTGTAAATAGCTTTTCGCGCCCTGTATCACACAGAAGTTCCAAACTGCACCAGGATTCACTGCAAGTACTGTGACAGTTAGGCGGGAGGTGAGAATACTTGGATTTCCTGCTCATAAGCCACACACCACGCCAGTAGGTGCCGAACGACGGCTCGCTTCGTGTAAGGAGCGTAAACATTGTACGAACGAACTGCGGGAAAACATTATGTGGAATGACGAAGGGCGGTACACAACCTGGCGATCCGATGGCAAGGTGTGGGTATGGCGAATGCCCGGTGATCGTCATCTGCCAGCGTGTGTGGTGCCAACAGTAAAATTCGCAGGCGGTGGTGTTATGGTGTGGTCGTGTTTTTCATGGAGGGGGCTTCCACCCCTTGTTTTGCGTGGCGCTATCACAGCACAGGCCTAGAGTGATGTTTTAAGCACCTTCTTGCTTCCCACTGTTGAGGAGCAATTTGGGGATGGTGACTGCGTCTTCGAACACGATCGAGCAGCTGTTCGTAATGCACGGCCTTTGGCGGAGTAGTTACACGACAATAACATCTCTGTAATGGATTGGCCTGCACAGAGTCCTGACCTGAGTTCTACAGAACACCTTTGGGATGTTTGGAACGCTGACTTCGTACCAGGCCTCACCGACCGACATCGATACCTCTCCTCAGTGCAGCACTCCATGAAGAATGGGCTGCCATTCCCCAAGAAACCTTCCAGTATGTTATTGAACGTATGCCTGCGAGGGTGGAAGCTGTCATCAAGGCTAAGGGTGGGCCAACACCATACTGAATTGCAGCATTACCGATGGAGTGTGCCACGAACTAGTAAGTCATTTTCAGCCAGGTGTCCGGATACTTTTGATCACATAGTGTACCTTTTGCTCCTTACTCCATGTATACTGCAATGCCGAGAGATTCACTTCAAGTGCGTGAAAAAGCAGAACTGGAGATAAAGTAAACTGGTTTCTTATCTGCAAGTAAAGGGTGCCTGATGAAAATCAATGGCAAGCACCATATAGGTTTTGATGTTTGAGTTTGGGAGCATCAAAATACGTGACATAAACGGGCGTATGTTTTGATTGCATTGATTTAGAAGCTTCACATTTTTACATCAGCAAGGGACGGTAGACCTTAGTATGTGACACAAATTTCAACTTGGTCGTCTAACCGTTGAGAAAAAGAGTTCTGAAAAGTCGGACGAACAACAAAACGACCCTACAAAGGCGTTTTTATCGATTCAGATATGGAACCTTAAAAATTTCGCTTGCAAGATGCATTCTATCTGTCTGTTGGCACTTATTACTGACTCCTCACATGCGCTGTTTCATCAGATTGTTCATGAAGCGCTACCCCATCGTCTAATGACAGTATCTTTCGGCAGTCCGTGGTCAAGAATAAAACAATTTTAAAATCTTATTACATTTTAGGGTAATAGCTCGCAAATTATTCCCATAACGTTAAAAAATGCTGTGGAGAAAAGAAAAAAAAAAAGACAAAAATTATTTTGGATGTAGTTATGGCAGGATAAAGTATGCCATGACAAACGATAGCGATATTACCTACGGATTAGTCTGTGTGGAATCTGACATATTTTGTTAGTACTGCAGTCGAATGGAATGCATTGACCACGTATTCAGCACGGATTCAGAAAGTACTGTTCTTGTGAAACGCATTTGGTTCTTTATTCACACGAATAACAAGTGCTATCGACAGGGGATATCATACTGGTTAATTGTTTTTCACACAAGCGACTTTTAATGAAACTGAGTGCCTATGGAGTATCGTCTCAATAGTGTGACTGGGCTCTTGATTTATTGTCAGATTCAAATGGTTCAAATGGCTCTGAGCACTATGGGACTTAACTTCTGTGGTCATCAGTCCCCTAGAACTTAGAACTACTTAAACCTAACTAACCTAAGGACATCACACACATCCATGCCCGAGGCAGGATTCGAACCTGCGACCGTAGCAGTCGCGCGGTTCCGGACTGAGCGCCTTAACCGCGAGACCACCGCGGCCGGCTATTGTCAGGAAGATCGAAGTTCATAATAACAGGGGGGAGGGGGGGCGCGGAGAGAGAAAGTAATTGAGTAGGACAGACATAGTATCTGCTGTCTCAGAAGGAAGTATTATAGGCGCTTTGCTGTTCCTCATCTATGAGGTGCGACAATAAAGTAATCAGACTAATTTTCTTTGCAAGATGTGGCAACCCTGCAGGCTTGCTTCCGTAGGCACAATATCTTTGACCTTGGTCTATAAGCTGCTTCTAAGTCCAAGCGGCACATCGATGCAACTGATCCGTCGTGAGTTGTCCTGCAACAAGTTAACACGTGTTTGTGTCTCTCGCCACGGAAATGGAACTGCATAACATTGCGCAACGGTATGCCATTTCTTTTTTCATTAAATTGGGTGAAAACGCGACGACAACTTCCGGTAAGGTTCAGAAGGCTTTTGGAGAGGAGGTTATGTCAAGAACTCAAGTTTTTCGTTGGCATAAAATGTTTAGTGAAGGCACAACGAATGTTGAAGATGAAGATGATCATCCATGGTGGACGACCATCAACCTCAGGGACGGTTGTCAACTTGGCCAGGGTGCGTGAACTCGTACGATCTGATCGAAGATTATCCGTGAAAATGATTGCAGAAGAACTCAACATCAATCGAGAAACGGTTCGTCTACTAATAACTGAAGATCTTGGTATGAAAAAGATTTGTGCAAAAATGGTCCCCAAAAATCTCACATCACAAGAGCGAGGAACACGGAAAAATGTGGCAG
Source organism: Schistocerca serialis cubense (assembly GCF_023864345.2). NCBI lineage: Eukaryota > Metazoa > Arthropoda > Insecta > Orthoptera > Acrididae > Schistocerca > Schistocerca serialis. The sequence continues at coordinate 186,899,769 of NC_064648.1, forward strand.
CCAATGTCTTAGAGCAAACGGAAATCAATCCAGAATTGTTGAGCCGTGTTATCACTGGTGGTGAAAGTTGGTGTTTTGAGCACGATCCAGAGACTAAATGCCAAAGTTCGCTATGGTGCTCAAAGGGATCACCCAGACCAAAAAGAGCTCGCGTGTCAAGGTCAAAAGTGAAATGCATGCTTGCGTGCTGCTTTGATTCCAAGGGATTTGTTCATAAAGAGTGGGTGCCTCCTGGACAAACAATATTACTACAAAGAAATTTTAGAAAGACTTCATAAAAAGAGTTCTTCGTGTCCGTGCCGACATTGCTGATAATTGGATTCTGCATCACGGAGGGCACTTTACGTGCCACTGTCATTACCTCCGTTTCCTGTTCCAGTCGTGTACGGTTCGCAGGAAGAACGACTGCCGGAAAGCCTCCGTGCGCGCTCGAATCTCTCTAATTTTACACTCGTGATGTCCTCGGGAGGTATAAGTAGGGGGAAGCAATATATTCGATACCTCATCCAGAAACGCACCCTCTCGAAACCTGGACAGCAAGCTACGCCACGAAGCAGAGCGCCTCTCTTGCAGAGTCTGCCACTCGAGTTTGCTAAACATCTCCGTAACGCTATCACGCTTACCAAATAACCCTGTGACGAAACGCGCCGCTCTTCTTTGGTTCTTCTCCATCTCCTCCGTCAATCCGACCTGGTACGGATCCCACACTGATGAGCAATACTCAAGTATAGGTCGAACGGGTGTTTTGTAAGCCATGTCCTTTGTTTATGGACTACTTTTTCTAAGGACTCTTCCAATGAGTCTCAACCTGGTACGCGCCTTACCGACAATTAATTTTATACGATCATTCCACTTCAAATCGTTCCGCACGCATACTCCCAGATATTTTACAGAAGTAACTGCTACCAGTGTTTGTTCCGCTATCATATAATCGTACAATAAAGGATCCTTCTTTGTATGTATTCGGAATACATCACATTTGTGTATGTTAAGGGACAGTTGCCACTCCCTGCATCAAGTGCCTATCCGCTGCAGATCTTCCTGCATTTCGCTGCAATTTTCTAATGCTGCAACTTCTCTGTATACTACAGCATCATCCGCGAAAAGCCACATGGAACTTCCGACACTATCTACTAGGTCATTTATATATATCGTGAAAAGGAATGGTCCCATAACACTCCCCTGTGGCACGCCAGAGGTTACTTTAACGTCTGTAGACGTCTCTCCATTGAGAACAACATGCTGTGTTCTGTTTGCTAAAAACTCTTCAATCCAGCAACACAGCTGGTGTGATATTCCGTAGGCTCTTACTTTGTTTATCAGGCGACAGTGCAGAACTGTATCGAACGCCTTCCGGAAGTCAAGGAACATGGCGTGTACCTGGGAGCCTGTATCTAATATTTTGTGGGTCTCATGAAGAAATAAAGCGAGTTGGGTCTCACACGATCGCTGTTTCTGGAATCCATGTTGATTCCTACATAGTAGATACTGGATTTCCAGAAATGACATGATACGCGAGCAAAACAACATGTTGTATAATTCTACAACAGATCGATGTCATAGATATAGGCCTATAGTTTTGCGCATCAGCTCGACGAACCTTCTTGAAAAATGGGACTACCTGTGCTCTTTTCCAATCGTTTGGAACCTTCCGTTCCTCTAGAGATTTGCGGTACACGGCTGTTAGAAGGGTGGGGTGGGGGCTGGGGCGGCAAGTTCTTTCGCGTACTCCGACACGATATTAGTGCCGGCCGCTGTGACCGTGCGGTTCTAGGCGCTTCAGTCCGGAACCGCGCGACGGCTACGGTCGCGGGTTCGGATCCGCTTCGGGCATGGATGTGTGTGATGTCCGTAGGTTAGTTAGGTTTAAGCAGGGGACTGGTGACCTCAGATGTTAAGTCCCATAGTGCTCAGAGCCATTTGAACCATTTTTGAACGATATTATGAGGTGTCCACTGACTTTTGTGGCCTCAGCGTATAAGAGAAACGCCACACACTGATAAACTGTAAGTTTGCGACCACTTGGGCAGAAGCCCGCATCTCGTGGTCGTGCGGTAGCGTTCTCGCTTCCCACGCCCGGGTTCCCGGGTTCTATTCCCGGCGGGGTCAGGGATTTTCTGTGCCTCGTGATGGCTGGGTGTTGTGTGATGTCCTTAGGTTAGTTAGGTTTAAGTAGTTCTAAGTTCTAGGGGACTGATGACCATAGATGTTAAGTCCCATAGTGCTCAGAGCCATTTTGAACTTGGGCAGAAGCGTGTCGTTCGACGTGTTGAAGGCGATGAAGCACCGATGCAGCGTGGCAAATACTCAAGAAAACGTCGTACCTGACGGTCAGTTGTGACTGATGCAAACACGGAATGTGTATCTGCGTATGTGCCATAATGCAGGGAATATTTCGCAAGACGTCGACTATGCGAATGTCATCGTACCCTCTACCTGGAACGGTTAGTTCTGTGTTGCCATCACAGGCGTGTGTTCCACGCGGGACAAGAGCAATCAGACACCGCCCCACTTGACAATTTAACCGCAGTCTGAAGGCACAACTCGGCGGTAGCAAGCATTCGGTGTACGCAACGCAGCTGGCTCGTACTACAGCAAAGCACAGGTCTCTGTCAGACAAGACCAACGTAGCGCCGTGCCCCGTGAAGGTAGCGAAACGACAGCGGAAGAGCGAAGGCTTGTTGTGCTGCTGCACGGTGAGGGAAAACTATATGCAGAAATAGGCAAGGTCGCCGACCGATGCCGAAAAACTAAGTATCGTACAGAAATGGAAAGAAGAAAAAACTCTCGTCAGTCGTCCACGATAGGGGCGTCCTCAGAAACTCGCGAACAACAGTCAAGAGGAAGGTGCCCCGAATGGTGAAAAACGACCCGCGTACTACGGCCCCTGCTATAGCTGCAGAACTGGCAGAAGGCTTTGGTAGCAAGTTAGTGTTAGAACAGTGCTCACATGGGAACCTCCCAATCGCACCCCCCTCAGATTTAGTTATAAGTTGCACAGTGGATAGGCCTTGAAAAACTGAACACAGATCAATCGAGAAAACAGGAAGAAGTTGTGTGGAAATATGAAAAAAATAAGCAAAGTATACAAACTGGGTAGTCCATGCACAAGATAGGCAACATCAAGGAGTGTGTGTGAACGCAGTAGAGCTGTGGCGCCGTAGTTAGCGTGAGCAGCTGAGGAACCAGAGGTCCTTGGTTCAAGTCTGCGCTCTAGCGAAAAAATTTAATTTTTTATTTTCAGACAATTATTATCTGTCCGTCCGTTATGTTTTTATCACTTTTTTGGGAGTGATTATCACATCCACAAGAAATCCTAAATCGGGCATGCTAGAAGAATGTTTTTACCCATTCGACAACATATTCCTGTCATGTGACGCACATGCCGTCACCAGTGTCGTACAGAATACATCAGACGTGTTTTCCTGTGGAGGAATCGGTTGACCTATGACCTTGCGATCAAATGTTTTCGGTTCCCATCGGAGAGGCACGTCCTTTCCTCTACTGATCGCACGGTTTTGCGGTGCGGTCGCAAAACACAGACACTAAACTTATTACAGTGAACAGAGACGCCAATGAACGAACAGACAGATCATAACTTTGCGAAAATAAAGAATGTAAAATTTTCATTCTAGGGAAGACTTGAACCAAGGACCTCTTTTACCGCAGCTGCTCACGCCAACCACGGGAGCACGGCGCTCCTGCGCCGAGACTCCCTTCACTGTTGGCTATCCTGCGAATGGACTACTCAGTTTGTATATGTTGCTTATTTTTTTCATAATTCCACACAACTTCTTCCTGTTTTCTCGATTGATCTGTGTTCAGTTTTTCAAGGCCTATCCACTGTGCCAACTTATAACTAAATCTGAGGGGGGTGCGATGGGGAGGTTCTCTTGTCAGATGTCTGAACAGTGCTGGGTAGAATGCCACAGTGCCAAGCCGCAAACCGTTCGTCAGTTGTTGTTATGGTCTTCAGTCCTGAGACTGGTTTGATGCAGCTCTCCATGCTACTCTATCCTGTGCAAGCTTCTTCATCTCCCAGTACCTACTGCAACCTTCATCGTTCTGAATCTGGTCAGTGTATACATCTCTTCCTCTCCCTCTACGATTTTTACCCTCCACGCTGCCCTCCAATATAAGTTGGTGATCCCTTGATGCCTCAGAACGTGTCCTACCAACCGGTCCCTTCTTCTGGTCGATTTGTGCCACAGACTCCTCTTCTCTCCAATTCTATTCAATACCTCCTCATTAGTTATGTGATCTACCCATCTAATCTTCAGCATTCCTATGTAGGACCACATTTGGAAAGCTTCTATTCTCTTCTTGTCCAAACTATTTATCGTCCATGTTTCACTTCCATACATGGCTACACTCCACACAAATACTTTCAGAAACGACTTCCTGACACTTAAATCTATACTCGGTGTTAACAAATTTCTCTTCTTCAGAAACGCTTTCCTTGCCATTGCGAGTCTACATTTTATATACCATCAGGTATTTTGGTCCCCAAATAGCAAAACTCATTTAGTACGCCGCTTGACGGGCTCGGGCGCCGCGGCCTGCAGTCCCGGGTTCGGCGCCCGCCTGTCGCCCGCCTCCGCCGCCCCCGGGCTACGCGGCAGGTTCTGCCGGGGAGGCGGGGCCGCATTCCTGCGCGCTCTCAATTTTAGTGCCGCCCTCCTGAGCGATCTGCATGCTCGGCATTCCGGCTGCCCTGGCGAGGCTTCTTTCCTTTTTTTCAGTTTCGGTCCGCGCAGGTGGCTCGCATGTCGTGTTCCAATTAAACCTGGTTTTACACCGGAGCGAACACGAGCGTCAGCGACAGCCAAGTGTAAACGATACGCGAGCGCGAGGGATCTCCATTCGCTAGCGCTCGGTTCGCATTCGACAGTGTTCGCTCGTTGGTTTTCAGTCTTTTAATGAACCATGGTAGCAAGCTCACGTCCTCTCAATAACGTCGCAAAAAACCACACCGCTACGCTCTCTAGTTTTGTTGTTGTTCTTCACATTGAATAGCCAGATTTACGTATTACACTACTAAATGTCAATAACAATAAAAGTGGACGTGATAACTGACGAAAGCTTTCTGTAGCTTTTCTTTTGACCAAAACATCGTCTGTGCCGTATTCATTTATCTTACTAAACTTTTATTTCTCTACTTTTTCTCAAAACATATGCATATTTGCTCTTGACTACTATTGATACTCATAAATACACTATGTGACCAAAAGTATCCGGACACCTGGCTGAAAGTGAAGTACAAGTTCGTGGCGCCCTCCATCGCTAATGCTGGAATTCAGTATGGGCTTGGCCCACACTTAGCCTTGATGACAGCTTCCACTCTCGCAGACATACGTTCAGTCAGTTGCTGGAAGGTTTCTTGGGGAATGGCAGCCCATTCTTCACGGATGGTTCGAATGGCTCTTAGCACTATGGGACTTAACATCTATGGTCATCAGTCCCCTAGAACTTAGATCTACTTAAACCTAACTAACCTAAGGACAGCACACAACACCCAGTCATCACGAGGCAGAGAAAATCCCTGACCCCGCCGGGAATCGAACCCGGGAACCTGGGCGTGAGAAGCGAGAACGCTACCGCACTACCACGAGCTGCGGACATTCTTCACGCAGTGCTGCACGGAGGAGAGGTATCGATGTCGGTCGGTGAGGCCTGGCACGAAGTTGGCGTTCCAAAACATCCCAAAGGTGTTCCGTAGGATTCAGGTCAGGACTCTGTGCAGGCCAATCCATTACAGATATGTTATTGTCGTGTAACCACTCCGCCACAGGCCGTGCATTAGGAACAGCTGCTCGATCGTGTTCAAAGACGCAATCACCATCCCTGAATTGCTCTTCAACAGTGGGAAGCAAGAAGGTGCTTAATACATCACTCTAGGCCTGTGCTGTGATAGTGCCACGCAAAACAACAAGGCGTGTAAGTCCCCTCCACGAGAAACACGACCGCACCATAACACCACCGCCTCCGAATTTTACTGTCGGTTCTACACACGCTGGCGGGTGACGTTCATCGCGCATTTGGCAGACCCACACCCTGGCATCGGATCGCCGCATTGTGTACCGTGATTCGTCACTCCACACAGCGTTTTTCCACTGTTTAAGCGTCCAGTGTTTGCGCTCCTTATACGAGGTGCATTCAAGTTCTAAGGCCTCCGATTTTTTTTCTCCAGAATGGAAAGAGATAGAAACACGCGCATTGTTTTAAAATGAGGCCGCGTTCATTGTCAATACGTCCCAGAGATGGCAGCACCGTACGGCAGATGGAATTTTACCACCAGCGGCGAGAATGAGAACTGTTTTAAATACTTAAAATGGCGACATTTTTCTTACTTGAACAGCGTGCAATCGTTCGTTTTCTGAATTTGCGTGGTGTGAAACCAATTGAAATTCATCGACAGTTGAAGCAGACATGTGGTGACGGAGTTACGGATGTGTCGAAAGTGCGTTCGTGGCAGTTTAATGAAGGCAGAACATCGTGTGACAACAAACCGAAACAACCTCGGGCATGCACAGGCCGGTCTGACGACACGATCGAGAAAGTGGAGAGAATTGTTTTGGGGGATCGCCGAATGACTGTTGAACAGATCGCCTCCAGAGTTGGTATTTCTGTGGGTTCTGTGGACACAATCCTGCACGACGACCTGAAAATGCGAAAAGTGTCATCCAGGTGGGTGCCACGAATGCTGACGGACGACCACACGGCTGCCCGTGTGGCATGTTGCCGAGCAATGTTGACGCGCAATGACAGCACGAATGGGACTTTCTTTTCGTCGGTTGTGACAATGGATGAGATTTTTCAATCCAGAAACAAAGCGCCAGTCAGATCAATGAAAGCACACAGATTCACCGCCACCAAAAACATTTCGGGTAACCGCCAGTGCTGAAAAAATGATGGTGTCCACGTTCTGGGACAGCGAGGGCGTAATCCTTACCCATTGCGATGCAGAGGGCACTACAGTAACAGGTGCATCCTACGAAAATGTTTTGAAGAACAAATTCCTTCCTGCACTGCAACAAAAACGTCCGGGAAGGGCTGCGCGTGTGCTGTTTCACCGAGACAAGGGACCCGCACATCGAGCTAACGCTACGCAACAGTTTCTTCGTGATAACAACTTTGAAGTGATTCCTCATGCTCCCTACTCACCTGACCTGGCTCCTAGTGACTTTTGGCTTTTTCCAACAATGAAAGACACTCTCTGTGGCCGCAAATTCACCAGCCGTGCTGCTATTGCCTCAGCGATTTTCCAGTGGTCAAAACAGACTCCTAAAGAAGCCTTCGCCGCTGCCACGGAATCGTGGCGTCAGCGTTGTGAAAAATGTGTACGTCTGCTTGACGATTACGTCGAGAAGTAACGCCAGTTTCATCGATTTCGGGTGAGTAGTTAATTAGAAAAAAATCGGAGGCCTTAGAACTTCAATGCACCTCGTACCAAGTGATGCGTCGTTTGGCATTTACCGGCGTGGTGTTTGGCTTATGAGTAGCCGCTAGACAATGAAATCCAAGTTTTCTCACTCCCAGCTCAACTGTCATAGGACTTGCAATGCATCGTCATGCAGTTTGGAATTCATGTGTGACGGTCTCTCACGATGTCCGATGACTACTGAGGTCGCTGTTACGGACAATGCACCTAACATGAAAACGTTTATTTTTGGGTGTGTCGGGATACTTTTGATGACATAGTGCACGAAGAGTGTCGTGAAATAAACCTTTAAATTATATGAAATTTAAAATAGTGCTCCAAAGGTTCTCAATTGGGGAGACAACGTAGGGAAGCCGCGTGCAGGCCAGGACGTGCCTGACCGGCTTGGACATGTTCCAGACGCTGCCGCAAGTCCAACACGGCGGCGTGCGTATAAAAAGAGGAGCGATAGCTTTCTTATTACAGTCGATGCTAGTTCTGTGTCTAGAAAACAGCACTTTGTGGGCACTATTTTGTCTGTCTGGTCTGTTTTGGAGTATTGTGTTTAAGAGGAACCTTTTGCTCAAGGTAATTTAACACATTTGCATTGTTATATAAAGATGAAAGAGAAAATGTTATTAAATGAGGTACGGTCTGGTATAGAATTCATGTTCGGCAGTATTAATGGCGTTTTTGATGTTCAGAATTGTAGAAGTCGAAAGTCTGCACTAATTTACATTACGAAATATGATTCTCTGCCAATTTCGAATTGTAATGATTCTTGTTTGTCTTTTAATGTTCGATTGCGTAGGTGGGCAGATCGAACCAGTAGGATCGATTACACTGACCCGTTTTTAGTCAACAATTGGTCGAGGATTCGTTTCATTGAGAAGTTTTTCGATTCTTTTCATGCAAATCGTTTGTTTGTCAGGTCTCTGAGTGAGTGTCATCTCAATTACAATGGCTGGGCGGGGCATGTTGTGCGGTGGTGTAACAAGGCCTTTCGGTCCACGGAGGTGCGTGAGAAACAATTGTACCTTTATGGCGATACAAATATTGGCAAGACCACCTTAATAGAAAAAATCATTTCACGAAGCCGCGGAAACTCTCGCCGTGTGCGGGCCGGCACCCCCTTGCTGAAACGTAGGCCCAGGATGGCTTTGCCATTAAGGGCAACAGAACATCGTCGACTTACTGGTGTGTTGTAACGGTCCCATGGATGACAACCAAAGGGGTCCTGCTACGAAAAGAAATGTCGCACCAGAGCAGCACTCCAGGTTGTCCAGGCGCACGGTTGGTGCCCCGTCTCTGTCCGGGCCGTCTCCAGACACGTGTCCACTGGCCATCGGGGCTCACAAGGGGAGGCCGCAAGTTGTGAAATTCAGATTCGATTCATACTGCGCATAATAAAAGCTCACGGCCAGAGGTGGAATGTGGAAAAGCACCAAGATGCTCTTCTCAGCCGTTGTCGAGAAAATCGACAGTTCAAAGAAATCGTTGCGGTGAAATACTCTCTACGATGAATAATTTTCTACAGCGCCGTGGCGCAGCGGTACGCGCTCGGGTTCGTAATCCGAAGGTCGCCGGATCGAATCTCGCGCCATGCAACCTTTGTTTTTGTATTTGTTTTTAGTAATTCACACACACAACACACACACACACACACACACACACACATATATATATATATATATATATATATATATATATATATATATATATAATTCCCGGCAATCAGTTGCAACAATAATGCATATAATGAGTTGTTGAAAGTCGTTTGTCGTGCAAAAACTGGCGACTTCGAATATCATTATGTTTTCCGCAAACAAAGTTGTATTTCACAAATGTAATATATATATATATATATATATATATATATATATATATATATATAGTTTTAGTTGTTTGTAATATATATATATATATATATATATATATATATATATCGCTCTCCAATTGTACCGCCTCCATTTTTCCGTTTTTTTAACAGGGTGTACCAAAGCTCTCCCGTCCGCACTGATTTTCGACGATGTTATAAGTTGCGCTAGGGACCGCATCTACCTTCTTTCGAAGTTAGCAGGCAACTACGCTGTTATGCGGCGGCTCGTTTCGGCCCATTCAACATCTGTCGTTCGAGTGTAACGAGCGAGTAACGGAGTTTATATTTCATACCTGCCACAGCGAATTTGTGTTCGTGGGGTCTCTATTCTAATTCGAACGTTTGACTTACGCTATACGTATTCGTTTCGGAATATCGTTTCTACGTCTTCCGTTAACTATGCGTGGTTAAGATTATGAAGATAATTAATAACATTTGTGAAATACAACTTTGTTTGCGGAAAACATAATGATGTTCGAAGTCGCCAGTTTTTCCACGACAAACGACTTTCAACTTATTATATGCATCATTGTTGCAACTGACTGCCGGGAATTTTTATATATATATATATATATATATATATATATATATATATATATATATATATATATTTGAATTACAAAAAACAAATACTTAAAAAAATAAAAGGTAGCAAGACGCGAGAATCGATCCGGCGACCTTCGGATTACGAATCCGACCGCTTACCGCTGCACCACGACGGTGTAAAAAATTAGTAATCTTAGAGAGTATTTCACCGCAACGGTTTCTTTTAACTGTCGATTTTCTCGACAACGGCTGAGAAGGGCATCTTGGTGCTTTGCCACATTATACCTCTGGCCATGAGCTTTTATTATGCGCAGTATGAATCGAATCTGAATTTCGCAATTGGCGGCCTCCCCTTGTCAGTTCGAAGCGGCACTCATCACTGAAGGCAATTCCAGTCAGTGAGATTCCAGGCCGAAGATGTGTCTGGAGATGCCCCACCAACAGGTGAGATACCAAAGCGACTGCCGCCCGCCCACCAGGAGTAATGGTGCGTATACAGCGGCATTATAATTAAACTTTCAAACCGCTGTAGAAATAGCACCGCTGGTGAGAATGGCGTCAACTCGTAACGCAGTGTTGTCGAAGAGTGGGGAAAACGTATGGCAGAAGAAAAATAAATAGTTACAAAAGTAGCAATGTATTGCCCTGTAAGCATCATAATTTAACAGTGGTCGACTACAAATCACAACAATGCCTAAGGTGTACGTTTGACGTCAAACAAACTGTACTACTCAGTGTGCATGCGCGTACAGGTGTGATACTGTTGGTTACGTAAACCCATCCACCACGTCAAGGTGATATCAGATAACTTGGGAAAAATCTGTTTTTGATTGTCCTGAGGCCAAAAACCGCATAAAAAATTTCAATCAAAAATCGGATTATAAATTTCCGTGTGACTCTCGCAAAACATGTCCAATACGCTGCCCATAGTTTTATGCAACAAGTTGAAATCGAGAAACAGCATGCTCCACAACTGATCGAAGTCTTCGGTTGTTAGAGGGCGTATTACGCTCTTCAGCTGTAGGCAACTTGTAACCTCCCCGCAGAAAATAGAAATGGAACCGAGCCAAGTGTAACCTCCCCACAAAATAATAAAATGAATTTGAGCCAAATGTAACCTCCCTACAGAATTATAACTAACTGAAAATGATAATGTGCCAAATTTAGCGTGGCCACAAAAAATAATAATTGAATGAATTTTTCTAATATTGTAACCTCTGAACAAAATTGGCTCCCGTTTATAGTCTGTGCGCAGAAATGCATTCACATTTAATGTTATCACAAAATTCTTTTCTCAGTTAATGTCAAGTTCGAAACAGAAAAATTCCTAAACACCAAAAATAATAAAGTTTTGTAACCTGATGAATTTTATAAGGACAGAGGCGCTGGCCTTCGGCCCTGTATTCTTCTGAATAACAAAAGCAAAAATTCTTACCTCAATAAAAACTGCAATTATATCTACTCTTAATTAGACATTTTTCGACACAGCTTCGTGCAATCCTGGCGTATATTTTTTTTAATTCTTGGGAGCAATGATAATGCATTGGAAATTGAAATGAATGCTTTTCTTTAAAAGAGTTACTTTATATTATAAAAAATTATTATTGGGGCATTTCGTTGAACAAATTAAATTACAATTAACATACATTATTAAATATGCGCAAGGCTGCTTCTTTACCTTCTACAACAATACTCATCCTCCAGAGTCCTGACCAGAGTCGCGACCAGAGCACACAGCCGACACATGCCGACTCCACCAGACTACTACTGTCGACTCGCGCAGACTAGCGACAAGCAACAACTAACGATAAACTACTCTCTGGTCAGAGATTCTGTCGTGCCTCGCCCATCGCCGGCAAAGCATACGTCTTACAAACTGCCGTCCACCAGTGTAGTAGTGCATTGTCTCTGTTTACTAATGGAGCGGTACACCTGGAGTGAGTACACTGATACGGTCGGTGCGTACTACGTAGCGCACCACAACGGACGAGCTGCACAGCGGGTTTATCAACAACAATATCCTAATCGCCGTATCCCGCATCGTACGACCTCTGCTGCTGTGTACCGACGTCTGTGTGAGACCGGGTCATTTAGCAGATTACCTGGAAAGGGACGCCGTCGCACGGTAAGAACGCTGCAATTTGAGGAAGCTGTCTTGCAGCACGTGGAGCGGGATCCTTCAATCAGCACTCGTGCAATTGCACGTAACATGGGGACGAATCGGACGAATGTAAGAACAGCCCTTCGAGAGCAATTGTTACGTCCATTTCACTTACAGCGTGTCCACAAACTGGAACCAGTTGATTATCCACCCAGAGCACAGTTTTCGCAGTGGTACCTGGAACAGTGTGAAATGCATCCAACATTTCCATCCTCTGTGTTTTTCACCGATGAAGCGTGATGGAGTCTTCAACACGCACAATTCGCATATTTGGAGTGAGAATAACCCACATGGCACAGTTACTAGCGCTCGTCAAGTGCGGTTCTTCGTTAATGTGTGGGTCGGTGTTGCTGGGGACTGTTTAATTGGACCGTATCTGCTACCTAGGCCATTAAATGGCAGGCACTATTACAATTTTCTCGCCAGAGCATTGCCAGAATTGCTGGAAGACGTGCCGCTCCCTACAAGACATCGCATGTGGTTCCAACATGACGGGGCGCCGGCACATTTCGGTCGTCGTGTGCGTCGATTCCTGGACCGACGGTTCCCAGAAACGTGGACTGGCAGAGGTGGTCCTGTACCGTGGCCTGCTCGATCCCCAGATATGTCCCCTCTGGACTTTTTTGTGTGAGGAGAGATGCGCAACCTTGTTTACACAACTCCTGTTTGCATCAGAAGAGGATCTGGTTGCCCGGATAGCAGCTGCAGCAGGAACAATTCAGGATACTCCTGGGATTTTTGCCCGTGTCAGAGAGAACATGATCCGACGGAGTAACCTTTGTTTACGTGTCAATGGAGGCATTTTTGAAAAGCTACTGTAATTCAAGTTGGGTTGCGTTAATCTGTTGTCTCTTGGTACATAAAAAAATGGAAAAGTGTTTCTTGGTTTAATTAACTTGCCGCCAGAGAAATCTTCCTCTACCGGTTTAAATACTCCTCATAGGAAAAAATGGCATTAGGGAAAAATATTTGTTTCTATGTCCCCTTCAATCCCCCAGAGGTTCTCGGTTTAAATACTTTTCACCCTATATAGCTGGTGGTGGTACTGCGTATACAAGGTATAAAAGGCAATGGATAAGCGCCGGCCGCTGTGGCCGAAGGGTTCTAGGCGCTTCAGTCCGGAACCAGGCGGCTGCTACGGTGGCAGGTTCGAATCCTGCCTCGGGCATGGATGTGTGTGGTGTCCTTAGGTTATTAGGTTTAAGTAGTTCTGAGTCTAGGGGACTGATGAGCTCAGATGTTAAGTCCCATAGTGCTCAGAGCGATTTTGAGCAATGGTTAAACGGACCTGTCATTTGTACTCATGTGACTGATGTGGAGGTGTGTCCGACGTGATTAGGGCTTGTAACACCTCCGTTTATTTATCCCGACCTGATCTGATCGAATAGCAGCCCAATATTTTTTATTAATATGACCGTGTACCTAATGGGGCTGGTAATCGGAATTGGCTGCTACGGAAGTTGTTACTTGCCAGTTCGTCCTGTTAAATACTGTAATAATGAAATGTCTGGTAACAAGAAAAACACCAACCCAGTTTCACTAATTACGAACCTATATTCGTCTGAAAAACACAAAAGAAAAGAAAAGGAGACATCCACTGCCTTCGTCATACATATCTAATTATGGCTAATCTCAGCACAGGCTTCTTCATTATCCATTATCGTCACAGGCTAATCCATCACTGCAATCCAAGGTGATGCCGGCGCGGTAGACGCGAAACCAAATATCGGCCCTAGAAATGTCACTGATCACTTTCGTAATGATACTTCTTCACCTTCCCGGTACTATTCTAGTACAAAGGGGTCCAACCACGGCGATGGCGACTTCCTTCTCCGCTAAAGCCTTCCATTTCAACAACGACCCCCACACACCTCTACCCGCAACATGGCCCTGCTCAACTCCACACTCGCTCTCGCAACACGACACAATCGATTGTTCGCCCTATCGACCTGTGCCGAGTGCAAATTTATAGTAAGGGCCTACGGACCCCTTACAGGCTGCGTGACGGGGAATGAACAGACTCTGAACCCGGAATGGCAGTTCGAGCTAGACGTATTGGCCATTCTATTTCGTAAACTGTTAGCGTATTCAGTATTCTGAGATCCACGGTGGCCAGCCACCTTAACTTAAGGAAGGCGTTCGCATAGAGTTGTCAGTGCTAACAAACAAGCAACACTGCGTGAAATAACCACAGACATCAATGTGCGACGTACGACGCACGTCTTCGTTGGGACAGCGCGGCGAAATGTGGCGTTAATGGGCTGCGGCAGCGGACCACCGGCGCGAGCGCCTCTGCCAACATCACGACATCGCCCGCAGCGCCCCTGCTGACCTCGGAACCGTGTCGGTTGGACCCTAGACGACTGAAGAACCGTGGCCTGGTCACCCGAACTCCGATTTCAGTTGGTGAGAGCGGATCCCAGGGTTCCAGTGTGGCGCGCATCCCACGAAGCCATGAACCCAGGTTGTCAACGGGGCACTATGATAACTGGTGGTGGTTCCATAATGGTGTGCACTGTATTTACACTACTGGGCATTAAAATTGCTACACCACGAAGATGACGTGCCACAGACGCGAAATTTAACCGACAGGAAGAACATGCTGTGATATGCAAACGATTAGCTTTTCAGAGCATTCACACAAGGTTGGCGCCGGTGGCGACACCTACAAGGTGCTAACATGAGGAAAGTTTCCAACCGATTTCTCATACACAAACAGCAGTTGACCGGCGTTGCCTGGTGAAACGTTGTTGTGATGCCTCGTGTAAGGAGCAGAAATGCGTACCATCACGTTTCCGACTTTGATAAAGATCGGATTGTAGCCTATCGCGATTGCGGTTTATCGTATCGCGACATTGCTGCTCGCGTTGGTCGAGATCCAATGACTGTCAGCAGAACATGGAATCGGTCGGTTCAGGATGGTAATACGGAACGCCGTGCTGGATCCCAACGGCCTCGTGAGAAGACAGGCATCTTCTCCGCACGGCTGTAACGGATGGTGCAGCCACGTCTCCATCTCTGAGTCAACAGATGGGGACGTTTGCGAGACAATAACCATCTGCACGAACAGTTCGACGACGTTTGCAGCAGCACGGACTATCAGCTCGGAGACCGTGGCTGCGGTTACCCTTGACGCTGCATCACAGACAGGAGCGCCTGCGATGGTGTAATCGACGACGAACCTGGGTGCACGAATGGCAAAACGTAATTTTTTGCGGACGAATCAAGGTTCTGTTTACACCACCATGATCGTCGCATCCGTGTTTGGCGACATCGCGGTGAACGCATATCGGAAGCGTGTATTCGTCATCGCCATACTGGCTTATCACCTGGCGTGATGGTATGGGGTGCCATTGGTTACACGCCTCGTTCACCTCTTGTTCGCATTGACGGCACTTTGAACACTGGACGTTACATTTCAGATGTGTTACGACCCGTGGCTCTACCCTTCATTCGATCCCTGCGAAACCCTACATTTCAGCAGGATAATGCACGTCCGCATGTTGCAGCTCCTGTACGGGCCTTTCTGCATACAGAAAATGTTCCACTGCTGTCCTGGCCAGCACATTCTCCAGACCTCTCACCAATTGAAAACGTCTGGTCAATGGCGGCCGAGCAACTGGCTCGTCACAATACGCCAGTCACTGCTCTCGATGAACTGTGGTATCGTGTTGAAGCTGCACGGGCAGCTGTACCTGTACACGCCATCCAAGCTCTGTTTGACTCAATGCTGAGGCGTATCGAGGCCGTTATTACAGCCAGAGGTGGTTGTTCTGGGTACTCATTTTCTAAGGATCTATGCACCCAAATCGCGTGAAAATGTAATCACATGTCAGTTCTAGTATAATATATTTTTCCAATGACTACCCGTTTATCATCTGCATTTCTTGTCGGTGTAGCAATTTTAATGGCCAGTAATGTATATGGAATGGACTGCGTTCTCTGGTCAAACCAAGGCGATCACTCACTGGAAATGGTTATGTTGGGCTACCTGCGAGACTCCTTTACAGCCAAGCGACGATGGAATTCTTATAGATGATAATGCACCATGTCACTTGGTCACAATTGTTTGCGGTCATTTGAAGAATCCCAGTGAATTAATTGACAACTGAGATCGCCAGACATGAATCCGATCGAAAATTTGTAAGACATAATGGAGATGTCAGTTCGTGCATAAAATCCTTCGCTGCTACAGAGACCGCATGGGTGCCGGCCGTTGTGGCCGAGCGGTTCTAGACGCTTCAGTGCGAAACCTCATTGCTGCTACGGTCCCGGGTTCGAATCCTGCCTCGGGCATGGATGTGTGTGATGTCCTTAGGTCAGTTAGGTTTAAGTAGTTCTAAGTTCTGGGGGACTGGTGGCCTCAGATGTTAAGTCCCATTTGAACCATTTGAATAGCATAGGTGCAAATTGTTTGGATATCACAGCATTTACACTTGTACTACAGAAATGAAGGTTTCAGGGGGAGTCGAATCGTCCCCTTACACACGTTCGAACTCTAACCACTTACATTTTTATCTCATTTTGTTCGCTATTGTTCGTTGCATTCGTTCGGCGCGAACGTTCATATTGATGTTGATCTGTTCACTCAGTTTTTATTTATTTGTTTTTATTACAAAAGGCAGCTATCTCTCTGACCGAACACACTGAACTACCGTGCCGGCCCACTATCAATTCTAGCGTTCTACACCTTCTAACAACCCTACCACAACAAAGGTCAAAAATTAATAACGATTGTGGTGTTGCTCACGCTGCTAAATACTGCATTTTCGGGCAACAACAAAGTTATTATGTGGCAGGTGTCATCAGAGCAGAGTTAATAAAGTCATTTCTTGAAATAATGGATAAACTAGGCACTCATCTTTTCGTGTTTCCCACGCTGGTCTCGTTGTGAACTCGTGGCTCAATCGTCGAAAATCTAGGTGGTGATGATACCAAGCTCGGATGCAAAGAGGCCTAGGTGTTGTTCTGCGATATTCAAAAGTTTTATAGATGTGTTTCATAATCCATTCTTGAAGATTAAACTTTTGCAAGTTAGGACAATAGTGATGTAAAAAAGTAATAAGCACTCCGAATTTAAGTTACACTTCTTTTTTATTACTTTTGTTGCAATATCACGTAACTCATTCCAAAACATCACTTCACAATATAAAACATACTTGAAAATATCTTCCTCACTGTTAAAGTTGACAGTTCATAAACTGATTACAATTTGCGTCTTTTTAACATGACAACCAAAGCTTGACTCTCTAATAACCGCTTACGCGCCCAAAAATCAGAGTTACAAGTACGTCAAAGATCATAGTGACAAAAGAAAGAATACACATAAGAATAATATCATTGCAATATATACATATCGATGTATCGAAGTACCTCTACATTAATGAAATCAAATCTGAATGTTGTCACAGAAATATGTTAACTATTTTACAGAAACACAGTAGAATATAGCTGGTATCGAGAGGTAGAGGTGAGGTGCCGTAATGGTTTCGTAATTCAAGTACCATAACAACCTACGCACATAAACATCCGCTAGACAATAGAAGCCTAAAACTTCACTTGCGATTTTGTCGGAGCTGCAGTACATCTTACTACTTGCTCATTATGTTGTTCTAATGGCCCACTAAAGGAGTACAACGTCTGTAGTAAAGCCGTGATCCCAACTCCGTGGGTTCCCCTTGTTGGAAGATGTCTGGAGCGACCTGGCGAGGACTAACGAACAAAATGAGATAAAAATGTAAGTGGTTAGCGTTCGAACGTGTGTAAGGGGACGATTCGACTCCCCCTGAAACCTTCATTTCTGTAGTACAAGTGTAAATGCTGTGATATCCAAACAATTTGCACCTATACTATTCAAATGGTTCAAATGGGTCTTAACATCTGAGGCCACCAGTCCCCCAGAACTTAGAACTACTTAAATCTAAGTAACCCAAGGACATCACACATATCCATGCCCGAGGCAGAATTCGAACCTGCGACCGTAGCAGTCGCAAGGTTCCAGACTGAAGCGCCTGGAACCGCTGGGCCACACCGGCAGGCCCTATACTACTCATTCTCACTGCATTAGCAACGTATCACCGCTACGCAGGTTAACGCCAGATGCGGGCTACCTTTGTGCCTGCAGCCCGAATCGCCGAGGCGACAATAGTTCTGGGAACCTTACCAGATTGCATGTAGAAGAGCTCTCGCAAATCACAACAGCTATACATTTCCAGGAAAACTATGCGTTTCTTCATTTACTTGTCAACAGTTATAAATATCTTTGTTCTAATAATTAAATTTTATTAAAAAAAGTAAGTAGTCAAATAACATGAAATTCACCAGAACTTCATGCAAATACGTGCGTTTTTTTCAGTTATATTACGTGTCATGCCCGTGGACATGCAAGTGAGGGAGGAGTTGGGAAGGGAGTGAGACAGGGTTGTAGCCTCTCCCCGATGTTATTCAGTCTGTATACTGAGCAAGCAGTAAAGGAAACAAAAGGAAAATTCGGAATAAGAATTAAAATCCATGGAGAAGAAATAAAAATGTTGAGGTTTGCCGACGACATTGTAATTCTGTCAGAGAGAGCAAAGGACCTGGAAGAGCAGTTAAACGGAATGGACAATGTCTTGACAAGAGGATATAAGATGAACATCAACAAAAGCAAAACGAGGATAATGGAAATTAGATTAGGAAATGAGACGCTTCAAAGTAGTTGATGAGTTTTGCTGTTTCGGGAGCAAAATAACTGATGATGGTCGAAGTAGAGAGGATATAAAATGTAGACTGGCAATGGCAAGGAAAGCGTTTCTGAAGAAGAGAAATTTGTTAACATCGAGTATAGATTTAAGTGTCAGGAAGTAATTTTTGAAAGTATTTGTATGTAGTGTACCCATGTATGGAAGTGAAACATGGACGATAAATAGTTTAGGCAAGAAGAGAATAGAAGCTTTCGAAATGTGGTGCTACAGAAGAATGCTGAAGATTAGATGGGTAGGTCATGTAACTGATGAAGAGGTACTGCACAGAATTGGGGAGAAGAGGAGTTTGTGGCGCAACTTGACTAGATGAAGGGATCGGTTGGTAAGGCATGTTCTGAGGCATCAAGGGATCACCAATTTAGTATTGGAGGGCAGCGTGGAGGGTAAAAATCGTAGAGGGAGACGAACAGATGAATACACTAAGCAGATTCAGAAGGAAGTAGGTTGCAGTAGGTACTTGGAGAGGAAGAAGCTTGTACAGGATAGAGTAGCATGGAAAGCTGCATCAAACCAATCTCTGGACTGAAGACCACAACAACAAAAATACCAACAACATTATCTATCAAATGTCATATAAAGTAAATAATATGACCAGTGATAAAAATCTATGGATTAAAAATTAAGTTTGATTGGGAATAGAACAGTCCCCTGATACACTTTCATCTTACGAAGCTCCAACACTAATTGTTTCACCACCATGAAGTCTTACCATCCAGCACCTACGCGTAAAACTTCTGTTGCGATTTTCTCGGAACTGCCGAAGTAGTGCACCTTACTACCTGCACACTATGTTGTTTTAGTGGCCTACTGAAGGTGTACAGAGCTTGAAGTAAATCCGTGATACCACAGTCGTGGGCTCCCCTTGTAAGAATTGCTTGTGGGTAATTTTTCAAATTTATGGCGCTCACATTACGAACAGTAAAAAAAAAAAAAAAGAATCCATGTGAAAAATATGTGGTATATCGAGCCGTGTCTTTCCAGAACACCCAGTGTTTTTTATCTTTTTTAAATATTTTTTTCATGAACGCTTCATAGATGTAATTATGTAATATACATACATCAAAAAAAGTTTTGCATCACCTCGGTTCCGAGAGTTCCGGAACCTGGACAGGAAATTTAAATAGAGATCAACAACAACATCATTTCCATCCTTTTGAATGCTGATGAAAACCACACATTGCATGTTGTACCACCGTACAGCGAGACCTTCAGAGGTTCAGATTGCTGTACACACCGGTACCTCTAATACCCAGCAGCACGTCCTCTTGCATTGATGCACGCCTGAATTCGTCGTGGCGTACTATCCACAAGTTCATCAAGGCACTGTTGGTCCAGATTGTCCCACCCCTCAACGGCGATTCGGCGTAGATTCCTCAGAGTGATTGGCGGGTCACGTCGTCCATAACCAGCCCTTTTCAATCTATCCCAGGCATGTTCGATAGGGTTCGTGTCTGGAGAACATGCTGGCCACTCTAGTCGAGCATTGTTTTTTATCCCTAAGGAAGTCACTCACAAGATGTGCGCGATGGGGGCGCGAATTGTCGTCCATGAAGACGAATGCCTCGCCAATATGCTGCTGATACGGTTTCACTATCGGTCGGAGGATGGCATTCAGGTATCGCACAGCCGTTACGGCGCCTTCCGTGACCACCAGCGGCGTACGTCGGCCCCACATAATGTCACCCCAAAACAGCAGGGAACCTCCACCTTGCTGCACTCGCTGGACAGTGTGTCTGAGGCGTTCAGCCTGACCGGGCTGTCTCCAAACTCGTCTCCGACGATTGTCGGGTTGAAGGCATATGCGACACTCGTCGGTGAAGAGAACGTGATGCCAATCCTGAGCTGTCCATTCGGTATGTTGTTGGGCCCATCTGTACCGCGCTGCACGGTGTCGTGGTTGCAAAGATGGACCTCGCCACGGATGTCTGGAGTGAAACTGCGCATCGTGCAGCCTATTGCGCACAGTTTGAGTCGCAACACAACCTCCTGTGGCTGCACGAAAAGCATTATTCAACATGGTGGCGTTGCTGTCAGGGTTCCTCCGAGCCATAATCCTTAGGCAGCGGTCATCCACTGCAGTAGTAGCCCTCGGGCGGCCTGAGCGAGGAATGTCATCGACAGTTCCTGTCTCTCTGTATCTCCTTCATGTCATCGCTTTGGTTCACTCCGAGACGCCTGGGCACTTCTGTTGTTGACAACCCTCCCTGGCACAAAGTAACAGCGCGGACGCGATCGAACCGCGGTATTTACCGTCTAGGCACGGTTGAACTACAGACAACACGAGCCGTGTACCTCCTTCCTGGTGGAATGACTGGAAATGGTCAGCTGTCGGACCTACTGCGTCAAATAGGCGCTGCTCATGCATGGTTGTTTACGTCTTTAGGCGGGTTTAGTGACATCTGTGAACAGTCAAAGGGACTGTGTCCGTGATACAATATCCACAGTCAACATCTCTCTTCAAGAGTTCTGGGAACTGGGGCGATGCAGAACTGTTTTTGATGTGTGTATATTTTAAACAGATGCAGAACACACATAAAAATCAAAATAAAATTGGTTCTTATATGGGGTGACCAAGGTAAAAGAGGCCCCGTGTTATACTGAAGGTGACATTTGAAGCTAGCTGAGTGTTCTCATTTCTTAACGCTAGGGCGGCGCTTGAGCGGGATAGAGCTAATGTAATGTCCGGCAACTACGCACAGATACATGAGCCACATGATAGACTTGTAAAACTTCTTCTGCGATTTTCTCCAAATTGCCACAGTAGTACACCTTACTACCTGCACATTATGTCGTTTTAAAGGCCTGCCAAAGTTGTACAAAATTTTTAGTAAATCCGCGATCCCGATGCCATGGCCTCCCCTTGGGAGTTCTGCGTTGTTAGTAGTCAGTCTGAAGAGTGTTGTGGAAACCGTTCTGCAGATTGTCTTTTTCAGACGAACAAAGAGTGTTTATTGTCGACATTTTTCTTTGGACGTGAACCGTTTAATACGTGAAATTGAAGTTTCACAGTAACGTATCCAGAGACAGCTGCTCCTGACGAACCTGTCGCTCACGAATTGATCACTAAATTCAGAGCAACTGAGGCTTCTTGCGGATGATGCTGTGGTATATCGAGAGGTTGTAACAATGGAAAATTGTACTGAAGTGCAGGAGGATCTGCAGCGAATTGACGCACGGTGCAGGGAATGGCAACTGAATCTCAATGTAGACAAGTATAATGTGCTGCGAATACATAGAAAGAAGGATCCCTTATCATTTAGCTACAATATAGCAGGTCAGCAACTGGAAGCAGTTAATTCCGTAAATTATCTGGGAGTACGCATTGGGAGTGATTTAAAATGGAATAATCGTATAAAGTTGATCGTCGGTAAAGCAGATGCCAGACTGAGATTCATTGGAAGAATCCTAAGGAAATGCAATCCGTAAACAAAGGAAGTAGGTTACAGTACGCTTGTTCGCCCACTACTTGAATACTGCTCAGCAGTGTGGGATCCGTACCAGATAGGGTTGATAGAAGAGATAGAGAAGATCCAACGGAGAGCAGCGCGCTTCGTTACAGGATCATTTAGTAATCGCGAAAGCGTTACGGAGATGATAGATAAACTCCAGTGGAAGACTCTGCAGGAGAGACGCTCAGTAGCTCGGTACGGGCTTTTGTTGGAAGTTTCGAGAACATACCTTCGCCGAGGAGTCAAGCAGTATATTGCTCCCTCCTACGTATATCTCGCGAAGAAACCGTGAGGATAAAATCAGAGAGGTTAGACCCCACACAGAGGTATACCGACAATCCTTCTTTCCACGGACAATTCGAGACTGGAATAGAAGGCAGAACCGATAGAGGTACTCAAGGTACCCTCCGCCACACACCGTCAGGTGGCTTGCGGAGTATGGATGTAGATGTAGATGTAGCAACAGGTTCAGTCACTAACGCCAAACGTAACCGTGTAGAACAGGCTTGTTCTCCGAAAAATATTGAACGTATTCACGAGACTGTGGTTAGAGGTACGCGGAAAGAAACTAGACGTCTCTCTCTTCAGCTAAACATCAAACGAACATCATGCGACATCATGTTGGAGCTGTTACATTAGAGTGATGCAAGTATTATAACCTACGGATTTCGCAGAATGACAACACTTTGGCGAGTGGTTAGTCTGGCGTGTCACTGATGGTTACCCGCATCCAAATCTTTACTTCAGCTCAGAGGAAGCGTGGTCCAATGTTTGCGGGTACGTGAACTCTCATAACACATGGTGTGAAATAGGCGTTTGGCGCGTAATTTCAGGCCAGCGCGTGCTAGGCCCAATCTTCTTTAACAACACCGTAAACTCTCTCAACCGTATGGAACGTAACTTTTGCAACCACTCATACCGCAGCTAACGGAGGAGGAAGGGGAGTGAGCGTTTTTTCCAACAAGAGGGCGCTACGTCGCATGCTTCACGGTTCTCAGTGCCGTACGTCCATTGAGCTTTCCGGGAAGTACGTAGAGCATAGGCAGGTGTACGGCCTCTCAGATCGCCCGATCTGTCTGCGGATGATTTGTGGTTGAAATGGCTCTGAGCAGTATGGGACTCAACATCTGTGGTCATCAGTCCCCTAGAACTTAGAACTACTTAAACCTAACTAACCTAAGGGCATCACAAACATCCGTGGCCGAGGCAGGATTCGAACCTGCGACCGTAGCGGTCGCGCGGTTCCAGACTGTAGCGCCTAGAACCGCTCGGCCACTCCGGCCGGCGGTGATTTTTATTTGCGAGGTAATTTAAAGGGTGAAGTTCACAGTGACAACGCGCTTACAATTGAAGAGTTGAAGAACAAAAAGTCTTGTGGAAATCGCATCAAATGAACTGGCAAAAGTTTCCAGAGACATGTTGCGAGTCGCAGAGTTTCGTATCGAATTTCATGATTGAACGGTTTCAGCATCTTCTGTGAACTACTGACGTACCGAATGCGCAGTCCTTTGCTTTTCATAATAATAATAATTTTCTACTGAGTATTCTGTATGTACAGTAAACGAGTGAATTGTCGGCATGTTGTTTAAAGCGAACAATGGAAAATCCAGGACTGAATGTCAGAACAAGGCTAGATGCTACTCACCATGTAGCGGAGATGGCTTTCAGATAGACTCAACGAAGAGACTGTCGCAAAATGAGGCCTTTATCGAAAAAAGGCAACAGACACAGACACACACACACACACACACACACACACACACGCACACACACACACACACACACACACACACACACTGAAACGCGCACGCACGCACACGCAAACGCTACTCTCAAACATATGACTACACTCTCCAGCTAAAGTTGCCAGAGACATGTGTGCGTGCGTGTGTGTGTGTGTGTGTGTGTGTGTGTGTGTGTGTGTGTGTGTGTGTGTGTGTGTGTGCGTGTGTGTGCGTGTGTGTGTGTCTGTGTTGTTTTTAGGACGAGCAATTCCGCCTTGTCCAAGATACCTTTTTTTCGGTTTTGTTTTACCCAGATATTTTTCAGCACTTTTTGTGCTATCTTCAGTGGGTTATTTTAATATTTTCTTACTGTAAAATTATGAACATCAACAAAAGCAAAACGAGGATAGTGGAGTGTAGTCGAATTGAGTCGGGTGATGCTGAGGGAATTAGATTAGGAAATGAGACACTTAAAGTAGTAAAGGAGCTTTGCTATTTGGGGAACAAAATAACTGATGGTGGTCGAAGTAGAGAGGATATCAAATTTAGACTGGCAATGGCAAGGAAATCGTTTCTGAAGAAGAGAAATTTGTTAACATCCAGTATAGATTTAAGTGTCAGGAAGTCGTTTCTGAAAGTATTTGTATGGAGTGTAGCCATGTATGGAAGTGAAACATGGACGATAAATAGTTTGGACAAGAAGAGAATAGAAGCTTTCGAAATGTGGTGCTACAGAAAAATGCTGAAGATTAGATGGGTACGTCACATAACTAATGAGGAGGTATTGGATAGAATTGGGGAGAAGAGGAGATTATGGCACAACTTGACTAGAAGAAGGGATCGGTTGGTAGGACATGTTCTGAGGCATCAAGGGATCACCAATTTAGTACTGGAGGGCAGCGTGGAGGGTAAAAATCGTAGAGGGAGACCAAGAGATGAATACACTAAGCAGATTCAGAAGGATGTAGGTTGCAGTAGGTACTGGGAGATGAAGAAGCTTGCACAGGATAGAGTAGCATGGAGAGCTGCATCAAACCAGTATCAGGACTGAAGACCACAACGACAACAACTATAAAATTGTTGTTAGATATTAACATTTAGCGAAACCTTTGGTGAATGAATAATTGTTGTAAAATACACTCCTGGAAATGGAAAAAAGAACACATTGACACCGGTGTGTCAGACCCACCATACTTGCTCCGGACACTGCGAGAGGGCTGTACGAGCAATGATCACACGCACGGCACAGCGGACACACCAGGAACCGCGGTGTTGGCCGTCGAATGGCGCTACCTGCGCAGCATTTGTGCACCGCCGCCGTCAGTGTCAGCCAGTTTGCCGTGGCATACGGAGCTCCATCGCAGTCTTTAACACTGGTAGCATCCGACGACAGCGTGGACGTGAACCGTATGTGCAGTTGACGGACTTTGAGCGAGGGCGTATAGTGGGCATGCGGGAGGCCGGGTGGACGTACCGCCGAATTGCTCAACACGTGGGGCGTGAGGTCTCCACAGTACATCGATGTTGTCGCCAGTGGTCGGCGGAAGGTGCACGTGCCCGTCAACCTGGGACCAGACCGCAGCGACGCACGGATGCACGCCAAGACCGTAGGATCCTACGCAGTGCCGTAGGGGACCGCACCGCCACTTCCCAGCAAATTAGGGACACTGTTGCTCCTGGGGTATCGGCGAGGACCATTCGCAACCGTCTCCATGAAGCTGGGCTACGGTCCCGCACACCGTTAGGCCGTCTTCCGCTCACGCCCCAACATCGTGCAGCCCGCCTCCAGCGGTGTCGCGACAGGCGTGAATGGAGGGACGAATGGAGACGTGTCGTCTTCAGCGATGAGAGTCGCTTCTGCCTTGGTGCCAATGATGGTCGTATGCGTGTTTGGCGCCGTGCAGGTGAGCGCCACAATCAGGACTGCATACGACCGAGGCACACAGGGCCAACACCCGGCATCATGGTGTGGGGAGCGATCTCCTACACTGGCCATACACCACTGGTGATCGTCGAGGGGACACTGAATAGTGCACGGTACATCCAAACCGTCATCGAACCCATAGTTCTACCATTCCTAGACCGGCAAGGGAACTTGCTGTTCCAACAGGACAATGCACGTTCGCATGTATCCCGTGCCACCCAACGTGCTCTAGAAGGTGTAAGTCAACTACCCTGGCCAGCAAGATCTCCGGATATGTCCCCCATTGAGCATGTTTGGGACTGGATGAAGCGTCGTCTCACGCGGTCTGCACGTCCAGCACGAACGCTGGTCCAACTGAGGCGCCAGGTGGAAATGGCATGGCAAGCCGTTCCACAGGACTACATCCAGCATCTCTACGATCGTCTCCATGGGATAATAGCAGCCTGCATTGCTGCGAAAGGTGGATATACACTGTACTAGTGTCGACATTGTACATGCTCTGTTGCCTGTGTCTATGTGCCTGTGGTTCTGTCAGTGTGATCATGTGATGTATCTGACCCCAGGAATGTGTCAATAAAGTTTACCCTTCCTGGGACAATGAATTCACGGTGTTCTTATTTCAATTTCCAGGAGTGTATTATACATCATTTGTTCATAGTTCACAGTTGAGATATATTTCAACGACCTGATCCACTGTGTGTTGTATGTAACATCATGTCAAAGTTCTATTTATAGCTTAACAGGCAAAATCACCGCCCAACAAACATTGAAACTGCCTTACACATTCTTAAACCTAGTTGTAGCTTATAACATAAATTAACTGTAGAAGAAAACTATCACATCCAAAAATCGGTAGCCCAGGGAAAGAAATTATTCAATGAAGACACATCACTCTTCAATAAAACCCTCTTCGCGACAATAGAAGAGCTATACAATTAACACCCACACCAAAACTACTCATGGAAAAAAAAACATTCTATCTCTCTCTCTCTCTCTCTCTCTCTCTCTCTCTCTCTCTCTCTCTGCCGCAGTCCTGAACTCACGCACAGGCACACTCGCACAAACCAAACACCACAAACGCCAAATACGCTTCAAACTTGCGCGCCTCGCCCAGCCAAAGACGCTACCAAACAAATGAATACTACACAGCCACAACAACACGCAATGGGGGCGAAAATCGGAAAGAGTGGTGTCAAGCGACCATAGGTCACGAAATCAGCCTATTCACTTCGGCAACAACATATGAGGAAGCACAACAATATCAAAACCGTAAGCTACACACACAAAACGTGATATATACTCATTTCCGTTTGTAAATGCATAATCAACATAAAAATAAAGAAGTACGTTTTGCTGTTTGCAGGTGAGAAGTTGTAGATTGTGTAGCAGAATAGCTACCAACACAAATGACCTGTAGCATCATGTAAGGTATGTAAACTAATGCATACACCCACTCTTTTTGCCAATTAAGCTTTAAATAGAACTTTGACGAAGTGTTACAAACAACACACAGTGCATCAGGTCGCTAATACGTACCTCAACTGTGAACTATGAACAAATGATGTATAATATTTTAGAACAATTCTTCATTCACAATTGTAAATACTATGTGCCAAAAAGTTTCCCTAAATGTTAATATGTAACAACAATTTTACAGTAAGAAAATAAAAAGTAGCCCACTGTTGATAGCACAAAAAGTGGTTTAACATGTCTGGGTAAAACAAAACATAAAAAAAGGTATCTTCCTCGTCCTGTTTTCATAGCAAGCACAGGCACAACAAGAAGTATTGCAACACCACAAGATGATTATACCGGGTGATCAAAAAGTCAGTATAAATTTGAAAACTGAATAAATCACGGAATAATGTAGATAGAGAGGTACAAATTGGCACACATGCTTGGAATGACATGGGGTTTTATTAGAACCAAAAAAATACAAACGTTCAAAAAATGTCCGACAGATGGAGCCTCATCTGATCAGAATAGCAATAAGTAGCAAAGATGATGTTCTTTACAGGAAATGCTCAATATGTCCACCATCATTCCTCAACAATATCTGTAGTCGAGGAATAATGTTGTAAACAGCACTGTAAAGCATTTCCGGAGTTATGGTGAGGCATTTGCGTCGCATGTTGTCTTTCAGCATCCCTAGTGATGTCGGTCGATCACGATACACTGGCGACTTCAGGTAACCCCAAAGCCAATAATCGCACGGACTGAAGTCTGGGGACCTGGGAGGCCAAGCGTGACGAAAGTGGCGGCTGAGCACACGATCGTCAGCAAACGACGCGCACAAGAGATATTTCACGCGTCTAGCTTCTTCTTCGTCGCGGATGGATCACTTAGGACCACGCGTAATCAACGTTTGTTGGCCTTCCTTTTCGCCCAGTATTTCTTCACAAACAACGAATCGGCTAGCTTTCGTTGCGTAGACCACGTATGACGGTTAGTTTTTCTGTCTTCTTCCTCAAAACCCCGTGTGTTTGTAATTTTTCTGATTTCATTTCTATCATGTAGATTTGAAGACCCTAATTCTCTCCGTCTTTTTCCGTCTGTTTGTACCAGTTCGGTCTTGTAGTTTTTTTCTTTAAAAATGTATGGATTATGTGCGTTAACCTGTTTGAGTCCATTCTTTGTAAGTGCCCCATGAATTGGATTCTTCTCATGCGCATTGTGTCTGTTATTTTGGAGATATTTTTATATATTTCTGCATTGGGTTTTGGATAATGCGCACCATCTTTAGTTCTTGGTCGTAGGATTTTGCTCATTATCTTACGTTCTTTCACTTCTAATTCCTCTTTTAGTGTTCTGTGTTGAAGGTTTAGTCTCTCAGATGCGTAGAGAGCTTCGGGTTTAATTACTTTTGTGTAATGTCGTATTTTGCAGTTCCACGAGAGACTCTTTTTGTTGTAAATGTTTTTTGTTAACTGAAACGCCGTCTCCATTTTCTGGACTCTTGATCTGACAGATTTCTTTTCATTACAATTTTCTGCAATTCATTCACCTAAATATTTAAATTCTTTTACTCGAGAGATGTAGCTATTACCAATTTTGAGATCAGAAGGTAAATCTTTGATGTCAGTCATAAATTTTGTTTTTTCAAATGAAATTTGTAATCCTATTTTAGCTGCCTGTTCTTGTAATAATTCTAGCTGTTTATGTGCATCGGTAATGTCTTGCGCGATCAGTGCCATGTCATCAGCAAATGCTAAACAGTCTAATTCTACGCCCTTACGTGTTGGTCCCAGTCTGTGTGCTGTTGCACCTGCTTTTCTCCATTCTCCAACAACTTTTTCAAGAGCACAATTGAAGAGCACTGGGGACAGTACATCCCCTTGTCGTACTTCTGTCTCTATTTAAAATTCTGTGCTCAATTCTCCCATAAATTTTACTCTGGATTTGGTCTCCGTGAGTGTTTCTGATCTAGTCCAAATTCTGCTAATACTTCAAAAAGGGATTCTCGGTCTGTACTGTCATATGCTTTTTTAAAGTCGACAAACGTGATGACATAACTTTTGTTTGAAGTACTGTGTAAATATTTCATTGAGTTTTTCAAGTTAAGGATTTGTCTACGCAAGATCGACCTTTTCTGAACCCACCTTGGTATTCGCCTAGTTTTGAATTCAGCTGAGGTTCTGCGCGGTTTAGTAGGGCTTTAGACAGAATTTTGTATGTTATTGACAATAAAGAGATTCCACGATAGTTGTTGGGGTCTGTTTTACATCCTTTTTTGTACAGAGGATGTATGATTGCAGTCTTTCAATCTGTGGGAATTCCTTCAGTTTTCCAGATTTCATGTATTATTTCATTGAGTTTTGCAAGAAGATTTTCTCCTGCATTTCTCCATAATTCTGCGATGATTTGGTCTTCTCCTGATGCTTTGTTGTTTTTCAGTGACTAAATTATCTCTTTAATCTCTTCTAAACTTGGTGGCTTTGAGTCTGGGTTTCGTTGTGTATGATGGAACTCAAATTTTTCTGCAGGCTTTTCACAATTCAGTAATTTAGAAAAGTATTTTGCAAGAATTTCGCAGTTTTCGGTGTTGGTATGGGCAATTTCCCCATGTTCATTTCTGAATTGGAGTGATGGAGGAGAGTACTTTGTTAATTTAAATTTGAATACTCTGTAGAAATTTCGGGAGTTGTTTTTCTTGAAATCATTTTAATGCTCTGTAGAAATTTCGGGAGTTGTTTTTCTTGAAATCATTTTCTGTGTCTTGCAATTTTTTGTCTTCGTGTTGTTTACGGTCTGTTCGTATTGCTTTTGTGACTGTTTTCCTGGTATCTTTGAGATCTTCCAGGGTCTTTTGATTTTTGTTGCACAACCAATTTTGCCACGCCTGTTGTCTGAGATTTATCAGTTGGTCGCACTCATTTGTCCACCATTGGTGTTTACGTGTTCTTGTTTGCGATGCTACAGTTTCAGCTGCATTTAAAAGTCCTGCTTGCAGTTGTTGCCAATTTTGTGGTTTTAAATTTTGTGTTTCTTTTGCAATTGTTCAGTGCCATTTATATTTTGTACATCGTATTTACGGTGTGGAGCTTTCTTAGTGAATTTTCTTTTTTCTGGAATGACATCTAGGGAGAATTTTGTTGGGTAATGGTCGGAATCTAGGTCTAGTCCATTAAGGACTTTAAGTTTCAAGATTTCTACTGTATTTACGCGGTAGATCATTACGTGATCCAACTGATATTCACCTAGGAATGGATTAGGTGAGATCCAAGTTTTCGTTTTCGAGGCTCATTTCTTGAAAAATGTTGATTTGAAAAATAGGTCATGGTTTTTGCAGATTTCAATGAGTCGCATGCCATTCCGGTTGGTCTGTGCATGTCCTGACCATTTACCTACCCAATATCGATATTTCTATTCTTCTCGAACGCGTCTAGGAATACTTTTTTTTTTTTGTTCTAATAAACCCCATGTCATTCCAGGGATGTGTGTCAATTTTTACCTCTCTATCTACACTATTCCGTGGTTTATTAAGTTTTCAAATTTATACTGACTTTTTGGTCACCCGGTATGTTGTTCTTTTTCGATAAAGGCCTTGCTCGCCGAAAGCTCATTTTGTGAAAGTTTCTCTGTATGTTGTTAATAAGAAAGGGGTTCCTTTATTTTGGTCACCCTGTTGTTGCAGCAGTATCGTCAAAGATCGCTTTCTGGAGTCCCTGGAGAACGTCGCTTGGAATATGTTAAGCCATAACCTAGCGGCGCCTGGACTGTACGCCTTGGGCGCACGCGCAGTAGCGAGGAGTTGGGCTCTGCACACACACACACACACACACACACACACACAGAGAGAGAGAGAGAGAGAGAGAGAGAGAGAGAGAGAGAGAGGGAGGGAGAGAATGCGGTGTGGCCGCGTGCCGTGGGATAGGCCGGCCGGCTGGTTGGCTATATTTAGTCCAGTCCGCTCCTCTCCAGTTAGCGGGGCCGCTCCGGGCGGCATTCCAGCGCTGGAGCGGCGCCAGTAGCGGGCAGGTGGCGCCTGCAGCTGCAGCTGGAATGCCGGCCTGTCCGTTCGCCTCGCGCCTCCAGGGTCAACGACTGGAGTCCAGTCCCCCTCCCCCCTTGGCGGCCTTGCTGTCACTCCGGCAATTGAGGCTCGCCACAGGTGCGCAGGCCCTACACAAAACACCGAGCACTGTACACCTCGGAACGTATCAAGGCCCCACCGGCGACGACGTCTTCACCACAGAATGGCAACCAACTCTCGGTGCAGCTCACGACTCTGCTTCATTTTTACTACGAGGTTGTTGTTGTTGTGGTCTTCAGTCCTGAGACTGGTTTGATGCAGCTCTCCATGCTACTCTATCCTGTGCAAGCTTCTTCATCTCCCAGTACCTACTGCAACCTACATCCTTCTGAATCTGCTTGGTGTATTCATCTCTTGGTCTCCCTCTACGATTTTTACCCTCTTCATCTCCCAGTACCTACTGCAGCCTACATCCTTCTGAATCTGCTTAGTGTATTCATCTCTTGATCTCCCTCTACGATTTTTACCCTCCACGCTGCCCTCCAATGCTAAATTTGTCATTCCTTCATGCCTGAGGACATGTCCTACCAACCGGTCCCTTCTTCTAGTCAAGTTGTTCCACAAACTCCTCTTCTCCCCAATTCTATTCAATACCTCCTCATTAGTTATGTGATCTACCCGTCTAATCTTCAGCATTCTTCTGTAGCACCACATTTCGAAAGCTTCTATTCTCTTCTTGTCCAAACTATTTATAGTCCATGTTTCACTTCCATACATGGCTACACTCCATACAAATACTTTCAGAAACGACTTCCTGACACTTAAATCTATACTCGGTGTTAACAAATTTCTCTTCCTCAGAAATGATTTCCTTGTCATTGCCAGTCTACATTTTATATTCTCTCTACTTCGCCCATCATCAGTTATTTTCCTCCCAAAACAGCATAACTCCTTTATTACTTTAAGTGTCTCATTTCCTAATCTAATTCCCCCAGCATCACCCGATTTAATTTGACTACATTCCATTATCCTCGTTTTGCTTTTGTTGATGTTCATCTTATAACCTCATTTCAAGACATTATCCATTCCGTTCAACTGCTCTTCTGTCATCGGCAAACCTCAAAGTTTTTATTTCTTCTCCATGGATTTTAATACCTACTCCGAACTTTTCTTTTCTTTACTGCTTGCTCAATATACAGATTGAATAGCATCGGGGAGAGGCTACAACCCTGTCTCACTCCCTTCCCAACCACAGCTTCCCTTTCATGTCCCTCGACTGTTATAAGTGCCATCTGATTTCTGTACAAATTGTAAATAGCCTTTTCTCCCTGTATTTTACCCCTGCCAGCTTCAGAATTTGAAAGAGAGTACTCCAGTCAACACTGTCAAAAGCTTTGTCTAAGCCTACAAATGCTAGAAATGTAGGTTTGCCTTTCCTTAATCTATTTTCTAAGATAAGTCGTAGGGTCAGTATTGGCTTGCGTGTTTCTACATTTCTACAGAATCCAAACTGATACTTCCTGTGGTCGGCTTCTACCAGTTTTTCCATTCGTCTGTAAAGAATTCGCGTTAGTATTTTGCAGCTGCGACTTATTAAACTGATAGTTCGGAACCTTTCACATCTGTCAACACCTGCTTTCTTTGGGGTTGGAATTATTATATTCTTCTTGAAGTCTCAGGGAATTTCGCCTGTCTATTTACATCTTGCTCACCAGATGGTAGACTTTTGTCATGACTGGCTCTCCCGAGGCTGTCAGTAGTTCTAATGGAATGTTGTCTACTCCCAGGGCCTTGTTTCGACTTATGCTTTTCAGTGCTCTGTCAGACTCTTCATGCAGTATCATATCTCCCATTTCATCTTCATCTACCTCCTCTTCCATTTCCATAATATTGTCCTCAAGTACATCGCCCTTGTATAGATCCTCTATATACTCCTTCCACCTTTCTGCTTCCCCTTCTTTGCTTAGAACTGGGTTTCCATGTGATCCCCTGATATTGATAACGTGGTTGTCTTTTCTCTGAAGGTCTCTTTAATTTTCCTGTAGGCTGTATCTATCTTACCCCTAGTGAGATAAATCTCTACATCCTTACATTTGTCCTCTAGCCATGGCTGGTTAGCCAATTTGCACTTCCTGTCGATCTCACTTTTGAAACGTTTGTATTCCTTTTTGCCTGCTTCATTTACTTCGTTTTTATATTTTCTCCTTTCATCAATTAAATTCAATATTTTTTCTGTTACCCAAGGATTTCTACTAGCCCTCGTCTTTTTACCTACTCTATCCTCTGCTGCCTTCACTACTTCATCCCTCAGAGCTACCCATTCTTCTTCTACTGTATTTCGTTCCCCCCATTCGTGTCAATTGTTCCCTTATGCTCTCCCTGAAACTCTGTACAACCTCTGATTTAGTCAGTCTATCGAGGTTCCATCTCATTAAATTCCCACCTTTTTGCATAGATTCTGGTCAGAGTCCACATCTGCGCCTGAAAATGTCTTACAATTTAAAACCTGGTTCCTAAATCTCTGTCTTACCATTACATAATCTGTCTGATACCTTCCAGTATCTCCAGGCTTCTTCCAAGTATACAACCTTCTGTCACCATTCTTGAACCAAGTGTTAGCTATGATTAAGTTATGCTCTGTGCAAAATTCTACCACGCAGCTTCCTCTGTCATTTCTTACCCCCCCCCCCCCCCCAGTATCATTAAGTAATGCAACATCTTTCGTTCCGCGGCCAGTTACGGCTGAAAGAAATGCGGAATTTGCTGTGGGAAATCGTGGAATATTCCCGCTGCAGACTCTATGGTCTCATGAAGTTCCATTAGGTGGCCGCACTGTGCGTAGCCTTCAAAATACGACTGTAACGGAGGTGCGTTCCAAGCAGAGAGCCGTCATAAAGTTTCTCTTGGCGGAAAACCAGAGCACCGCAGATATTCGCAGGCGCTTGCAGAGTGTCTACGGAGACCTGTCAGCGAACAAAAGCACGGCGAGTCGGTGGGCGAGGCGTCGGCCATCATAGCAACGAGGCCGCGCACGCCTGTGTGGTATAGTCTGTGTGTAAACTCAGAGCGAGCAGCGCTTTTGGTGGGGGAAGTGGCCTTTCCCTGAAGAACTCTGCCACCGGACTAAAGGGGCTCCCAAAATCTGTTGCCCGTTACCTGTCTAGAGGTGTAGATCGGCGTGCAGTGATATCCGCCGTTTCTGTTCATATGATCTTACAGGGGAACCTCCCCATCGCACCCCTCTCAGATTTAGTTATAATTCGGCACAGTGGATAGGCCTTGAAAAACTGAACACAGATCAGTCGAGGAAACAGGAAGTAGTTGTGTGGAACTATGAAAAAATAAGCAAAATACACAAACTGAGTAGTTCATGGGCAACATAGGCAACATCAAGGTCAATCGGGGTTTCAGGAGCGCCGTGGTCCCGTGGTTAGCGTGAGCAGCTGCGGAGCGAGAGGTCCTGGGTTCAAGTCGGCAGCACGGTGGCTCAGCTTGTTCGGTCAGAGGGTTAGCAGCCCTCTGTAATAAAAAAACTGACCTAATCGATCAACAACGAACTTAAACGAATGTCTTACGACTTTCGCCCCGAGCAGATGCAACGATCAAAAGCGAACAAAATAAAATTAAAAAAAAAAAAAAGCGAAAAGTTTACTTTCTTTATTTTCGCAAAGTTATGATCCGTCCGTTCGTTCATTGACGTCTCTGTTCACTGTAATAAGTTTAGTGTCTGTGTTTTGCGACCGCACCGCAAAACCGTGCCATTAGTAGACGAAAGGACGTGCCTCTCCAATGGGAACCGAAAACATTTGATCGCAAGGTCATAGGTCAACCGCTTCCTCTACAAGAAAACACGTCTGATATATTCTATACGACACTGGTGACGGCATGTGCGTCACATGACAGGAATATGTCGTCGACCCACCCAACTTGCACACTTGGCGAATGGGTAAAAAGATTCTTCCACCTTGCCCGATTTAGGTTTTCTTGTGGATGTGATAATCACTCCCACAAAACTGATGAAAACATAAGAGTTTGTCACGTAAACTGCAACAAATGAATGCAACAGTTTCACAGTCGCTCAGTTTCCCCTGTGCTGTGTCAAAACATATGTTTTTAACGTTTTCAAATTTTTCCGTTTAGGTGTAGCGTCCCCATACTACGGCACAGTTACCTCTCATCGGACGGACGGATGGACAGATAATAAGTATCTGAAAATAAAAAATTAAATAGCCGGCCGAAGTGGCCGTGCGGTTAAAGGCGCTGCAGTCTGGAACCGCACGACCGCTACGGTCGCAGGTTCGAATCCTGCCTCGGGCATGGATGTTTGTGATGTCCTTAGGTTAGTTAGGTTTAACTAGTTCTAAGTTCTAGGGGACTAATGACCTCAGCAGTTGAGTCCCATAGTGCTCAGAGCTATTTTTTTTGAAAAAATTAAACTTTTCACTCGAGGGAAGGCTTGAACCAAGGACCTCTCTTTCCACAGCTGTTCACGCTGACCACTGGACCACGGCGCTCTTGAGCTCACTCTCTCCTTGATGTTTGCTTATCTTGCGAATGGCCTACTCAGTTTGTATATTTTGCTTATTTTTATCATAGTTCCAGTCAGCAAAAATGCAGAACAGCTGATTATTATAGTAATGGTCTCCTGCTTAAAAAAAAAAATGTTTCAAATGGCTCTGAGCACTATGGGACTCAACTTCTGAGGTCATCAGTCCCCTAGAACTTGGAACTACTTAAACCTAAGTAACCTAAGGACATCATACACATCCATGCCCGAGGCAGGATTCAAACCTGCGACGTAGTGGTCCCGCGGTTCCAGACTGTAGCGCCTAGAACCGCTCGGCCACTCCGGCCGGCCTGTTGCCCGTTACCAGTCTAGCGGTTTATATCGGCGCGCAGTGGTATACGTCGTTTCTGTTCGTGGGACCTTAGTTGCCAGTGTTAGTGAGTTAACTTTGTACACTTACTGATGTACTTCGTTGTACAGAAGTGATGGATGATCGTCCAGCATTGCAACAAAATGTGCAAAATTCGAAGAAGAGGAGGTATTTGGGGAATAACGAGCGTTCGATCGTCTCTAATGTTATTACAGCGTGTATTAAAGGGGGCGACCCAAACATAACTGTTGGCTAATATTACCAGTCCCAATCAAACAGCTACAATTTATGCAAACGTCAGCCTCACCTAATGGGACGCATAAGTAAGGAATGGAAAAATAAGCTGCATGGTTTACTGGAATCGCCACGAAGGAAAACTAATAATTTTGGAAGGATATCCATCGTTACAGACAGTTTCAAAACCACGTAAAACCTTTGATGCTTATGGAACACTAAATCCCTATCTCAGTCACTATTCAGCTGATTCTAAGACATATTGTTTAAAACATGTGCGCAATAGCTGTTCTAAACACTGCTGAAATTTCCTGCGAAACGTGTACACCGATCCTGGACTTGTAAGCAAAAAGCTTGACATACGAGGTGCATTCACATATTAATTTTTATTTTTTGGCGAACATCGTCAGAGGCGATGAAACATGGGTTCAAATCTTTGAACCTTAAACAAAACATCAATAATTTTTTTTTTTAATCGGATGATTCTTTTTGATAGATTCTGTATTAATCTGTAAATTAAACTGTAGCGGACCGGGACTGCGCCGGTCTTTGTGACCGAGCGGTTCTAGGCGCTACAGTCTGGAACCGCGCGACTGCTACGTTCGCAGGTTCGACTCCTGCCTCGGGCATGGATGTGTGTTATGTCCTTAGGTTAGTTAAGTTTAAGTAGTTCTAAGTTCTAGGGGACTGATGACCTCACAAGGGAACCTCCCCATCTCATCCCCCCTCAGATTTAGTTACAAGTTGGCACAGTGGATAGGCCTTGAAAAACTGAACACAGATCAATCGAGAAAACAGGAAGAAGTTGTGTGGAACTATGCAAAAAATAAGCAAAATATACAAACTGAGTAGTCCATGTGCAAGTTAGGCAACATCAAGGAGAGTGTGAGCTCGAGTCTTCCCTCGGCTGAAAAGTTTACTTTCTCTATTTTCGCAAACTTTTGATCTGCCCGTTCGTTCATTGACGTCTCTGTTCACTGTAGTAAGTTTAGTGTCTGTGTTTTGCGACCGCACCGCAAAACCGTGCGATTAGTAGACGAAAGGACGTGCCTCTCCAGTGGGAACCGAAAACATTTGATCGCAAGGTCATAGGTCAACCGATTCCTCCACAGGAAAACACGTCTGATATATTGTATACGACACTGGTGAAGGCATGTGCGTCACATGACAGGAATTTGTTGTCGGCCCACCTAACTTGTACACTTGGCGAATGGGTAAAAAGACTCTTCTACCTTTCCCGATTTAGGTTTTCTTGTGGGTGTGACAATCACTCCCAAAAAAAGTGATGAAAACATAAGCGTTTGTCACATAAACTGAAAAAAAAAGTTAAAACCTTTCACCCGAGACAAGGCTTGAACCAAGGACCTCGCGTTCCGCAGCTGCTCGCGCTAACCACAGGACCTCGGCACTCCGGAGCTTGCGCTTTCCTTATTATTGCCTATCTAGCACATGGACTACTCAGTTTGTATATTTTGCTTATTTTTTTCATAGTTCCACACAACTTCTTCCTGTTTTCTCGACTGATCTGTGTTCAGTTTTACAAGGCCTATCCACTGTGCCAAATTATAACTAAATCTGAGGGGGGGGGGGGGGTGCGGTGGGGAGGTTCCCTTGTCAGATGTTAAGTCCCATAGTGCTCAGAGCCATTTCAACCATTTTTGTGTGTCAAAAGTTAGGGTCTTCACATGCTGTTGTACTCTTACACAGCACCAGCCACAGATTAACACACAGGGTTGGCGTTGCATAACATGATCGGAACTATGCAGCTACAAAGACGCCGAGTGACAACGGATTGAACGACGTGGACTTCTTATGACAGCATCTGGAGCAGCGTGGATATTGTCTCGTCCTTTTTCATTGTCGAACCATTTCCCCCGAAATTACGTATCGACGTTTTAATTGCAGGTGCTCATGAAAGACGATCGCGGCGTCCTAAATTAAAATGACTGTGCAATTCTGTACGTGCCCACTCCATACTGTCATTGTTCTTGTAAAACACTTTGATCGCAAATGCGCGTTGCGCTCCAATCCAAGCATACGTGATAAAGTGTCGTTGACAGGCTGCCGTACGCTTTACCGCGGTGGCCACGCGGTTTAGGCGCTGCAGTCCGGAACCGCGCGACTGCTACGGTCGCAGGATTTGAATCCTGCCTCGGGCATGGATGTGTGTGCTGTCCTTAGGTTAGTTAGGTTTAAGTAGTTCTAAGTTCTAGGGGACTGATGACCTCAGATGTTAAGTCCCATAGTGCTCAGAGCCATTTGAGCCATTTGCTGGCGTACGCTATTCAATACTACCAATAGCCCACGGCTACCAACACGCCTTTCAAAATTTCCCGTTTCTTTGAATCACCCTGTAGATTTCGCGTAAGGACCACGAACATAAGAGAAATCACGGCTTGTACGGTGGCATCTGGGCAGTCGTTCTTCCCTCGCTCCATTTGCGTGGGGACCAGGCAGTGGTACAATGTGCCCTCCGCCATGCACCATACGGTCACTTGCGGGCTGTGTATTTAGATGTAGATGTAGATGGGCGGCGGGGTACGGTTCCCGCCGCAACTGCCCTTTGGCGACCACAATGGGCCACGAACCCCGACACCGCATTACCGAGACTTCTGACTCGCAGTCACACATGAGTCAGGGAAACACGAGAATCGTCATGGAGAAATCACCTCCCGCCGAAAAGTAATCCTCCAGACGGACCAGTTGGGCCGGCCAGTCTGGAGTCTAAAGATAGCCGACACGCGATCTGGAGGCGCAGGAAACGCAAAACGTGACAGCCGTCTCTCCACTCCCTCCCCCCCCCCCCCCCCCCACCCCTCTCCTGGGCCCAGCAAACCAAGACCTGCCGTCACTCCGTGGCCACTCCTGCCCACAATGTAGGGTCGACGTTCTCCTCAAGGACACGTTATGTAGAGCGGGGAACTACAAACAACTTGAAACTTCCTGGCAGATTAAAACTGTGTCCCGGACCGAGACTCGAACCCGGGACCTTTGACTTTCGCGGGCAAGTGCTCTACCAACTGAGCTACCCAAGCACGACTCACGCCCCGTCCTCACAGCTTTACTTCTGCCAGTACCTCGTCTCCTACCTTGCCCGCGAAAGGCAAGGGTCCCGGGTTCGAGTCTCGGTCGGGCACACAGTTTTAATCTGCCAGGAAGTTTCATATCAGCGCACACTCCGCTGTAGAGTGAAAATCTCATTCTTGAAACATCCCCCAGGCCGTGGCTAAGCCATGTCTCCGCAGTATCCTTTCTTTCAGGAGTGCTAGTTCTGCAAGGTTCGCAGGAGAGCTTCTGTAAAGTTTGGAAGGTAGGAGACGAGGTACTGGCAGAAGTAAAGCTGTGAAGACGGGGCGTGAGTCGTGCTTGGGTAGCTCAGTTGGTAGAGTACTTGCCCACGAAAGGCAAAGGTCCCGAGTTCGAGTCTCGGTCGGGCACACAGTTTTAATCTGCCAGGAAGTTTCATATCAGCGCACACTCCGCTGTAGAGTGAAAATTTTATTCTAGATACAAACAACTTTTTTAATACTCAGGACTAGATAGGCACACTATGCGCTCAAAAGTATCCGGACACTTGCCTGAAAATGACGAACAACTTCGTGGCGCCCTCCATCGGTAATGCTGGAATTCAATATGGTGTTGGTCCACCCTTAGCCTTGATGACAGCTTCCACTCTCGCAGGCGTACGTTCAATCAGATACTGGAAGGTTTCTTGGAGAATGCAGCCCATTCTTCACGCAGTGCTGCACTGAGGAGAGGTATCGATGTCGGTCGGTGAGGCCTTGCGCGAAGTCGGCGTTCCAAAACATCCCAAAGGTGTTCTGTAGGATTCAGGTCAGGGCTCTGTGCAGGCCAGTCCATTACTGGTATGTTACTGTAGTCTAACCACTCCGCCACAGGAAGTGCGTTATGAACAGGTGCTCGATGGTGTTGAAAGATGCAATCGCCATCTCCGAATTGTTCTTCAACATGGGAAGCGAGAAGGTGCTTAGCCGGCCGCTGTGGCCGAGTGCTTGCAGGCGCTTCAGTACGGACTCGCGCTGCTGCTACGGCCGCAGGTTCGAATCCTGCCTGGGGCATGGATGTGTGTGATGTCCTCGGGTTAGTTAGGTTTAAGTAGTTCTAAGTTCTAGGGGACTGATGACCTCAGATCTTAAGTCCCATAGTCCTCACAGCCATTTGATTTGAAACGGCACATCTACGAGCAGTAATAGCTCCGATACGAGCAACAAAGTAATTCTTTTCTTGATGTTTTTTTACCACTGCAACCAATACTGATTGTTTTAAGTTCTTCTTTGACGGCGGATAACAAACGACAAAAAAAGTATTAGTCTGTTTGATATAATTACAAATTAACAATGTTCGGATTTTCTTACCTTTGTGTGTGATTTGAAACCTTGCTTCTTGCCAAATTTCATGATTCCGGGCCAACGGGATGTGCCCTATAGGTTTAGATGAGTGTTAAAACTATGAGACACAAATGGCCGCATCTTTTCGCTGCACACCGACTTAGAAGCTTACATTTATTACACCATCAAAGGCTTATAAGCCTTAGTACGTGACATAAACTTCGATACGTCTACCCATTGCTGAGAAAAAGGGCTTTTAATAGTGGGACGGGCAGACCAACAACAAAGTGATCCTAAGGGCTCTTGCCGATTGAGGTAGGGAACCCTAAAAAGGAAGTTAGTGGACAAGTGTTTTAGTTACATTTGTGAAATTTCTTCTCGGTTTAGTTACATTAATTGTTGCATATACCAAATGTAGAAGTATGAAACGGGAATTCCCCTACAGACGGTGCTATCGGTCAGTGTAGAGCCCGTGAGACCGCGTCTGCACCGCCGTTTGGTTCCTGTGACGCCTGTCGACAGATGGTTCAAATGGCTCCGAGCACTGTGGGACTTAACATCTGAAGTCATCAGTCCCCTAGAACTTAGAACTACTTAGACCTAACTAACCTAAGCACAGCACACGCATGCCCGCGGTTCCAGACCGTAGCGCCTAGAACCACTCGGCCACTCTGGCCTGCTACTTTCGACACATTTCGATGTTATTGGTTGATTTTCTTTGAATGCTGCTAAACGTAATGTAGACGGGGTGATCTGACATACAGGGCCATGAATCTACATGGCATTAGGCTCGCGAGAACACCTCCAGTTGTGCACATTTGAATGAGGTTCCGCGTATCCGCAACTGGCGTGACGTAGTTGCCTGACGGGTCAAATACATGCGGATTTGATAAACGACAAGCACAGTTAACAGCGTGCGCATCTAACCGTTACCACTCAACTACAAGTTTACATAAATGCCGCCAGATGGTAGCACACTGCAGCAAATTTTGTCTCTTCGTTTGGTATAAATCCCGCTAAATGGTAGCTCGTTCCTCACAAGGGAACCTCCCCATCGCACCCCCCTCAGCTTTAGTTATAAGTTGGCACAGTGGATAGCCCTTGAAAAACTGAACACAGATCAATCGAAAAAACAGGAAGAAGTTGTGTGGAACTATGGAAAAAATTAATAAAATGTGGTGTTACCGCCAGACACCACACTTGCTAGGTGGTAGCCTTTAAATCGGCCGCGGTCCGCTAGTATACGTCGGACCCGCGAGTCGCCAATGTCAGACCGAGCGCCGCCACACGGCAGGTCTAGAGAGACTTCCTAGCACTCGCCCCAGTTGTACAGCCGACTTTGCTAGCGATGGTTCACTGACAAATTGCGCTCTCATTTGCCGAGACGATAGTTAGCATAGCCTTCAGCTACGTCATTTGCTACGACCTAGCAAGGCGCCGTTACCACTTACTATTGATGCTGTAAAACATGTATTGTCAAGAGCGACGTTCACCAATTATGGATTAAAGTTAAGTATTACATCAACTACGTACTTTATTTGCTATATTAACTACTTTACCTGTTCCAGACCTCACGCAAGCCTGCGTGAACTAAGCGCGTGGATTTCGGCATCCTCGCATAGTGACTTGGCTGTCTTGCCAAGTCACAACATAAAATATACAAACTGAGTAGTCCATGCGAACTTTGGCAACATCAAGGAGAATGCGAGCTCAGGAGCGCCGTCGTCCCGTGGTTAGCGTGAGTAGCTGCGGAACGAGAGGACCTTGGTTCAAGTCCTCCCACGACCGAAAATTTTATTTTCGCAAAGTTATGATCTGTCCCTTCGTTCACTGACGTCTCTGTTCACTGTAATAAGTTTAGTGTCTGTGTTTAGCGACCGCACCGCAAAACCGAGCGATTAGTAGACGAAAGGACGTGCCTCTCCAATGGGAACCGAAAACATTTGATCGCAAGGTCATAGGTCAACCGATTCCTCCACAGGAAAACACGTCTGATGTATTCTATACGACACTGGTGACGGCATGTGCGTCACATGACAGGAATATGTTGTCGACCCACCTAACTTGTAGACTTAGCGAATGGGTAAAAAGATTCTTCTACCTTGCCCGATTTAGGTTTTCTTGTGGATGTGATAATCACTCCCAAAAAAGTGATGAAAACATAAGAGTTTATCACATAAACTGAAAATAAAAATTTAAACTTATTCACTCGAGGGAAGATTTGAACCTAGGACCTCTCGTTTCGTAACCGCTGTCGCTAACCACGGGACCACGTCGCTCCTTCGCTTCTACTGTCCTTGATATTACCTATCTTGCGCATGGACTACTCAGTTTCTATATTTTACTAATTCTTTTCACAGTTTCACACAACTTCTTCCTGTTTTCTCGATTGATCTGTGTTCAGTTTTTCAAGGCCCATCCACTGTGCCAACTTATAACTAAATCTGAGGGGGGTGCGATGGGGAGGTTCCCTTGTCAGATATGTCAATTCATTCAGTATGAGACAACAGTATATGTTGTATTTCTACTGTGAGGAAAACCGCCGGCCTAAGTGGCCGAGCGGTTCTAGGCGCTACAGTCTGGAGCCGGGCGACCGCTACGGTCGCAGGTTCGAATCCTGCCTCGGGCATGGATGTGTGTGATGTCCTTAGGTTAGTTAGTTTTAAGTAGTTCTAAGTTCTAGGGGACTGATGACCTCAGAAGTTGAGTCCCATAGTGCTCAGAGCCATTTGAACCATTTTTACTGTGAGGAAAACCTATTTTGTGGGATTTTGAAAGAGATATAGTATATAAAGTTTTGAATTTCAACACACAGTAACTCATTTGAGGTGCCAAGAAGCATTAAGCACATCATCGTCGATTGTGAGACTAGCATTTATCGATGCTTGTGACGTTTTGGTTTTATGGCGGGTTAGGTTTATTTGTGCCGTAGGCCCACAATGTAAACACTGAATCAAATGGTTCAAATGGCTCTGAGCACTATGGGACTTAACATCTGTGGTCATCAGTCCCCTAAAACTTAGAACTACTTAAACATAACTAACCTGAGGATATCACACACATCCATGCCCCAGGCAGGATTCGAACCTGCGACCGTAGCGGTCGCGCGGTTCCGGACTGAAGCGCCTAGAACCGCTCGGCTACCACGGCCGGCAAACACTGAATCACTTTAATATTCGGACACTGTGATATGTTAACTGTGTAGCGTCATAACTTTATTCGTAACAAAACAAACAAAACATATGTCCAAGTATATGTCTTGTAAATAATAGCACAAACTTCATTAAGACAACGTACATAAGTTCTTTTATAGTACTATTTAAATACAACTCGGTCCTATATTCACGTTAATATTCGGACACTTTGCATAACCAATCATTTCAAGACAAGATTTTGTGAAACATTAAGTGTTTCGATATCTTGTCGGGTAGTCATTCTATTTTATCACTTCTTTCAAACGGTGCGGCATACTGCAAATGGTCTTTTTTAAACAATCTGCATGTAGACTCTCCCATTCTACTTTTAATCGACGTTTCGGAGTTTCCTTGGACGATACCGGTGGTTTTCTAATACGTCGCTCCAGTTCTCCTCACACATTCCTAGTGGGGTTGAGATCTGGTGACTGAGGTGGTGGTTGCAAGACTTTTGGGGCAATTGTACAACAAATATTCCTCATAGTATGTTTCGGGTCATTGTCCTGATAAAACTTGAACGTGTTCCATATCGCCATGGTTTCAGTCCTTTTCTGTAAATTGTTCTTTAATATGCTCAAACAGATATACAGGGTGTTACAAAAAGGTACGGCCAAACTTTCAGGAAACATTCCTCACGCACAAAGAAAGAAAATATGTTATGTGGACATGTGTCCGGAAACGCTTACTTTCCATGTTAGAGCTCATTTTATTACTTATCTTCAAACCACATTAATCATGGAATCGAAACACGCAGCAACAGAACGTACCAGCGTGACTTCAAACACTTTGTTACG
This sequence comes from Schistocerca serialis cubense, assembly GCF_023864345.2. Taxonomy (NCBI): domain Eukaryota; kingdom Metazoa; phylum Arthropoda; class Insecta; order Orthoptera; family Acrididae; genus Schistocerca; species Schistocerca serialis. The sequence goes on from NC_064648.1 coordinate 186,944,536, forward strand.
GGAAATGTTCAAAACGTCCTTCGTTAGCGAGGATACGTGCATCCACCCTCCGTCGCACGGAATCCCTGATGCGCTGATGCAGCCCTGGAGAATGGCGTATTGTATCACAGCCGTCCACAATACGAGCACGAAGAGTCTCTACATTTGGTACCGGGGTTGCGTAGACGAGAGCTTTCAAATGCCCCCATAAATGAAAGAGGGTTGAGGTCAGGACAGCGTGGAGGCCACGGAATTGGTCCGCCTCTACCAATCCGTCGGTCACCGAATCTGTTGTTGAGAAGCGTACGAACACTTCGACTGAAATGTGCAGGAGCTCCATCGCGCATAAACCACATGTTGTGTCGTACTTGTAAAGGCACATGTTCTAGCAGCACGGGTAGAGTATCCCGTATAAAATCGTGATAACGTGCTCCATTGAGCGTAGGTGGAAGAACACGAGACATCACCAACAATGCCTGCCCAAACGTTCACAGAAAATCTGTGTTGATGACGTGATTGCACAATTGCGTGCGGATTCTCGTCAGCCCACACATGTTGATTGTGAAAATTTACAATTTCATCACGTCGGAATGAAGCCTCATCCGTGAAGAGAACATTTGCACTGGAATGAGGATTGACACATTGTCGGATGAACCATTCGCAGAAGTGTACCCGTGGAGGCCAATCAGCTGCTGATAGTGCCTGCACACGCTGTACACGGTACGGAAACAACTGGTTCTCCCGTAGCACTCTCCATACAGTGACGTGGTCAACGTTACCTTGTACAGCAGCAACTTCTCTGACGCTGACATTAGGGTTATCGTCAACTGCAGGAAGAATTGCCTCGTCCGTTGCAGGTTTCCTCGTCGTTCTAGGTCTTCCCCAGTCGCGAGTCATTGGCTGGAATGTTCCGTGCTCCCTAAGACGCCGATCAATTGTTTCCAACGTCTTCCTGTCGGGACACCTTCGTTCTGGAAATCTGTCTCGATACAAACGTACCGCGCCACGGCTATTGCCCCGTGCTAATCCGTACATCAAATGGGCATCTGCCAACTCCGCATTTGTAAACATTGCACTGACTGCAAAACCAGGTTCGTGATGAACACTAACCTGTTGATGCTACGTACTGATGTGCTTGATGCTAGTACTGTAGAGCAATGAGTCGCATGTCAACACAAGCACCGAAGTCAACATTATCTTCCTTCAATTGGGCCAACTGGCGGTGAATCGAGGAAGTGCAGTACAGGCTGACGAAACCAAAATGAGCTCTAACATGGAAATTAAGCGTCTCCGGACACATGTCCACATAACATATTTTCTTTATTTGTGTGTGAGGAATGTTTCCTGAATGTTTGGCCGTACCTTTCTGTAACACCCTGTATGTTGTCAGATTCAAGTAATTTAGAATTTGTTAATTAATGATTCTTTATTCTAAAAAAGCAAGAGGGCATTAATTTGCCTTTCATATGTGACATTTAATTAATAATTTTATCGAGGGTGATTCAAAAGTAAGTGTGCACTGTAACACCATAGCTCTAATACTCTACTGATTCATTTTGCTTTTGTTTTATTTAATGTTATATCGTTGAGCTTCTGTAAATGTTGTTTGATTGAATCGATAACATAAAATTGTATACTCCATTCTTTGTTAAAACTTTGATGTCGTGGTTTGATTCTATGGTATGTAGTATACCTGTCATTTAAATTCTTTGTCCCATTTGGAGGGAACAAAACTTACAGTATATGATTTGTAATTTCTGTGTGAATAATTTTTTGTAGAAATGTCAATATGTGCAAATGTTCTGTTTCATTTAATGCGTTTGGTTGCTGTTATGTTAGCTGCCGATCCTCACTTAGGGTTCTTAGTTATCCTGTATGTAAAAGTTGTTGTGGTTCCCCTCGGGAACGGAACTGTGTATCGCGCGCAAGTTGTGGTTGGCCTAGGTAGGAAAGGTGGAACCAAGAGTCAGTCGGGGAAGAGCTACCAAACTGTCAACTGCTCATGTAAAAGTTGTATATAGTGCTGGTTCCGAGAGAGGTTTTTC